>NC_083880.1:42965828-43590828 GCF_032452875.1 Bos javanicus | reverse complement strand
CAGTTGCTCCCTCAATCCAGAGTGATAACAGAAAACCTTATGTGTGGTATTCCAACCTACTTGGGGGCTGTCTGGGGACTAGTGTCTGTTCCACTCAACTCTAAGCTTAAACTAAAGAGTTCCTGGAATGCCTATTGCAGCTGCAGGGGAACTATATATATATGTTTGTGTGTGTGTATATATACATATACATATATATGGGCTTCCCTTATAGTTCAATTGGTAAAGAGTCTGCCTGCAATGCAGGAGACCCAGGTTCGATTCCTGGGTCAGGAAGATCCCCTGGAGAAGGAAATGGCAACCCACTCCAGTATTCTTGCCTGGAGAATCCCATGAACAGAGAAGCCTGGCAGTGCTACAGTCTGTGGGGTCACAAGAGTCAGACACAACTGAGCGACTAAGCACACCTAAGCACATGTATATATATATATACATAAGGAACCAAGGACAAAGGAATAAGGGTGGAAACACAGACTAGATAATGTATTAAAAGGCCCTGAATAGAATGAGGATGTGGCTTTGGGGGACATAGTACATTCAAAAACAGTCATAAATTCACCAGAATCAGATAGCCAGTCTCAGCCAGGTAAGATGCTAACTCAGAAATGAACTGAGCCACCTGTAGCTTTCCTGTTGGGCTGATCCCAGGACTAGGAGCATGACGAGCCAACTAGTAAAAGTCAAGACAAGGAACAAATCTACCAAGAGTGAGATTTTCCCTGTTATTTCAAGTACCAAACTGAATGTACACACACAGAAACACACAGAGGAACACACATACAGGAATATACACACACACAGGAACACACATCCAGGAACACACACCCAGGAACACACACACACAGGAACACACATCCAGGAACACACACACACAGGAACACACATCCAGGAACACACACACACACAGGAACACACACACACACAGGAATACACACACATCTGGACAGGGCAGGGCGGCCATCACAGAGGGCCCCAAGGAGCAGGGGCTGGGGCTCTGAGGGTGTGTCAGTGCTGCACCACATGCACAGCTGCCCGCCCCAGGGGCTGCTCCTGCACACCTTCCTCCGGCTCTGCCACCCGCTGGGGCAAAGGTGCAGTACAGGGAACGGGAGTGCACACTTACAAGGGTGCATACTTACAAAGAGTGGAACCAGTCTGGACACAACCCTCAGAGTTCTGCTCCAGCATCTTGGGACTTGCCTGGCCCAGTAGGGTGGGGACAGCCACTGAGCACAGAAGCCTTTGCTCACACTGGCTTCTGGCTCCAGCCTGCCCTCCCCCTCCCACCGAGGTGACAGTTGCCAGCACACCCTGGGAAGGGGTGACCTCAGACCAGCTCAGCTCCAGCTCTGCCCCAAAACCTTGTGCACACAGACTGCACAGGGACAGGTCCACACAAGGACAGTCCCACAAAACCAGGACAGGTAACTTTTTCACCTAACTTAATAGAAAAGGAGGAAGCTAAGCAAAATGAGAAGAGAGAAGAATTTGTGTCAAATGAAACAATAACAAAAAAACTTGAAAGGATCAGATATTGAGATAGAGGTTAATAATTTACCAAAATAATTTACCAGAATACAGAATCATAAGAAAAATGTTACATTAACTAGGGAATAGAACATACTAACATTCACAGTGTAGGGATTCCAGAAGCAGAAGAGATGGAGAAGAGAGCCGAAAATGTAGGTGTGATGAATTGTGGCTAAAAACTTCCTTTAACCTGGGACTTTCCTGGTGGTCCAGTGGTGAGGACTCTGTGCTTCCACTGCAGGGGCATGGTTCTGAACCTGGTCTGGGAACAATCTTGTAAAGCTTATTAAAATCTTGAGAGGCAAGATATTCTTGGTTTACCTGGTAACCCTAGTATAATGACAAAGTCCTTACATGTGTGACTGGGAGGGTTGTATTCAAAGAGAAGGTGGGAAGATAGGAGCATTAGATAAAAGATTCTAAGATGGAATAGTCTGTCTCTGAAGATCTCAGTAGAGTCTACAAGATGAAGATGGAAGAGTTCTCTTGTTCAGTTTCTCGGTTGTGTCCAACTCTTTGCCACCCCATGGACTGCAACACACCAGGTTTCTCTGTCCTTCACTATCTCCCAGAGTTTGCTCAGATTTATGTCCACTGAGTCTGTGATGCCATCCAACCATATCATCCTCTATCCTCCCCTTCTCCTCTTGCCCTCAATCTTTCCCAGCATCAGGGTCTTTTTCAATGAATTGGTTCTTCATATCAGGTGGCCAAAATATTGGCGTTTCAGCTTCAGCATCAGTCCTTCCAATTAATATTCAGGATTGATTTCCTTCAGGATTGACTGGTTTGATCTCCTGGCTGTCCATGGGGCTCTCAAGAGTCTTCTCCATAACCACAGTTTGAAAGTATCAATTCCTCAGGGCTCAGCCTTCTTTACAGTCCATCTCTCACATTCATACATGACTACTGGAAATGCCATAGCTTTGACCCTACAGATCTTTGTCAGCAAAGTGATGGCTCTGCTTTTAAACAGGTTATCTAGATTGTCATAGTTTTTCTTCCAAGAAGCAAGCATCTTTATTTAACGGCTACAGTCACCATCTGCAGTGATTTTGGAGGCCAAGAAAATAAACTCTGTCACTGTTTCCCTTTTTTTCTCCATCTATTTGCTGTGAAGGGATGGAACCAGATGCCATAATCTTAATTTTTCAAATATTGAGATTTAAGTCCATTATTTCTCTCTCCTCTTTCACCTCCATCAAGAGACTCTTTAGTTCCTCTTCGCTTTCTGCCATTAAAAGAAAGAAAGAAAGTGAGTTGCTCAATCATGTCCAACACTTTGCGACCCCATAGACTGTAGCCTACCATGCTCCTCCACCCATGGGATTTTCCAGGCAAGAGTATTGGAGTGGGTTGCCATTTCCTTCTGTAGAGGATCTTCCCAACCCAGGGATTGAACCTGGGTCTCCTGCATTGTAGGCAGACGCTTTACCGTCTGAGCCATCAGGGAAGCCTTTTCTGCCATTAAGGTTATGTCATCTGCGTACCTGAGGTTACTGATATTTCTCCCAGCAATCTTCAACCCACCTTGTGGTTCATCCACCTCAGCATTCCACATAATGTAATCTGTATATAAATTAAATAAGCAGGGTGAAAATATACAGCTTGATGTACTCCTCTCACAATTTGGAACCAGTCCATTGTTTCATGTCCAGTTCTAATTGTTGCTTCTTGGCCTGCATACTGGTTTCGGAGGAGCCAGGTAAGGTGATCTGGTATTTCCATCTGTTTAAGAATTTTCCACAGTTTGTTGTGATCCACAGAGTCAAAGGCTTTAGCATAGTCATTGAAACAGAAGTAGATATTTTTTCTGGAATTCTCTTGCTTTTTTTTATGATCAAATAGATGTTGGCAATTTGATCTCTGGTTCCTCTGGCTTCTCTAAATCCAGCTTGTACATCTGGAAGTTCTTGGTTCACATACCATTGAAGCCTAGCATCAGGGATTTTCAGCATTACCTTGCTACTATGTAAAATGAGTGCAATTGTCCATTAGTTTGAACATTCTTTGGCAGTGCCCTTCTTTGGGATTGGAATGAAAACTGACCTCTTCCAGTCCTGGGGCCACTGCTGAGTTTCCCAAATTTGCTGGGCTCTTGAATGCAGCACTTTCACAGCACCATCTTTTAGGATTTAGAATAGCTCAGCTGGAATTCCATCAGCTCCACTAGTTTCATTCATAGTGATTCTTCCTAAGGCCCACTTGACTTCGCATTCCATGATGTCTGGCTCTATGTGAGTGATCACACCATAATGGTTATCCTGGGCATTTAAGGCTTTTTTTTTTTTTTTTTGTATAGTTCTTCTTTGTATTCTTGCCACCTGTTCCTAATCTCTTCTGCTTATCTTAGGTCATACCCTTTCTGTCCTTTATTGTCATCATCTTTGCATGAAATATTCCTTTAGTATCTCTAATTTTATTGAAGTGCTCTCTAGTGTTTCTCATTGTATTGTTTTCCCCTATTTCTTTGCACTGATCACTTAATACTTCCTTACCTCTCCTAGCTATTCCTTGGAACTCTGCATTCATATGGGTAAATATTTCCCTTCCTTTGCCTTTTGCTTTTGCTCTTCTCTCAGCTATTTGTAAGGTCTCCTCAGACAACCATTTTGCCTGGTTGCATTTCTTTTCTTGGTGATGGTTTGGTAACCACCTCCTGTACAGTGTTACAAATCTCCACCCATAGTCCTTCAGGCACTCTGTCTATCATATTGAATCCCTTGAATCTTTTTGTCACTTCCACTGTATAATCATAAGGAATTTCATTTAGGTCATACCAGAATGGCCTAGTGGTTTTCCCTTCTACTGGAGGGAGCACAGTCCCACTTTTACCAAAAGGGCATTTGCGGGGACAGCTGCTCTTCACTTCAAAGCCAATAATCAGGCCAGGTTGGTGGAAAGGAAAGTTTGTTTGATTTCAGATTCCGGCAACTGGGCTGTTGGTGTGGCAGACATCGATCCAAAGCCCGACCCCCCTCCACTTCAACCAGTGGGGCCAGAGCCCTTATAGACAGAAGTGATAGTGGTGCTATATGCAGAAACAGCACAGTCAGCTCTGACAGTCATCTTCAAAATGGTCATCAGTGGTCTGATCCGTGTCATCTTGACTGTTTTATGTACATTAGTCTTCAGTTCCAGGACCCATTTGTTTGCATTTCTTGAGGCCATTACTCAGAAGTGTGGCAGCTTATGTCATGGATATATTCTGGCCATCATGTGGTTAACTTCTCCACCTGGTGTTCTAGGATCTATAAGGCAACTCACAAGATATAGTTCAGAATATTATCTCTAGCCCTTGAGAAAGAGCTGAAGGTCCTTGATTATGCTTAATGACCACATTGTTATTATTTAGTCTCTTTTGACCCTTTTCCTTTGTGTCTACATTTCTCAATTCTCTGATTAAACTTATTCTTTGAAGTTTTCCACAAAGAGCAGGGAAAGGACATGGTACAGGGGCAAGGAACAAAAGATTCTTCTCATTTCACCACCCATCAGCAGAAAATTGGGTTAAAGATTTACTGAGCATTGCCCCGCCAACCAGAGAAATACTTTCCCCACAGACAGTCCTTTCCATCAGGAAACTTGCACAAGCCTCTTATCCTCATCCATCAGAGGGCAACACAGAAGAAGCAAGAATTTCAATCCTATGGCCTCCAGAATGAAAACTACAATCACAGAAAACTAAACAATGTGATCAATGGATCAAACCTTGTGTAACTCATGAAACTATCAGTCATGCCATGCAGGGCCACCCAAGATGGACAAGTCATGATGGAGAGATCTGATGATGGAGAAGGAATGGTAAGCCACTTCAACATTCCTGCCTTGAGAACCCCATGAACAGTATGAAAAGGCAAAAGTATATCATTCTGAAGGATGAGACCCCCTGGGTTGGTAGGTGTCCAATGTGCTACTAGAAAAGAGTGGAGAAATAGCTCTAAAAGGAATGAAGAGGCAGAGCCAAAGCAGAAACAACACCCAATTGTGGATGTGTCTACTGGTGGAAGTAAAATCTGATGCTGTAAAGAATAATATTGCATAGGAACCTGGAATGTTAGGTCTCTGAAACCAGGTAAATTGGATGTGGTCCAACAGGAGATGGCAAGAGTAAACATGGATATTTTAGAAATCAGTGAACTAAAATGGACGGGAATGGCTGAAATTAATTCAGATGACCACTAAATCTCCTACTGTGGGCAAGAATCCCTTAGAAGAAAGGGAGTAGCCCTCATAGTCAACAAAAGAGTCTGAAATGCAGTATACTAGGGTACAGTCTCAAAGGTAACAGAATGATCTCAGTTCACTTCCATGGCAAACTATTCAACACCACCGTAATTCAAGTCCATGTCCCAAGCACAAAGGCCAGAGAAGCTGAAGTTGACTGGTTCTCTGGAGACCTAAGCGACCTTCTGAATCTAACACCCAAAAAAGATGTCCTTTTCAAAGTAGAAAGTCAAGAGATACCTGAACTAACAGGCAAGTTTGGCTTTGGAGTACAAATGAAGCAGAGCAAAGGCTCACAGAATTTTGTCAAGAGAAGGCTCTGGTCTTAGCAAACACCCTCTTCCAACAACACAAGACTTGTTTTCTAGGAGTTGGAAAAGGCAAAAAAATGGATTTCCCCCTACAACCTCCAGAAAAGAATGCAGGCCTGCTGGCACTTTAATTAGCCCATTGAACCGGATTTTGAATTTCTGACCTCAGGATATGTAAACTAATACATTGGTGTTGTTTCAAGGCACAAAGTGTTTGGTCATTTGGTGTAGCAGCAGCAGTAACTAATACGGACATGGTTCAAATCAGCCCATCTCTGTCTGTGGCATCATAGGTTTTCCTCTCTCTGCTGGACTGTTCCCCTGACCTCAAAGGCTGGCGGTCCTCTTCAGGGTACCCCAACAGTGTACTTGTCTCTTAATTCCACTTTCTTCATCAGCAACTGGCCGGTTCC
Source organism: Bos javanicus (assembly GCF_032452875.1). Classification (NCBI taxonomy): domain Eukaryota; kingdom Metazoa; phylum Chordata; class Mammalia; order Artiodactyla; family Bovidae; genus Bos; species Bos javanicus. The sequence continues at coordinate 43,584,347 of NC_083880.1, read as the reverse complement.
GTGGTCCTCATTACAGCAAAGTCTTTGAAAGCTGTGTCTACTCTGTTTCTCACTGATCTCTTAACACCACTTCTTGAACCCACTCTACTCAGAGTTTGCCTTCACCACTCTATCAAAGCTGCACTTGACCTTGCCAAGGTTAACTGCCAAATCCAATGGTCAGGTTCAGTCTTCTCTTACTTATCTCCTTGCAAGAATTGGATTCTTTTCTCCTCCAATCATTTACGTCACATGACTATTAAGAACAGTCACTCTTACCTCACTAGCCTCTTCTCTGCCTCTCCTGCTGGTTCCTCCACATTTTTTTTTTTTTTTAAGAAAAAACTAACTTCTCAATGCTGGGTTCTCATGAAGCTTGATGTCCCTGTCTACACTCACTCAATATATACCATATTATCTCTGATTTTCTAGTTTCATGGCTTTAAGTGGCAACTAAATATGACAAATATAAATATTTTACCTAGCCCTTTTCTCTAATAGACTTAATGTCCAACTATATGCATGCATCTTCACTTGGGTACCTAAAGGCATCTCAAAGATACATGTCTATAATTGAACTCATAATCTTCCCACAAAAATGTGCTCCCCTACATTGTCTCCATCTAAGAAAATGGCATCTCCTTTTCCTATCCCTTAAGCACAAACGTTGGGAGTCAGCTTTGATTCCCCTCTTCCTTTCACTTTATGTCCAATGTGTTAGACAATCTAGTTGATGCAGCCCTTAAAATGTATCCTTATTTTAACAACTTTGACTGCACTTACTGTTCCTTCTATGGTCCAAGCCAGCCGCATCTCTCACCTAGATTGCTGTAGAGTCCTAAAAGAGGGCTCTTTTTTCTCTATTTCATCTCAAAATAAGAACAATAGTAATTATATTGAAGCATGTTTATTTCTGTAACTACTCTGCTCAGAACCCAAAATATCATTCTCCATTTCCTTCAGAGTAAAGACCTTTCAAAACCTCTTGTGACACAAACCCTATGGCGCCACTATCTCTCTGGCTTATCGTCAGCTTCTGTCTCTGCACCTCACTAAGCTTCACCCACATCAGCCAATTTCGTTCAGTTCAGTCTCTCAGTCATGTCTGATTCTTTGCAACCCCATGGACTGCAACACACCAGGCTTCCCTGTCCATCACCAACTGCCGGAGTTTACTCAAATTCATGTCCATCTAGTTGGTGATTCAATCTTCCCCAGCATCAGGGTCTTTTCAAATGAGTCAGTTCTTCACATCAGGTGGCCAAAGTATTGGAGTTTCAGCTTCAGCATCAGTCCTTCCAATGAATATTCTGGACTAATTTCCTTTAGGATTGACTGGATTTCCTTGCAGTTCAAGGGACTCTCAAGCGTCTTCTCCAACACCACAATTAAAAAGCATCAATTCTTCATTGCAAGCATCTTTTCTGACCACAATGCAGTAAGATTAGATCTCAATTAAAGGAGAAAAACTATTAAAAATTCCAACATATGGAGGATGAACAACACATTGCTGAATAACCAACAAATCACAGAAGAAATCAAAAAAGAAATCAAAATATTCATAGAAATGAACGAAAATGAAAACACAACAACCCAAAACCTATGGGACACTGTAAAAGCAGTGCTAACATATGGACACCTTATCTTTGACAAAGGAGGCAAGAATATACAATGGATTAAAGACAATCTCTTTAACAAGTGGTGCTGGGAAAACTGGTCAACCACTTGTAAAAGAATGAAACTAGAACACTTTCTAACACCATACACAAAAATAAACTCAAAATGGATTAAAGATCTCAATGTAAGACCAGAAACTATAAAACTCCTAGAGGAGAACATAGGCAAAACACTCTCCGACATACATCACAGCAGGATCCTCCATGACCCACCTCCCAGAATATCGGAAATAAAAGCAAAAATAAACAAATGGGACCTAATTAAACTTAAAAGCTTCTGCACATCAAAGGAAACTATTAGCAAGGTGAAAAGGCAGCCATCAGAATGGGAGAAAATAATAGCAAATGAAGCAACAGACAAACAACTAATCTCAAAAATATACAAGCAACTCCTACAGCTCAACTCCAGAAAAATAAATGACCCAATCAAAAAATGGGCCAAAGAACTAAATAGACATTTCTCCAAAGAAGACATACAGATGGCTAACAAACACATGAAAAGATGCTCAACATCACTCATTATCAGAGAAATGCAAATCAAAACCACTATGAGGTACCATTTCACGCCAGTCAGAATGGCTGCAATCCATAAGTCTACAAGCAATAAATGCTGGAGAGGGTGTGGAGAAAAGGGAACTCCATTACACTGTTGGTGGGAATGAAAACTAGTACAGCCACTGTGGACAACAGTGTGGAGATTCCTTAAAAAAACTGGAAATAGAACTGCCTTATGATCCAGCAATCCCACTGCCGGGCATACACACTGAAGAAACCAGAAGGGAAAGAGACACGTGTACCCCAGTGTTCATTGCAGCACTGTTTATAATAGCCAGGACATGGAAGCAACCTAGATGCCCATCAGCAGATGAATGGATAAGAAAGCTGTGGTACATATACACAATGGAGTATTACTCAGCCATTAAAAAGAATACATTTGAATCAGTTCTAATGAGGTGGATGAAACTGGAGCCTATTATACAGAGTGAAGTAAGCCAGAAGGAAAAACATAAATACAGTATACTAACGCATATATATGGAATTTAGAAAGATGGTAACAATAACCCGGTGTACGAGACAGCAAAAGAGACACTGATGTATAGAACAGTCTTATGGACTCTGTGGGAGAGGGAGAGGGTGGGAAGATTTGGGATAATGACATTGAAACATGTAAAATATCATGTAAGAAACGAGATGCCAGTCCAGGTTCGATGCACGATACTGAATGCTTGGGGCTAGTGCACTGGGACGACCCAGAGGGATGGTATGGGGAGGGAGGAGGGAGGAGGGTTCAGGATGGGGAACACATGTATACCTGTGGTGGATTCATTTTGATATTTGGCAAAACTAATACAATTATGTAAAGTTTAAAAATAAAATTAAATTAAATTAAAAAAATAAAAATTTAAGAAAAAAAAAGCCATTGAGTACAAAAGAGGAACTTTTCGTGTTTTTTCCATGTATCATATCTTTTCTTAGAATCAAGATACAGCTTTGCGACAATTGGGAGAGTTTTGAGATTTTCCACTGAAACTAAATCTTCGTTTTACAAATAAATTGTATTCTTTCCTCTTAAAACTCCCTTCCAAATTTCTATTTTGTCTCTTCAGTCCTGATCTCCTTCTTCAGTAATTAGGCAGCTGGAGTCACATGTTAGTGACTAAGTCAAAGTCCAGGTGATAGGGGCTTCCAAGGGGATGTACTCCTGATTGACAGAAGCTACAGTGGGGTTAGTGTTGACTCATGAAACCAGACACCCGACCGATCTTACCTGGGCATGTCCTGCTAACAACACAGAAGTCACTCACTGGAGGGTCAGTTAAGTTAATGACCTATTTGTAATTCAGTTTTGTGAAATTATAAGGATGAGGAAATGGGAGTTGGAATAGGGAAAAGAGACCAAAGAAGAGATCAATTGGAAATAAATGGGTAATGTCTTGGAGAAGAAATGCCCATTAGGGAGGACACCCACCAGACACTTTGGGAAAGGGGTGGAAGTAGGTCCCTTGTGACTTCTGAGCACTGATGCACATTGGCCTGCCTGGATCCCCTCCAGAAAAACATTAGCATGACCTTTTATGACTGTACGTGGGCAAACATCACCGTGGGCTTCCCAGGTTGTTCAGTGGTAAAGGACCCCACTGCCCATGCAGGAGACATGGGTTTAACCCCTGGGTTGGGAAGATGCCTTGGAGAGGGAAATGCTTGGGAAATCCCATGGACAGAAGAGCCTGGTAGGCTACAGTCCATGGGGTTGCAAAAGAGACTTCACAACTGAACAACAAAAAAGCATGAATGTAATGCATGATGGATTCATTATTACATAGTTATTATTAACATAATCATTTTCCCTGATGCAAAAAGAATTAAAGATGAAACATGTTCACAGGTACCTGAAGGAATAGTGGGCTACAGGTACCGTGCCCTTTGTGTTTTTTGGGTCCCTCCACCCTGAGAGGAGGTGCAGCAAGCCCAAGGATTAGGGGCACAAAATACTGAATTCACCACAATGTCCACTCTGGCCAGCCTAGACAATGCCCACTCTTTCCTGGGCTTTCCTGGGACCCAGTCACATTTCTGTTGGTCAGAGATAGAGCCCTGGAGGAAACCTCTGGTCTGAGGTCTACAGGAAGCCCCTGGTTTACTTCTACACTGGAAATCAGGACTGTCTTCCCAGAATTAAGCTTTTGAAAAGCATAACTCCCCTACTGACCTGCCTGGTACAGAAAACAGTGTATGTGTGAAATATCTGCAAGTCACTTGCAATAGTATCTCATTATATCTTATATTTCTATTGAGGACATCGATTGTTTTCGTGTCTTCTGGAGTCAGCTCAAAGTGAAACACCTGGAATGAAGGAAGAATCACATTAACCTCTCCTTCAAGAAGCTGGCCTCCCCCCTGGGAAATGGAGGATTTTCCAGCTGGATGGAGATAAAAGGAGGGGACAGGGAAGCCATGTCTGTCCTCAGCTTCCAGGTGAATAAGCCTGGGACCCTCTGCTGAGTTCTCACCTCTCCTTCCCACACCTTTTCCTTCTCTGTCCACCTCACAAACTTTACAGTGCATCAGTCCCTTGTGACAGAATCACTTGTGACAGAAAACAAACTAAAATCTTCTTTTTCCAAACACATTGCCTTTGGACACGCCTGACTCGATACTGAACCTGAGCTGACATTAGACTGATTGCCTCTCCCCAACACACCCTAAGGGTGACAGCATTCAGCTGAAGCAGTGTGGGAAGGAAGCTCCCCCATGATAGCCTGTTCAGGAATCTGATATCAAACTGCTCATTATCTACGATTGAACCTAACTAAAAATTTATGTAAATGCTTTTGTGCAGAAAGTAATGAAATTGTTAAAACATTAAAGAACACCTTAATAATTAAAAATTCACATCATAATCATGAAATTGCGAGGTCAATTTTGTAAAGAAATTCATTTTCACCAAAGTGATCTAGTGTTTCAATGCAACATGAACCAAAGACTTGAGCATATATTCTTTCCTGGAAGTTGGTAAAGTGATACTAAATTCTAAATAAAAGAGAGCTAATCAAAAGCAGTCAGGACATTCTTAAAAAATAAAAAATTACCATTCTGAAAAGCAAAACTGAGTTTTTACTTTAAGAACACAGTGTATAAAACTGAATATTTAAATAGAAGAGAGACACCAAAAAATGTATTTATGGAAACTTGATATGTGGCTGGGCTGACAATGAAAATCTGTGAGGAAATATGGAACCTTAGATTTACATTTAAATATACACAAACATCAGAGAAGGCAATGGCAACCCACTCCAGTACTCTTGCCTGGAAAATCCCATGGACAGAGGAGCCTGGTAGGCTGCAGTCCATGGGGTCGCTAAGAGTCGGGCACGACTGAGTAACTTCACTTTCACTTTTCACTTTCATGCATTGGAGAAGGAAATGGCAACCCACTCCAGTGTTCTTGCCTGGAGAATCCCAGGGACAGGGGAGCCCGGTGGGCTGCTGTCTATGGGGTTGCACAGAGTCGGACATGACTGAAGTGACTTAGCATTAGCATGTACATAAACATGTATGTATCCATTTTCATATTATCTTAGATAATCAGTTCCAGCTAGATTACAGAACCAAATTTAAATGGAAACATGGAAACAATTGATCAGGGGACAATTTCCCTTCCCTTTGACTTGGCCTGACCTGTAACCTGCATTGAATAGTGATATGTCCCAGAAGTGGTAAGCCAGATCTGAGCCCAGACAGGAAGAGGACTTTTTCCCTAATCACTGACTTGAGGTCATAGCCCTGTGCTGAAATGAAGAGTAGGTTAGTTGGCACAGTCAAGTCAAATATTCATGAAAAACTATACAGAGAAACATGAAGGCCCATCTGACAAGAGCCATATCCACCTGCTAAAGCAGAACTGCCAAGCTGCTCTGAGCCAAACTTCAAATTCATAAAAGAACCCAGCCAAGAGGACAACAGCTTAGCTGAGTAAAGGCTGATAGTAAACCACAGAAGCAAGAGACACATAAATGATCTCTGAATTAAATCCTGAAACTGAGGAGTTTCCTGTACAGCTATGGCTAAAGGTACAATAATGGTCTCCTACACTGAAAACAAAATACAACCTAGCAAAAATGGACAAACTATTGAAGAACTTCACAAAGACAGAAACTCATGAAGATTAATATATGAAAATGAAACCTTATTAGAATTCAGTGAAATGCAAAATAAAAACACAATGCTTTGGAGGTTAAAGATCACTGCCATAATATTTCTGCCCTCATATTCACATGTTGATGGTGTTAGAAGTGAAATTTTTGAGAGGCGATTAGGTAATGATGGTGGAGCCCTCATGAATGAGATTTCAGTTCAGTTCAGTCACTCAGTCGTGTCCAACTCTTTGCGACCCCATGAATCACAGCACACCAGGCCTCCCTGTCCATCACCATCTCCCGGAGTTCACTCAAACTTACATCCATCAAGTCGGTGATGCCATCCAGCCATCTCATCCTCTCTCTTCCCCTTTTCCTCCTGCCCCCAATCCCTCCCAATATCAGAGTCTTTTCCAATGAATCAACTCTTCACATGAGGTGGCCAAAGTACTGGAGTTTCAGCTTTAGCATCATTCCTTCCAAAGAACACCCAGGGCTGATCTCCTTCAGAATGGACTGGTTAGATCTTGCAGTCCAAGGGACTTTCAAGAGTCTTCTTCAACACCACAATTCAAAAGCATCACAATATCATATTCATAGAAGATATTTGGGAGAGCTCTATTGCCCCCTCCACCATGTTAAAATACAAAAAGAAGCCTGTGACTTGCAGCAGCACCCTCACCTGACCACACGGGCACCCTGAACTGAAATCTCCAGCTTCAGAATTGTGAGAAACAAATTTAATTTTTTTCTCAGGCACTCAATATGTGGTGTTTTGTTAGAGTGATTTAAACGTTCTAAAAATATCAAATAATTCAATTGCATCAATTGAGAACAAAGAAAACAAAACGTCATTTGTGTGAAGTGACAGAATACATTGAAAACGTAATGCTCAAACTAAAACCTCCATTATCTGCCCAACTGTGACCCTCTCCAAACATGATGCCTCTCCTGTTGCCACAGCAGGAAGAGAAAACCACCAGGAATACACACAAGGCATTCATGCTCAGGGAAAGAACAGGTAACTCGCCTTGGCCCAAAGACAGTCTGAGAATCAGAAAAAGAATGACCCTCGTGAAGGATATTCCTTGGGAACCCTATCCCCACAGTTCCACTCATCACCTGTATATTCTCCTTGATCCACTTCTTATTGTTACCCTTGGCCAAAACCACAATCCCATGCTGTATCAGGTAGCGAAGGGCAACCAGAGCTGGGGTTTTCTTATGCTTTTGGGCAATGGCAGAGAGAACCAGTTCCTCCAAGAGAACAGGGTGGTTCAGGCTCACCCTGGAAGGAAATTCAGAAATGCTGAGGAGCTGAGACCAGGTACTCTGTGAGTAGGCGGCCGGGAGAAGCAACCCCACACCCGAGGCCAGGGGCAGTGGCCGGGAGGACCAACCCCATGCCATGGCTGCGCGCGCACAGGAGGGCCTAGAGGAGCTATCCCATGTTGAAGGTCAGGAAGGGTGGCAGTAAGGAGATACCCCTCATCCAAGGTAAGAGAAACCCAAGTAAGACGGTAGGTGTTGCAAGAGGGCATCAGAGGGAAGACACAGTGAAACCATACTCAGAAAACTAGTCAATCTAATCACACTAGGACCACAGCTTTGTCTAACTCAATGAAACTAAGCCATGCCCGTGGGGCAACCCAAGATGGGTGGGTCATGGTGGAGAGATCTGACAGAATGTGGTTCACTGAAGAAGGGAATGGCAAACCACTTCAGTATGCTTGCCTTGAGAACCCCATGAACAGTATGAAAAGGCAAAATGATAGGATACTGAAAGAGAAACTCCCCAGGTCAGTAGGTGCCCAATATGCTACTGGAGATCAGTGGAGAAATAACTCCAGAAAGAATGAAGGGATGGAGCCAGAACAAAAACAATACCCAGCTGTGGATGTGACTGGTGATAGAAGCAAGGTCCGATGCTGTAAAGAGCAATATTGCACAGGAACCTGGAATGTCGGGTCCATGAATCAAGGCAAATTGGAAGTGGTCAAACAAGAGATGGCAACAGTGAATGTCGACATTCTAGGAATCAGCGAACTGAAATGAACTGGAATGGGTGAATTTAACTCAGATGACCATTATATCTACTACTGTGGACAGGAATCCCTCAGAAGAAATGGAGTAGCCATCATGGTCAACAAAAGAGTCCAAAATGCAATACTTGGATGCAATCTCAAAAATGACAGAATGATCTCTGTTCGTTTCCAAGGCAAACCATTCAATATCACAGTAATCCAAGTCTATGCTCCAACCAGTAACGCTGAAGAAGCTGAAGTTGAACGGTTCTATGAAGACCTACAAGATCTTTTAGAACTAACACCCAAAAAAGATGTCCTTTTCATTATAGGGGACTGGAATGCAAAAGTAGGAAGTCAAGAAACACCTGGAGTAACAGGCAAATTTGGCCTTGGAATACGGAATGAAGCAGGGCAAAGACTAATAGAGTTTTGCCAAGAAAATGCACTGGTCATAACAAACACCCTCTTCCAACAACACAAGAGAAGACTCGACACATGGACATCACCAGATGGTCAACACCGAAATCAGATTGATTATATTCTTTGCAGCCAAAGATGGAGAAGCTCTATACAGTCAGCAAAAACAAGACCAGGAGCTGACTGTGGCTCAGACCATGAACTCCTTATTGCCAAATTCAGACTGAAATTGAAGAAAGTAGGGAAAACCACTAGACCATTCAGGTATGACCTAAATCAAATCCTTTATGATTATACAGTGGAAGTGAGAAATAGATTTAAGGGCCTAGATCTGATAGATAGAGTGCCTGATGAGCTATGGAATGAGGTTCATGACATTGTACAGGAGACAGGGATCAAGACCATCCCCATGGAAAAGAAATGCAAAAAAGCAAAATGGCTGTCTGGGGAGGCCTTATAAATAGCTGTGAAAAGAAGAGCAGCGAAAAGCAAAGGAGAAAAGGAAAGATATAAACATCTGAATGCAGAATTCCGAAGAATAGCAAGAAGAGATAAGAAAGCCTTCCTCAGCGATCAATGCAAAGAAATAGAGGAAAACAACAGAATGGGAAAGAATAGAGATCTCTTCAAGAAAATCAGAGCTATCAAAGGAACATTTCATGCAAAGATGGGCTCGATAAAGGACAGAAATGGTATGGACCTAACAAAAGCAGAAGATATAAAGAAGAGATGGCAAGAATACACAGAAGAACTGTACAAAAAAAGATCTTCATGACCCAGATAATCACGATGGTGAGATCACTGACCTAGAGCCAGACATCCTGGAATGTAAAGTCAAGTGGGCCTTAGAAAGCATCACTACGAACAAAGCTAGTGGAGGTGATGGAATTCCAGTTGAGCTGTTCCAGGTCCTGAAAGATGATGCTGTGAAAGTGCTGCACTCAATATGCCAGCAAATTTGGAAAACTTAGCAGTGGTCATGGGACTGGAAAAGGTCAGTTTTCATTCCAATCCCAAAGAAAGGCAATGCCAAAGAATGCTCAAACTACCGCAAAATTGCACTCATCTCACATGCTAGTGAGGTAATGCTTAAAATTCTCCAAGCCAGTCTTCAGCAATATGTGAACCGTGAACTTCCTGACGTTCAAGCTGGTTTTAGAAAAGGGAGAGGAACCAGAGATCAAATTGCCAACATCCGCTGGATCATGGAAAAAGCAAGAGAGTTCCAGAAAAACATCTATTTCTGCTTTATTGACTATGCCAAAGCCTTTGACTGTGTGGATCACAATAAACTGTGGAAAATTCTGAAAGAGATGGGAATACCAGACCATCTGACCTGCCTCTTGAGAAATCTGTATGCAGGTCAGGAAGCAACAGTTAGAACTGGACATGGAACAACAGACTGGTACCAAATAGGAAAGGGAGTACGTCAGGGTTGTATATTGTCACCCTGTTTATTTAACTTATATGCAGAGTACATCATGAGAAACGCTGGACTGGAAGAAACACAAGCTGGAATCAAGATTGCCGGGAGAAATATCAATAACCTCAGATATGCAGATGACACAACCCTTATGGCAGAAAGTGAAGAGGAACTGAAAAGCCTCTTGATGAAGGTGAAAGTGGAGAATGAAAAAGTTGGCTTAAAGCTCAACATTCAGAAAACTAAGATCATGGCATCTGGTCCCATCACTTCATGGGAAATAGATGGGGAAACAGTGGAACCAGTATCAGACTTTATTTTTCTGGGCTCCAAAATCACTACAGATGGTGACTGCAGCCATGAAATTAAAAGACGCTTACTCCTTGGAAGGAAAGTTATGACCAAATTAGATAACATATTCAAAAGCAGAGACATTACTTGGCTAACAACGGTTCGTCTAGTCAAGGCTATGGTTTTTCCAGTGGTCATGTATGGATGTGAGAGTTGGACTGTGAAGAAGGCTGAGCGCCAAAGAATTAATGCTTTTGAACTGTCGTGTTGGAGAAGACTCTTGAGAGTCCCTTGGACTGCAAGGAGATCCAACCAGTCCATTCTGAAGGAGATCAGCCCTGGGATTTCTTTGGGAGGAATGATGCTAAAGTTGAAGCTCCAATACTTTGGCCACCTCATGTGAAGAGTTGACTCGTTGGAAAAGACTCTGATGCTGGGAGGGATTGGGGGCAAGAGGAGAAGGGGACGACAGAGGATGAGATGGCTAGATGGCATCACTGACTCGATGGACATGAGTCTGGGTGAACCCCGGGAGTTGGTGATGGACAGGGAGGCCTGGTGTGCTGCGATTCATGGGGTCCCAAAGAGTCGGACACGACTGAGTGACTGATATGATCTAATCTGATCTGATCTTCCCAAACAGACCAAGAGGTTCACTCTAGACCAGTGCTTCTCAATGTGTGGTCCATGCACCAACATCATCAGTATCTGAGATCTTGTTAGAAATACGAATTCCATGACTGAGCTGAAGACAAACTGAATCAGAACCTCAACTGTGTCACTTCCCATTCTGTGTTTACAAAGCTCTACAGGTAATTCAGAGGCATTATTGAGTTGAGAACAGGACTGCCAAACTCATGGATTTTTTCCTTAATTTTCAGGGGGTGTTTTTTCTTCTACAATCAAGGGCATGAAAAGAGAAACTGAAGGAAAAGACCCAGAATAGTTTGTAAATTTCACTTTTTCTAAGGTATTGATAAAAATGGAGAGGTCTCAAAATAAGAGACATTTATTTTATCATTATTCTACTATAGATGCTTACAAAAATGGTTCAAGTTGAATTTCTTTTCTATCATGATAGAACTTGGAGTTATATGTTATTATCTCAACTTTAAACACAAGGTAAGTGAGTCTTGAAACACATATTTTTTAAGATGCTTTGTGAATTTATTTTTTAATTAATTTATTTTATTCTAGTTTTAATATAAATTTATTTATTTTAATTGGAGGCTAATTACTTTACAATATTGTATTGTATTGTATTGGTTTTGCAATACATCAAGATGAATCCGGCACGGGTGTACATGTGTTCCCCGTCCTGAAAGCCCCTCCCACCTCCCTCCCCATCCCATCCCTCTGGGTCATCCCAGTGCACCAGCCCCGAGCATCCTGTATCATGCATCGAGCCTGACTGGCAATTCATTTCACATATGTTATTATACATGTTTCAAAGCCGTTTTCCCAAATCATCCCACCCTCGCCCTCTCCCACAGAGTCCAAAAGACTGTTCTATACATCTGTGTCTCTTTTGCTGTCTCTCATACAGGGTTATCGTTACCATCTTTCTAAATTCCATATATATATATGTGTTAGTATACTGTATTGGTGTTTTTCTTTCTGGCTTACTTCACTCTGTATAATAGGTTCCAGTTTCATCCACCTCATTAGAACTGATTCAAATGTATTCTTTTTAATGGCTGAGTAATACTTCATTGTGTATATGTACCATAGCTTTCTTATCCATTCATCTGCTGATGGACATCTAGGTTGCTTCCATGTCCTGGCTATTATAAACAGTGCTATGATGGACATTGGGGTACACGTGTCTTTCAATTCTGGTTTCCTCAGTGTGTATGCCCAGCAGTGGGATTGCTGGGTCGTATGGCAGTTCTATTTCTATTTTTTTAAGGAATCTTCACACTGTTGTCTATAGTAGCTGTACTAGTTTGCATTCCCACCAACAGTGTAAGAGGGTTCCCTTTTCCCCACACCCTTTCCAGCATTTATTGCTTGTAGACTATGGATAGCAGCCATTTTGACTGGCATGAAATGGTACCTCATTGTGGTTTTGATTTGCATTTCTCTGATAATGAGTGATGTTGAGCATTTTTCATGTGTTTGTTAGCCATCTGTATGTCTTCTTTGGAGAAATGTCTATTTAGTTCTTTGGCCCACTTTTTGACTGGGTCATTTAGTTTTCTGGAATTGAGCTGCAGGAGTTGCTTGTATATTGTTGAGATTAGTTATTTGTCAGTTGCTTCATTTGCTATTATTTTCTCCCATTTTGAAGGCTGTCTTTTCACCTTGCTTATAGTTTCCTTTGTTGTGCAAAACCTTTTAAGTTTAATTAGGTCCCTTTTGTTTATTTTTGCTTTTATTTCCAATATTCTGGGAGGTGGGTCATAGAGGATGCTGCTGTGATTTATGTCAGAGAGTGTTTTGCCTATGTTCTCCTCTAGGAGTTTTATAGTTTCTGGCCTTACATTTAGATCTTTAATCCATTTTGAGTTTATTTTTGTGTATGGTGTTAGAAAGTGTTCTAGTTTCATTCTTTTACAAGTGGTTGACCAGTTTTCCCAGCACCACTTGATAAAGAGATTGTCTTTTTTCCATTGTATATGCTTGCCTCCTTTGTCAAAGATAAGGTGTCCATAGGTGCGTGGATTTATCTCTGGGCTTTCTATTTAGTTCCATTGATCTATATTTCTGTCTTTGTGCCAGTACCATACTGTCTTGATGACTGTAGCTTTGTAGTAGAGCCTGAAGTCAGGCAGGTTGATTCTTCCAATTCCATTCTTCTTTTTCAAGATTGTTTTGGCTATTCGAGGTTTTTGTATTTCCATACAAATTGTGAAATTATTTGTTCTCACTCTCTGAAAAATACTGTTGGTAGCTTAATAGGGATTGCATTGAATCTATAGATTGTTTTGGGTGGTATACTCATTTTCACTATATTGATTCTTCTGATCCATGAACATGGTATATTTCTCCATCTATTAGTGTCCTCTTTGACTTCTTTCACCAGTGTTTTATAGTTTTCTATGTATAGGTCTTTTGTTTCTTTAGGTAGATATAGTCCTAAGTATTTTATTCTTTTCGTTGCAATGGTGAATGGAATTGTTTCCTTAATTTCTCTTTCTATTTTCTCATTATTATTGCATAGGAAAAATATAACTTTCCAAAACTGAACCAGGAAGAAATAGAAAATCTTAACAGACCCATCACAAGCACAGAAACTGAAACTGTAATCAGAAATCCAGCAAACAAGAGCCCAGGTCCAGATGGCTTCACAGCTGAATTCTACCAAAAATTTAGAGAAGAGCTAACACCTATCCTACTCAAACTCTCCCAGAAAATTGGAGAGGAAGGTAAACTTCCAAACTCATTCTATGAGGCCACCATCACCCTAATACCAAAACCTGACAAAGATCCCACAAAAAAAGAAAACTACAGGCCAATATCACTGAGGAACATAGGTGCAAAAATTCTTAACAAAATTCTAGCAATCAGAATCCAACAACATATTAAAAAGATCATACATCACGACCAAGTGGACTTTATCCCAGGGATGCAAGTATTCTTCAATATCTGCAAATCAATCAGTGTAATACACCACATTAACAAATTTAAAAATAAAAGCCATATGATTATTTCAATAGATGCAGAGAAAGCCTTTGACAAAATTCAACATCCATTTATGATAAAAACTCTCCAGAAAGCAGAAATAGAAGGAACATACCTCAACATAATAAAAGCTATATATGACAAACCCACAGCAAACATTATCCTCAATAGTGAAAAATTGAAAGCATTTCCCCTAAAGTCAGGAACACGACAAGGGTGCCCACTTTCACCACTACTATTCAACATAGTTTTGGAAGTTTTGGACACAGCAATCAGAGCAGAAAAAGAAATAAAAGGAATCCAAATTGGAAAATAAGAAGTAAAACTCTCACTGTTTGCAGATGACATGATCATCTACATAGAAAACACTAAAGACTCCACCAGAAAATTACTAGAGCTAATCAATGAATATATTAAAGTTGCAGGGTATAAAATCAACACAAAGAAATGAAACACATATTTTTTTAATGTGTTCATTAGTTAATAGGTAAATTATGACATAGGCTGTGTCTCTGGTCTCAACTGGGGGTCATATATAGATTTTAATGCAGACATTTGTTATTCATGAGTCAACAAGCTAATACAATCTAGGAAAATTGGCTCAGTGATGGGAAGATAAAAGAGAATTCATTCCATTACTCCGCTCTCTCCTCTCTGCCTATGAGAGTTATCTGAGTATTGTATGATTTAAACTATCTCATAAAAATTTAATTTTACATAAACTCCCTGTTTTTTTCATTATACTTCAGTACCATCCCTTTACTCTTTGGGATCCCAGAGCACTATAGGCAGCAAGAACAATATCATGTGACTTGCAGAAATCCAACAGTTTCCTCTGATTGAAATATGGGTGACATGCCACCTGTAGAAAACCAATAGAGAAGAGGGTCAGATATTATGGAAACATAATACTAATATGACAGAGGGAGACAAAAAGTTTAAAAAATGATAAAGGAAAAATGATAACATTAAATGTAAACTGGAAATATTAACATCAACAGAGAAACAAAGAAAAGTGGGTTTATACAGTTAATTTATGATGGACATAGATGGGAGAACCAGTCCCAGTTTGACTAATCAAAAGATGGACTGTACATTTGAGTAGACATTCATGAATAAATATTTCATAGACTGTTAGCATCACCATGAGCCTTTAACTTCACCCTCTAACCTGGATGATTTTCATAATGTCCAGTACAATTTTCTGAACTGTGTTCACTGCTAAAGACTTATAAATGCTGCGACACCAAGATTTAGGATTCAGCCATCAGAACCCCACACAAACCCTTAATACCCATCGCAACTGATTTAACGCTTTATTAATTTACCTCTGATTCCATGTTTTCATGGTTTTCCTTCCTGTACAAAGCTTGCTCCAGGACACTTTCAACCTCCAAACTGGTCATGCTATCATCTCAGGGAAATGCTTCCTTCCTCTACTGCTGGGTTCTATTCACGATTTACCAGGAAGCCGTGTGCACTTTTTCCATCCAAATTTATCAGACAGAGATACCATTATGGGTTCTATTCACACCATCCAGACAGGGGCTCTACTCTCTAGAACCTTCTGTCCACAAATGTAGGATGAACAGGAGGGGAGGACAGACAAACATCTGGCTCCAGGGCAAGAAGGATGTTCTGAAGAGCAGGAGGGAGAGGAGCCAAGCTGCTCACCTGGTTGCAGACGGACTTGTACTTGAGCCCCGGCTTGTTCAAGATCTTCTCCAGCTGCTTGTGGTTGCAGTTGAACACCCCAATGGACTTGGTCAGCTCTGCATCCTTACACTTCTCCAGTGCCTGGAAGGGAGGGGTGGTGAACAGTCACTTGGAATGGGCAATAGAACAAGAATAAAAGCTGGGAAAAAAATCTGTAAAAAGTGTCATCCATCAAGAATTAACATTGATTATCAAGAAGAAAAGAGGGGAAGACATTATGCAAAAAGAATTATCATCTCCTCTTTGAACCCTGGAGAAGACATATCACATGGAAGGAAAGAGATTCCTGTCTGCACTGTCCCATACATCTCCTCCTCCTTTCCTCTCTGGAACATTTCAGCAATGGTCTCCTCCCCACAACCCAGCCTCACAGCCCTTAGACTTTATGAACTGCTGGGTCTGATGGTCCACAGCCCATTCTCACAGGTGAAAGAAATGAAAGAGGTCCCCACTCTCCTGGCTCCTCCTCTGGTCTCTCTCCTTCCCATACTCACCTCCCATGTGTGACAGAAATCCACTGAGTCGAATACTAGTTTTCCATTTTCATCTGTTTGCAAAATGTCCTCCCCTGGCTGGGATGGAAGCAGTCATTTTAGAGATAGCACAAAATAATTTCTCCATATTTAGCCAAGCTCCCAAGAATTAAACCTCCATGAGGTATATTTACAACTTTCTAGATACTAATATTTGCAAAGTGATTTTGTCTATGTAAGCAATGTCTTCAGGAGGGAGGGTTACTCTACTCTTTTATACTAAATATATGTTGCAATAAGTACAAATTTTCTACTTTCTAAAATGGACTTCCAGTGACTTCTGTGAATTTTGTCCCTTCTTGCACTTGCCTCTTTAGAAGTGCTACTGTGAGCTGGGAATGACAATAAGTTACATGGCTTTATTTCTAGAATAAAAATTGCAATCTTGACCTGGGCTAGATAATCAGACTTCCTTTTATCTCTGAGCATCAAGTGCCCTAGGGAAGGCATATGAACCAGCAAGTTTCTCCTTAGGTTGATATGGAATGTGGAAGATCCAGCCATGCTCTCAAATATTCATAACCATGAGCCTTGAGCTGCCCCAAGGCCATATTTGCCACTAATGGAAAATGTTCAGTAAAAATAAAGCAAACCATGAGTAGTACCCTGAGAAGGAATAGGAAAAAGGAGACATTTCTGAAGAGTACTGCAACCCTCAATTCTGTCTGTGGCTGGAACTTGCCATCTACATAGTCCATGAAACTGTTTTGCATCAGATGGCTTGAGTTCTGTGACATGAAATCGGTTGTTCTAAGTAAACCTTTCTTAAAGGCTAAGTGCAGGCTACAGACCTCATCTGAAGACAGGAGAGAGTGTAGGCAAGGTCTCCCAAGTCCCTGTAAAGGTATGAGGCTTAGACCCACACAGAGGGAGCACCACCAAATCTGCTCACCTAGAAAGGGTGAAAGGCAAGATAGACTCATCATGTTCAATGTAAGGCAGTGTCATGCTCACCACAGCTGCACCAAACTCTTGGTTCACGAAATTCCCAGAGACTCAGGAGTTATAACCAGGACTGGGTGCAGAACTGGCTTATTTCTATTTCTGAAAGTTTTCAAGCATAGACTCTCAGATTATTTAACTCCTTTTTCTGGGAGGCGTGTAAGGAATTCAAAGAATCTCAGTAAAAAGATGATCAATCTGTGGGAGAGGGAGAAGGTGGGGAGATTTGGGAGAATGGCATTGAAACATGTATAATATCATGTATGAAACGAGTCGCCAGTCCAGGTTCGATGCACGATACTGGATGCTTGGGGCTGGTGCACTGGGACGACCCAGAGGGAGGGTATGGGGAGGGAGGAGGGAGGAGGGTTCAGGATGGGGAACACAGGTATACCTGTGGCGGATTCATTTCGATATTTGGCAAAACTAATACAATATTGTAAAGTTTAAAAATAAAATAAAATTAAAAAAAAAAAAGATGGTCACAAATGATTACTTGGGGGATTCTACTCTAGTGTAATCATCCCTTCAACCTACTAGACAAATCTTACTTCAACCATCCATGCAAGTTGATGAACATTCTAACACAAGATATAACATTGATGTGATCACACAAATTTCCAGCCTTCAGAGCCAGTGGATAATGCATAATATAGAGATCGACATAGTCCAGTTGAAGATTTTTCAGTGACTTTTCCAAGGCTGGTCAGACCAACTCTGGTCAAAAGGATGAGCACCAAAGCTTCAGAGGTTAAAAAATAAAATTTGTAATAATAAAACTTCAGTTAATTTTTTTTTTGGGGGGGACATATCATGTGGCTTATGGGATATTACTTCCCCTACCAAGGATGGAATCCCAGCTTATGACAGTAAAGCACCACGTCTTAAGCACTGAACCACCAGGAAATGCTAATACTTTAGGAATATACCAATAAGCATAGTTCACCAAACAACTCTTCACTGAACAAATGATCCTATTATATAATTTTCACCTGGGCACAATCACTTGCACACATGTGCACACACACAACGCACACAGTACCTTTGAAGTGCAGAATATGTCTTCTCTCTTCACAGTACCATCTGCAACCTTACTTTGAATGGCCTGGCCTATCTGCTCTTCATTTTGGTACACATGATCGCAGTCAATATGGTAGAATCCAACCTCTATAGCAAATGGTGTGAATTCCAGAGCTTCCCTCTTAGCAACCTACATAAGCAACAAAGATAGAAGCTGAATATCACATAAGAGATTGCTAGACACAAGCTTTCACCTTCCCAACATAAACGTTTCTTTGTGCCTTTGGTTAGTTCTGTATGTGTGGTGATGAATGCTTGACGATTTCCCTGAACATTCCTGGTCAGTGGTTAAGTGGACACACAGGAACCCTTCAACATGAGGCAATCAATGGTTGACTGTTGGCATCAGAGACCTCAAGACCACATGCAGGTTCATTGATTTTCTGGAAGAACCCAAAGAATTCAGCATAAAGTTGTAGTCATGGATATTATTTATATAGTGAGATGTTTGAAGATAAATGAACAAAGGTGTAAGGTGCCTGGTAAAAGCATCAAGAAACAAAGTAAAAGCTTCTAAGACCTCTGTCTACCAGTGAGGCCACAAACAATACACCACATAAAAACTGTATGCAATCAAGGTGTACAAAGTGATGTTCTCATATAAGTTGTTGTTTCTGTTTGGTTGCTCAGTCCTGTTCAACTCTTTCTGACCCCACGGGCTGCAGCACTCCAGGTTTCCCTGTTTTTCATTATCTCCTGCAGTTTGCTCAAACTCATGTCCATTGTGTCAATAATGCCATCCAACCATCTCATCCTCTATTGTCTCCTTCTCCTCCTGCCCTCAATCTTTCCCAGAATCAGGGTCTTTTCCAATAGGTTGGCTCTTAGCATCATGTGACCAAAATATTGGAGCTTCAACTTCAGCATCAGTCCTTCCAAGGAATACTCAGGGTTGATTTCCTTTAGGATTGACAGGTTTTGTCTATCTCCTTGCTGTCCAAGGTACTCTCAAAAGTCCTCTCCAACACCACAGTTCAAAAGCATCAATTCTTTGCACTCAGACTTCTTTATGATCCAACTCTCACATCTGTTCATAACTACTGGAAAACCATAGCTTTGACTATATGGCCCTTTGTCATCAAAGTAATGTCTCTGCTTTTTAATACACTGTCTAGGCTTCTCATAGCTTTTCTTCCAAGGAGCAAGCATCTTTTAAATTCCTGGCTATAGTCACCACCCACAATGATTTTGGAGTCCAAGAAAATAAAGTGTGCCACTGTTTCCATTTTTCCCTCATGTATTTGCCATGATGTGATGGGACTGAATGCCATCATCTTAGTATTTTTAATGCTGAGTTTTATGCCAGCTTCTTCACTCCCTCTTTGACCTTCATCAAGAGGCTTTCTAGTTCCTCTTCCCTTTCTGAAATTAGGGTGGTGTCATCTCCATTCTTGCCTGGAGAATCCCATGGACAGAGCAGCCTGGCAGGCTACAGTCCATGGGATCACACAAGTCAGAACAACTGAGCGACTAAACCACCACCACCACCAAGGAATGAGCCAGTGAGCTTCAGTAACATCCTGGCCCCTTCATTCCCCTCACCCCACTTTGCTCTACAAAGTATAAAAATCCTGTCTTCTATCTACAAAATGTCTCTGAATATGTTTTTCCATTTTATGAATTAGAATAATGAGACTCAAGGTTTAAGGACCAATCTCTTTTCATGTCTACCCTAAAGACAAGATAGACAGCAAACTTTCTCCCTTCCAGACTAGAGACTTACCAGCCCATCTTATGCCTGAGTGCTGCAAACCGTACTTTAATAAAAAAAAAAAAAAAAAAAACATTGAAAGTGAAATTCGCTCAATCGTGTCCAACTCTTTGTGACCCCATGGACTATAGCTCATCAGGCTCCTCTGTCTATGGGATTCTCCAGGCAAGAACATTGGAGTGGGTTGCCATTTCCTTCTCCAGGGGATCTTCCTGACCCAAGGATCAAATCCAGATCTCCCACACTGCAGGCAGATTCTTTACGATTTGAACTACCCAGGGAAGCCCAAGAAAACATTACAAAACCTGGCCTGTAAGAGAGTACCTTTTCCCTTCAAATGAGATTATATTTTCCCTAATAATAAGTTTCCAAGCAAAAACAGAAATATGAGGCAAAACACAGTTGGAATTTTTTTTGCCTGCCATCTAGCAGGCACACCACAGTAGAAAAACAATTCATTCCCATTATTTTTCATTCACCTCATCTATAGGACCTCCCACTTCAAATATTTCTCTGTGTCATGACTTTTTGGAAGGAGGAAAGAATTCTGGAAATAATTAAATGTACAGATAACCCTCACTGTTGCAATCACCTTCAAAGCAAAGCAGCTGACAATTTTCTTGACAGCCGAGTCTCCTCTTTTGCCAAGCTGGGAAAGAGATGGAAACTGGGGGGGAACCCAGAGTAATCTGCAGGTGAGCACAACCTCAGACCCTGATGCAGAGTGGAGACAGGATGCTATCTCCCCTTTCACAGGGCATGGTTCTAGCCTGGTTGGTGGAACCACGTGACCCTCCCAGAGTCACCCAGGAACTCAGTGCTTGACAACCCAAGTCCCTTCTGCTCATATTACATTCACTTACTCTTTATATCTCAACCCACAACCACTACTGTTACCTCTGGAGGTGCATAGGTTCCAAATCCCAGGACAGGAATAAAGTGGCCATCATTAAGCTTCACCTTCTGGCCTTTGGGATCCATTGCCTGTTTCTCCTCTGAGTAAGCAGATTGATATTTTCTTCTTCCTTCACAGGTTATAAATAACAGGAAGTTCACACCCTAGCTGCACTGTCCAACATTAGCAGATATATTGTAGGAGAAGTGTGATTAAAGTAGTGTCCGTGGAATAAGGAGAGGCTTGAAGACAGTCAACTTGTTTGATTTTTTTTTATTAGCATAACCTCAAGTATTATATACTGATGAAATTGGGTGGGCAATTATTGACCATTAGTTAGACTAGAAACTTCCAACAACAATCTTTTTTGTTTTCCTATTATGACCACCATGTCAATCAAACATCAATTGAAAAAGCTATCTTACAGTACAAACAGACACACATACACAAATCACACAATCTGAAAGTGTTTAATAGCATTTTTTAAAATGTTACCCTTTAATAAAGAATCAAAACCTCAAATGAAAATAAATTTGTCTCTTTATATTTCCCACCAGGAAAATTATTATGCTTTATAGACCTGACTGGTGAAATCCAGAACAGTATACAGAAACCAGACATTTGGCAAAATACTTATTGGAGATTATTAATAGCCTTAGGATACCATATGAACTGTGCAAAGAGACTCTTGAGTGTTTATACATTGTACTTAGTTATGTAACTTTAAGAGTACTCTTGTAGATTAGCATTGAAACATGTATGTTACTGTACATGAAATAGATGACCAGTCCAAGTTCGATGTGTGAAATGGGGCACTCAAAGCTGGTGCACTGGGACAACCCAGAGGGATGGGATAGGGAAGGAGGTGGAACAGCAGTTCGGGACAAGGGGACACATACAAGCCACCACAATATTGTAAAGTAATTAACCTCCAATTAAAATAAGTAAATTAACTTTTTTAAAAAGAGTAGTCTCATAATATAACTGGTACACATTTTACATAATTTACTGTTCCACATTATTCATAAAAGGAAAAACTATAAACAAATTAAAATACCAAAAATTTGGAAAGAAAACAGAAGTTGTGATGCACTGATACACAAAAATGTAGTGAAGATAAATAAAATTTAACATGTTCAGTGATGTCAGCAAACTGGTGAGATGGGAGGACTGAATTCTCCCATGGAAAGATAAGAAAAGAAAGAGAAATTAATTTTAAAACCTCGTAGAAGTTCTGGAAAACAGTCAAACAAAGACTGACAGCAACAAAGTGAACAGGCAATTAGGAAAAATCCAGAACAGAGTAGAAGGAAATTTCATCATGTATTACTTGCCTGTACCCTCCTCCTGCCTGGAGCACTGCAGTCTTGATCAGCTTCCAGTTGCCTCCCTCAAACCAGAGTGATCAGAGGAAACCTTATGTGCGAGGTTCCAACCAACTTGGGGGCTGCCTGGAGACTGGTATCTGTTCCACTTAATTCTAAGCTTGAACTGAAGAGTTCCTGGAATGCCTATTGCAGCTGCAGGGGAAATATATATATATATATATATATGTTTGTGTGTGTGTGTGTGTATATATATATATATATATGTATATATACATACATATGGAGCCAAGGACAAAGGTATAAGGGTGGAGACATAGACTAGACCATTTATTAAAAGGCCCTGAATAGAATGGGGGTGTGGCTTTGGGGGACATAGTGCATTCAAAAACAGTCATAAATTCACCAGAATCAGATAGCCAGTCTCGACCAGATAAGCTGTTGACTCAAAAGTGAAATGAGCCACCCTGAGCTTTCCTGTTGGGCTGATCCCAGGACTAGGAGCATGACGAGTTAACTAGTGAAAGTTATGACAAGGAACAACTCTACCAAGAGTGAGCATTTGCCTGTTTCAAGGATCCATCTGAATGCACACACATAGGAACACACACACATCTGGACGGGGCAGGGCGGCCTCAGAGAGAGGCCCTAGGAGCAGGGTCTGGGGCTCTGACGGTGTGCCAGTGCTACACCACATGCACAGCTGCCCACACCAGGGGCTGCTCCTGCACACCTTCCTCCAGCTCTGCCACCCTCTGGGGCAAAGGTGCCAGTGTGGAGGATGGGGGGTGCACACTTACAAGGAGGAACCAATCTGGACCCAACTCTCAGAGTTCTGCTCCAGCATCTTGGGACTCGCCTGGCCCAGTAGTGTGGGGACAGCCACTGAGCACAGGAGAGCCTCTGGCTCTAGCCTGCCCCTCCGAGGTGACAGTTGCCAGCATGCCCTGGGAAGGGGTGGCTTTGCCCTCCTCAGCTGCAGCTCTGCCCCAAAGCCTCTGGGCACACAGATTGCACAGGGATAGGTCCACACAAGGACACCCCTACAAACCAGAACAGGTAACTTTTATTACCTAACTTCATAGAGAAGAAGGAAGCTAAGCAAAATGAGGAGAGAGAGGAATGAAATTTTCATTGTGTCAAATGAAACAATAAGAAAAAAACAAAACATGAAAAGATCAGATATGGAGACAGAGATTAATAATTTACCAAAATAATTTACCAGAATACAGAATCATAAGAAGAATGCTACATTAACTAGGGAATAGAACATACTAACATTCACAGTGTAGGGGTTCCAGAAGCAGAAGAGATGGAGAAGAGAGTCGAAAATGTAGGTGTGATGAAATTGTGGCTAAAATTTTCCATTAACCTGGGACTTTCCTGGTGGTCCGGTGGTGAGGACTCTGTGCTTCCACTGCAGGGGGTATGATTCTGAACCTGGTTTGGGAACAATCTTGTAAAGGTGATTAAAATCTTGAGATGCAAGATATTCTTGGTTTCCCTGGTAACCCTAATATAATGACAAAGTCCTTACATGTGTGACCTGGGAGAGTTGTAGTCAAAGAGAAGGTGGGAAGATAGGAGCATTAGATAAAAGATTCTAAGATGCTATAGTCTGTCTCTGAAGATCTCGGTAGAGTCTACAAGATGAAGATGGAAGAGTTCTCCTGTTCAGTTTCTCAGTTGTGTCCAACTCTTTGCCACCCCATGGACTGCAACACACCAGGCTTCTCTGTCCTTCACTATCTCCCAGAGTTTGCTCAGATTCATGTCCACTGAGTCTGTGATGCCATCCAACCATCTCACCATCTGGCATCCCCTTCTCCTCTTGCCCTCAGTCTTCCCCAGCATCGGGGTCTTTTCCAATGGGTTGGCACTTAGCATCAAGAGGCTAAATATTGAACTTCAGCTTCAGCATCAGTCCTTCCAATGAATATACAGGATTGATTTCCTTCAGGATTGACCAGTTTGATCTCCTGGCTGTCCAAGGGACTCTGAAGAGTCTTCTCTAGAACCAAGTTTGAAAACATCAGTTCTTCAGGGCTCAGCCTTTTTTACAGTCCAACTCTCACATTCATACATGACTACTGGAAATGCCATAGCTTTGACTCTACAGAACTTTGTCAACAAAGTAATGGCTCTGTTCTTAAACAGGTTATCTAGATTTATCATAGTTTTTCTTCCAAGGAGCAAGCATCTTAATTTCATGGCTGCAGTCACCATCTGCAGTGATTTTGGAGGCCAAGAAAATAAACTTTGTCACTGTTTCCAAGTTTTCCCCATCTATTTGCTGTGAAGGGATGGAACCAGATGCCATGAACTTAATTTTTCAAATATTGAGATTTAAGCCAGTTATTTCTCTCTCCTCTTTCACCTCCATCAAGAGACTCCTTAGTTCCTCTTTGCTTTCTGCCATTAAGGTGATGTCATCTACATATCTGAGGTTACTGATATTTCTCCCAGCAATCTTCAGCCCACATTGTGATTCATCGAGCCCAATGTTCCACATGATGTACTCTGCATATAAATCAAATAAGCAGGATGACAATATATGGCTTTGATGGACTACTTTCCCAATTTGGAATGAATCCATTGTTTCGTGTCCAGTTCTAACTGTTGCTTCTTGGCCTGCATACAGGTTTCTCAGGAGCCAGGTAAGGTGGTCTGGGATTTCCATCTCTTTAAGAATGTTCCCCAGTTTGCTGTGATCCACAGAGTCAAAGGCTTTAGTGTAGTCAATGAAACAGAAGTAGATGTTTTTTCTGGAATTCTCTTGCTTTTTCTATGATCCAATGGATGTTGGCAATTTGATCTCTGGTTCCTCTGCCTTTTCTAAATCCAGCTTGTATATCGGGAAGTTCTTGGTTCACATACCATTGAAGCCTAGCATCAAGGATTTTCAGCATTACCTTGCTACTATGTGAAATGAGTGCAATTGTGCAGCAGTTTGAACATTCTTTGGCATTGCCCTTCTTTGGGATTGGAATGAAAACTGACCTCTTCCAGTCCTGCGGCCACTGCTGAGTCTTCCAAATTTGCTGGGCTACTGAGTGCAGCACTTTTACAGCATCATCTTTTAGAATTTGAATAGCTCAGCTGGAATTCCATCACCTCCACTAGTTTTGTTCATGCAAAGCCCTCTTAACTTTGCATTCCATGATGTCTGGCTCTATGTGAGTGATCACACCATAATGGTTATCCCTGTCACTAAGGCCTTTTTTTGTATAGTTCTTCTTTGTATTCTTGCCACTTTTTCCTAATCTCTTCTGCTTATCTTAGGTCATACCTTTCTGTCCTTTATTGTCCTCATCTTTGCATGAAATATTCCTTTGGTATCTCTAATTTTCTTGAAGTGATCTCTAGTGTTTCTCATTATATTGTTTTCTTCTGTTTCTTGTACTGATCATCTAAGAAGACTTCCTTACCTCTCCCAGCATTCCTTGGAACTCTGCATTCAGATAGGTAAATCTTTCCCTTTCTCCTTTGCCTTTTGCTTTTCCTCTTCTCTCAGCTATTTTAAGGTCTCCTCAGATGACCATTTTGCCTTGTTGCATTTCTTTTCTTGAGATGGTCTTGATTACCCCCTCCTATATAATGTTACAAACCTCCACCCTTAGTTCTTTTCTATGGCACTCTATGGCACTCAATCTTTCAGATCTAATCCCTTGAATCTTTTCATCATTTCCACTGTATAATCATAAAGAATTTCATTTAGGTCATTCCAGAATGGCCTAGTGGTTTTCCCTTCTACTGGAGGGAGCAGTCCCACTGTTACCAAAACGGTGTGTGTGTCGGTGGGGTGCAGCTGCTCATTGTTTCAAATCCAATAATCAGGCCAGGTTGGTGGAAAGGAAAGTTTGTTTGATTTCAGATTCCAGCAACTGAGCTGTTGGTGTGGCAGACATCGATCCAAAGCCCGACCGCCCTCCACTGGAAACCAGTGGGGCAAGAGCCCTTATAGACAGAAGTGATAGTGGTGCTATATGCAGAAACAGCACAGTCAGCTCTGACAGTCATCTTCAAATTGGTCATCAGTGGTCTGACCCGTGTCATCTTGATTGTTTTATGTACATTAGTCTTCAGTTCCAGGACCCATTTGTTTGCATTTCTTGAGGCCATTATTCAGAAGTGTGTCAGCTTATGTCATGGATATATTCTGGTCATCATGTGGTTAACTTCTCCACCTGGTGTTCTAGGATCTATATGGCAGCTCACAGGATATGGTTCACAATATTATTATTATCTAATAGATATCTATTAGATATCTATTAGATATCTAATAGAGATAATAAAATTATCTCTAGCCCTTGAGAAAGAGCTGAAGGTCCTTGATTATGCTTAATGACCACACGGTTATTATTTAGTCTCTTTTGACCTTTTTCCTTTGTGTCTACATTTCTCAATTCTCTGATTAAACTTATTCTTTGAAGTTTTCCACAAAGAGCAGGGAAAGGACATGGTACAGGGGCAAGGAACAAAAGATTCTTCTCATTTCACCACCCATCAGCAGAAAATTGGGTTAAAGATTTACTGAGCATTGCCCCGCCAACCAGAGAAAGACTTTCCCTACAGACAGTCCCTCCCATCAGGAAACTTGCACAAGCCTCTTATCCTCGTCCATCAGAGGGCAACACAGAAGAAGCAAGAATTTCAATCCTATGGCCTCCAGAATGAAAACTACAATCACAGAAAACTAAACAATGTGATCACATGGATCAAACCTTGTGTAACTCATGAAACTATCAGTTACACAAACCTTGTGTAACTCATGAAACTATCATGCCATGCAGGGCCACCCAAGATGGACAAGTCATGATGGAGAGACCTGATGATGGAGAAGGAATGGTGAGCCACTTCAGCATTCCTGCCTTGACACCCCATGAACATTATGAAAAGGCCAAAGTATATCATACTGAAGGATGAGACCCCCTGGGTTGGTAGGTGTCCAATGTGCTACTAGAAAAAAGTGGAGAAATAGCTCTAAAAGGAATGAAGAGGCAGAGCCAAAGCAGAAACAACACCCAATTGTGGATGTGTCTAGTGGTGGAAGTAAAATCTGATGCTATGAAGAATAATATTGCATAGGAACCTGGAATGTTAGAACTCTGAATCCAGGTAAATCGGATGTGGTCAAACAGGAGATGGCAGGAGTAAACATGGACATTTTAGAAATCAGTGAACTAAAATGGATGGGAAATAGGTGAAATTAATGCAACTGACCATTATATCTCCTACTGTGGGCAAGAATCCCTTAGAAGAAAGGGAGTAACCCTCATAGTCAACAAAAGAGTCCAAAATGCAGTATACTTGGGTGCAATCTCAAAGATGACAGAATGATCTTGGTTCATTTTCAAGGCAAACCATTCAACATTACAGAAATCCAAGTCTATGCCCCAACCACAAATGCCAGAGAAGCTGAAGTTGATGTGTTCTTAGAAGACCTAAGAGACCTTCTAAATCTAACACTGAAAAAAGATGGCCTTTTCATTTTAGGGGACTGGAATACAAAAGTAGAAAGTCAAGAGATACCTGGACTAACAGGTAAGTTTGGCCTTGGAATACAAATGAAGCAGGGCCAAAGCTAACAGAATTTTTTCAAGAGAATGCTCTGGTCTTAGCAAACACCCTCTTACAACAACACAGGATCTGTTCTCTAGTATCTGCATAAGGCAAGGAAATGGATTTTCCCCATAACCTCCAGAAAAGAATGCTGGCCTGGTGGCACTTTGACTTTAGCCCATTGAACCGCATTTTGAATTTCTGACCTCAGGATATGTAAACTAATACATTGCTGTTGTTTCAAAGCACAAATTTTTGGTCATTTGTTATACCAGCAGTATTAACTAAAATGTGGTTCAAATCAATCCCACCTCCATCTGCTGTATCATAGGTTTTCCTCTCTCTGCTGGACTGTTCCTCTGACCTCAGACGCAGGTGGTCATCTCCCATAACAGGGAACCTTGTCTTAAATTCCACTTTCTCTTTCAGCACCTGCCCAATTCCATGGTCCTCATTACAGCAACGTCTTTGAAAACCGTATATACTCTGTTTCTCATTGGTCTCTTCACACCATTTCTTGAACTTACTCTACTCAGGGTTTGCCTTCACCACTATCAAAGCGCCACTTGACCTTGCCAAGGTTAACTGCCCAATCCAATGGTCCGTTTCAGTCTTCTCTTACTTGTCCGCTTGGAAGCACTGGACTCTTTTCGCCTCCAATCATACCCTTCATGTGCTTTCTAAGAACAGTCTCTCCCACCTCACTAGCCTCTCCTTCTCTGCCTCTTTTGCTGGTTCCTCCACTTTTTCTTTTTTTAAGGAAAAACCAGCTCCTCAATACTGAGTTGTCATGAAGCTTAACATCCATGTCTATACTCACTCACTGTATGACATATTATCTCCAATTTTCTAGTTTCTTGGCTTCAAGTGGCAACTAAATTTGAGAAACCACAAATACAAATATTTTAGCTGACCTTTTTCTCTGATAGACTTCTATGTCCAACTGTATGCATGCATCTTCACTGAGTACCTAAAGGCATCTCAAAGATACCTATAATTGAATATATATAATTGAACTCCTAATCTTCCCACAAAAATGTGTTCTCCCCACATTGTCTCCAGCTGAGAAAATGGCATCTCCTTTTCCTATCCTTTAAGCACAAATGTTGGGGTTCAGCTTTGATTCCCCTTTTCCTTTCACTTTATGCCCAATACGTTAGACAGTCTGGTTGATGCAGCCCTTAAAATATATCTCTACTCTAACAACTTTGACCACACTTACTATTCCTTCTGTGGTCCACGCAAGCATCATCTCTCACCTAGATTCCTGTAGAGTCCTAAAAGAGGGCTCTTTTTTCTCTCTTTCTTCTCAATATAGCAACCAGGGTAATTTTTTTTAAAAAGCATCTCTGTTCATGTAACTACTCTGTTCAGATCCCAAAATATCATTCTCCGTTTCTCTCAGAGTAAAATCCTTTCAAAAACCTACATGATACAGACCCAAGGTCCCAGTGGCTCTCTGGGCCTTCTCTTCAGCTCCTGTCTCCCCACCTCACTAAGTAAGCTCCACCCACATCAGCTGACTTGCTGGACCTTAAATGTTACATAAACGCTCGATTTTCCTGAACTTGGTGTTTTCTGTTCCAGAGTAATGAAGTGAGCCACTGTCTCTATGTTGCAAGGCTGTTTCTTGTACAAATGAAAAGTTGTGTGGGATGAAGAGTAGTTGGTGTCTCTGCCTAACAGATGTACAGAAGTGGGAGAGATTGTGCAGAAGTATCTCCAACAGACACTTACCCAATTCTAACAGCTTAATTCTTCTGATGTCATTCACAGCTTTGGTCCACTAGACTATAAACTCAAGAATTTCTCATTTAAAATAATATTTATTGATAAAACCATGTGTTTCTAAAGAATATTCAGTAAAGTTTTGCTGAATTAATGAATGAATTGCAACAAGTGAATCAATGGGAAAATATATAAAAACTCATCAAAACGCTAAACACGGGCAAACAATTAAAAAATTAAATAAATTAATAAGATGTGCTGCTTTATAGTAAGCAAAATATAATTCTGGATTTTTTAAGTCATATTTTTATTTTATCAAGATACTTATGTTAAGTTAAAAACAAGTAGACAAGTTGTAGATTAGAGATCTTTTCTCTTTGTAAATCAAAATACACACGTATTTCTACAGGAAAATCATAAAGTTAAGGCACCAAATTTAAGTATTATTAAATGGGTTAATCACAGCTTATCTTTATACTCTATCACTTCCATTCTGTTTTCCAAATTTTCTGCAATTTGTATTTTTTAATTTTGAAAAAAATAGTATTCTTACTTTGAAGTCTTTATTGTTTCATAAACTTTTTATTTTTTTAAGGAAAGGCAAGCTCTGAAACATTCAAACACTTCATTTAAGCACCTTCACCAAGTACAAAAATCCTCTTTATAGTCCTAAAAGCATGTAATTCTCAAAGAATCAGAGTGAGAGCTGAGAGTCAATATTCTTCAGAAAATGAATACTCAGGATGGCCAACACCACTGAAAGAGAAGAGGAGGGTTAATTTATCAAATCTGTCATGTTGTCAAAAGCTGCTACTCTATAGATGCAGTCAGGATATATTTGTCTAAATCTATAAACACATCCCTCCTTCTCCCCTGACAAGCACACAGGCAGGTGTCTGCTCCATGTGCACACGGCACCCACATGTCCAGTCCCAACATTCACATGTGATATTCACTCCATGGTGACAGGTAGTTTACAATTTATATGGGAGCGCAAGACCTAGGGCTAACTGTGGAAGTCATTTCAGACACAGGTGGAACGCCTGACTCTTTTTCACACATCTATCAATAAGCAGATACTGAGCAGCCCCCAAAATACAGAGTGCCTCCACTAAGGAACTTGTCATCAATCAGAGCACTACCATATGCACCTGAATAATCAATCAGATAGCTCAAAGTGGGATTATTATTTTTTTAATTTATAATGGAGGAAACCACTGGTGACTCACTAATTACTATTACTACTTTTTTCCTTTTTTCCATGTTTCTACTTTTCTTTCAGAATCTGTCTTTTTCAATTCAATTCATTAAAGAATGCATTCTAAGAGATTCCAGGCGCCAGAGGCCAGGCTGTGGACCCAAGCCCACAAAGATAAATAAGTCTAGGCACTCACAGCCTAATGAAGGAAAACATACAACTATAAGTAAAACTCTTTAAGTACAGAAAAGTAACTTTCCACCTTTTTTTCCAATTATCATGTCTTTTATCAGAAGCATGTTACAGCTATACAAACAATAGGGAGAGTTTTGACATCTTTCATTGGAGACAAAATCTTCATTTCTCCAATAATTGGTATTCCCTTCTCTCTAAACTCCCTTCCAAATTCTCCCTGTTTGATTAGTCTTCTGTCTCTTCAATCCTGACATCCTCATGCAGTAAATAGGCAGCTGGAATCCCATGTCAGTGACTAAATCAAAGTCAAGAAGGTAGAGGCTCCCCAGGGGACGGACCCCTGATGGACAAATATAACAATGGCGTGAGTCTTGACTCAAGAAACCAGAGAGACCCAGATGATCTTACCTGAGTGTGTCCTGCTAAGCAGTCACTCACTGGAGGGTCAGTTAAGCTCAAGATCTACTTGTAATTCAGTTTTGTGAGATAACAAGGATGAGGACATGGGAGTTGTAATAGGGAAGAAAGGACAATGAAGAGATTAATTTGAAAGAAATGGATAGTGTCTTGGTGAATAAATTCGTATTAGGGAGAATGTCCCCAGACACTTAGGGGACAGGCTGGGGCAGGCCCATGTGACATCGTAGCACTAATGGATGTTGGCCTTTCTAGGACCCTCCTCCATAAAAACATCCACATACATTTTATAGTTGTGTTGGGGTTAACATGATTGCAGGCTTTCTAGGTGGCTCAGTGGTAAAGGATCCATCCATCTGCAAAGCAGGAGACATGGGTTTGATCCCTGGGGGGCAAGATCCCCTGGAGAGGGAAATGGTAACTCACTTCAGTATTCTTGCCTGGGAAATCCCAGGGACAGAAAAGCCTGGTGGGCTATAGTCCATGAAGTACCAAGAGTTGGAAACAAGTGAGTGACTAAAAACAACAACAAAACTTGAATGCAATTCATGATGGATTCATTATTATACAGTTATTATTAATACAATAATCTTCCCCTGGTGTAAAAAGAAATAAAGATTAAACATGTTCAAAGAACACTGAAAGAATACTGAGCTCAGGCACTGTGCCCTCTGTGTCTACTGGGTCCCTCAAACCTAAGAGGAGGTACACCAGGCACAGGGATTAGGGTACAAAGTAGTGAAATCACCATGATGTCAACCAGGGGATTTTACTGATAGGCTGTCCTGAGCCCCAATCACATTTCTGTTGGTGAGAAATGGAGCCCTGGAGGAAACCTCTGGTCTGAGGTCTGTAGAAAACCCCTGGTAGATTCTTAAGCTGGAAATCAGAACTGGCTTCCTAGAATTAAGTTTTTAAAAAGCTTAGTTCCCCTGCTGACCTGCCTGCTACAGAAAACAGTGTATGTGTGAAACACCTGCAAGTCACTGAGGGTAGAAATTCATAATATCTCATATTTCTGTTGATGCCATCAATCGCCTTCATGTCTTCTGGAGTCATTTCAAAGTCAAACACCTCTCCCAAGGAGCTGGCCTCCCCCTGGGGACTGGAGGACTTTCCAGCTGGATGGAGACAAGAAGAGGGGACAGGGAAGCCATGTCTGTCCTCAGCTTCCAGGTGAGCAACCTAGGACCCTCTGCTGAGTTCTCACCTCTCCTTCCCACACCTTCTCCTTCTCAGTCCACCTCAAAAAGATAACAGCACATCAGTTGCTTATCTTTCTAAGTGAATTACTTGAGACAAAAAACGAAAAATCTAAACTCGTTTTTTTCCAAACACACTGCTTTAGACACTCCTGACTCGATAATGAACCTGAGCTGGCGTTTGACTGATTGCCTCTCCCCAACACGCCCTAAGGGTGACAGCATTCAGCTGAAGCAGTTTGGGGAGGAGACTCCGCTTGAAAGCCTGTTCAGGAATCTGGTATCAAACTACTCATTATCTATGAAGAAATCTAACAAAAACTTTATATAAATGCCTTTGTGGACAAAGTTATGAAAAGTACTTAAACATTAAGGAACAACAAATTATTAAAAATTCACATCATAATAATGAAATGAAAAGCTCAATTTTATAAAGAAATTAATTTTCTCCAAAGTGATCTCGTGTTTCAATGCAACATGAACCAAAGACTTAAACACATATTCTCTTGTGGAAGTCAGTATAGTGATACTAATATTAAATGAGAGAAGAGCTAGTCAAAAGCAGTTAAGACATCCTTAAAATAGAAGAACATACCATACTGAAAAGCAAGACTTATTTTCGCTTTAGTAACACAGTACAGAAAGCTGAGTAGTTAAATAGAAAGGAGTGGGCAGAAATGTACTTATGGACACTTTATATATGACAGAATTGACAATGAAAATCTGTGGGAAATATGGGCACTTGCTGTTATTCAGTCGCTCAGTGTGTCCAACTCTTTGCGACCCCAAAGGAAGAGATATTCCCCCACTCACTGACTGGCAATCTTATGACAGTGCTGAGACGGAGACTTATTCTAGCCAATTGTATATGAAAAACTATACAGAGAGGTGTTCAGCATCCTCTGACAAGAGCCACATCCACCTGCTAAAGCAGAACTGCCAAGCTGCTCTGCACTGAAAATGCACAAGAGAGCCCAGCCAAGAGGGCTGAGTGCAGGCTGTTTGCCAAACCATAGAATCAAGAGATGCAGAAGTGATCTCTGCATTAAATCCTGAAACTGGGGAGAGTTTCCTCTACAGCTATGGCTAAAGTACAATAATAGTCTCCTACACAGAAGTCAAAAGAGAAACAGCATAGCTAAAGTGAACAAAGTCTTGAAGAGAAATTTCTCAAAGACAGCAACTCAAAAATATTAAATGTGTGAAGATGAAAATATATTAGTACTCAGGGAAATACAAAATATAACCATAATGATTAGGAGGTTAAAGAATGCTGCCATAATTTTTGAGTCCCCAAATTTACATGTTGATGGTGTTATAAATAGAAACTTTGGGGGTGATTAGATCATGATGGCAGAGCCCTCATGGATGAGATTTCAACAATATCATACTCATAAAGGACATGTTGGACAGAGCTGTTGTCCACTCCACCATGTTAAGATACAAGGGAAGCCTGTGACCTAGAGGAGAGCCCTAACCTGATCACACGGGCATCCTGACCTCAGACCTCCAGCTTCAGAATTGTGTGAAACAAATTTAGTATTTTTCCCAGCCACTCAATCTGTAGTATTTTGTTACAGTAGTTCAAACAGTCTTTAAAAACCACATAATGAAATTTTATCAATTGAGAACAGAGAAAATAAGATATCATTTACATGAGGTAACAGAATAAATTGTTTATATAACTCTGAAACTAAGATCTCTATTTTCTGTCCAACCTTAACCCTATCTAGCCATACTGTCTCTCCTGTTGCCAAATCTGGAGGAGAAAACCATCAGGAATATACACAAGGTATTCATGTACAGGGAAGAACAAATAACTTGTCTTGACTCAAGTATAGTCTTGAGAGCTGGACAAAGAATGACCCTTAGGAAAGATATTCCTTACAAGCCCTCTGCCCAGAGCCCTGCTCATCACCTGTATGTTCTCATTGATCCACTTCTTATTGTTACCCTTGGCCAGAACCACAACCCCACGTTGTATCTGGTAGCAAAGGACAACCAGAGTGGCGTTTTCTTGTGCTTTTTGGTAATGGCACAAAGAACTGGTTCCTCCAAGAGAACGGGCAGGTCCAAGTTCACCCTGGAAGGAAATCCAGAAATGCCAAAGAGCTGAGACTGAATACTCAGTTTGTAGGTAGGCTTCCCATACAGACTAGATAGGTAGACTCTAAACCAGAGCTTCTGAAAGTGTGGTCCAAGGACTGGCATCATCACTATCAACTAGGATGTAGTAATAAATATAAATTCCATGGCTGAGCTGAAGACAAACTGAACAGAACTTCAACTGTGTCACCTCCCAGTCTGTGTTTACAAAGCTCTGCAGGTGACTCAGATGCAATATTGGGTAGAGACCAGATTGCCAAATTTCGTATATTCTCTTTAATTCTCAGGGATTGCTTTTCTTCTAAAATCAAGGGCATGAATAGAAAAACAGATGGAAAAGACCAGGAATTGTTTTAAAATTTAACTTTTCAAAGTATTTATAAAAATTGAGTAGTCTCAAAATAAGAGACATTTATTTTATCATTATATTTCTATAGATGTCAAAGAAATGCTTTAAATTGAAATTTTTTATAACATGATAGACATAGGAGTTACATATTATTATCCCAATTTTAGATATGAGATAAGTGAGGATTGCAATATATATTTTTAGAAATATGTTCATTAGTCAATAAGTAAATCATGACATAAGATTGTGTCTCTGGCCTCAACTGGGGGACTCTATATAGATTTCAATGCAGACATTTGTTATTGATAAGTTGACAATCTAATACAACATAGAAAAAATGGCTGTGTAATGGGAAGATAAAAAAGAAGGATTCATTTCATCCCTCCCCTCTCTTGCCTCTGCCTATGAGAGTTATCAGAGTACCATATAATTTAAAATATTTCATCAAAAATTGAATTTTATGGAAACTCCCAGGTGTCTTCAATAGGATTCAATACCATTCTTTTACTCGTTGGGATCTCAGAGCACCACAGGCAACAAGAACAATTCCATGTGACTTGCAGAAATCCAACAGTTTGCTCTAGTTGAGATAAGGGTGACATTCCACCTGTAGAACACCCACAGAGAAGAATGTCAGATTATATTCAAAGGCAATATTAATATAACAGAGAAAGACGAAAAGATTTCAAAGGCTAAAGACTACATCATTAAATGTAAATTGGAAATGTCAACATCAACAGGGAAATAGAGAAGAGTGTATTTATACAGTTAATTTTATGATAGACATGTATGGCAGAACCAGTGCAAGATTGAATAATCAAAAGCTGGGCTCTACATTTGAGTAGATGTTCCTGAGTAAATGTTCATAGATTGTTAGTATCACCTTGAGCTTTTAACTTCACCCTCTAAACTGGATGATTTTCATTACCTGCAACACATTTTTCTGAACTGTGCTCCCTGTTTAAGACTCCTAAATGCTGAGACACCAAGACCAAGAATTCAGACATCAGAACCCCACACAAACTCTTAACACCCATCTCAGCTGATTTGTTACTTTATTAATTTACTTCTGATTCCATGTTTTCCTCATCTTCCTTCCTGTATGCAGATTGCTCCAGGGCACTTTCCCCTCCATCTGGTCATCCTTTCATCTCAAGGAAATGCCTCCTTCCTCTAGTTCTGGGTTCTCCCCGCAGTTTAGAAGGAAAGCATTCCACTTTTCCACCCAGAATTTTGTAAACAGGGATACTGTTATAGATTCTATTCACACCACCATAGAGGCCCTACTCTCTAGAATCATCTATCTACAAAGGTCTGATGAACAGGAGGGGAGGATAGACAGACATCTGGCTCCAGGACAAGAAGGAGGTTCTGAAGAGCATGAGGGAGAGGAGCCGAGCTGCTCACCTGGTTGCAGACAGACTTGTACTTGAGTCTCAGCTTGTTCAGGATCTTCTCCAGCTGCTTGTGGTTGCAGTTGGACACCCCAATGGACTCGGTCAGCCTGTATCCTTACACATCTCCAAGACCTGAGAGGGAGGGGTGGTGGACAGTCACATGGAATGGGCAATAGAACAAGAATTAATGCTGAAAAACATCAGTAATCACACTCATTCATCAAGAATTACCCTTGACTATCAAGAAGAAAAATTGGGAAGAAGGTCATGATATAAAAAGAAAAACTACTGCCCCACCTTAGAAAAACTCCTGAGAAGTCATATCACATAGAAGGAAAAAGATGGCTGTCTAAACTGTCCCAAATTCTCTTCCTCCGTTCCTCTCTGTGAACATCTCAGCAATGGTTTCCTCCACACAACTCCAGCATCCATTCCCTTAGATTCATGAGCTTCTGAGTCTGATGGTCCACAGCCCATTCTCACAGGTGGAAGAAATGAAGGAGGTTCCCCCTCTGCTGACTCCTCCCCTGGTTCTCACCTCCCTGGACTCACCTCCCACATACGAGAGAGATCCACTGAGTCAAATATCAGTTTTCCATTTTCATCTTTGGGGGATAATTCCTCCCCTGGCTGGAATAGAAGCAGTCATTTATGTCACAAAATAATTTATCTGCATTTAGCCAGGTTGCCAGGCACCAGGGATAAAACCTCCATCAGGTAGGTTTACAAATTTCTAAATACCAGTGTTTGCAAAGTGATTTGCATATATGGAGTTGTCAGCAATACCTTTAGGAAGGAGGCTTATCCCAATCTCTTAACCAAAGTTAACCAAAGCTGTAGAAGTTAACCAAAGCTGTAGAGGTTAAAGAATGAAAGTTGATTAATAATAAACTAGGTAAATTTTTTTTTTTTGTCTTACTGCATGGTTTGTGAGATATTACTTCCCCGACCAAGGATGGAATCTTGGCTCATGGCAGTAAAGCACCAAGTCTTAAGCACTGAACCACCAGGGAACTCTAATACTTTAGGAATATACCAATAAGCATAGTTCAGCAAACAACTCCTAACCAAAGGACCCTATTATGTAATTGTCAAAAGTGATTGGCACAATCACTTGCACACGTGCACACACACAATACACACAGTACCTTTGAAGTGCAGAATATGTCTTCTCTCTTCACAGTGCCATCTTCAAGCTTGCTTTGAATGACCTGGCCAATCTCCTATTCATTTTGGTAGGCATGAGCACAGTCAATATGGTGGAACCCAACCTCTATAGCGAATGGGGTGAATTCCAGAGCATCCCTCTTAGCAACCTACATAAGCAACAAAGGTAGAAGTTGAATATCCACATAAGATATTGCTAGACACAAGCTTTGATCTTCCCAAGAATCAACTTTTTTCTGTGTCTTTGATTAGTTCTGTATGTGTAGTAATGAACCCATGACAGTTTCCCTTAACATTCCTAATAAGTAATTAAATGAACACTACCCAGGAACCCTTCAACTTCAGGTGACCAGTGGCTGGATTGCTGGTATCAGAGGATGGCAAAACCACCTTTAGGTTCAGTGACTTGATGAAAGAACTCAAAGGACTCAACAAAATGTTGTAGTCATGAATATGATTTATAATGTGAGGTGTTTGAAGCAAAATGATCAAAGTTACAAGGTGCCTAGTAAAGTATCAAGAACCAAGGTAAAAGATTCTAAGACTTCTACCTAGCAGTGAAGCCACACAGAATACACCCCCCAAAAAATGACTGTATCTTTTCAAGGTGTACAATGTGATATTCTCATATAGGTTATTCTTGTTATTTACTTGCTTAGTCGTGTCTGACTGTTTGCAACCCCATGGACAGCAGCACTCCGGTTTCCCTGTTCTTCACCATCTCCCAGAGTTTGCTCAAACTCATGTCCATCGAGAGAGTAATGCCATCAAACCTTCTCATCCTCTGTCCCCTCCTTCTCCTCTTGCTCTAAATCTTTCCCAGAATCAGGGTGTTTTCCCATGAGTTATCACTAGCATCAGGTAGCCAAAGTATTGGAGCTTCAGCTTTAGCATCAGTCATTCCAAGGAATATTCAGGGTTGATTTTCTCAAGGATTGACTAGTTTGATCTGCTGGCTGTCCAAGGGACTCTCAAGAGTCTTCTCCAACATCACTGTTCAAATGCATCAATTCTTTGGTGCACAGCCTTCTTTATGGTCCAGCACTTACATCCATACACAAACATGACTACTGGAAAAACCATAGCTTTGACAATATGGACCTCTGTGGGCAAAGTAATGTCTCTGCTTTTTAATACACTGTCCAAGTTTGTTATAGCTTTTCTCCCAAGGAGTAAGTGTCTTTTAATTTCCTGGCTACATCCATTCACATTAATTTTGGAGACCAAAAAAAAAGAGTCTGTCACTGTTTCCATTGTTTCCCCATCTATTTGCCATAAAGTTATGGGACAGGATGCCATAATCATAGTTTTTCAATGTAAGCCAGGTTTTTCACTTTCCACTTTCATCTTCATCAAGAAGCTGTTTAATTTCTCTTCACTTCTGCCATTATGGTGGTGTCATCTGCACATCTGAGGTTATTGATATTTTTCACGGCAATCTTGATTCCAGCTTGAGCTTCATCCAGCCTGGCATTTCTCTGGATTGTACTTACTCATGTAAGTATCCACTCTTAATAATTACCACAAGCAAGCTAGTAAACAGAAGCACTACCTCACATAGCTACCTTTTGGAGGTGCTTGTAAGAAGATTTATATCTAGTCTCTACAAAATCTGAAGATATAACCCATAATTTTTAACTATGGGCTTCCCTGGTGGCTCAGAGGTTAAAGCGTCTGCCTGGAATGCAGGATACCCGGGTTCAATCCCTGGGTTGGGAAGATGCCCTGGAGAAGGCAATGGCAACCCACTCCAGTACTCTTGCCTGGAGAATCCCATGGAGGGAGGAGCCTGGTAGGCTACAGTCCATAGGGTCGCAATGAGTTGGACACAACTGAGCAACTTCACTTTCACTTTCAAACTTGCTGTACATCAGGTCTCCAGAATTATGCATCTTATAACTGAAGGTCTGTACCCTTGACTAACATCTTTCCATTTTTCCCAGTCTTGTCATCAGCCTCTGCTCACCATACCTCTACTCTCTCTTCTACAAGTACCACTATTTAGGATTCCACCTACAAGGATATCATGCAGTATTTGTCTTTCTATTTCTGGCTTA
The DNA here is from genome assembly GCF_032452875.1 of Bos javanicus. Taxonomy (NCBI): domain Eukaryota; kingdom Metazoa; phylum Chordata; class Mammalia; order Artiodactyla; family Bovidae; genus Bos; species Bos javanicus. The sequence continues at coordinate 43,544,693 of NC_083880.1, read as the reverse complement.
CTTAGCTTAATGTTCTCCCAGTTATTCTGTGTGATTGCAAATGGGTTAACTTTGTCTTCAATGCTCAATAATATTCCATTTCTTTTTATGTGATTCAAAATCTTTCCCATTTCAAGGAGGTAGATAATTGGTATAACACAGTTCTGCTGGGTCTAGTTCTGGTTTTTCTTAAATGCATGGACATTTGGGAATGGGCTTCCCTGGTGGCTCAGATGGTACAGAATCTGCCTGCAATGCAGGGGACCTGGGTTCAATCCCTGGGTTGGGAAGATGCCCTGGAGAAGGGGAAGGCTACCCACTCCAGTATTCTGGCCTGGAGAATTCCATGGACTGTACAGTAGATGGGATCGCAAAGAGTCGAACGTGACTGAGTGACATTCACTTTTGGGGATGTACCTGGGAATGAGCCCATGAGCTTCAGTAACAGCCCTTTCACTTTCCTCCCCTCAACCCAGTGTGCTCTACGAAGTAAACAAATTCTGTCTTCTATCAGCAAAATGTCTCTTAATAATTTTTCCATTTTAAAAATTAGAATAGTGAGCCTCAAAGTATAAGTCCAGTCCCTTGTCACATCTATTCTAAACGCAAGATAGAAAACTTTCTAGCTTCCAGTCTAGAGACTTGTCCACTAGCCCCTATTTGACCAAGCACTGCAGACCATACTTTAATAAAAACACATTACAAAACCCCAGGATACATCACAAAATCTGGCCTGTAAGATTGCATCTTATCCCCTCTAGTGATACTATGGTTCCCATCAGAAGAAGTTTCCAAGCAGAAACAGAAGCACAAGGCAAAAAGCATCTGGAGTGTTTCTTGCCTGGCACCAAGCAGGTATCCCACAGTAGAAAAGCAATTCTCTTCCATTAATTTTCAGTCATCTCATCTTCAGGACCTTCCACTTCAAATACTTCTCTGGGTCCTGTATTATTGGAAGCAGGAAAGAGCTCTTAAACTAATAAAATGTACAGAGAAAACTTGCAACTGCAGTCACCCACAAAGGAAAGCAGCTGACAGTCAGTGATCTTGACAGCCGAGTCTCACCTCTTCTGCCAAGCTGGAAAAGAGACAGAAACTGGAGGGGAACCCAGACCCAGAGTAATCTACAGGGAGCACAGTTTCATACCCTGATGCAGAGTGAAGACTGAATGCTCTCTCCTCTTTCCTAGGGCATGGTTCTGGCCCCGTAAGTGGAATGATGTGATCCTCCCAGAGTTGCACAGGAGCTCAGTGCTTGACAACCCAAGTCTCTTTCACTCATGTTACATCCACTACTATTTATGTCTTGACCCACAACCACCCAGGTTACTTCTGGAGGTGTATAGGTTCCAAATCCCAGGACAGGAATGAAGTGGCCATCATTAAGTTTCACTCTCTGGCTTTTGGGATCCATTGCCTATTTCTCCTTGGAGTAAGCAGACTGATGTTTTCCTTCTTCCTTCACAGGTTAGGAATAACAGGAAGGTAACACCCCAGCTGCACCATCCAATGTTAGCAGATATGTTGTAGGAGGAGCATGATTAAACCAGTGCCCATTGAGTAAGAACAGGATTGAAATCAGTTAGCTTGTTTGCTTTTTTTTCTTGCAGTAGAACATTATTATATAATGATGATATGAGCTGAACAGTTATTGACCATATTTTAGACTAAAAACTTCCACAAGAGCAATATTTTTTATTTTTCTATTAAAAAGCCAATCTCGATCAAACATCAGTTGAAACAACAATCTACAGTACAAACATACACACATACACAAATCACACAATCTCAAAGCATTTATAAGCATTTTTGAAAATGTAATCCCTTTATAAAGAATCAAAACTTCAAATGAAAATAAATTTGCCTTTTTACATTTTCCACTAGCAAAATTATTATGCTTTACGGACCTGACTGGTGAAATCCTGAATATGATATGGAAACCAGAAATTTTGGCAAAGAGCTTATTGGAAGTTAATTATTAATAGTTTTAGGATATCCTGTGCAGTGTGCAAAGAGACTCTAGTGTTTATACATTGTACTTAGTTATATAACTCTAATAGTACTCTCATAATGTAACTGACACATATTTTACATAATTTACTAACTGTTCACATTGTTCATAAAAGAAAAACCTATAAACAAAATACAACAAATTTGGAAATAGTAATGGAAATTGTGATGCACTTATAGACGGGGATATTGTGAAGACAAATAAAATTTAACATGTTCAGCAATGTCAGCAAAATGGTGAGATGGGAGGACTGAAGTCTCCCGTGGAAAGACAAGAAAAGAAAGAGAAGGCAGCTGAAAAACCTCATAGGAACTCTGTAAAACAGTCAAACAAAGATCTATAGCACAAAAAGTGAACAGGCAACTAGGAAAAATCCAGAACAGAATGACAAAAAAATTTCATTGTGTATTATTCACCTGTACCCTCCTCCTACCTGGGCAGTGCAGTCTTGATCAGTTCCAGTTGCCTCCCTCAAACCAGAATGATCAGAGGAAACCTTATGTGTAATGTTCCAACCTACCTGGGTACTGTCTGGAGACTGGCGTCTGTTCCACTTAACTCTAAACTTAAACTGAAGAGCAGCTGGAGTGGCTATTACAGCTACAGGAGGAATATATATATATATATATATATATATATACACACACACACACACAGGGATTCAAGGACAAAGGAATAAAGGTGGAGATATAGACTAGATCATGTATTAATAAAACCCTGAATAGAACTGGGGTGTGGTTTGGGGGGACATAAGGCATTCAAAAAACAGTCAAATTTACGGGAATCAGAAAGCCATTCTTGGGCCAGGCACGATGATGACTCAGAAATGACTGAGACCCCTCGGCTTTCCTGTTGGGCTGATCCCAGGACTATGAGCATGATGAGCAAACTAATGAAGAAAAGTCACGACAAAAAACAAATCTAGCCAAATTTTTACCTGTTGTTTCAGGTACCCAATTATGAACACAGACACACACAGGAACACACACAGCAACATACACAGCAACGTACACAGAGACATCTGGACAGGGCAAGGGTGAGGAGGGGCAGTGCACACTTATAAGGGGTGGAATGAGTTTGGACCCCTCCATCAGAGTTCTGCCCCAGCACCTTGGGACCCACATGGCCCAGTAGGGTCGGGACACCCAGTGAGCACAGAAACCTCTGCTCATACTTGGCTTTGGGGCAACCTCTCTTTCCCCCTCCCACCAAGCTGCCAGCTGCCAGCTGCCAGCACGCCCTGGAGAAGGGGTGACCCTGCCAACATCAGCTCCAGCTCTGCTCCAGGTCCTCTGGGCAAAAAGACTGCTCAGGGACCCGTCCACACATGGACACCCCTGCAAGACCAAGACACATAATTTTCACCTAATTTCATAGGGATGCTTCCCTTGTGGCTCAGCTGGTAAATAATCAGCCTGCAATGCAGGAGACCTGGATTGATCCCTGGGTTGGGAAGATCCCCTGGAGAATGGAACAGCTACCCACTCCAGTATTCTGGCCTGGAGAATTCCATGGAGTATACCATCCATGGGGTCGCAAAGTGTCGGACACGACTGAGCAACTTTCACTTTCACTTTCTCCCATTCTGATGGTTGACTTTTCACTTTGCTTATAATGTCCTTTGCTGTGCAAAAGCTTTTAAGTTTACTCAGGTCCCACTTGTTTACTTTTGTTTTTATTTCTATTACTCTAGGAGGTGGGTCATACAGGATCTTGCTTTGTTTTATGTCATCGAGTCTTCAACCTGTTTTCCTCTAAGAGTTTTACAGTTTCCGGCCTTACATTTAGGTCTTTAATCCATCTGGAATTTATCTTTGTGTATCATGTTAGGAAGTGTTCTAACTTCATTCTTTTATATGTGCCTGTCAAGTTTTCCCAGAACCATTTATTGAAGAGGCTGTCTTTGCCCCATTGTATGTTCTTGCCTCCTTTGTCAAAAATAAGGTACCCATAGGTACATGAGTTTATTTCTGGGCTTTCTATCTTATTCCATTGGTCTATATTTCTGTTTTTATGCCAGTACCATACTGTCTTGATGACTGTAGCTTTGTAGTATAACCTGAAGTCAGGAAGGTTGATTCCTCCAGCTCCATTCTTCTTTCTCATGACTGCTTTCACTATTTGGGGTCTTTTGTGTTTCCATATGAACTGTGAAATTTTTTCTTCTAGTTTTTCTAGGAAAATGCCATTGGTGATTTGATAGGGATTGCATTGAATCTGTAGATTGTGTTTAGTAGTATACTTATTTTCACAATATTGATTCTTCACATCCAGGAACGTGGAATGTCTCTCCATCTGATATGTCATCTTTGATTTCTTTCATCAGTGTCTTATAATTTTCTGTGTACAATTATTTTGTCTCCTTAGGTAAGTTTATTCCTAGATAATTTATTCTTTTTGTTGGAATAGTGAGTGGGATTGATTCCTTAATTTCTCCTTCTGATTTTTCATTGTTAGTATATAGAAATGCAAATGATTTTTGTGTATTGATTTTGCTAAATTCACTGATTAGCTCTAGTAATTTCTGATAGTATCTTTAGGGTTTTCTATGTACAATATCATGTCATCAGCAAACAGTGAGAGCTTTACTTCTTTTCCGATTGAATTCTTTTTATTTCTTTTTATTCTGAATGCTGTATCTAGGACTTTCAAAACTATGTTGAATAATAGTGGTGAAAGTGGACACCCTTGTTTTGTTCCTGATCTTAGGGGGAATGCTTTCAGTTTTCACCACTGAGAATAATGTTTGCTGAAGGCTTTACTATATGTAAAGCTGAAGGCTTTACATACATGGCCTTTACTATGTTGAGGTAGGTTCCTTCTATGCCCACTTTTTGAAGAGTTTTAATCATAGATGGGTGCTGAATTTTGTCAAAGGCTTTTTCTGCATCTATTGAGATTATCATATGGTTTTTATCTTTCGATTTGTTAATATGGTGTATCACGTTGATTGACTTGCATATACTGAAGAATGCTTGCATCCCTGGAATGAACCAAACTTGATCATGGTGTATGAGCTTTTTAATTTGTTGTTGAAGTCTGTTTGCTAAAATTTGGTTGAGGATTTTTGCATCTATGATCAGCAGTGATATTGGCCTGTAGTTTTCTTTTTTGTGTGTTGTCTTTGCCTGGTTTTGAGATCAGGGTGATGGTGACCTCATAGAATCAGTTTGGAAGTGTTCCTTCCTCTGCAATTTTTTGAAATAGTTTTAGAAGGATAGGCATTAGCTCTTCCCTAAATATTTGATAGAATTCTCCTGTGAAGACATCAGGTCCTGGGCTTTTATTATTTTGGAAATTTTTGATCACAGCTTCAATTTCAGTGCTTGTAATTGGGTTGTTCATAATTTCTATTTCTTCCTGGTTCAGTCTGGGAAGATTGAACTTTTCTAAGAATCTGTCCATTTCTTCCAGGTTATCCATTCTATTGCCATATAATTGTTCATAATAGTCTCTTATAATCCTCTATATTTCTGCCCTGTCTGTTGTAACCTTTCCTTTTTCATTTCTAATTTTGTTGATTTTATTTTTCTCTCTTTTTTTCTTGATGAGTCTGGCTAAGTTCAGTTCAGTCACTCAGTCCTGTCTGACTCTTTGCGACCCCATGAACTGCAGCACGCCAGGCCTGCCTGTCCATCACCAACACCCAGAGTTCACCCAAACTCAAGTCCATCGAGTCAGTGATGCCATCCAGCCATCTCATCCTCTGTCGTCCCCTTCTCCTCCTGCCCTCAATCTTTCCCAGCATCAGGGTCTTTTCAAATGAGTCAGCTCTTCGCATCAGGTGGCCAAAGTATTGGCCAGCATCAGCTCCAGCATCAGTCCTTCCAATGAACACCCAGGACTGATCTCCTTTAGGATGGACTGGCTGGATCTCCTTGCAGCCCAAGAGGCTCTAAAGAGTCTTCTCCAACACCACAGTTCAAAAGCATCAATTCTTCAGCACTCAGCTTTCTTCAAAGTCCAACTCTCGCATCCATACACGACCACTGGAAAAACCATAGCCCTCAATTTTGTTTATCTTCTCAAAGAATCAGCTTTTAGTTATATTAATCTTTACTATTGATTCTTTTATTTCTTTTTCATTTATTTCTGCTATGATCTGTATAACTTCTTTCCTTCTACTAACTGGGGCGGGGGGGGGGGGGGTTGTTCTTCTTTTTCCAGTTGTTTCAAGTATAAAGTTATGTTGTCTATTCGAAGTTTTTCTTGTTTCTTGAGGTAGGATTGTTTTCCTATAAACTTCCCTCTTAGAAGTGCTTTTCCTGCATCCCATAGGTTTTGAGTTCTCATGTTTCATTGTCATTTCTTTCTAGAAATCTTTTGATTTCCCTTTTGATTTCTTCAGTAACCTATTGGTTATTTAGAAATGTATTATTTAATTTCCATGTGTTTGTGTTTCTTACAGTTTTTTACTTGTAATTGATATCTAGTCTCATAGCACTGTGGTCGAAAAGATTCTTGATACGATTTCAATTTTCTTAAACTTACTGAGACGTGACTTGTGACCCAAGATGTGCACTTGAGAAGAAGGTGTATTCTTCTGCATTTATATGGAATATCCTGAAGATATCAATGAGATCCGTCTCATCTCATGTATCATTTAAGACTCGTGCTTCCTTATTAATTTTCTGTTTTGATGATCTGTCCATTGGAGTTAGTGGGTGTTAAAGTCTCCTACTATTATTCTGTTACTGTCAATTTCTCCTTTTATGTCTGTTACTGTTTGTCTTATGTATTGAGGTGTTCCTATGTTGGGTGCATAGACATTTACAGTTGTTATGTCTGCCTCTTGGATTGATCCCTTGATCATTATGTAGTGTCCTTCCTTATCTCTTGAAATATTCTTTATTTTAAGGTCCATTTTGTATGATATGAGGATTGCTACCCCAGCTTTCTTTTGCTTTCCATTTGCATGGAATATATTTCTCCATCCTCTCACTTTCAGTCTATATGTGTTTTGAGGTCTGAAGTAGGTTTCTTGTAGACAACACATATATGGGTCTTGTTTTTGTATCCCTTCAGCCAATCCGTGTCTTTTGGTTGGTGCATTTAATCCATTTACGTTTAAAGTAATTATTGATACATATGTTCCTATTGCCATTTTCTTAATTGTTAGGGTTTGATTTTGTAGATCTTTTTCTTCTCTTGTATTTCTTGACTATAGAAGTCCCTTTAACATTTGTTGTAAAGCTGGTTTGGTGGTACTGAATTCTCTTAACTTTTGCTGGTCTAAAAAGCTTTTGATTTCTCCATCAATCTTGAATGAGATCCTTTCCACATAGAGTAATCTTAGTTGTAGATTTTTCCCTTTCAGTACTTTAAAAATATTCTGCCATTCCCTTCTAGCCTGCAGAGTTTCTGCTGCAAGATCAGCTGTTAAATGTATGGGGTTTCCCTTGTATGTTACTTGTTGCTTTTCCCTTGCTGCTTTTAATATTTTTTCTTTGTGTTTAATCTTTGTTAGTTTAATTAGTATGTGTCTTGATGTGTTTCTCCTTGGGTTTATCCTGTATGGGACTCTTTGTGATTCTTGAATTTAATTGACTGTTTCCTTTTCCATGCTGGGAAATTTTCAACTATAATCTCTTCAAAAAGTTTCTCTTACACTTTCCTTTTCTCTTCTTCTTTGGGGACTCCTATAATTTGAATTTTGGTGCATTTGATATTGTTCCAGAGGTCTCTGAGACTATCCTCAGTTCTTTTCATTCTTTTTACTTTATTCTGCTCTTCAGGAGTTATTTCCACCATTTTATCTTCCAGCTCATGGATTCGTTCTCTGCTTCATATATGCTGCTATTGATTCCTTCTAGAATATTTTTAATTTCAATAATTGTGTTGTTTGTCTCTGTATGATTATTCTTTAATTCTTCTAGGTCTTTGTTAATTGATTCGTACATTTTCTCCATTCCGTTTTTAAGGTTTTGTGTCATTTTTACTATCATTATTCTGAATTCCTTTTCAGGTGGTTTGCCTATTTCATCTTCATTTATTTGGACTTCTGTGTTTCTAGTTTGTTCCTTCATTTGTGCACTGTTTCTCTGCCTTTTCATTCTTTTTTTTAACTTATTGTGCTTGAGGTTTCCTTTTCCTAGGCTTCAAGGTTGAATTCTTTCTTCCTTTTGGTTTCTTCCCCGCCCCCCGCACCCCTCCCCCCACCCACCGCCAAGGTTGGTGCAATGATTTGTGTAAGCGTCATATAGGGTGAGATTTATGCTATTTTTTTGTTGTTTGTTTATTTTTCCTCTGATGGGCAAGGCTGAGTGAGGTGGTAATCCTGTTTGCTGATGATTAGGTTTGTATTTTTGTTTTGTTTGTTGTTTGGATGAGGTGTCCTGCACAGGGTGCTACTGGTGGTTGGGTGATGCCAGGTCTTGTATTCAAGTGATTTCCTTTGTGGGAGTTCTGACTATTTTATACTTCCTAGGATTAGTTCTCTGGTAGTCTAGGGTCTTGGATCAGTACTTCCACGCCAGAGGCTCAGGGTTCGATCTCTGGTCAGGAACAAAGACTCCACAAGTGGTTTGTTATGGCATTAAGTGAGATTAAAGCACATACTCAAAAATAGGAAACCAAAGATGAACTCCAGACAAATGAGAATTACAAAATCAGGCAAATAATAATTAAAATGATGGAATATACACATATACATATACATCCATAAGCAAAATCAAGAGAGTCCAACAAAAATAAAGTACGATCGACTGACTCAGAGAACAAAGGATACCAAAAATGATATCTACCAGTTAAGAACAAAACTAATGAAAGCACAAACTGGAAAACTAAACTAAAGCAAGGCGCCAAGTGGGGAATAAAACAATGAAAACAAAACTAACAAATATGTTGAGAGGAAAGGAGAGATAGAAAAGAAAGAAAGAATAGATATGCAAAGCTAAACAGAGGTAGATAAAAAAGATTTATATATATTAAAGATTAACTGCTAGGGGGAAAGAACAGTAGGAAAAGCAAACAAAGGAAGGTTTTAAAAAATTAAAGTTAAAAAAATTTTTAAGAGAAAAACAAAAAAGGAAGAGGAATGAAAAAACAAAACAACAAAAAAGAAAACTCCACAGAGCTGCAAAGGCCCAACATAGAGGCAGAGGTTTATAACAACAATAAAAAGTGTGATTAAAAAAAAAAAAAAACAAACCTCAAAAGCTTAACTAGATTTCATAGTGCCAATAAAATCAGCAACTACAATGGGGGTGGGGGGGAGGAAAAAAATACAAAAGATACATAAGAAACTATACAGCAAGTAAAAACGAGAATAGTAAATGTTTTTCTTGAGTCACTGCTGTCAGGATCCTTTCCTTCTCTTTGAATTACAGTCCACCTCACCTCCCTAGGATCCCCCCCCCAACACTGTGCCGGTTTCTGGACCTGCTGTGGGGGCAGTTCAGATTCTAATCTGTTCCTACTCCTGTGTGTTCTTGCCTCCAATGTCCACAGCTATCAGAACTAGTGCGTTTTCTTTTGTGGGATCTCTCAATGTCCTTTTATATATTCCATAAACACAGATTCTGCATAGTTGATTGTGTGGATTTAACTTGTACAACTTGTACAACTGGTGGGAAGGTTTTGGGTCCTCTTCCTTAGCCACACTGCCCCTGGATTTCAATTGTGGTTTTATTTCCACCTCTACATGTGGGTCATCCACTGGGGTTTGCTCCTAAGGCTGCCCTGGAGAACTTGGGTTTGTCCCAGTGAGGGCCAGGTGTGGAGGTGGTGTAGCTGTTTGGGTTGCAGGGATTCTGGCAGTACCGGGTACTCAGAGGAGTTGGCAGCTAAAGCATCAGGAAATATAGTGCTCTAGAAGGGTATGGCAACCTGTATTGTCCAATACACTCCAGTATTCTTGCCTGGAGAGCCTCCTGATAGAAAAGCCTGGCAGGCCACAGTCCACAGGATGGCAGAGAGTTGGACACGACCGAAGAGACCCCATGTGCATAGACACAAGACTTTTTTTTTTGCCTGTGACAGTTCTTCCCCAGTGGGGGTTGAACATGAAGGTAGCACAGCTGCTTGGGTCATGGGGACTATGGTGGCACCAAATGTTCAGGGACACGGACTGCCTGAGCCACTGGAGTATTGACCCTATCAGAGTCTTTTTTCAAGTCTCTGGTACCTAGCCATCAGAAGGCCTCTTTGGCGACTCTTTGTCCATAGCTCCGGCCCTCTCAGGCACTTAGAGGGCTCCCTTGCTTGGGGTCCTTCCCTGTTGTTCCATGCATCAGCCACATAGAGGGCCCCCTTCCCGGTGCCACACCCTGCCCCAGGGTGGGGTCCTATTCTGTAAATCGGCACATGAGGCACTTAAAGGGGCACTCCGAGTGGGGTCCTCCTCTGTAGTTCCCTGCCTCAGGTGCTTGATGGGTCAGTCTCTCTATTGTTCAGCTGCGCATGCTGGTGTGTGGGGAGAGAGAGGCTATGGTGATGGCTCCATCCCCTGTGCGTGACTTGGCATTTCCCACCACAGACTCCTCCCTCACATCCCCTCATGTGTCTCTCCACAGCAGCCCTTGCCCTGGGATTGCTCCACAATACCTAAGCTCCAGCTCCCAGCCACTGCATCTTCTAGGGGACTTGCATCCCTGTCCAGGGTGTGTATGGCTGCAGCAAGAACTATCTGATTATCATTCTATTCAGGCTGCCACAGATCAACTACTTCACACTCAGCCTTAAATGCTTCTCCTCTGACTCAGACAGTTGCCCCGCTGTGGGGATTGGACTCCTGCTTCAGTTCCCCCATTCGCTGAGGGCAGGTTCAGTCCTACTAACACTCCAGTTTTTCCCTCTAGTTCCTTCATCCTACGGAGTTTTGTGTGGTTCCATATATTCTTTTCCACTGGTCAGGTCCTCCTGTCCGCTGTCAGCTGGTGTTCTGTATGCACTTCTGTGTCTGAAGGTGTATTCCTGGGGTATCCGAGGAGAGAGATATACTCCATGTCCACCTACTCATCTGCCATCCTGTTCCTCTACCGAGTGACTTTTTAAAAAAATCAGCTCATGTAACTACTATGCTCAAAACCCAAAATGTAATTCTCCATTTCTCTCAGAGTAAAGTCCTTTCAAAAATCTACATGACACAGACCTCCTGGCCCCACTGGCTCTCTGGCCTTCTCTCCACCTCACTAAACTCCACCCACATCAGCTGACTTGCTGGCCCTTAAATATTATATGAATACTCATACTTCCTTGACCAGCATTTTCTGTTCCAGAGAAATGCAGGGAGCACTATCACTATGTTTCAAGGCTCTTTCTTGTACAAATGAAAGTTGTGTGGGATGAAGTGTAGTTGGCTCCTCTGTCTAACAGCTGTACAGAAATGGGAGAGATTGTGTAGAAATATCTCCTACAGGCACTTGCCCATTTCTTACAGCTAAATACTCCTGATTTTGTTCACAGGCTCAGCCTCCACTAGACTATCAACTCAAGAATGTCTCATTTTAATTAATATCTATTGATAAAACAATTCCTAGGCAAACGATTAAGAAATTAAATGAATAAGATTTGCTGCCTTACAGTAAGCAAAATATAATGCTGGATTTGTAAATGGTATTTTTAGCTTACCAAGATAATTATGCTAAGTTAAAAAATAAATATACAACGTGTAGATTGATGACTACTTCTCTTTGTAAATAAAAAACCACTCACATTTGCACAGAAAAATGCACAAAAGTATTATTAAAATGGTTAATCACAGCTTATTTAGTTTTCAATCCTTTGCCTTCTATTTCCTAATTTTCTGTAATTTATATGTATAACCTTAATTATCAGAAAAAATAGTATTCTTACTTTGAAGTCTTTATTGTTTCATAAAGTGTTAAATGTTTTAAAAGGAAAAGCAACCTTTCAAAATTCTGACACTTCATTTAAGCACCTCCACCAAGTACAAGATCTTCTTCACCACCCTAGAAGCAAGACATTCTCAAAGAACCACGGTGAGAGCTGAGAATCAATATTCTTCAGAGAATGGAAACTCAGGATGACTGACACCACTGAAAGAGAAGAATGATTCATTTATTAAATCAGCCTTGTTGTCATAAAGAACATTATTCTGTGAATGTGGTCAGGGTGGGCTAAAACTCTAAATCTAGAAATATGTCCCTCGTTCTCCCCCGAAAAGCACACCTGCAGGTGTCTGCTCCATGTGCACACGGCACCTGCACATCCAGTCCCAACATTCACGTGTGATATTCACTCCACAGTGACAGGTAGTTGGATTCAGGTTACAATTTATATGAGAGCACAAGACTTAGGGCTAACTGTGGAGGTCCTTTCAAACACAGATAGAACTTCTTCAGTCCCTAGTTGATGAAAAGGTGAACAAATTAGCTGCCCTTTACCACACATTCATGGATAAGCAAATACTGAGCACTCCAAAAATACAGAGTACCTCCAGTAAGGAAATTGTCATCTATAGGAGGCTACCATGCGCACCTGAATAAGCATACAGCTCAAAGTGGGATCATTACCTTTTTAATTTAGTCAAACATTGGTTATGCAGTAATTACTATTACTGCTTTTTCATTTTCCCTATGTTTCTACTTTTCTTTCAGAATTTGTCTTTTTCAATTTGACTCATAAAAGAGTGCCTTCTGAGCAATTCCAAGTACGAGGAGCCTGGCTCAGGTCATTACTTGAGCCCACACAGAGTACAGAAAAGTAACTAACCACCTTTTTCTCAATTTTCATGTCTTTTATCAGAAGCATGATAGCTATAAAAACAATAGGGAGAGTTTTGAAACCTTTCACTGGAAACAAAATCTTCGTTTCACCAATAATTTGTATTCCCTTCTCTCTAAACTCCCTTCCAACATCTCCCTGTATGATTAGCCCTCTGTCCCTTCAATCCTGACATCTTCCTGCAGTAACTGGGCAGCTGGAATTCAATGTTAGTGACTAATTCAAAATCAAGAGGGTAGGGGCTCCCCAGGGGATGGACACCTGATGGACAAATATAACAATGGCGTGAGTCTTGACTCAAGAAACCGCAGAGACTCAGATGATCTTACCTGAGTGTGTCCTGCTAAGCAGTCACTCACTGGAGGGTCAATTAAGCTCATGATCTAGTTGTAATTCAGTTTTGTGGATAACAAAGATGAAGACATGGGAGTTGTAATAGGGAAGAAAGGGCAGTAAAGTGATCGATTTGTAGGAAGCAGATGGTGTCTTGGTGAAGAAATGTCCATTAGGGAGAATGTCCACCAGACACTTAGGGGACAGGGTAGGGCAGGCCCATGTGACATCGTAGCACTGATAGATGTTGGCCTTTCTAGGGCCCTCCTCCATAAAAAAAAAAAAAAAAAAAAAAAAACATCTACAGTACATTTTAGAGTTGTGTTGGGGTTAACATGATTGTGGGCTTCCGAGGTGGCTCAGTGGTAAAGATCCACCTGCAAAGCAGGAGACATGGGTTTGATCCCTGAGTCAGCAAGATCACCTGGAGAAGGAAATGGCACCTCACTTCAGTATTCTTGCCTGGGAAATCCCAGGGGCAGAGAAGCCTGGCAGGCTACAGTCCATGGGATACCAAGAGTTGGAAATGACTGAGTGACTAAATAACAACAACAAAACTTGAATGCAATTCATGATGGATTCATTACTATACAGTTATTATTAATATAATAATTTTCCACTGATGTAGAAAGAAATAGACATTAAACATGTTCACAGGACCCTGAAAGAATACAGGGCTGCAGGCACCTTGCCCTCTGTGTTTCCTGGGTCCCTAAGCCTTGAAAGCAGGTACACCAGGCACAGGAATTAGGGGCACAAAGTAGTGAATTCATCACGATGTCAACTCAGTGATTTTATTGATGGGCTGGCCTGGGCCCCATCACATTTCTCTTGGTCAGAGACAGAGCCCTGGAGGAAACCTCTGGTCTGAGGACTGCAGGAAGCCCCTAGTTTACTCCTACTCTAGAAATCAACACTGTTTTCCTAGGTTTAAGCTTTTAAAAAGCTAAGCTCTCCTGCTGACCTGCCTGCTACAGAAAACAGTATTTGTGGGAAACATCGGCAAGTCACTTACAGGTGAAGTTCGTAATATCTTATATTTCTGTTGAGGCCATCGATTGCTTTCATGTCTTCTGGAGTCAGTTCAAAGTCAAACACCTGGAAGAAAAGAAGAATCACATTGACCTCTCCCCCAAGGAGCTGGCCTACCCCTGGGGACTGGAGGACTTTCCAGCTGGATGGAGACAGAAAGAGGGGACAGGGAAGACATGTTTGTCCTCAGTTTCCAGATGAATAAGCCTGGGACCTTCTGCTGAGTTCTCACCTCTCCTTCCCACACCTTCTTCTCTGTCCACCTCACAAACATTACAGCGCATCAGTCGCTTATCTTTCTAAGTGAATCACTTGAGACAAAAAACAAGAAATCTAAAATCGTTTTTTTCCCAAACACACTGCTTTTAGACACACCTGACTTGATACCTGAACCTGAGTTGACATTAGACTGATTGCCTCTCACCAACATACCCTAAGGGTGACAGCATTCACCTGAAGCAATGCGGGAAGGAGGCTCCCCTGAGAAAGCCTGTTCAGGAATTTGATATCAAACTACTCATTATCTATGACTGAATCTAAAAAAAACTTTATGTATATGCCTTCCTGGAGAAAGTTATGAGAAGTGTTTGAACATTAAGGAACAACAAATTATTAAAAATTCACATCATAACAAGGAAATGGAAAGCTTAATTTTGTAGAGAAATTCATTTTCTCCGAAGTGATCTCTTGTTTCAATGCAACATGAACCAAAGACTTAAACACATATTCTGTTGTGAAAGTTGGTATAGTGGTACTGAATTTTAAATAAGAGAAGAGCTAGTCAAAAACAGCCAAGACATCCTTAAAATAGAAGAAAGTACCATACTGAAAAGCAAAACCTATTTTTTACTTCAGTAACACAGTACAGAAATCGTTAAATAGAAAAGAGTGGGCAGAAATGCACTTATGGACACTTGATATGTGGCAGAGTTGACAATGAAAATGTGGAAATGGACAGTTGTTTTTGTTATTCAGTCACTTAGTATGTCTGACTCTTTGTGACCCCAAAGGAAGAGGTTTTTCTCCCCACTCACTGACTGAGAATCATATCACTGTGCTGAAAAGAAGACTAGGTTAGTGGCCTTATTCTAGCCAATAAAAACTATACAGAGAAGTCTTCAGGCTCCTCCAACAAGAGCCACATCCACCTGCTAAAGCAGAACTCCCGAGCTGCTCAGCACTGAACTGCAAATGCACAAAAGAGCCCAGCCTGGAGGACAAGAGCTTAGCTGAGGGCAGGCTGATTTTCAAACCACAGATTCAGAGATACATACATGAACTCTGCATTAAATCCTGAAACTGGGGAGAGTTTCCTGTACAGCTAAGGGCACAATAATGGTCCCCTACAAGTAAATCAAAAGAGAAACAACCTAGCTAAAGTGGACAAAGTCATTAAGAGGAACTTCACAAAGACAGAAACTCAAAAAGATTAAATGTATGAAGATGAAAGCCTATTAGTACTCAGGGAAATACTAAATAAAACCACAATGCTTTGGAAGTTAAAGATAATTTTTCTGCCCCCAAATTCACATGTTATGGTGTTAAAAATGGAGCCTTTGACGGAGGAGTAGGTTATGATGGCAGAGCCATCACAAATGAGATTTCAAGAATATCATATTCATATAAGAGATTTGAGAGAGCTCTGTTTCCCCTCCAACATGTAAAGATACAAGGAGAAGCCTGTGACCTGGAGGAGAGCCCTCACCCAAGCACACGGACCCTGATCTCAGATATACAGCTTCACAACTGTGAGAAACAAATTTAATTTTTTTCACAGCCACTCAGCCTGTAGTGTTTTGTTAGAGCAGTTCAAACAGTCTAAGAAAAATCACATGATGCAATTTTATCAATTGAAAACAGAGAAACTATGATATTTTCCTTAGAAGCCCTCTGCCCACAGCCCTGCTCATCACCTGCATGTTCTCTTTGATCCACTTCTTGTTGTTGCCCTTGGCCAGAACCACAACTCCACGTTGTATCTGGTAGCGAAGGGCAACCAGAGCTGCCGTTTTCTTGTGCTTTTGGGCAATGGCAGAGAGAACCGGGTCCTCCAGGAGAACGGGGTGGTTCTGGTTCACCCTGGAAGGAATTTCAGAAATGCTGAGGAGCTGAGACCAAGCAGTTTCTAAAGAGGCTCCTCAAACAGACCAAGTAGGTCCACTCTAGACCAGTGCTTCCCAAAGTCTGGTCCAGGGACCAGCAGCATCAGCATCACTTGGAATCTTTTTAGAAATATAAATTCCATGGCTGAGCTGAAGACAAACTGAATCAGAACCTCAACTGAGTCATTTCCCATTCTGTGTTTACAGAGCTCTGCAGGTGATTTGGGTGCATTATTGAGTTGAGACCAGAATGCCAAATTGTGGATTATTTTCTTTAATTCTCTGGGGATGTTTTTCTTCTGCAGGCAAGGGCATGAATAGAGAAACAGTAGGGAAAGCCCAGGAATTCTTTATAAATTTCACTTTTTAAGGCATTGATAAAAATTGAGTAGTCTCAAAAATAAGAGACATTTATTTCATCATTATTTTTTTAGGATGTTCACAGAAATGCTTCAAATTGAAATTTCTTCTATCATCATATACCAAGCAGTTACATATTATCCAAATTTTAGATATGAGCTAAGTGAGGCTTGCAACATCTATTTTTACAAATGTGTTAATAATTAATAAGTAAATAATTACATCAGCTTGTGTCCCTGGTCTCAACTGGGGGATTATATATAGATTTCAATGCAGGCATTTGTTATTGATGAGTCTACAAGTCAATACAATGTATAAAAATTGTCTGGGTGATGGGAAGATAAAAGAGAAGGATTAATTTCATCCCACCTCTCTCTCCCCTCTGCCTATGAGAGTTTTCTGAGTACTGTGTTATTTAAATTGTTTCATCAAAAATTGAATTTCAGGGAAACTCCCAGATGTCTTCATTAGGATTCAATACCATTCTTTTACTCGTTGGGATCCCAGACCAGCATAGGCAACAAGAACAATTTCATGTGACTTGCAGAAATCCAACAGTTTGCTCTGGTTGAGATAAGGGTGACATTCCACCTGTAGAATGCCCAAAGAGAAGAGTGTCAGATTATATGCAAAGGCAATACTAATATGACAGAGAAAGATTAAAAGTTTTCAAAGGCTAAAGGGAAGACTAGAACATTAAATGAAAATGGGAAATGTCAACATTTACAGAGAAACAGAGAAAAGTGTATTTATACAGTTAATTTTATGATAGACATGGATGGGAGAACCAGTCCAATATTCAGTAATCAAAAGCTGCGCTCTACATTTGAGTAGATGTTCCTGAGTAAATATTTCATAATTTACTAGTATCACCTTGAACCTTTAACTTCACCCTCTAACCTGGATGATTTTCATCACCCCCAACACATTTTTCTGAACCATGCTCCCTGTTTAAGACTCATAAATGCTGAAACAACTAGACCAAGAATTCAGACACCAGAACCCCACACAAACCCTTAAAATCCATCTCAGCTGTTTTGACTCTTTATTAATTTACTTCTGATTCCATGTTTTCATCATCTTCCTTCCTGTATGCAGTTCTCTTCAGGGCACTTTTCCCTCCATCGGCTTATCCTTTCATCTCAGGGAAATGCCTCCTTCCTCTAGTTCTGAGTTCTACCCACAGTTTAGAAGGAAGGCATCCCACCTTTTCCACCCAGACTGTCAAGCAGAGATACTGCTACAGATTCTATTCACACCATCCAGAGAGGCTCTGCTCTCTAGAATCCTCTGACCCACAAAGGTCAGATGAACAGGAGGGGAGGAAAGACAGACATCAGGCTCCAGGGCAAGAAGGAGGTTCTGAAGAGCAGGAGGGAGAGGAGCAGAGCTGCTCACCTGGTTGCAGACAGGCTTATACTTTAGCCCTGGCTTGTTCAGGATCCTCTCCAGCTGTTTGTGGTTGAAGTTGGACACCCCAATGGACTTGGCCAGCCCTGCATCCTTACACTTCTCCAGGGCCTGGGAGGGAGGGGTGGTGAACAGTCATGAACAGTCACTTGGAATGGGCAATAGAATAAGAATAAATGCTGAAAAGCATCAGTAATCACACTCATCCATCAAGAATTACCTTTGACTATCAAGAAGAAAAACTGGGAAGAAGGTCATGATATAAAAAGAAAAACTCCTGCCCCCGCCTTAGAAAAACTCCAGAGAAGATATATCACACGGGAGGGAAAAGATACCTGTCTACACTGTCCCAAAATCTCCTCCTCCATTCCTCTCTGTGACCATTTAAGCAATGGTTTCCTCCACACAACCCCAGCATCCATGCCCTTAGATTCATGAACTGATGAGTCTGATGGTCCACAGCCCATTCTCACGGGTGGAAGAAATAAAGGGAGTTCCCCCTCTTCTGGCTCCTCCCCTGGTTCTCTCCTCCCCAGACTCACCTCCCACGTGCGACAGAAATCCACTGAGTCAAATATCAGTTTTCCATTTTCATCTTTTGGAAATAATTCCTCCCCTGGCTGGAATAGAAGGAGTCATTTTAGACATGTCACAAAATAATTTCTCTGCATTTACAGACTGCCAGGCACCAGGGAGTAAACCCCCATCAGGTAGGTTCACGAATTTCTAAATATTAATATTTGCAAAGTGATTTACACATATAGAGTTGTCAGCCTCCTTTAGGAAGGAGGCTTATTCCAAACTCTTACACTCAATATATGTTGTAATAAATACAATTTTTCTAGGTCCTAAAAGGGACTCATAGTGACTTCTCTGAATTTTGTCTGCTCCTTGTACTTGCCTATTTTGAAATCCTTTTCTGGACTGGGAATGGCAGTAAGTTACATGACATAATTTCCAGAATAAAAACTGCCGTCTTCATATGGCTAGATATCAGACTTTCTTTCCCCTCTGAGCATCAGGCGCCCTAGGGCAGGCATGGGAACCAGCAAGGCTATCTTCAGGTGGATATGGAATGTGGACAATCCACACATGCTCTCAAATAGTCATGACCATGAGCCTCAAACTGCCCCAAGGTCATATTTGCTTCCAATGGAAAATGTTCAGTAAAAAATAAAGTAAATCATGAGTAATGTCCTGATAAGGGATAGAAGAAAGGAGACATTTCTGAACACTGCTGCAAATCCTCAAAACTCTCTGTGTCTGAGACTTGCCATCTACATAGTCCACTAAGTGATTCTGCATTAATAGCTTGAGTTTATTTCTGTAACTTGAAATCAACAGTTCTAAGTAAACCATCATTCTTAATGGCTAAGTGCAGTCTACAAACCTCATCGTGAAGACAGGCAAGAGTGTAGGCAATGTCTCCCAATTTCCTATACAGTTAAGAGGTTTGACTCACCCAGAGGAAGCACCACCAAATCTGCTCAACTCAAAAGAGTAAAAACAAGATTAACTCATCATGTTCAATGTAAGGCAGTGTCATGCTCACCACAGCTGTACCAAACTCTTGGTTCATGAAATCCCCAGACACTCAGGAGTCATAACAAGGACTGTGTGCAGAACTGGCCGATTTTTATTTCCTTTAACTTTTCAGGCAGAGCCTCAGATTATTAACTCCTTTCAAAAAACTCAGTAAAAATATCACAAAGGATTATTTGGGGGATTCTACTCTAGTATAATCATCCTTTCAACCTACTAAGGGAAATCTTTATTCAACTATCCATGCAAGTTGATACACATTCTAACACAAGATATAACATTGATGTGATCACACAAATTTCTAACCTTCAGAGCCATTGGATAATGCATAATATAGAGATCGACATAGTCCAGTTGAAGATTTTTCAGTGACTTTTCCAAGGCTGGTCGGACCAACTCTGGTCGAAGGGAAGTCAACCAAAGCTGTAGAGGTTAAAGAATGAAAGTTGCATTAATAATACACAAGGTAATTTTTTTCTTTCTTTCTTTCTTTCTTTCTTTTTTTTTTTTTTGAGGCTTGTGGGATATTACTTTCCCTACCAAGGATGGAATCCCGGCTCATGGCAGTAAAGCACCAAGCACACTGAACCACCAGGGAACTCTAATACTTTAGGAATATACCAGTAAGCATAGTTCCCCAAACAACTCCACCAAAGGATCCTATTATGTAATTGTCATCTGGGCACAATCACTTGCACACGTGCACACACACAATACACACAGTACCTTTGAAGTGCAGAATATGTCTTCTCTCTTCACAGTGCCATCTGCAATCTTGCTTCGAATGACCTGGCCAATCTCCTCTTCATTTTGGTAAGCATGAGCACAGTCAATATGGCGGAACCCAACCTCTATAGCGAATGGGGTGAATTCCAGAGCTTCCTTCTTAGCAACCTACATAACCAACAAAGGTAGAAGTTGAATATCCACATAAGATATGGCTAGGCACAAGCTTTGATCTTTCCAAAAATCAACTTTTTTCTGTGTCCTTGGTTAGTTCTGTATGTATAGTGATGAACCCCTGACAGTTTCCCTTAACATTCCTAATAAGTAATTAAATGAACACTACCCAGGAACCCTTCAACTTCAAGTGATCAGTGGCTGATTGCTGGTATCAGAGGATGGCAAAATCACCTTTAGGTTCAGTGACTTGATGAAAGAACTCAAAGGACTCAACAAAATGTTGTAGTCATGAATATGATTTATAATGTGAGGTGTTTGAAGCAAAATGATCAAAGTTACAAGGTGCCTGGTAAAAGTATCAAGAACCAAGGTGAAAGCTTCTGAGACGTCTATCTACCAATGAAGCCACACAGAATACACCCCCAAAAAAATGTATCTTTTCAAGGTGTACAATGTGATATTCTCATATAAGTTATTCTTGTTATTCACATGTCTGACTTTGCAACCCCGTGGACAGCAGCACTCCAGGTTTCCCTGTTCTTCACCATCTCCCAGAGTTTGCTCAAACTCATGTCCATCGAGAGAGTGATGCCATCAAACCTTCTCATCCTCTGTCCCCTCCTTCTCCTCTTGCTCTAAATCTTTCCCAGAATCAGGGTGTTTTCCCATGAGTTGTCACTAGCATCAAGTAGTCAAAGTACTGGAGCTTCAGCTTTAGCATCAGTCATTCCAAGGAATATTCAAGTTTGATTTCCTCAAGGATTGACTAGTTTGATCTGCTGGCTGTCCAAGAGACTCTCAAGAGTCTTCTCCAACATCACTGTTCAAATGCATCAATTCTCTGGTGCACAGCCTTCTTTATGGTCCAGCACTTACATCCATACACAAACATGACTACTGGAAAAACCATAGCTTTGACAATATGGACCTTTGTGGGCAAAGTAATGTCTCTGCTTTTTAATACGCTGTCCAAGTTTGTTATAGCTATTCTTCCAAGGAGCAAGTGTCTTTTAATTTCCTGGCTACACACCATTCACAGTAATTTTGGAGACAAAAAAAAAAAAGAGTCTCTCAGTTTCCATTGTTTCCCCATCTATTTGCCATAAAGTTGTGGGACAGGATGCCATGATCATAGTTTTTCAAATGTGGAGTTGTAAGCCAGGTTTTTCACTCTCCACTTTCACCTTCATCAAGAGGCTGTTTAATTTCTCTTCACTTTCTGCCATTAGGGTGGTGTCGTTTGCATATATAAGGTTACTGATATTTCCCAAGTCAATCTTGATTCCAGCTTAAGCTTCATCCAGCCTGGCATTTCTCAGGATTGTACTTACTCATATAAGTATCCATTCTTAATAATTACCACAAGCAAGCTAGTTAACACCATCACCTCACATAGCTACCTTTTAGAAGTGCTTGTAATAAGATATAGATCTAGTCTCTACAAAATCTCAAGATATAGCCCATTATTTTTAACTATAGTCAACTTGCTGTACATCAGGTCTCCAGAATTATGCCTCTTATAACAGAAGGTTGTACCCTTGACCAACATCTTTCCATTATTCCCAGGCTTGTCACCAGCTTCTGCTCACCATACCTCTACTCTCTCTTCTATGAGTACCACTATTTTAGATTCCACCTACAAAGAGATCATTCAGTATTTGTCTTTCTATTTCTGGCTTACTTCACTTGTGATTGCAAATGGATTAACTTTGTCTTCAGTGCTCAATAATATTCCATTTCTTTTTATGTGATTCAGAATCTTTCCCATTTCAAGGAGGTAGATAATTGGTATAACACAGTTCTGCTGAGTCTAGTTCTGATTTTTCTTAAATGCATGGACATTTGGGAATGGGCTTCCCTGGTGGCTCAGATGGTACAGAATCTGCCTGCAATGCAGGGGACCTGGGTTCGATCCCTGGGATAGGAAGATCCCCTGGAGAAGGGAAAGGCTACCCACTCCAGTATTCTGGCCTGGAGAATTCCATGGACTGTACAGTAGATGGGATCGCAAAGAGTCAGACACGACTGAGTGATGTTCACTTTCGGGGATGTATCTGGGAATGAGCCCATGAGCTTCAGTAACAGCCCTGTCCCTTTCCTCCCCTCAACCCAATGTGCTCTATGAAGTAAACAAATTCTGTCTTCTGTCTGAAAAATGTCTCTTAATAATTTTTTCATTTTATAAATTAGAATAGTAAGCCTCAAAGTATAAGTCCAGTCCCTTGTCACATCTATTCTAAAGACAAAATAGAAAACTTTCTGGCTTGCAGTCCAGAGACTTGTCCATTAACCCCTCTTTGACCAAGCACTGCAGACTATACTCTAAT
The DNA here is from genome assembly GCF_032452875.1 of Bos javanicus. Lineage (NCBI taxonomy): Eukaryota > Metazoa > Chordata > Mammalia > Artiodactyla > Bovidae > Bos > Bos javanicus. Next base: position 43,522,008 of record NC_083880.1, on the reverse strand, counting down.
AAAATCACATTACAAAACCCCAGGATACATTACAAAACCTGGCCTATAAGGTTGTATCTTATCCCCTCAAGTGATACTAAGATTCCCATCAGAAGTTTTCAAGCAGAAACAGAAGCACAAGGCAAAACACAGCTGGAGTGTTTCTTGCCTGGCACCAAGCAGGTATCCCACAGTAGAAAAGCAGTTCTCTCCCATTAGTTTTCAGTCACTTCATCTTCAGGATCTTCCACCTCAAATACTTCTCTGGGTCATGTATTATTGGAAGCAGGAAAGAGCTCTTGAACTAATAAAACGTACAGAGAAACCTTGCAACTGCAGTCACCCACAAAGGAAAGCAGCTGACAGTGATCTTGACAGCCAAGTCTCACCTCTTGTGCCAAGCTGGAAAAGAGACAGAAACTGGAGGGGAACCCAGACCCAGAGTAATCTACAGGTGAGCACAGTTTCATACCCTGATGCAGAGTGAAGACTGAATGTTTTCTCCTCTTTAATAGGGCATGGTTCTGGCCTGGTTAATGGAACAATGTGATCCTCCCAGAGTTGCACAGGAGCTCAGTGCTTGACAACCCAAGTCCTTTTCACTCATGTTGCATCCACTACTACTTATATCTCGACCTACAACTGCTACTGTTACCTCTAGAGGTGCATAGGTTCCAAATCCCAGGACAGGAATGAAGTGGCCGTCATTAAGTTTCACTCTCTGGCTTTTGGGATCCATTGCCTATTTCTCCTTGGAGTAAGCAGACTGATGTTTTTCTTCTTCCTTCACAGGTTAGGAATAACAGGAAGGTAACACCCCAGCTGCACCATCCAATGTTAGCAGATATATTGTAGGAGGAGCATGATTAAACCAGTGCCCATTGAGTAAGAACAGGATTGAAATCAGTTAGCTTGTTTGCTTTTTTTTTTTTTTTAGCAGTAAAACACTATTATATAATGATGATATGTGCTGAATAATTATTGACCATATTTTAGACTAGAAACTTCCACAAGAGCAATATTTTTTATTTTTCTATTACAAAGCCAATCTCGATCAAACATCAGTTGAAACAAGTCTTACAGTACAAACATACATGCATACTCAAATTACACAATCCAAAAGTGTTTAATAAGCATTTCTGAAAATGTTACCCTTTAATAAAGAATCAAAACTTCAAATGAAAATAAATTTGCCTTTTTTCATTTTCCACCAGCAAGATTATTATGCTTTACAGACCTGACTGGTGAAATCCTGAACATGATATGGAAACCAGACATTTTGCCAAAGTGCTTATTGGAGGTTAATTATTAATAGTTTTAGGATATCATGTGCAGTGTGCAAACTCTGAGTGATCATACCTTGTACTTAATTATGTAACTTTAATAGTACTCTCATAATGTAACTGACACATATTTTACATAATTTACTAACTGTTCCACATTATTCATAAAAGAAAAACCTATAAACAAATTAAAATACAACAAATTTGGAAAGAGTAATGAAAATTGTGATGCACTTATAGACAAGGATATTGTGAAGACAAATAAAATTTAACATGTGCAGTGATGTCAGATAAATGGTGAGATGGGAGGACAGAAGACTCCCATGGGAAAACAGGAAAAGAAAGAGAAGGCAGCTGAAAACCTCATAGGAGCTCTGGAAAACAGTCAAACAAAGATCTATAACAAAAAAAAGTGAACAGGCAACTAGGAAAAGTCCAGAACAGAATGACAGAAAATTTCATCATGTATTACTCACCTGTACCCTCTTCCTGCCTGGGGCAGTGCAGTCTTGATCAGTTCCAGTTGCCTCCCTCAAACCAGAATGATCAGAGAAAACCTTATGTGCAATGTTCCAACCTACCTGGGGACTGTCTGGAGACTGGTGTCTGTTCCACTTAACTCTAAACTTAAACTGAAGAGCAGCTGGAGTGGCTATTACAGCTACAGGCAGAATATATATATATGTACACACACAGGGACTCAAGGACAAAGGAATAAAGGTGGAGACATAGACTAGACCATGTATTAATAAAACCCTGAATAGAACTGGGGTGTGGCTTTGGGGGACATAGGGTATTCAAAAAACAGTCATAAATTTACCTGAATCAGAAAGCAATTCTTGGGCCAGGCACAATGATGACTCAGAAATGACAGACCCCTTAGCTTTCCTGTTGGGCTGATCCCAGGACTAGGAGCATGATGAGCAAACTAATGAAGAAATCATGACAAGAAACAAATCTGCCAAGAGCAAATTTTTACCTGCTGTTTCAAGTACCCAGTGATGAACACAAACACACACAGGAACACACACAGGAATACACACACACACACACACAGCAACACACACAGGAACATACACACACACATCTGGATGGGGCAGTGCACACTTATAAGGGATGGAATGAGTTTGGACGCAGCCATCAGAGTTCTGCTCCAGCACCTTGGGACCCACACGGTCCAGAAGCCTCTGCTCACACTTAGCTCTGGTGTAGCCTCTCTCCCCTCCCACCAAGCTGCCAGCATGCCCTGGGGAAGTGTGGACCCTGGACCCTGCCAGCATCAGCTCCAGCTCTGCCCCAGATCCTCCAGGCACAAAGACTGCACAGGGTCCTGTCCACACATGGACACCCCTGCAAGACCAGAACAGCTAAGTTTTTCACCTAATTTCATAAGGATTCTTCCTTGGTGGCTCACTGGTAAAGAATCTGCCTGCAGTGTGGGAGACCTGGATCAATCTCTGGGTTGGGAAGATCCCCCGGAGAAGGGAACAGCTACCCACTCCAGTATTCTGGCCTGGAGAATTCCATGGACTGTAAGAGTTGGACACGACGGAGCGGCTTTCACTTCAGAGGGAGAGAGGAAGTTAATGAGAGAGGAATTTTTGTCAAATGAAACAATAAGAATAAACACCTGAAAAAAAAATCAGCTATGAGATAGACATTGATAGTTTACCAATAATTTATAGGAATTGAGAAACATAAGAAGAATGCTACCTTAACTAGGGAATGGAGCATACTAACATTCACAGCGTAGGGGTTCCAGAAGCAGAAGAGAGGAGGAAAGGGGCAGAAAATGTATCTGATGAAAGTATGGCTAAAATTCTCTTAACCTAGGACTTCCCTGGTGGTCCAATAGTCAGGACTCTGTGCTTCCACTGCACGGGGCCCAGGTTCCGAACCTGGTTGGGGAACTACTTATCAAAGGTGATTAAAATCATGAGATGGGGGATATTCCTGGATTACCTAGATCACTCTGGTATATTCACAGAGTCCTTATATGTGGGACCTGGGAGGGCTGTAGTCGAAGAGAAGGTGGCAAGATAGAGCGTTAGATAAGAGAATCAAAGACACTGTGTGCTGTCTCTGAAGATATTGGAAGAGTGTCCAAGACAGAAAATGAAGCGTTCTCTTGTTGTACAGTGACATAGTCGAGGACGACTCTTTGCACCCCATGGACTGTAACACACAAGGATTCCCTGTCCTTCACTATCTCCTGGGGTTTGCTCAAACTCATGTCCATTGAGTCAATGATGCCATCAAACCAGCTCATCCTCTGTCACACCCTTCTCCTCCTGCCCTCAGTCTTTCTTGCATCAAGGTCTTTTCCAGTGAGTCAGCTCTTTGCATTAGGGTGAAAAATATTGGAGCTTCAGCTTCAGCATCAGTCCTTCCAATGAATATTCAAGGTTGTTTTCCTGTAGGGTTGACTGCTTTGTTCTCCTTGCCGTTGAAGGGACTGAATCTTCTCCAACACCACCATTCAAAAGCATCAATTCTTCAGCCTTCTTTATGGTTCAACTCTCACATCCATACATGACTACTGAGAAAATAATAATTTTGACCATATGAAACTTGGTGGGCAAAATGATGTCTCTGCTTAATACGCTGTCTAGGTGTGTCATAGATTTTTTTTCCAAGGACCAAGTGTCTTAATTTCCTGGCTGTAGTCATGGTTCACAGCAATTTTGGAGCCCAAGACAATAAAGTCTGTCACTGTTTCCATTTTTTTCCTCATCTATTTGTCATAAAGTGATGGGACTGGATAGGCTTCCAGGTGGCACTACTGGTAAAAAACCTGCCAATGCAGGAGACATAAGTGACATGGCTTCTACACCTGGGTCAGGAAGATCCCCTGAAGGAGGGCATGCCAACCCACTCCAGTCTCTTGCTAAGGGAATCCCATGGACAGTGGAGCCTAGCCAGCTACAGTCCATAGGGTCTCAAAGAGTCGGACATGACTGAAGCGACTTAACATGCATTCGCACACGATGTGACTGATTGCAATGATCTTATTTTCTTGAATGCTGAAATTTAAGCCAGGTTTTTTACTCACTCTACCACCTTCATCAAGAGGCTCTTTGGTTCCTCTTCACTTTCTGCCCAAAAGATGGAGTTATCTGCATAACTGAGGTTATTGATATTTCTCCCATCAATCTTGATTCCAGCCTTTGATTCATCCAGCCCTTCACTTAGCTTGATGTACTCCACATATAAGTCAAATATGCAGGGTGGCAATATACAGCCTTGACATACTCCTTTCCTGATCTTAAACCAGTTCATTGTTCCATGTCTGGTTCTAACTGTTGCTTCTTGACCTGCATACAGGTTTCTCAGGAGGCAGGTAAGGTTTTCTGTTATTCCTATCTCTTTAAGAATTTTCTACAGTTTGCTGTGATCCACACAGTCAAAGACTTTAAAGCAGTCATGGAAGCAGATGTAGATGTTTTTATGGAATTCCCTTGCTTTATCTATGATCCAAGAGATATTGGCAATTAGATCATTGCTTCCTCCACTTTTGTAAATCCAACTTGTAAAAGTTCTCAGTTCACATATTGCTAAAGTCTAGCTTGAAGGATTTTGAGCATTACTTTGCTTGCATGTGAAATGAGTGCAGTTTGCAGTAGTTTGAACATACTTTGGCATTGCCATTTTTTGTGATTGAAATAAAAACTGACTTTTTCCAGTCCTGTGGCCACTGCTTTGCTTTCCAAATTTGCTGGCATATTGAGTGCAGCACTTTAACAGCATCATCTTTTAGGATTTGAAATAGCTCAGCTAGAATTCCATCATGTCCACTAACTTTGTTCATAGTAATGCTTCCTTGGGATGACTAGACTTCACACTCCAGGATTCTGGCTAGAGGTAAGTGACCACACCATCGTGGTTATCCAGGTCATTAAGACCTTTTTTGTACAGTTCTTCTGTGTATTCTTGCACCTCTTTTTAATCTCCTCTGCTTTTATTAGGTCCTTACCATTTTTTTCCTTTATTGTCCTCATCTTTACATTAAAAGTTTCTTTGGTATCTCTAATTTTCTTGAAGAGACATCTAGTCTTTCCAATTCTATTGTTTTAGTCTATTTCTTTGCACTGTTCACTTAAGAAGGCTTTCTTATCTCTCCTCAGTATTCCTTGGAATTCTGCACTCAGTTGGGTATATCTTTGCCTCACTCATTTGCCTTTCCCATTTCCTCTTTCCTCAGCTATTTGCAAGGTCTCTTCAGACAGCTTTTTTGCCTTCTTGCATTTCTTTTCCTTTGGGATGGTTTGGTCACCACCTCCTGTACAGTGTTACAAACATCACCCATAGTTTCAGGCACTCGATCAATTTAATCCCTTGAGTCTATTAATCATTTCTATTATATCATCAAAGGGATTTTATTTAGGTCATATGTGAATGGTCTAGTGATTTTCCTACTACAGGGAGGGAATACAGGCCCACCTATCCACAGAAAATTGGATAAAAGATTTACTGAGCATGACCCTGCCTACCAGAGTAAGACTCAGTTTTCCCCACAGTCAGTCCCTCCCATCAGGAAGCTTGAAAATCCATCACATGGCAGACAGAGGAGCAAGAATTTCAATACTATGGCCCTCAGAATGAAAACCACAATCACAGAAAACTAACCAAAATTATCACATGGGATCACAGTCTTCTGTAACTCATGAAACTGTGAGTCATGCCATACAGGGCCACCCAAGATGGGCAAGTCATGGTGGAGAGTTCCGGCAAAATGTGGTCACTAGAGAAGGCAATGGAAAACCACTTCAGCATTCTTGTTGTGAGAACCCCATGAATAGAATTAAAAGGCCAAAAAGATATGACACTGAAGGATGAACTCCCCAGGTCAGTAGGTGCCCAATGTGCTACTAGGGAAGAGGGGGAAATAGCACCAGAAAGAATGAAGAGGCTGTGCCAAAGCAGAATTAATGCCCAGTTGTAGAGGTATCTGTTGGTGAAAGTATAAGTCTGATGCTGTAAAGAATAATATTGCCTAAGAACCTGGAATGTTAGGTCTCTAATCCAGATAAACTGGATGTGGCCAAACAGGAGATTGTAAGAGGAAACATGGACATTTTAGGAATCAGTGAACTCAAATGGACAGAAATGGGCAAATTTAATTCAGATAACCATTATATCTACTACTGTGGGCAAGAATCCCTTAGAATAAAAGGAGAAGCCCTCATAGTCAAAAAAGATTCCAAAATGCAGTACTTGGGTACAGCCTCAAAAATGACAGAATGATCTTGGTTCACTTCCAAGGGAAATCATTTAACATCACAGTAATTGAATTCTATGCCCCAACCACAAATGCTGAAGAAGCTAAAGTTGAAAGGTTCTGTGAAGACCTACAAGACCTTCTAGAACTAACACCAAAAAAAGATGTCCTTTTCATCATAGGGAGCTGAAATCCAAAAATAGGAAGTCAAGAGATACCTGGAATAACAGGCAAGTTTGGCTTTGGAGTGCAACACCGCAAGGCAAAGGCTAACAGAGTTCTGTCAAGAGAACACTCTAGTCATAGCAAAAACCCTCTTCCAACAACACAAGACCTGTTCTCTAGGGACTGGAAAAGGTGATAAAATAGATTGCCCCCTACACCTTCCAGAAAAGAATGCAGGCCTGCTGGCCTTTGATTTTAGCCCATTGATTTCGAATTTCTGACCTCCACAAATGTAAAATAACAAATTGATGTGTCAAGCCACAAAATTTTTGGCCGTTTGTTGGAGCAGCAGAAGTAACTAATACAGACGTGGTTCAAGTCAACCCACCTCCGTCTGCTGCATCATAGGTTTTATTCTCTCTGCTAGATCATTCCTCTGACCTCAGAGCCAGGTGATCATCTCCCCCAACTAGGAGCCTTTTCCACTTTCTTCAGCAACTGCCCAATTTCATGGTCCTCAATACAGCAAAGTCTTTGAAAACTGTGTATACTCTATCATTGGTCTCTTCACGCCATTTCTTAAATCCATTCTACTCAGGGTTTGCCTTTACCACTCTTATCAAAGCTGCACTTGACCTTGCCAAGGTTAACTGCCAAATCCAGTAGTCATTTTTCAGTCTTCTCTTACTTGTCCCTTTGGAAGCATTGGACTCTTCTTTCCTCCACTCATTTACTTCACATGCCTTCTAAGAACAGTCCTTCACAACTCACTAGCCTTGCCTTTTTAGCCTCTTTTGATGGTTCTTTCACTTAAAAAAAAAATACCTAGCTTCCTTTTTTATTAATTTATTTACTTTAATTGGAAACTAATTACTTTACAATATTGTAAAGGTTTTTGCCATATATTGACATGAATCAGCCATGGGTATGCATATGTCCCCCTGTGCTGAACCCCCTCCCACCACCCTCCCCATCCCATCCCTCTGGGTTATCCCAATGCACCAGCTTTGAGTGCCCTGTTTCATTCATCAAGCTTGGACTCGTCATATATTTCACATATGGTAATATACATGTTTCAGTGCTATTCTCTCTAATCCTCCCACCCTCACCTTCTCCCACGAAGTCCAAATGTCTGTTCTTTATATCTGTGTCTCTTTTGCTGTCTTGAATATGGAGTCATCATTAGCATCTTTCTAAATTACATATATATGCATTAATATATTGTATTGGTGTTGTTCTTTCTGACTTACTTCACTCTGTATAATAGGCTTCAGTTTCATCCACCTTATTAGAACTGACTCAAATGCATTCTTTTTAATAGCTGAGTAAAGAATTGATGCTTTTGAACTGTGGTGTTGGAGAAGACTCTTGAGAGTCCCTTGGACTGCAAGGAGATCCAACCAGTCCATCCTAAAGGAGATCAGCCCTGAGATTTCTTTGGAAGGACTGATGCTGAAGCTGAAACTCCAATACTTTGGCCACCTCATGCGAAGAGTTGACTCATTGGAAAAGAGTCTGATGCTGGGAGGGATTGGGGGCAGGAGGAGAAGGGGACGACAGAGGATGAGATGGCTGGATGGCATCACCGACTCGATAGAGATGAGTTTGGGTGAACTCTGGGAGCTGGTGATGGACAGGGAGGCCTAGCGTGCTGTGATTCATGGGGTCGCAAAGAGTCGGACACGACTGAGTGACTGAACTGAACTGAACTGAATATTCCATTGTGTATATGTACCACAGCTTTCTTATCCATTCATCTGCTGGTGGACATCTAGCTTACTTCCATGTCCTACCTATTGTAAACAGTGTGTGATGAACACTGGGGTACATGTGTCTCTTTCAATTCTGGTTTCCTTGGTATGTATGCCCAGCAGTGAGATTGCTTAGTCATATGGCAGTTCTATTTCCAGTTTTTTAAGGAATCTCCACACTGTTATCCATAGTGGCTGTACTAGTTTGCATTCCGACCAACAGTAAGTGGGTTCCCTTTTCACCACACCCTTTCCAGCATTTATTGTTTGTAGACTTTTTGATAGCAGCCATTTTGACTGGCATGAGATGGTACCTCATTGTAAAAACCCAACTTCTTAATGCTGGCTCCTCATGAAACTTGACTTCCCTGTCTACATCACTCACTGTATAATATAATATCTCTGATTGTCTACTTTCATGGCTTTAGATGGCAACTAACTTTGACAAACCACAAATATAAATATTTTGTCTAAATCTTCTCTCTAACAGACTTCTATGTCCAACTGTATGTGTGCATCTTCACTTCAGTACCTGAAGGCATCTCAAAGATACATGTCTATAATTGAACTCATAATCATCCCACAAAAAAATGTGCTCTCCCACCATTGTATCCATCTGAGAAAATGTCCCTTAATCACAAACGTCAGGAGTCAACTTTGATTCCCCTTTTCCTTTCACCATTCATCCAATATGTTAGAAACTCTAGTGGATGCTGCCCTTAAAGTATATCCCTATTCTAACAACACTGACCACTTTTATTGTTCATTGTGTGGCCCAAGCCAGCATCAGTTCAGTTCAATTCAGTCACTCAGTCATGTCCGACTCTTTGTGATCCCATGAATCGCAACACGCCAGGCTTCCCTGTCCATCACCAATGATGGCCATTCTGACTGGTGTGAGGTGATTGTAGTTTTTATTTGCATTTGTCTAATAATGAGTGCTGTTGAGCATCTTTTAATCTGTTTGTTAGCCACCTGCATGTCTTCTTTGGAGAAATGTCTGCTTAGGTCTTTTCCCCACTTTTTGATTGGGTTGTTTGTTTTTCTGGTATTGAATTGTATGAGCTGTTTATATATTTTGGAAATTAATCCTTTGTCAGTTGTTTCATCTGCTATTATTTTCTCCCATTCTGAGGGTTGGCTTTTCACTTTGCTTATAATCTCCTTTGCTGTGCAAAAGCCTTTAAGCTTAATCAGGTCCCACTTGTTTACTTTTGTTTTTATTTCCATTACTCTAGGAGGTGGGTCATACAGGATCTTGTTTTGATTTATGTCATTGAGTGTCTGCCTATGTTTTCCTCTAAGAGTTTTATATTTTCTGGCCTTACATTTAGGTCTTTAACCCATTTGGAATTTATCTTTTTGTACCATGTTAGGAAATGTTCTAATTTAATTCTTTTCTATGTACCTGTCCAGTTTTCCCAGAACCATTTATTGAAGAGGCTGTCTTTGCCCCATTGTATATTCTTGCCTCCTTTGTCAAAAATAAGGTACCCACAGGTGCATGGGTTTATTTATGGACTTTCCATATTGTTCCATTAGTATATATGTCTGTTTTTGTGCCAGCACCATACTGTCTTGATGACTGTAGCTTTGTAGTATAATCTGAAGTAAGGAAGGTTGATTCCTCCAGCTCCATTCTTCTTTCTCCTAGCTGCTTTGGCTATTTGGGATCTTTTGTATTTCCATTTGAATTGTGAACTTTTTTCTTCTAGTTCTGTGGAAAATGCCATTGGTAATTTGATAGGGATTCCATTGAATCTGTAGATTGTGTTTAGTAGTATAGTCATTTTCACAATGTTGGTTCTTCCTATCCAGGAATATGGAATGTCTCTCCATTTGTTTATGTCATCTTTGATTTCTTTCATCAGTGTCTTATAATTTTCTGTGTACAGTTCTTTTGTCTCCTTAGGTAAGTTTATTCCTAGATAATTTATTCTTTTTGTTGGAATAGAGAGTGGGATTGATTCCTTAATTTCTCCTTCTGATTTTTCATTGTTAGTATATAGAAATTAAAGTGATTTCTGTGTGTTCATTTTGCTAAATTCACTGATTAGCTCTAGTAATTTTCTGATAGTATCTTTAGGACTTTCTATGTACAGTATCATGTCATCAGCAAACAATGAGAGCTTTATTTCTTCTTTTCTGATCTGGATTACTTTTATTTCTTTTTCTTCTCTGATTGCTGTAACTAGGACTTCCAAAACTATGTTGAATAATAGTGGTGAAAGTGGACACCCTTGTCTTATTCCTGATCTTAGGAAAACTGAGTGCTTTCAGTTTTCACCATTGAGAATAATGTTTGCTGAAGCCTTATCATATATGGCTTTTAGTATGTTGAGATAGCCTCCTTCTATGTCCATTTTTTGAAGAGTTTAATCATAAATGGATGCTGAAGTTTGTCAAAGGCTTTTTCTGCATCTATTGAGATGATCATGTGTTTTTTATCTTTCAATTTGTTAATATGGGGTATCACATTGATTGACTTGCATATACTGAAGAATGCTTGCATCCCTGGAATGAACCAAACTTGATCATGGTGTATGAGCTTTTTAATTTGTTGTTGAAGTCTGTTTGCTAAAATTTTGTTGAAGATTTTTGCATCTATGATCAGCAGTGATATTGGCCTGTAGTTTTCTTTTTTGTGTGTTGTCTTTGTCTGGTTTTGGGATCAGGGTGATTGTGGCCTCATAGAATCCATTTGGAAGTGTTCCTTCCTCTGCAATTTTTTGAAAGAGTTTTAGAAGGATAGGCATTAGCTCTTCTCTAAATGTTTGATAGAATTCTCCTGTGAAGACATCAGGTCCTGGGCTTTTGTTATTTTGGAGATTTTTGATCACAGCTTCAATTTCAGTGCTTGTAATTGGGTTGTTAACTTTTCTAAGAATCTGTCCATTTCTTCCAGGTTATCTGTTTTATTGCCATATAGTTGTTCATAATAGTCTCTAACAATCTTCTATATTTCTGCACTGTCTGTTGTAACCTTTCCTTTTTCATTTCTAATTTTGTTGATTTGATTTTTCTCTCTTTTTTTCTTGATGAGTCTGGCTAAAGGTTTTCAAATCAACAAAATTAGAAATGAAAAAGGAAAGGTTACAACAGACAGTGCAGAAATATAGAGGATTGTAAGAGACTATTATGAACAACTATATGGCAATAAAACAGATAACCTGGAAGAAATGGACAGATTCTTAGAAAAGTTAACAACCCAGTTACATTGACTCTTTTATTTCTTTTTCATTTATTTCTGCTATGATCTTTATAACTTCTTTCCTTTTACTAATTTTTTTTTTGGAGGGGGGGGGTTCTTCTTTTTCCAGTTGTTCTAGGTGTAAAGTTATGTTGTCTATTCGATGTTTTTCTTGTTTCTTGAGGTAGGGCTGTACTTGCTGTAAACTTCCCTCTTAGAACTGCTCTTGCTGCATCCCATAGGTTTTGAGTTGTCATGTTTTCATTGTCATTTGTTTCTAGAAATCTGTTGATTTCCCTTTTGATTTCTTCAGTTCTGTTGGTTATTTAGAAATGTATTATTTAATTTCCATGTGTTTGTGTTTCTTACAGTTTTTACTTGTAATTGATATCTAGTCTCATAGTATTGTGGTCCAAAAAGATTCTTGATACGATTTCAATTTTCTCAAACTTACTGAGATGTGATTTGTGACCCAAGATGTGGTCTATCTTGGAAAATGTTTCATGTGCACTTGAGAAGAAGGTGTATTCTTCTGCATTTATATGGAATATCCTGAAGATATCAATGAGATCCATCTCATCTAATGTATCATTTAAGACTCATGTTTCCTTATTAATTTTCTGTTTTGATGATCTGTCCATTGGTGTGAGTGGGGTGTTAAAGTCTCCTACTATTATTCTGTTACTGTCAATTTCTCCTTTTATGTCTGTTACTGTTTGTCTTGTGTACTGAGGTGCTCCTATGCTGGGTGCATAGATATTTACAATTGTTATGTCTTCTTCTTGGATTGATCCCTTGATCATTATGTAGTGTCCTTCCTTATCTCTTGAAATATTCTTTATTTTAAGGTCTATTTTGTCTAATGTGAGGATTGCTACTCCAGCTTGCATTTGCTTTCCATTTGCATGGAATATATTTTGCCATCCTTTCACTTTCTGTCTATATGTGTCTTGAGGTCTGAAGTGAGTTTCCTGTAGACAGCATATATGTGGGTCTTGTTTTGTATCCCATCAGCCAATCTGTGTCTTTTGGTGGAGCATTTAATCCATTTACACATAAAGTAATTATTGATATATATGTTCCTATTGCCAATTTCTTAATTGTTAGGGTTTGATTTTGTAGATCTTTTTCTTCTCTTATATTTCTTGACTATGTAAGTCCCTTTAACATTTGTTGTAAAGCTGGTTTGGTGGTACTGAATTCTCTTAACTTTTGCTTGTCTGAAAAGCTTTTGATTTCTCCATCAATTTTGAATGAGATCCTTGCCATGTAGAGTAATCTTGATTGTAGATTTTTCCCTTTCAGTACTTTAAAAATATTCTGCCATTCCCTTCTGGCCTTCAGAGTTTCTGCTGCAAGATCAGCTGTTAAACATATGGGGTTTCCCTTTATGTTACTTGTTGCTTTTCCCTTGCTGCTTTTAATATACTTTCTTTGTGTTTAATCTTTGTTAGTTTGATTAGTATGTGTCTTGATGTGTTTCTCCTTGGGTTTATCCTGTGTATGGGACTCTTTGTGCCTCTTGGACTATTTCCTTTCCTGTGCTGGGGAAATTTTCAACTATAATCTCTTCAAAATTTTCTCATACCCTTTCTTTCTCTCTTCTTCTTCTCAGAACACTATAATTTGTATGTTGGTGCTTTTGATATTGTCCCAGAGGTCTCTGAGACTATCCTCAGTTCTTTTTATTCTTTTTACTTTATTCTGCTCTTCAGGAGTTATTTCCACCATTTTATCTTCCAGCTCACTGATTCGTTCTTTTGCTTCATATATTCTGCTATTGATTCTTTCTACAGTATTTTTAATTCCAGTAATTGTGTTGTTTGTCTCTATATGTTTATTCTTTAATTCTTCTAGGTCTTTATTAATTGATTTGGGCATTTTCTCCATTCTGTTTTCAAGGTTTTTTTTTTTTATCATCTTTACTATCATTATTCTGAATTCCTTAGTAGGTAGTTTGCCTATTTCCTCTTCATTTATTTGGACTTCTGTGAAAGTTTGTTCCTTCATTGGTGCACTGTTTCTCTGCCTTTTCATTCTTTTTTTTTTTTTTTTTAACTTACTGTTCTTGAGGTTTCCTTTTCCCAGGCTTCAAGGTTGAATTCTTTCTTCCTTTTGGTTTCTGCCTACCCCACCCCCCCAAAGGTTGGTGCAGTGGTTTGTGTAAGCTTCATATAGGGTGAGATTTATGCTATTTTTTGTTGTTTGTTTATTTTTCCTCTGTTGGGCAAGGGTGAGTGAGGTGGTAATCCTGTCTGCTGATGATTAGGTTTGTATTTTTGTTTCGTTTGTTGTTTGGATGAGGTGTCCTGCACAGAGTGCTACTGGTGGTTGGGTGATGCCAAGTCTTGTATTCAAGTGGTTTCCTTTGTGGAAATTCTCACTATTTGATACTCCCTAGGGTTAGTTCTCTGGTAGTCTAGGGTCTTGGATCAGGACTTCCATGGCAAAGGCTCAGGGCTTGATCTCTGGTCAGGAACAAAGATTCCACAAGTGGTTTGTTACAGCATTAAGTGAGATTAAAGCACATACTCAAAAATGAGAAACTAAAGATGAACTCTAGACAAATGGGAGTTACAAAATCAGGCAAATAATAATTAAAATGATGGACTATACACATATACACATACATCCATAAGCAAAATCAAGAGAGTCCAACAAAAATAAAGTATGATCGATTGACCCAGTGAACAAAGGAAACGAAAAATTATATCTACCAGTTAAAAACAAAACTAACAAAAGCACAAACTGGAAAACTAAACTAAAGCAAGGTGCCAAGTGGGGAATAAAGCAATGAAAACAAAACTAACAAATATGTTGAGAGGAAAGGAAAGAAAGAAAAGAAAGAAAGAATAGGTATGCAAAGTTAAATAGATATAGATGAAGAAGATTTATATACATTAAAGTTTAACTGCAAGGGGAAAAGAACAGTAGGAAAAGCAAACAAAGGAAGGTTTTAAAAAATTAAAATTAAAAAGAAAAAACACAAAAAGGAAGAGGAAGAAAAAAACAAAAAAAAGGAAAACTGAAAAGAACTGAAAAAGCCCAACATAGAAGCAGAGGTTTATAAGAACAATAAAGAGTGAGATTGAAAAACAAAACAAAACAAAAAAAAAACTCAAAAGCTTAATTAGATTTCATAATGCCAATAAAATCAACAAGATCCAAAAGAAACCACAGAACAAGTCAAAACATAAGAATAATAAATGTTTTTCTTAAGTCACTGCTATCAGGATCCTTTCCTTCACTTTGAGTCACAGTCCACCTCACCTCCCTAGGATGCCCCCCCAACACTGTGCCAGTCTCTGGACCTGCTGTGGGGGCAGTTCAGATTCTAATCTGTTCCTACTCCTGTGTGTTCTTGCCTCAAATGTCCTCAGCTATCAGAGCTAGTGTGTTTTCTTTTGTGGGAGCTCTCAATGTCCTTTTATATATTCCATAGACACAGAGTCTGAGTAGTTGATTGTGTGGACTTAATCTGCAGCTTATACAGCTGGTGAGAAGGTTTTGGGTCTTTTCCTTAGCCACACTGCCCCTGGGTTTCAATTGTGGTTTTATTTCCACCTCTGCATGTGGGTCATCCACTGGGATTTGCTCCTGAGGCTGCCCTGTAGGAATTGGGTTTGTCCCAGGGAGGGCTGGGTGTGGAGGTAGTGCAACTGCTTGGGTTGCAGGGGTTCTGGCAGCACCAGGTACTCAGGAGAGCTGGCAGCCAGGGCATCAGAAAATAGAGTGCTCTAGAAGGGTATGTCAATCAGTATTGTCCAATACACTCCAGTATTCTTGCCTGGAGAACCCGCTGATAGAAAAACCTGGCAGGCCACAGTCCACTGGGTCACAAAGAGTTGGACACGACCAAAGGGACCCCATATGCGTAGATACAAGACTTTTTTTTGCCTGTGACAGCTCTGCCCCAATGAGGGTTGAGCATGAAGGTGACAGAGCTGCTTGGGTTGTGGGGACCATGGTGGCACCAACTGTGCAGGGAAACGGACTGCCTCAGCCACTGGAGTATTGGCCCTATCAGAGTCTTTTTTTCAAGCCTCTGGTACCTGATGATCAGAAGGCCTCTTCGGCTAGTCTTTGTCCATAGCTCTGCCCATTCAGGCACTTAGAGGGCTCCCTTGCCTGGGGTCTTTCTCTGTTGTTCCATGCATCAGACACATAAAAGGCCCCCCTCCCAGTGCACCGCTTCCTGCCCCGGGCTGGGGTCCTACTCTGTAGATCAGCAATCAGGCACTTAAAGGGGCACTCTGGGTGGGGTCCTCCTCTGTAGGTCCCTGCCTCAGGTGCTTGATGGGTCAGCCTCTCTATTGTTCAGCTGCGCATGCTGGTGTGTGGGGAGTGAGGCTATAGTGATGGCTCCATCCCCTATGCATGACTCAGCAGTATCTCCTTGCTACCATGTCTGCCTGGCTTTCCTCCACAGGCATTTCCCATTACAGTCTCCTCCCTCACATCTCCTCATCCGTCTCTCCACAGCAACTCTTGCCCTGGGATTGCTCCACAATCCCTAAGCTCCAGCTCCCAGCCACTGCGCCTTCTAGGGGACTTGCATCCTTGTCCGGGGTGTGTATGTCTGCGGCAAAAACTGTCTGATTCTCATTCTATTCAGGCTGCCACAGATCAACTGTTTCACACTCAGCCTTAAATGTTTCTCCTTTGACTCAGACAACTGCCCCGCTGTGGGGATTGGACACCTGCTTCAGTTCCCCCACGTGCTGAGGGCAGGTCCAGTCCTACTAACACTCCAGTTTTTCCCCCTAGTTTCTTATATTCTTTTCCACTGATCCAGTCCTCCTGTCTGCTCTCAGCTGGTGTTCTGTATGCACTTCTGTGTCTGAAGGTGTATTCCTGTTGTATCTGAGGAGAGAGATGTACTCCCCATCCAACTACTCATCTGCCATCTTGTTCCTCTACAGTGACTTTTCAAAAAACATCAGCTCATGTAACTACTATGCTCAAAACCAAAAATGTAAATCTCCATTTCTCTCAGAATAAAGTCTTTTCAAAAATCTACATGACACAAGCCCCCTGGCCCCACTGGCTCTCTGGCCTTCTCTTCAACTCCTCTCTCCCCACCTCACTAAACTCCACCCACATCAACTGACTTGCTGGCCCTTAAATGTTACATGAATACTCATACTTCCTTGACTAGCAATTTCTGTTCCAGAGAAATGCAGGGAGTACTATCTCTGTGTTTCAAGGCTCTTTCTTGTACAAATGAGAAGTTGTGTGGGATAAAGTGTAGTTGGCTGCTCTGCCCAACAGCTGTACAGAAACAGGAGAGATTGTGTAGAAATATCTCCTACAGGCCCTGGCCCATTTCTAACAGCTAAATACTCCTGATTTTGTTCACAGGCTCAGCCTCCACTAGACTATCAACTCAAGAATGTCTCATTTTTATTAATATCTATTGATAAAACAATTTCTAGGCAGACAATTAAGTAATTAAGTGATTAAGATTTGCTGCCTTATAGTAAGCAAAATATAATGCTGGATTTGTAAATGGTATTTTTAGCTTACCAAGATAATTGTGCTAAGTTTAAAAAGTAAGTATACATCCTGTAGATTGAAGACTCCTTCTCTTTGTAAATAAAAACTCACATTTGTATAGGAAAGTGCTGCTGCTGCTGCTGCTAAGTCGCTTCAGTCGTGTCCGACTCTGTGCAACCCCATAGATGGTAGCCCATCAGGCTCCTCTGTCCATGGGATTCTTCAGGCAAGATCATTGGAGTGGGTTGCCATTTCCTCCTCCAATGCATGAAAGTGAAAAGTCAAAGTGAAGTCGCTCAGTTGTGTCCGACTCCTAGAGACCCCATGGACTGCAGCCCACCAGGCTCCTCCATCCATGGGATTTTCCAGGCAAGAGTACTGGAGTGGGGTGCCATTGCCTTCTCCATAGGAAAGTGCACCAAAGTATTATTAAAATGTTTAGCCACAGCTTATTTTTATTTTTTATCCTTTGCCTTCTATTTCCTAATTTTCTGTAATTTGTATGTATTACCTTAATCATCAGAAAAGTAGAAGTATTCTTACTTTGAAGTCTTTATTGTTTCATAAAGTGTTAAATGTTTTAAAAGGAAAAGCAAGCTTTCAAAATTTCAGAGACTTCATTTAAGCACCTTCACAAAGTATAAAAATCTTCTCCACTGCCCTAGAAGCAAGACATTCTCAAAGAACCATGGTGAGAGCTGAGAGTCAATATTCTTCAGAGAATGGATAATCTGGGTGACCAACACCAATGAAAGAGAAGAAGGATTCATTTCTTAAATCAGCCATGTTGTCATAGAGAACATTGTTCTGTGAATGTGGTCAGGATGGTCTAAAACTCTAAATCTACAAGCAGGTCCCTCCTTCTCCCTTGACAAGCACACCTGCAGATACCTGCTCCATGTGCACATGGCACATGCACGTCCAGTCCCAACATTCACATGTAATCTTCACTCCACAATGATAGGTAGTTTGACTCAGCTTACAATTTATACAACAGCACAAGACATAGGACTAACTGTGGGCATCATTTCAGATACAGGTGGAACTTCTCTCCATAGATGAGGAGAAGAATCACAGTGAACAAATGAACTACTCTTTTTCACACATCCATGGATAAGCAGATACTGAGAACCCCCAAAAATACAGGGTGTCTCCTTTAGGAATTTCTCATCTGTTGAAGAGATACCACGTATACCTCAATAATCGCACAGCAAAAAGTGGGATCATTATTTTCTTACTTTCAGTTCAGTTCAGTCACTCAGTTGTGTCCAACTCTTTGCAACCCCATGAATTTCAGCACACCATGCCTCTCTGTCCATCACCAATTCCCTGCTTATTTAACTTATATGCAGAGTACATTATGAGAAACGCTTAGCTGGAAGAAGCACAAGCTGGAATCAAGATTGCTGGGAGAAATATCAATAACCTCAGATATGCAGATGACACCACCCTTATGGCAGAGAGTGAAGAGCTAAAAAGCCTCTTGATGAAAGTGAAAGAGGAGAGTGAAGAAGTTGGCTTAAAGCTCAACATTCAGAAAACGAAGATCATGGCATCTGGTCCCATCACTTCATGGGAAATAGATGGGGAAACAGTGGAAACAGTGTCAGACTTTATTTTTCTGGGCTCCAAAATCATGGCAGTTGGTGATTGCAGCCATGAAATTAAAAAACACTTACTCCTTGGAAGGAAAGTTATGACCAACCTAGATAGCATATTCAAAAACAGAGACATTACTTTGCCAACAAAGGTCCGTCTACTCAAGGCTATGGTTTTTCCAGCAGTCATGTATGGATGTCCGAGTTGGACTGTGAAGAAGGCTGAGCGCCGAAGAATTGATGCTTTTGAACTGTGGTGTTGGAGAATACTCTTGAGAGTTCCTTGGACTGCAAGGAGATCCAACCAGTCCATTCTGAAGGAGATCAGTCCTGGGTGTTCATTGGAAGGACTGATGCTGAAGCTGAAGCTCCAATATTTTGGCCACCTCATCCAAAGAGTTGACTCATTGGAAAAGACCCTGATGCTGGGAGGGATCGGGGGCAGGAGGAGAAGGGGATGACAGAGGATGAGATGGCTGGATGGCATCACCGACTCGATGGACATGCGTTTGGGTGAACTCCAGGAGCTGGTGATGGACAGGGAGGCCTGGCGCGCTGTGATTCATGGGGCCCCAAAGAGTCGGAGATGACTGAGCAACTGAACTAAACTAAACTGAACTGAAAGGTGTATGTATCTATTTTCATATTATCTTAGATAATCAGTTCCAGCTGGATTACAGAACCAAATTTAAATGGAAACACGGAAACAATTGATCAGGGGACAATTTCCCTTCCCCTTGACTTGGGCTGACCTGTAACCTGTGGCACTAAACAGTGATATTTCCCAGAAGTGCTGAGCCAGATCTGAGCCCAGATAGAAGAGGATTTTTTCCCCAATCACTGACTTGGGATCACAGCACTGTGCTGAGATGAAGACCAAGTCAGTTGACAACAGTCTAGCCAAACATATATGAAAAACTATTCAGAGAAGCATGCATACTCCTCTAACAGGAGCCACATCCACCTGCTAAAGCAGAACTGCCGAGCTGCTCTGCACTGAACTGCAAATGCATAAGAGAGCCCAACTAAGAGGACAACAGCTTAGTTGAGTGCAGGCTGATTGTCAAACCCCAGAATCAAGAGAAGCATAACTGATCTCTACATTAAATTCTGAAATTGGGGAGTTTTCTGTGCAGCTACACTAAGGGGATAATATCGGTCTCCTACACAGAAGTCTAAATAGAAACAACCTAGCTAAAGTGGACAAAGTCTTGAAGAGGAGCTTCTCAAAGGCAGAAACTCATGGAGATTAAATGTATGAAGATGCAACCTTGTTAGTATTCAGGGAAATACTCTGTTTTCCCCTCTACCATGTTAAATTAAAAGGAGAGCCTTGTGACCTTGAGGAGGGCCCTCACCCAACCACACAAGCCCCCTGACCTCAAGACTCCAGCTTTGTAAATGTGAGAAAGAAATTTCATTTTTTTCTCAGCCAATCTGTGGTATTTTGTTGTAGCAGTCCAAACAGCCTAAAAAATTCACAGTTTCATCAGTTGAGAACAAAGAAAATAAGATGTCATTTGCACAAGGTGACAGAATAAATTGCAGAAGTAACACTGGAAATAAATCTCTGTTATCTGTCCAACCTTGGCTCAGATGGTAAAGAACCTGCCTGCAATGCAGGAGACTCCAGTTCAATCCCTGGGTTGGGAAGATCCCTTGGAGGAGGGCATGGAGACCCACTCTAGTATTCTTGCCTAAAGAATCCCCATGGACAGACCAGCCTGGCAGGCTACAGTCCATGGGGTCGCAAAGAGTCAGACAAGACTGAGCAACTGAGCACACACACTGTCCATCGTTAACCCTCTCCAGCCATGCCACCTTTCCTGTTGCCACATCAGGAGGAGAAAACTACCAGGAATACACACAAGGCATTCATGCACAGGGGAGAACAGGTGACTTGTCTTGACTCAAGGAAAGTCTTGAGAGATGGACAAAGAATGACCCTCGTGAAGGATATTCCATAGGAGCCCTCTGCCCACAGCCCCACTCATCATCACCTGTATGTTCTCTTTGATCCACTTCTTGTTGAAACTCTTGATCAGAACCACAACCCCACGTTGTATCTGGTAGTGAAGGGCAACCAGAGCTGGGGTCTGCTTGTTCTTTTTGGCAATGGCACAAAGAACCAGGTCCTCCAAGACAACCAGGTGGTTCTTATTCATGCTGGAAAGAAATTCAGAAATGCTGAGGAGCTGAGACTAAATTCTCAGTTTCTAAGGAGGCTTCTCAAACAGACCAATTAGGTCCACTCTAGACCAGTGCTTCTCAAAGTGTGCTCCAGAGACCAACATCATCAGTATGACTGGGGATCTTGTTAGAAATACAAATTCCATGACTTAGTTGAAGACAAACTGAAGCAGAACCTCAACTGGGTCACCTCCCATTCTGTGTTTACAAAGTTCCACATGTAATTCAGATTCATGATTGAGTTGAGACCAGGACTGCCAAACTCGTGGAATTTTTTATTTACTTCTCAGTTATTGTTTTCTTTGATAATCAAGACCATGAGTAGAGAAGGAGAAGAAAAATACCAGGAAATTTTTTAATGTCACTTTTCTAGACTTTGATAAAAACTGAGTAGTCCCAGAATGACAGTCATTTATTTCATCATTATTCTCCTTGAGATGTTTACATAATTGGTTCAAATTGAATTTTTTTTCTAGCATGATAGATCTTGGAGTTACATATTATTGTCCCAATTTTAGACATAAGGTAAGTGAGGTTTGGAATATCTATTTTTAGAAATGTATTCATTAGTTAATAAGCAAAATCATGACATAAGCTTGGGTTTCTGGTCTCAACTGGGAGATTATGTACACTTTTTAATGTAATTGATGAATCTACAAGCAGGAGACCTGGGTTGGATCCCTGAGTCAGAAAGATCCACTGGAGAAGGGAATGGCTACCCACTTCAGTATTCTTGCCTGGAAAATCCCATGGACAGTGGAGTTTGGTGGGCTACAGACTATGAGGTCGCAAAGAGTCAGACACGACAAGCAACTAACTCTTTCACACAAGCTAATACAGTGTAAAGACACTGTCTGGGTGATGAGAAGATAAAAGGGAAGAAATCAGTCCATCCTTCCCCTTTATTCCCCCTGCCTATGAGAGTTATCTCCAGATCACTGAGTACTGTATGATTGAAACCATTTCCTCAAAAACTGAATTTTAGGTAAACACTGTGTTGTCTTCCTTAGGGTTCATTACCATCCTTTTACTCTTTGGGATCCCAGAGCACTATAGGCAACAAGAACAATATCACGGGACTTGCAGAAATCCAACAGTTTACTCTGGTTGAGATAAGGGTGACATTCCACCTGTAGAATGCCAACAGAGAAGAGTGTCAGATTATTCAGGAAAGTAATATTAATAAAACAGAGAAAAGTAAAAGTTTTTAAAAATGCTAAAGGAAAAACTACAACTTAAATATAAACTTGAAATATCAACATCAAGATAAAAATTGAGAGAAGTGTGCTTAAAAGTTAATTTTATGATAGACTTGGATGAGAGAACCATTCCAAGCTTGAGTAGCTCACAAGGTGAGCTCTACATATGAGTAAATGTTTCTGAGTAAATAATGATCAATATTTTATTGATCATTAATATCACCATGAGCCTTTGACTTCAGTCTTTCACCTGGATGACTTTCATAGTCTTCAGCACATTTTCAGTACTGAAGACCCAGAAAAGCTGAAACACTAAGACTAAGGATTCAGCCATCCAAACCCCACACAAATTTTAAACCAATATTATCCGATTTAACTTTCTCTACACTCCATGCCATGTTTCGTGGTCCTCCTTCCTGTCCACAGTTGCCTCCCAGGCACTTTCAACATCCATTTCTGGACACCCTTTAGGCTCAGGTAAACACCACCTTCCTCTAAGTTCTGGGTGACTAGTCTAACCCTTCTTCACCTTCTTTACCTTTCCTCAGTCTCCACCGCAATTTAGTAGGACCCCCTCCCCAGCTTTTCCACCCAGACTTTATCAAACAGGGATACCATTGTGGGTTCTATTCATAGTATTCCATCCATACAGAGGCTCTGCCCTCTAGAATATTCTGTCCACAAAGGTCGGATGAACAGGAGGGGAGGACAGACAGACATCAGGCTCCAGGGCAAGAAGGAGGTTCTGAAGAGCAGGAGGGAGAGGAGCCAAGCTGCTCACCTGGTTGCAGACGGGCTTGTACTTGAGCCCCGGCTTGTTCAGGATCTTCTCCAGCTGCTTGTGGTTGAAGTTGGACACCATGATGGGCTTGGTCAGCCCTGCCTCCTTACACTTCTCCAGGGCCTAGGGAAGAAGGGGGGGGGGGGGTGTGCACAGTCACTTAGAATGGACAATAGAGCAAAAATAAATGTTGAAAAATTATCTGTCAACAGGGTCACCCATCAAGAATTAGCATTGATTATCAAGAGGAAAAATGAAGTTGTGACACAAAAATGACAATTACCATTTCCTCCTTAGAAAAATCCCTAAGAAGACATATTACATAGAAGGAAAGAGATGCCTGTCTTCACTGTCCCATATTCTCCTCCTTTGTTCCTCTCTGTGAGCATTCCAGCAATGGTTTCCTCCCCAAAACCCCAGCATCACAACCCTTAGATTCATGAACTGCTGACTCTGATGGGCCACAGCCCATTCTCACAGGTGGAAGAAATGAAGGAGGTTCCCCCTCTCCTGGCTCCTCCCCTGAATTTCTCCTCCCCAGACTCACCTCCCATGTGCGACAGAGATCCACTGAGTCTAATATAATTTTTCCATTTTCATCTTTTGGAAGCAATTCCTCCCCTGGCTGGAATAGAGGTAGTCATTTTAGAGATGTCACAAAGTAATATCTCTACATTTAGCCTGGCTGCTTGGCACCAGGTAGTAAACCTCCATGAGGTAGGGGTTACAATATTCTGGATACTAGTATTTGCATATATGGAGTTGTAAGCAATGTCTTTAGGAGGGAGGCATATTCTAATCTCTTACACTTTATATATATATATATATATATATATATATACACATATACAGTAATAAATGTTTTTCTAGGTCCTAAAAGGGAATTCCCATGACTTTTGTGGATTTTGTCTGTTCCTTGTATTTGTCTCTTTTGAAATGCTTCTCTTGAGCTGGAAAAGGCAGTAAGTTACGTGACATAATTTCCAGAATAAAACTTTCAATCTTGATGTGATTGGATAATCAGACTTCCTTTTCCATCTGAGCATCAGATGCCCTAGGGCAGGCATGTGAACCATCGAGGCTCTCATTAGGTTGATATGGAATGTGGAAGATCCAGACATGCTCTCAAACGTTCATGACCATGAGCCTTGAGCTGCCCCAAGACCATATTTGCCACCAGTCGAAAATGTCACCAATATTCAGTAAAAATAAAGCAAATCATGAGTAATGTCATGATGTGCATGTGCTAAATTGCTTCAGTCATTTTTGACTCTTTGTGTCCCCATGGAGTGTAGCCCACCAGGCTCCTCTGTCTATGGGATTCTCCAGGCAAGAATACTGGAGTGGGTTGCCAAACTCTCCTCCAGGGGATCTTCCCAATCCAGAGATCAAACCCACATCTCCTGCAGCTCCTGCATTGCAGGCAGATTCTTTACTGATGAGCCACAGGGAAAGCCTCCAATGTCATGATAAGAGATAGAAAAAATAGACATTTCTGAAGAGTACAGCAAATCCTTAAATCTATCCATGAGTTGGACTTCCCATCTACATAATCCTCTAAGCTATTTTGCATAGGATGGCTTGAGTAGATTTCTGTAACTTAAAATCAAGAGTTCTATATAACACAGTTTTTTGTTGTTGTAGTTTCATTGTGGGGTTTGTTTGTTTTTTCCCTCAGGTTTGTGGGATCTTAATTCCCCAAACATGGATTGAACTCCTTCTCAACTCAACTTGCCTCAGCAGTGAAAGCATGGAGTCGTAACTACTGGACTGCCAGGAAACTCCCGTCTACATAATAATACAGCATAATAATACAGTTCTTAAAGTCTAAGTGCAGTCTACAAACTTTGTCATGGAGACAAGCAACAGTGCAGGCAAGGTTTCCCAAGTCCCTATGATGTCTGCTAGTTTTAGCACCCAGATGGGGCACCCACCAAATTTGCTCAACTCGAAAGGATGAAAGGGGATAAGAAATCACATTCGATATAAGATTGTGTCATTGCTCATTATGTCTGCACCAAACTCTTGTTTCATGAAATCCCTAGAGACTCGGGAGTCATATTCAGGACTGTGTGCAGAACCTGCCTATTTCTATTTCCTCAAATATTTGAGGCAGACACTGAGAGATTCTTTAACTCCTTTCTCTGGGAGGCCTGTAACGGATTCAAAGAAAATCAGTAAAAAGATGATAACGAATGATTATTAAGGAGATTCTACTCTAGTGAAACCCTTGCTACAACCTACTAAGACAAATCTTTAATTCAACAATGCATGCAAGTTGATACACATTCTGAAAAAAGAAGTACTATAGAAGTGATTACACAAATTTCCAACCTTCATGGCCACTCGGAAATGAATGAGATAGAGATCAACATAGTCCAGTTGAAGAACTTTCAGTGACTTTTCCAAGGCTGGTCAGATCAAATCTGGTCAAAGGAAAGTGCACCAAAGCTGCAGAGATTAAAGAATGGAAGCTGTGTTAATAATACTTGAGGAAATTTTTTTTGGGGGGGTGGCGGTTGCTTACACATGAATTTTGGAATATTACTTCACTTACCAAGGATTGAATCTGGGCTCATGGCAATAAAGCACTGAGTCTTAACCATTGGACCACCAGGGAATTGCAATACTTTAGGAATGTAACACAGAGAAGGCGATGGCACCCCACTCCAGTATTCTTGCCTAGAAAATCCCATGGACGGAGGAGCCTGGTGGGCTGCAGTCCAGGAGGTCGAAAAGAGTCGGACACGACTGAGTGACTTCACTTTCAATTTTTACTTTCATGCATTGGAGAAGGAAATGGCAACCTACTCCAGTGTTCTTGCCTGGAGAATCCCATGGACAGAGGAGCCTGATGGGCTACCGTCTATGGGGTCGCACAGAGTCGGACACGACTGAAGCGACTTAGCAGCAGCAGCAGCATCAGGAATGTAACAATAAACATGGGTCACCAAACAATTCTTCACCAAACAATGATCTTATTATACAATAGTCACCTGGGCACAATCAGTTGCTCACATGTGCACACACAAAACACACACACAGCACCTTTGAAGTATAGGCAATGTCTTCTGTCTTCACAGTGCCATCTGCAATCTTGCTTTGAATGGCTTGGCCAACCTGCTCTTCATTTTGCTACACACAAGCACAGTCAATATGGCGGAACCCAACCTCTATTTGGTTGCCTCCAGAGCTTCGCTCTTAGGAACATACATGAGCAACAAAGGTAGTACTTACATATTCACATGGGTTAAAAGATTGTTAAAGCACAAGCTTTGATCTTTCCAAGATTCAACTTTTCTTTGGGTAGTTCTGTGTGCGTGTGATGAACCCATGACAGTTTCCTGAATGTTCCTGGTCACCAATTAAAAGGACACCCAGGAACTCATCAACCTCAGGCAATCAGTGGTTGATCAGAGGACGCAAAGGCCACCTCCAGGTTCAATGATTTGCTGTTAGAACCCATGGATAGGATTTATACTGTGAGATGTCTGAAGCAAAATTGACAAAAGGTATAAGATGTATGGTAAAAGCATCAAGAAACAAGGTGAAAACTTCTAGGACTTCTGGCTACCAGTGAAGCCACACAGAATACAATACATATATATGTATGTATGTATATATATATATATTCAAGGTATACAAAGTGATATTGTCATATAAGTGCATGCATGCTAAGTTGCTTCAGTCATGTCCAACTCTTTGCCACCCTATGGCAACCACAGCCCACCAGGCTCCTCTGTTCAAGGGATTCTCCAGGCAAAAATCCAGGAGTGGATGGCCATGCCCTCCTCCAGGGTTCTTCCCAACCCAGGGATTGAACCCTTAACCTTTTATATCTCCTGCACTGGCAGGTAGATTCTTTACAACCAGCACCAGGTGGCACTAGTGGTAAAATAGTGTTAAGTACTGCTTATAATTACCTACTGTTATTGATGATCACAATCAAGCTACCAGGAGATCCATCACCTCACATAGCTAATTTGTGAGGGGGTTTGTGACAACGCTGAAAATCTGCTCTTTTAGCAAATCTCAAGATAGAATCCATTATTATTAACTGGAGTCACCGTGCTGAACATCAGGGGTCAAGACTTCTTCATCTCAAACTGAAGGTCTGTCCCTTTGACCAACATCTTTCCCTTTTTCCCAGCCTTGTCCTCAACTTCTGGTCACCATTCCTCTACTCTCTTCTTCTGTGAGTTTCACTTTTTTAGATTTCACCCATATAGAGATCATGAAGTATTTGTCTTTCTATTTCTGGCTTCTCTCATTTAACTTAATGTTCTCCAGGTTGATCTGTGTGGTTGCAAATGGCAGGATTAACTTTGTTTTTAATGCTGCATAATACTCAATTTCTTTTTATGTGATTCAGAATCTTTCCTGTTTCAAGGAACTAGATAAATGGTCTAACTTCCCTCTGTTGGGTCCTGGTTTTTCTTAAATACTCAGTTATTTGGGACTGTACTGAGGAATGAACCAGTGAGCTTCAGTATAGCTGGTCCCTTCCCTCCCCTCATCCCACTTTGCACTACAAGGAAACAAGCCCTGTCTTCTGTCTTGAAAGGGTCTCTGAATATTTCCTTCTGTTTTATAGATGAAGAAATGAGACACAAAGTTTAATGACCAGTCAGCCCCTTGTCTGGAGAAGGCAATGGCACCCCACTCCAGTACTCTTGCCTGGAAAATCCCATGGATGGAGGAGCCTGGTAGGCTGCAGTCCATGGGGTTGCTAAGAGTTGGATACGACTGAGCGACTTCACTTTCACTTTTCACTTTGATGCATTGGAGAAGGAAATGGCAACCCATTCCAGTGTTTTTGCCTGAAGAATCCCAGGGATGGGGGAGCCTGGTGGGCTGCCATCTACGGGATCGCACAGAGTCGGACACGACTGAAGTGACTTAGCAGTAGCAGTAGCAGCCCCTTGTCACAGCTGCATACTCTAAAGACCAGATGGACAGAAAACTTTCTGACTCCCAGTCTAGAGATTTGTCCACTAGCCCCTCATTTCCAAGCAATGAAAACTATACTTTAATAAAAAGACACAACAAAACCCAAGAATACATTATGAAGCCTGGCCTGTAAGGCTGTAGCTTATCCCCTCAAAAGTCAAGCAGAAACAGAAGTATAGCAAAAAAACACAGCTGCAGTGTGTCTAGCATGGGACCAAGCAGACACTCATAGTAGAAAAGCAATTCTCTCCCATTAGTTTTCAGCCATTTCATCTTCAGGACCTTGTATCTCAAATATTTCTCATGTCTTTTTGGAAGGAGGAAGCAGTTCTGAAACTAATAAAATATACAGAGAAACCTGGCTATTGCAATCCCACTCAGAGAGAAGCAGCTGACAGTCAATGTTCTGGACAGCAGAGTCTCACTGCTTCTGCTAAGCTGGGAAAGAGATGGAAACTGGAGGGGAACCCAGAGGAATCTGCAGGTGAGCACAGCCTCAGACCCTGATGCAGAGTGAAGATTGGATGCTCTCTCCCCTTTCACAAGGCATGGTTCTAGCCTGGTTAGTGGAACCACATGACCCTCCCAGAGTCACACAGGAGCTTAGTGCTTGACAATTCAAGTCCCTTCCAATTATGTTACATGCACTACTATTTATATCTCAACCCCAAACCACCTCTGTTACCTCTTTAGGTACAGCGGTGCCAAATCCCAGGACAGGAATGAAGTGGCTGTCATTTAGCTTCACTCTCTGGCCTTCGGGATCCATTGCCTGTTTCTAATCTGAATAAGTAGACTGATTTTTTCTTCTGCTTTACAGGTTATAAATAACAGGACATTAACACCCCAGTTGACTGTCCAATGTTAGCAGATACATTGGAGGAGGATAAGGATTAAACCAGTGCCCACAGAGTAAGAAGAGAATTGAATCAAGTACAATTGTTTTTTTAATCAGAAAAAACTTTAGTTATGTAATGATAATATCTGCCAAACAATTATTGACCAAACATTACACAGAAACCTCCACATATCAGTCAATTCACTTTTCTAATTATGAAGCCCACTTTTGATCAAACATCAACTGAAACAACTCCTTCATAGTACAGAAAGACACACTAACCACACAATTAAGTGTTAATTATTAAGCATTTTTCAAAATGTAATCTCTTAATAAAGAATCAAAATGTGAAACAAACCAAATTTGCCTTTTTAAATTTTCCAGCAGCAATATTATTTTGCTTTACACACCTATGGTGGTGGAGGTATAATCAGTAAGTCATGTCTGACTCTTTTAAAACCCCATGGACTGTACCCAGCCCGGCTCCACAGTCCATGAAATTTCCTGGTTAGAATACCGGAGTGGGTTGTCATTTCCTACAACACAGTATCTTCCTGATCCAGATATCCAACCCAAGTCTCTTGTTTCACTTACATTGGCAGGCGAATTCTTACCACTGGGCCACCTGAGAAACCCTTACAGACATGACTAGGGTGAAATTCTGAAAAGGGTACCAAAACCAGACATTTTGGCAAAGTGTTTATTAGTGTTAATCATTAATAATTTGTGGGTACCATGTGCAGGTTCAAACTGACTCTTGAGTGTTTATACCTTGTCCTAAGTTACATAACTTTTTAGAGTACTCTTATTATGTAATCATTATATATTTTACATAGTTTATTATTGTGCTAAACATTATTCATAAAAGAAAAACCTATAAACAACTGAAATTGCAACAAATTTGGGAAGAGTAAGAGAAATCATGATGCACTGGTACAAGTGGATGTTGTGACGGAAAATTCAATTGAACACATAGAGTGATGTCAGCAAAATAGTGAGCTAGGAGGAGTGAAGTCTCCCTTGGAAAGGGAAGTATGGAAAGAGAAAGCACCTGAAAAATGTCATAGGAGTTCTGGGAAAGAGTCAAACAAACATCTACAACAACAAAGTGAACACACAACTAGGGAAGATCCAGAAGACTGGAAGGATATTTCTGTGTGTTTTTCTTTTCACACTCATCTCTCCCCTGACTTGAACAGAGCCACCTTGATCCGTAAAATGCAGCGGCTTAGCACCCTGCTACTTCCCTCAAAGCAGACTCGTCACAGAAATCCTAACCTGCAATATTCTCCCCTACTTGGTGCTTGCCTGGAAACTGGTGTCCATTTCACTTATTTCTGAGCTTGAACTGAAGAGCAGCTGGAGTGGCTCGTTACAGCTACAGGGGGACTAGATATATATGGGGCCGGGGTCAGGGAGTAAGGGTGGAGACACATACAAGACCATGTAAAACTCTGATAGAACTAGGGTATGGATTTGGGGAATAGTAAGGAATTCTTATGGGCAGAAAGTGAAAAAGAACTAAAGAGCCTCTTGATGAAAGTGAAAGAGGAAAGTGAAAATGTTGGCTTAAAGCTCAACATTCAGAAAACAAAGATCACGGCATCCGGTCCCATCACTTCACGGCAAATAGATGGGGAAACAGTGGAAACAGTGGCTGATTTTATTTTGGGGGGCTCCAAAATCACTGCAGATGGTGACTGCAGCCATGAAATTAAAAGAC
Organism: Bos javanicus; assembly: GCF_032452875.1. Classification (NCBI taxonomy): domain Eukaryota; kingdom Metazoa; phylum Chordata; class Mammalia; order Artiodactyla; family Bovidae; genus Bos; species Bos javanicus. The sequence goes on along the minus strand of NC_083880.1, from coordinate 43,491,647 downwards.
GCTTACTACCTGGACTCCTTGAAAAGAAAGTTATGGCCAACCCAGACAGCATATTAAAAAGCAGAGACTTTGCTTTGTCAACAAAGGTCCGTCTAGTCAGGGCTATGGTTTTTCCAGTAGTCATGTATGGATGTGAAAGTTGGACTATAAAGAAAGCTGAGTGCCGAAGAATTGATATTTTTGAACTGTGGTGTTGGAGAAGAGTCTTGAGAGTCCCCTGGATGCAAAGAAATCCAACCAGTCCATCTTAAAAGAGATCAGTCCTGGGTGTTCATTGGAATGACTGATGTTGAAGCTGAAACTTTGGTGACCTGATGTGAAGAGGTGGCTCATTGGAAAAGACCATGATGCCAGGAAAGCCTGGGAGCAGGAGCAGAAGGTGATGACAGAGGATGAGATGGTTGGCAGAGGATGAGATGGTTGGATGGCACCACCAACTCAATGGACATGAGTTTGGGTAAACTCTAGGAGCTGGTGATGGACAGGATGGCCTGGAGTGCTGCGTTTCATGGGGTCACAAAGAGTCAGACATGACTGAGCAACTGAACTGAACTGAACTGAAGGCATTCAAAAACAATGATAAATTCCCCAGAATCAGAAAGGCTCTCATGGGTCAGGTAAGTTGTTGACTCAGAAATGAACTGAGTTTCCCTTAGTTTCCTGTTGGGCTGATTCCATGACCAGACACATGCCATGCCAGCTAGTGAAGGACAATCAGGATGTGGTACAAATCTGCAAACAGTGGGTGTCCTGTGCTTGTCCAAGTACCCAGTCATGAACACACAGAGGGAGAGAGAGAAAAGGCATACAGTAAAGAAAGGTGAAACAACAAAGCTTAAAAAAAAAAAAAAAAGGTGAAAAAAGAGAAAAACATGAGCCATGAAACGGTTTTGTTACTGTTTAGTCGCTAAGTCAGACTATTGCAACCCCATGGACAGTAGCCACACAGGTTGCTCTGTCCATGGGATTCTGCAGCTAAGAATATTGGAGTGGGCTGCCATTTCCTTTTCCAGTGAATCTTCCTGGATCTGAGATCGAACCCATATCTCCTGCACTGTCAGGCAGATTCTTTACTACTGCCCTACCTGGGAAGCCTGATTCATGAAAGGAAGAAACAAAATTCACACCGACTCTTCCTGAACAATCACAGGAGCCACAGTGCACTGTGAATGTCACACACTGTTCTGAGGAGGAGCTCCAGGTGAGCAAGAGGACGCTGAGCTCAGCTCCCCTCGAGGCACATTAGGGGGTCCCATCTCCTGAAAACACACTACACAAGCAGGAAGACTCCTCCACACCAAGGCTGGATAGAACCATCCCCATGGAGCTGGGTGGGAAGGGAAGAGAAGCCGTCAGATCAGGACTGAGCCCACAGGAGTGCCCCAGACGAGGAGGAGGAACAGGGGTTCAGAAGTTCTCCCTGGAGAGACCCGTGCACGCCACATGCTGGGACGACCTGGGAGGTCGCAGCCCTGTAGCTGCTGTGAACCCAGGGGGACCCACAGGAGGCCCGGGAACCTGACTCCTCTCCTGAGACATGCACCAGCTCCTGCTCCTGGAACAGGCTGAGGGGGTCACCGGAGACTGCCCAGGACTCGGCCCATTTACTGAGCAGTCTGTGTGCCCACCCCAGCCCACAGATGCCCCCTCAGTGCCTCTGGATCCAGTTCACTCCCCCTGGGGTGAGGGCCACCCATGCTGGGCAGAGTGGACAGTGAGGGTACAGAGACAGCTCAGACCAGCAGGACATCTGGAAGTGCCAGGGTGGCCATTGGCTATGAGAGGGGGTCAGGGAGCAGGGTTCTGGAAATCTCCTTCTTTATTTCCCTCACAGTAAGTCCTTTAAAAGCCTATATGACAAGGACCCCCTTCCCTACCGGCTCTCTGACCTGTCTTCATCTCCTGTCTCCCTACTTCACTAACTTCTACCCACATCAGTCCACTTTCTGGCTCTTAAATGTTCCATGAACACTCTTCCTTCCTGGAATAAGTGTTCTTTGTGCCAGAGAAATGCAGGGAGCCACTGTCTCTGTGTTTCAAGGCTGTGTTTTACAAATGAAAAGTTGTGTTAAATGAAGTGTAGTTGATGCCTCTATCTAACAGAAGTATAGAAATGGGAGAGATTGTGCAGAATTATCTCAACAAGCACTTACCCATTTCTAACAGTTAAACTCTCCTGATTTCATTCACAGTCTCATTCTCCATGAGACTAATGACTCAAGACATTTCTCATTTCACTTATTGACATTTGTTGATATGACAATGTCTTTCTAAAGAATGTCAATAAAGTTTTGCTGAATGACCAATGAATAAACTCAAAATATGTAAGGATTCATCAAAATGCTGAGCATGGGCAACAAATAAGAAATCACATAAATGACTAAAATGTGCTGCTTGCTAAACAGGAAGGAAAATATAATACTGGATTTTTTAAAAATCATATTTTTAGCTTACCAAGATACTTAGGCTGTTTCAAATGAAGTTGCAATCTGTACACTGAAGTTTATATGTCTTTGTAAACAAACAAACAAACTCACATATGTGTCTAGGAAAATTACAAGCTAAATGCCCCAAAGGTAAGTATTAGCGAATGGGTAAACACAGCTGATCTTTATTTCCTATCCTGTCCCTTCTCTATCTAAATATTCTGTCATACATATGTATTATTTCAATGATCAGGAAACAAGAGTATTTTTACTTTTAAGTCTATGCTGTTTCATAAACTGCTTACTTTTAAAAGGAAAGGAATGGTTTCAGAAGTTCAGATACTTTATTTAAACTTCTCCATCAAGAAATCAAAAGCTTTAAAGACAAGCAAAAGCTGAGAGAATTCAGCACCACCAAACCAGCTCTCCAACAAATGCTAAAGGATCTTCTCTAGACAGGAAACACAGGAAGGGTGTATAAACTTGAATTCAAAACAACAAAGTAAATGGCAATGGGATCATACTTATCAATAATTACCTTAAATGTAAATGGGTTGAAAGCCCCAACCGAAAGACAAAGACTGGCTGAATGGATACAAAAACAAGACTTCTATATATATTGTCTACAAGAGACCAGCCTCAAAACAAGAGACACATACAGACTGAAAGTGAAGGGCTGGAAAAAGATATTCCATGCAAATAGAGACCAAAAGAGAACAATACTCACATCAGATAAAATAGACTTTAAAATAAAGGGTGTGAAAAAAATAAAATAAAATAAAGGGTGTGAAAAGAGACAAAGAAGGACACTACATAATGCTCAAAGGATCAATCCAAGAAGAAGATATAACAATTATAAATATATATGCACCCAACATACGAGCACTGCAATATGTAAGGCAAATGCTAACAAGCATGAAAGGGGAAATTAACAATAACACAATAATAGTTGGCTACTTCAATACCCCACTCACACCTATGGATAGATCAACTAAACAGAAAATTAACAAAGAAACACAAACTTTAAATGATACAATAGACCAGTTAGACCTAATTGATATCTATAGGACATTTCACCCCAAAACAATGAATTTCACCTTTTTCCCAAGTGCACATGGAACCTTCTCCAGGATAGATCACATCCTGGGCCATAAATCTAGCCTTGGTAAATTCAAAAAAATTGAAATCATTCCAAGCATCTTTTCAGACCACAATGCACTAAGGTTAGATCTCAATTACAGGAGAAAAACTATTAAAAATTCCAATATATGGAGGCTGAACAACATGCTGCTGAATAACCAACAAATTACAGAAGAAATTAAAAAAAATCAAAACGTGCATAGAAACAAGTGAAAATGAAAACACAACAACCCAAAACCTATGGGAAATTTTAAAAGCAGTGCTAAGGAGAAGGTTCATAGCAATACAGGCTTACCTCAAGAAACAAGAAAAAAGTAAAATAAATAACCTAACTCTACACCTAAGGCAACTAGAAAAGGAAGAAATGAAGAACCCCAAGGTTAGTAGAAGGAAAGAAATCTTAAAAATTAAGGCAGAAATAAATGCAAAAGAAACAAAAGAGACCATAGCAAAAATCAATAAAACCAAAAGCTGGTTCTTTGAGAAGATAAATAAAATTGACAAACCATTAGCCAGACTCATCAAGAAACAAAGGGAGAAAAATCAAATCAACAAAATTAGAAATAAAAATGGAGAGATCACAACACAGAAATACAAAGGATCATAAGAGACTACTATCAGCAACTATATGCCAATAAAATGGACAACTTGGAGGAAATGGACAAATTTTTAGAAAAGTACAACTTTCCAAAACCAAACCAGGAAGAAATAGAAAATCTTAACAGACCCATCACAAGCACGGAAATTGAAACTATAATCAAAAATCTTCCAGCAAACAAAAGCCCAGGACCAGACAGCTTCACAGCTGAATTCTACCAAAAATTTAGAGAAGAGCAAACACCTATCCTACTCAAACCCTTCCAGAAAATTGCAGAGGAAGGTAAACTTCCAAACTCATTCTATGAGGCCACCATCACCCTAATACCAAAATCAGACAAAGAGGCCACAAAAAAAGAAAACTACAGGCCAATATCACTGATGAATATAGATGCAAAAATCTATAACAAAATTCTAGCAAACAGAATCCAACAACATATTAAAAAGATCTTACATCATGACCAAGTGGGCTTTATCCCAGGGATGGAAGGATTTTTCAATATCTGCAAATCAATCAATGTAATACACCACATTAACAAATTGAAAGATAAGAACAATATAATTATCTCAATAGATGCAGAGAAAGCCTTTGACAAAATTCAACATCCATTGATGATAAAAAAAAAAAAAAACCTCCAGAAAGCAGGAATACAAGGAACATACCTCAACATAATAAAAGCTATATATGACAAACCCTCAGCAAACATTATCCTCAATGGTGAAAAATTGAAAGCATTTCCCCTAAAGTCAGGAACAAGACAAGGGTGCCCACTCTCACCACTACTATTCAACATGGCTTTGGAAGTTTTGGCCACAGCAATCAGAGCCGAAAAAGAAATGAAAGGAATCCAGATTGGAAAAGAAGAAGTAAAACTCTCACTGTTTGCAGATGACTTAATCCTCTACATAGAAATCCTAAAGACTCCACCAGAAAATAACTAGAGCTAATCAATGAATATAGTAAAGTTGCAGGATATGAAATTAACACACAGAAATCCCTTGCATTCCTATATACTAACAATGAGAAAACATAAAGAGAAATTAAGGAAACAATTCCATTCACCTTTGCAATGAAAAGAATAAAATACTTAGGAATAAATCTACCTAAAGAAACAAAAGACCTATATATAGAAAACTATGAAACACTGATGAAAGAAATCAAAGATGACACAAATAAATGGAGAAATATACCATGTTCATGGATCAGAAGAATCAATATAGTGAAAATGAGTATACTACCCAAAGCAATCTATAGATTCAATGCAATCCCTATCAAGCTACCAATGGTATTTTTCAGAGAACTAGAACAAATAATTTCACAATTTGTATGGAAATACAAAAAACCTCAAATAGCCAAAGCAATCTTAAAAAAGAAGAATGGAACTGGAGGACTCAACCTGCCTGACTTCAGGCTATACTACAAAGCTACAGTCATCAAGACAGTATGGTACTGGCACAAAGACAGAAATATAGATCAATGGAACAAAATAGAAAGCCCAGAGATAAATCCATGCACCTATGGACACCTTATCTTTGACAAAGGAGGCAAGCATATACAATGGAAAAAAGACAATCTCTTTAACAAGTGGTGCTGTGAAAACTGGTCAACCACTTGTAAAAGAACGAAACTAGAACACTTTCTAACACCATACACAAAAATAAACTCAAAATGGATTAAAGATCTAACGTAAGACCAGAGTCTATAAAACTCATAGAAGAAACCATAGGCAAAACACTCTCAGACATAAACCACAGCAGGACCCTCTATGATCCACCTCCCAGAGTAATGGAAATAAAAGCAAAAATAAACAAATGGGACCTAATTAAACTTAAAAGCTTTTGAACAAAGAAGGAAACTATAAGCAAGATGAGAAGACAGCCTTCAGAATGGGAGAAAATAACAGAAAACGAAGCAATGGACAAAGAATTAATCTCAAAAATATACAAGCAACTCCTGCAGCTCAATTCCAGAAAAATAAAAGACCCAATCAAAAAGTGCATCAAAGAACTAAACAGACATTTCTCCAAGGAGAACAGATGGCTAACAAACACATGAAAAGATGCTCAACATCACTCATTATCAGAGAAATGCAAATCAAAACCACAACGAGGTACCATTTCATTCCAGTCAGAATGGCTGTTATCCAAAAGTCTACAAGCAATAAGTGCTGGAGAGGATGTGGAGAAAAGGGAACTCTCTTACACTGTTGGTGGGAATGCAAACTAGTACAACCACTATGGAGAACAATGTGGAGATTCCTTTAAAAACTGGAAATAGAACTGCCATATGACCCAGCAATCCCACTGCTGGGCATACACACTGAGGAAACCAGAATTGAAAGAGACACCTGTACCCCAGTGTTCATCACAGCACTGTTTATAATAGCCAGGACATGGTAGCAACCTAGATGTCCATCAGCAGATGAATGGATAAAGAAAGCTGTGGTACATATACACAATGGAATATTACTTAGCCATTAAGGAGAATACATTTTAATTAGTTCTAATGAGGTAGATGAAATTGGAGCCTATTATACAGAGTGAAGTAAGCCAGAAAGAAAAACACCAATAGAGTATGCTGCTGCTGCTGCTAAGTCGCATCAGTGTCCGACTCTGTGTGACCCCATAGACCGCAGCCCACCAGGCTCCCGTCTCCAGGCAAGAACACTGGAGTGGGTTGCCATTTCCTACGCCAATGCATGAAAGTGAAAAGTGAAAGTGAAGTCGCTCAGTCGTGTCCGACTCTTGGCGACACCACCCCCCCCACCCCGCCGTCCCCCCCGCCCCGCCACCAACCCCCCCCCCCCGCCACGCCGTCCCCCCCGCCCCCCGCGCCGGACTGCAGCCTACCAGGCTCCTCCGTCCATGGGATTTTCTAGGCAAGAGTACTGGAGTGGGGTGCCATCGCCTTCTCCAAATACGGTATACTAACGCATATATATAGAATTTAGAAAGATGGTAATGATAACCCTGTATGAGAGACAGATGTATAGAACAGTCTTTTGGACTCTGTGGGAGAGGGAGAGGGTGGGATGATTTGGGAGAATGGCATTGCAATATGTATAGTATCATATGTGAAATGGATCGCCAGTCCAGGTTCAATCCATGGGACAGGGTGCTCGAGGCTGGTGCACTGAGATGACCCAGAGGGATAGGATGGGGAGGGAGGTTCAGGATGGGGAACACACATGCACCCATGGCTGATTCATGTAAATGTATGGCAAAAATATATATATATATACTACAATATTATAATTAGCCTCCAATTAAAATGAATACATTTATTTTAAAAATTAATAAAGTGAGATGAAAGTACCAAAAAAATATAAATAAATAAATAGATACCCAGTAATCCTTACATCCGGAGAAGGCAATTGCACCCCACTCCAGTACTCTTGCCTGGAAAATCCCATGGACGGAGGAGCCTGGTAGGCTGTAGTCCATAGGGTCATGAAGAGTCGTACACGACTGCGCGACTTCACTTTCACTTTTCACTTTCATGCATTGGAGAAGGAAATGGCAACCCACTCCAGTGTTCTTGCCTGGAGAATCCCAAGGACCAGAGAGCCTGGTGGGCTGCCGTCTATGGAGTCACACAGAGTTGGACACGACTGAAGCGACTTAGCAGCAGCAATCCTTACATCCCAAATGATCCGTGGTCGATCACTGGCATCGGAGGACCCCAAGACCACCTCCAGGTTAAGTGATTTGCTAGAAGAACCCAAAGGTCTCAGCATAAAGTTTTAGTCATGAATATGATTTATACTACAAGATAGGTGACACAAAATCAACGAAGGTATAAGGTACACGGTATAGGAGTGTACTCTATCTCAACTATAGGAGATAGAGACAGGGAGCCTGGCCTGTTACAATCCATAGGATCACAAAGAGTTGGACATGACTTAGTGACTGAACAATAACAAAAAGCATCAAGAAGCAAGGTGAAAGCTTCTAAGACCACTGTCTACCAATGAAGCTATGTGGAATATACCAAATGTAAACTGTATCTATTCAAGGTGTACAAAGTGACGTTCTCATATAAGGATCCATTGTTGATGATCACAAAAATCAAGCTAGTTAGAGGATCCATCGCTTCACATACCTTACTTTAGGGGGTGTTTGTAAGAAGGATTAAGATCTAGTCTCTACAAAATCTCAGGGTATCACCCATTATTTTTAACTATGGTTGTGGTGCTATACCTCATGTCTCCAATGTATTCATCTTGTAACTGAAGGTCTGGACTCTTGACCAACATCTTTCCATTTTTCCCAGATTTGTCTCAGCTTCTGGTCATCATTTCTGTTTCTATAAATTCTACTATTTTAGATTCCACTTACAAAGAGATCATGTAGTATTTGTCTTTTTATTTCTGGTTTAATTCACTTAGCTGAAGTTCTCCCTGTTCACCTGTGTGGTTTCAAATGACAGGATTAACTTTGTTTTAAATGCTGAATAATACCCCATATCTTTTTCATGTGTCAGAATCTTTCCTATTTCAAGGAGGTAGATAATTGGTGTAACCACCCTCTGTTGGGTTCAGTCCTGGTCTTTCTTAAATGCTCAGGCATTCAGGGAATGTGCTGAGGAATGGACCAGTGAGCTTCAGTACTAGCCTTGACACATTACTCCCCTCACCATACTTTGCACTACAAAGTCCTGTCTTCTCTTTCCAAAATGCCTCTGAATATTTCCTTCTGTTTTCCAAATGAAAAAAGTGAGATGCAAAGTTTCAGGATCAGAACTTGTCACAACTACATTCTCTAAAGACAAGATGGACAGCAAACTTTCTAGCTTCAGGTCTAGAGACTTGTCTGCTAGTCCCTTTTCTGTCTAAGTACTGAAAACTACACTTTAATAAAAAGACATTACAACACCCAAGGATACATTACATAACCTGGCCTGTAAGATGGTAGCTTATCCCCTCAAATGACACTATATTTTCCACTAGAAGAAGTTTCCAAGGAGCAACCGAAGTGCAAGGCAAAACAGAGCTAGAGTGTCTTCCCTGGCACCTACCAGGCACCCCACGGTAGAAAAGCAATTCTCTCCCATTAGTTCCTATTCACCTCATCTTTAAAACCTTCCACCTCAAATACTTCTCTGGGTCACATCTTTTTTGAAGGAGGTAAGAGTTCTGAAACTAATGAAATACACAGAGAAACCCGGCCATTGCAATTGCCCTCAAAGCAAAGCAGCTGACAGTCAGTGATCTTAACAGCCAAGTCTCACCTCTTCTGCCAAGCTGGGAAAGAGACAGAAACTGGGGGGAAACCCAAAGTAATCTGCAGGTGAGCACAGCCTCAAATCCTGATGCAAAGTGAAGATGGCATGCTCCCTCCCCTTTCACAGGACATAGTTCTATCCTGATTGTGGAACCATGTGACCCTCCCAGAGTCACACAGGAGCTCTGTGCTTGACAGCCCAAGTCCCTTCCATTCATGTTACATCCACTACTATTTATATCTCAACCCCACACCAGTACTTATACCTCTGGAGGTACAGTGGTGCCAAATCCCAGGAGAGGAATGAAGTGGCTGTCATTAAGCTTCACACTCTGGCCTTTGGGATCCATTGCCTGTTTCGCCTCTGAATAAGCAGACACTGGTCTTTTCTTCCACCTCCACTGGTTATAAATAACAGGAAGTTAATGCCCCAGCTGACTGTCCAATATTAGCAGATACATTGCAGGAGGAGAAGAATTAAACCAGTGCCCATAGAGTAAGAAGAGAATTGAAGCCAGTTACATTGCTTTTTTTTTTTTTTTCAGAATAACTTAAGTTATATAATGATGAAATGTCCTAAACAATTATTGACCAAATGTTACACAGAAACCTCCACATATCAGTCATTTCATTTTTCTAATTATGAAGCCCACTTTTGATCAAACATCAATTGAAACAACTATGTCATTGTACAGAAAGACACACTAATCACACAATTGAAAAGTGATGATTATTAACCATTTTCCTAAATGTAATCCTAAAATAAAGAATCCAAATGTGAAATGAAACTAAATTTGCCTTCTTAAATTTCCCAACAATAAAATTATTTTGCTTTATACACCTATGGTTGCTGCAGCCAGTGCAATAAGGTAGGGATCCAAAGTGGTCGACGCACAGTATGGGAAAAAGAAACTAGACAGAATGAAAGTTTTAAAGATGGGATAGGGGGGTTCAAGAGCCCTTGGATCAAGAGCCCTGTTCCTCAGAGCCACATCACTTTTATTTAGTGTCTTGGCAAGCAGAAAGCATCTGTTACACTACAATGAAGTCAGCCTCCTGTGTCCCCTGTCACGTCTACCATTTTATTGATTACTTTAAACCATCTTCCTCGTACAAGGACTATCACCTAGCTAGAGGTCATAGACCCGCATATGCCTTGGGAAAACATCTTGGTGTGTGCACAACCCACGTTCTGAACTTGCATTCACCCCGCATCCCAAGGTCCACACTATGTTTTCCCTTAGCTTACCAGGGTATGACGACCCCAACTAATCAACCTAATGTACTTTTATTGGGGTTATGCTGTATTGCTATATTTTGCTTTTATTCTTTTCCCGTGGTGACTTTCTCATGGCTTAGCCAGAGCAACAGGGTGCTGACTATTAAACCCTGCGTATCCCACTTTTTGTTTTTGTAGCAGAAAATATATTGATCTCGCAACTTCTTTCTTCATTAGTTTTCAGAGGGCTTTTTGCATGCATCTAAGAACTAAAGAGAAGATTATAGTGAAACAGCAAAACATTGCTAGTGTTCCAATGAGACCACCTCCGATACCTTTGATCCACTCAAGAGGACTCAGTGAGTTAAGGCCCTCTTTATTCCTAGAAGTGTATCTGTACCTGGTGATAGTCTAAGAGAAGCATGCTGTATGCCAATGATTTTCGCTTGTAGCTTTTTAATATGTAGAGTGAGGTTGTCAGCCATATAGCCCCACAAGTGCCATCCAATATTTTCCCAGGAGTTTTCGGATTGGTTATATTCCTGGGGGTTACAGAGAAAGTAATAATGTTCTAGTCACACTTTAGATGTATTTGTAATTTAAGATTTTGTACTCCTAAGAGTAGCACTGCATTTTCTAAATCCACCAACCTGTTGTTAATCTCCTCATCTATGCAAGTTTGGGCTCTGCAAGTGAAACTGGCATTTTTATGCCATTCCTGCACAAAAGTAGTAGTTTGTACTATCTGATGGAGAGCTATTTCCACCACTGCCGCCATGGTGGTGATGGCAAAAATGCCCATTATGGTGGCAATAAGCCCAAAAAATGTTTGGATCTTCTCAGAATAATATTTAGGTCTGTGAGCAAAGTATGAGTGTCAGAGGAGAGTGTCCAAGGCCTATTTTGAGTTACTGGCAGCCAAACTCCTAAACATCTATGCAAAACCACATAGGAATGTTTAGAGTTAAATAATGAACTGTTCAAGTATACAGTTTGCAATCCTGGAAGGTCAGGTTCCTCGCTATCTGATTAATAGTTATCAGTTCAGTTCAGTTGCTCAGTCATGTCTGACTCCTTATGATCCCATGAATTGCAGCACACAAGGCCTCCCTGTCCATCACCAACTCCCAGAGTTCACCCAAATTCATGTCCATCGAGTCGGTGATGCCATCCAACCATCTCATCCTCTGTCATCCCCTTCTACTCCAGCCCCCAATCCCTCCCAGTATCAGGGTCTTTTCCAATGAGTCAACTCTTTGCATGAGGTGGCCAAAATATTGGAGTTTCAGCTTTAGCATCAGTCCTTCCAATGAACACCTAGGACTGACCTCCTTTAGAATGGACTGGTTGGATCCCCTTGCAAGTGGGTGAGAGTGGGCACCCTTGTCTTGTTCCTGACTTTAGGGGAAATGCTTTCAATTTTTCACCATTGAGGATAATGTTTGCTGAGGGTTTGTCATATATAGCTTTTGTTATGTTGAGGTATGTTCCTTGTATTCCTGCTTTCTGGAGGGTTTTTATCATAAATGGATGTTGAATTTTGTCAAAGGCTTTCTCTGCATCTATTGAGATAAAGATCTAAATGTAAGACCAGAAACTATTAAACTCCTAGAGGAAAACATAGGCAAAACACTCTCCGACATAAACCACAGCAGGATCCTCTATGACCCACCTCCCAGAATATTGGAAATAAAAGCAAAAATAAACAAATGGGACCTAATTAAAATTAAAAGCTTTTGAACAGCAAAGTAAACTATAAGCAAAGTGAAAAGACAGCCTTCAGAATGGGAGAAAATAATACCAAATGAAGCAACTGACAAAGAATTAATCTCAAAAATATACAAGCAACTCCTGCAGCTCAATTCCAGAAAACTAAAAGACCCAATCAAAAAGTGGACCAAAGAACTAAATAGACATTTCTCCAAAGAAGACATACAGATGGATAACAAACACATGAAAAGATGCTCAACATCACTCATTATTAGAGAAATGCAAATCAAAACTACAAGAAGATACCATTTCACACCAGTCAGAATGGCTACTATCCAAAAGTCTAAAGCAATAAGTGCTGGAGAGGGTGTGGAGAAAAGGGAACCCTCTTACACTGTTGGTGGGAATGCAAACTAGTACAGCCACTATGGAGAATAGTGTGGAGATTCCTTTAAAAACTGGAAATAGAACTGCCATATGACCCAGCAATCCCACTGCTGGGCATACACACTGAGGAAACCAGAATTGAAAGAGACACATGTACCCCAGTGTTCATCGCAGCACTGTTTATAATACCCAGGACATGGAAGCAACCTAGATGTCCATCAGCAGATGAATGGATAAGAAAGCTGTGGTACATATACACAATGAAATATTACTCAGCCATTAAGGAGAACATATTTGAATCAGTACTAATGAGGTGGATGAAACTGGAGCCTATTATACAGCGTGAAGTAAGCCAGAAAGAAAAATACCAATACAGTATACTAATGCATATATATGAAATTTAGAAATAAGATAACGATAACCCTGAATGCAAGACAACAAAAGAGACACAAATGTATTGCACAGTCGTTTGGACTCTGTGGGAGAAGGCAAGGGTGGGGTGATATGGGAGAATGGCATTGAAACACGTAAAATATCATATGTGAAATGAATCACCAGTCCAGGTTTGATGCATGATACAGGGTGCTCGGGATTGGTGCACTGGGATGACCCAGAGGGATAGGATGGGGAGGGAGGTGGAAGGGGGGTTCGGGATGGGGAACACATGTACACTAACGGCAGATTCAAGTCAGTGTATGGCAAAAGCAATACAATATTGTAAAGTAAAATTAATTAATTAATTGATTTTAGAAAATTGAGAGTAAGTAAAGCTTTATTAATATTGTTTTCTGCCCTATGGCATCTCCCCCTTTTTGTTTTGTATCATATGTTTACATGATTTACTAGCCCCCTCCACTATGGCCTGTCCTTGTGGATTATAGGGAATGCCAGTGGAATGTTTTATAGATCAAATTTTAAGAAATTGTTGGAATACTCTACTGGTATAAGCAGGGCCATTATCAGTTTTTATAATTTTGGTAGTTTTATAATAGCAAAAAATAAGCACACAGATGTCTTTGTACATGTTTCATAGTCTCACCAGATTGAGTAGTGGTCTATATAAATTGAAAGAATTTATCAACAGTCACATGTGCATAAGAGAGTTTACCAAAGGAAAATATATAAGTTACATCCATTACAACTATGGATTTCACATGGAACTGTATACCATCATTATATCAGTGACTCAGTCACACCTTTGATAATACCTTTGACAAAACTTTTTGAAATAGGCAATGTAGAAAACAATATAGCTAGCAGTAATAGTAAAATCATAAGTAAAAACTTAAGAACTTTCATTAGATATAGCCCAGTGACATCTTTAAGTCATCTGACTTAGTTTGTTAAATGACTATAGCTTGTTGTTAACTTCCTGGTTGTAGATCCTGGAGCATCTGATCTTTATTTAAAGACTGGTTACTGAGATAAGCTTTAGAAACAAATTTAGAGTGTCCTTTCTAATGAACGACCCTTTTAATTTAACTTAATGAATGTCCTTTTAGCAATGTAATATAACCACAAGGAACTATCTAAGAATGAGTCTTATTAAGTACAGACCTTAATTAACAAAACTAGAATTTAATATGCAGTGAAATATATTAGATGTCATAGGCTTGACATCAGTTGAGTGGATATTTCTTTCAGAGCTCCCTAGTAATGGCACCCCACTCCAGTACTCCTGCCTGGAAAATCCCATGGATGGAGGAGCCTGGTAGGCTGCAGTCTATGGGGTCGCTAAGAGTCGGACACGACTGAGCGACTTCACTTTATTTTTTCACTTTCATGCATTGAAGAAGGAAATGACAACCCACTCCAGTGTTCTTGCCTGGAGAATCCCAGGGATGGGGGAGCCTGGTGGGCCACCATCTATGGGGTCTCACAGAGTCAGATACTACTGAAGCGACTTAGCAGCAGCAGCAGCAGCAGTATTACTCTGAGATTTTTGTATATGTCTGGAGACAGTCTTTTTTTTACCGTGATGAAGCTGTTTAGAACTCAAAATGTCTCCAATTTTTGGAGGCTGAGGCAGAGAGAAAAGAAAAATGTTCTAATTTTACCCACAGGTGTAAATCACTAAATTGTTTTAAACCATCAGTTACTTGAGGAGAAGAGCTTTTTTATATCTGAAAACAAAGATTAGAAACCAGTAATACATCAGACAAAAAGTCATGAAAATTGTAGTCATATTTAGCAGGCTGTTTAATCTCATGTAACCAATCCCTTTGTTTTGTGGTCCTTGTCTGATGACAAAGGACGTCAGTGAAAGTGATAATCTCTAAGAAACTCATGAAGTTTTTGCTAGTGTCTGTAGACCCAGCAAAGTGGGTACCCTGATCACTGGAGATTACAGAAAATGCATTTTAACCATTTTTTCCATTGTGAGATATTAACCCTGCAGCCAGGAAAGGCTTTATCCTATCAAATAAAAGTGAGGATTTCCCATAGCCCTGATTGTGTGGTTTATAGCCATTGTTTATCCATTTTAAATTTCCTGATGGAGGGTTAATTTTGTAGAAGCAGAATGAGTTTTGTCTATGTGCCATGGTTTCCATAGATCATTGTGAAATAACACTCATTAATTTAGCAAAGTAACAACAGATTTTAAAAGCAAGTATGAATCATTTAAAGAAATTTACATAATCGGTTATCAAAAGCCGTATTCCAAGAAACATTTGTTTTTTTAATAGGAAGAGAAAACCAAATTCCAGATTGGTACCACCTTATATTCAGTGTCAAGCAATAATTATTTACTCAGTCAAAGTAACAATAAGACTTCAAAGGCAATTTAATGTCTTAAGACAATTGTACCATGCACAAAATTCTTGTATCTCTTGTCATAAACCTTTTTTTACACTTTCTGTAGTCATCACTCCATTTATCTATTTAGAGAATAGCCACTTGTAAGTTTAGATTTACTTTATTTTCTTCCTTAAAAGACTGTAATTTTATTTTTCATATCTTTTATTATTATTAAAAACATAAATCTTATTTTCCTTAAGCAACCATGAACCGTCTTGTATATTAGCATTTTATAGATTGGTGAACATAAATACCATAAATATTTTTAATTTTTAAAAAATATTTGCTTTTTTTTCTTTTTTAATAGAGAATATCTCAGGATGGCACCAAACATATTTATTAATAGTCCAAAATCTCTTTAGCTTCTCTGTCCGACAAAGTTAGTGTTCAGTAATTAATGTTTCAAAATCTTATTTTATTTGGATTTGGAAATGACCTAGCTATTTAATAAACTTTTTTCATTTAGTTTAGTACAACTCTAGAAATTTAAGTTACCCCAATCTTCAGAGATTATTTTAGATAGACATTTCTAAAATATAGCTATTTTTAATAGAGTTTATCTAAAAGTTTTCATCTCATTTATATATATAAAGAGTTATTTTCTTTGTTGACAAGTTTAGTTTACCTTAAACCTAGGCACAATAAAAATATTACATAATGTTGATGACTTAAGACATGTCTTAATTAGATATTTAATTAAGATGATTAGATAATTAGATACTTATTTAGATATTAGATACTTAATTAGATAATTAATTAGATGTCTTAATTAAATATTAAATATTTAATATTTTTCAGTTCACGTGAACCTGAATTTAAATAGAGCTCATTTATAAATTACCCTCATGTTATGCAAAAACAAAGACACACACTGAGACACAGATAAATTTAAACAGACAGACAGAGATCCCATAGTTTTCCACTTGAAATTTAAAATGTCTCTTTGCTCTGCCCCACCCCTTTTTTTCCCCACCTTGGCTTGAGTTCTACCAATTTGCTCAGGGCTGGAGTCCCAGATAGAGTAGGCTGTATATCCCAACGACATGATAAGAGTTAATTAACTTCAGGTTTTTTCCCAGGCCTGTTGTTGTTTTTCAGGCAGAACTGGAGCTCCAAAAAAGTATCTTAACAAGCCAAGTTTTTCTTAATTGTACATGGAAGAAGAACCAGTTTTGCAACTTCAAAAAAGATTTTATTTTAGCCAGTTTTCTAAAGAATATCATGGCCATTCGGTGTCAAAAATGTCATCTCTCTTTTTTGTAGTCATAGTTTCATAGCTAAAAATTAAACCAGGGAATGTTCAAATTGGCTTGATGACAGGGGTAGCCTGACAGATAAGATGTTGTCCCAGCAAGGATTGTCTCTCTGGGGAGGTGAGGTCTTCTTTTAAAGTAAAGAAAGCCTGTCCTTTAGCCTCTATTTTCTCCCAGGCTCTTATGCAGTATCACCTCACCTGTTCTATAGCTTGGTTGTCCATAAGCACTTGATCTTGAGTTCTCCCCAATTTCAAAGAGATGGGGCTCTGCCTGGCTTGGTCATGAGACACCATAATCAAATGGGAACCCTCAGCTAGTCCCTGCACTATGCCCAAGGTAAAAGGAGAATTTACTCCATGATTCTGAACAGCTTGCTTAAGTTCCTTTCGTATTTTGAAGGGAATCTGTTTGTGTACAGCCTCACACACCCCATTAGGATTATTAGGATCTGTCCCAGGAGCTATCCGTTTGTGTATTGTCACTGGGAATGCCATAATCACAGCCTCCAAGTCACCCTCCTTTCGAGTCCAACAAACACCTTTCTGGAGGGGTAACAGAACTGCTGTGTTGTGAGGAAGGAAAAGCTTGAGCCACTCCAGCGGTCAAGGCAGGAAGGGGCAGAGGAAACCGGTCTTCCCCAGACAAAGGCTCAGAAAGAACTGCAGTAAAGTTTAAAAATAAAATAAAATTGGAAGAATAAAAAAAAAAAAAAAAAGAGCCTCCTGCGTTTTTTGTTCTACTCCCTTGGGCTCTGCATTTTCAGGTCCTCCCTCTGATGGGATTTCACTTTCATCTTCACTCCCTTCTGAGCTTTCCGGGATCTGAAGAGGTTCCAAAACGGATTTTATCAGTGCCCAAGTTGACCAGATATATACAGGCAAGAGCACTCCCTTGCAAAGAGGTTTCTGTAATTCGCTACCTACCTTCTCCCACGTTCTTAAATCTAAAGTAAGGAGAGAAGGGAACTATGAGCAGCGTTTCTCAATGGTGTGTGAAAGCGCCAATAGCCGGCCCTCACTTGTTTCTGTTCCCCTGCTTACCTGTGATGGATTCATTTTGATATTTGGCAAAACTAATACAATTATGTAAAGTTTAAAAATAAAATAAAATTAGAAGAAAAAAAAAAAGCTGCCTTTTGTTCCCAGCTTTCTGAATTCCTATGCCCGGTTTCAACCCTGAGAGAGTATCACTTACCGCAAAGGGGGGTTTTCAGAGGCCTCGCCCCACTCTTCTGCAGGACAAAGCACCGCCCATATTTCAACTTCAGTTTCTCTCGAAGAGATCTTTCACATTCCAGCACCAAATTGGGCACCACTTGCTGCAGCAGCAGGTAGGGATCCAAAGTGGTCAACAATGCACAGTTTGGGAAAAAGAAACTAGAGACAGAATGAAAGTTTTAAAGATGGTACTTCGGTACTCAAGACCTCTTGGATCAAGAGCTCTGTTCCTCGGAGACACATCATTTTTATTTAGTGTCTTGGCAAGCAGAAGGTATCTGTTGTGCTACAATGAAGTCCGCCTCCTGTGTCCCCGGTCACATCTCTCATTTTATTGATTACTTTAACTTATCTTTGTTATTTCCTTGTACAAGGGCTATCACATAGCTGGAGGTCATAGACCCACATATGTCTTGGGAAAATATCTGGTGTGTGCACAACCCGTGTTTTGAACTTGCGCTCACCCGGTGTTTCAAGGTCCACAATATGTTTTTTCTTAGCTTAGCAGGATATGATGACCCCAACTAACCAACCTGATGTACTTTCATTTGGGTTATGCTGTATTGCTGTATTTTGCTTTTATTCTTTTCCCATGGTGATTTTCTCATGGCTTAACCAGAGCATCAGTTAACCCCTGCATGTGGTGGAGGTTTAGTCAATAAATCGTGTCTGACTCTTTTACAACCCCATGGACTGTAGCCACCAGGCTCCATAGTTCATGGATTTCCAGGATTTCCAGACTAGAATACTGGAGTTGGTTGCCATTTACTGTACCATGGGAACTTCCTGGCCCAGGGATTGAACCTGAGTCTCTTGTGTCACTTGCATTAGGGGACAAATTCCTACCACTGGGCCACTTAGGAAGCCCTTACAGAAGTGACAAGGGAGAAATCCTACAAAATTTACAAAACCAGATATTTTGGCAACGTGTATATTGAAAGCTAATTATTAATAGCTTCACGACACCATGTGCAGGATGCAAAGAGACTCTGATTGTTTATACCTTGTACTTAGTTATAGAACATTTAGAGTACTCTCATAATGTAGCTGAAACATATTATACATACTTTATTATCTTGTTCAACATTATTCATAAGAGGAAAACCTATAAACAACTGAATTGCAACAAATTTCGGAAGAGTAAGGGAAATCATGATGCACTGGCACAAGTGGATGTTGTGAAGGAAAATACAGTTGAACACATAGAGTGATGTCAGCAAAATAGTGAGCTAGGAGGAGTGAAGTCTCCCTTGGAAAGGGAAGCATGGCAAGAGAAAGCAGCTGAAAAACATCACAGGAGTTCTGGAAAACAGTCAAACAAACATCTTCAGCAACAAAGTGAATACGTAACTAGGGAAGATCCAGAAGACTGGAAAGACATTTCTGTGTGTTTTT
The DNA here is from genome assembly GCF_032452875.1 of Bos javanicus. Lineage (NCBI taxonomy): Eukaryota > Metazoa > Chordata > Mammalia > Artiodactyla > Bovidae > Bos > Bos javanicus. The sequence continues at coordinate 43,472,278 of NC_083880.1, read as the reverse complement.
GTTCATACTCACCTCTCCTGTGACTTGAACAGAGCCATCTTGATCTGTAAAGGGTGGTGGCTCAGCACCCTGGTGCCTCCCTCAAAGCAGACTCATTGCAGAAATCCTCATGTGCAATATTCTCCCCTACTTAGGGGCTGCCTGGAGACTGATATCCATTTCACTTAACTGAGCTTAAACTGAAGAGCAGCTGGAGTGGTTCCTTACAGTTGCAGGCAGACTATATATATATGGGGCCAAGGACAAGGGAGTAAGGGTGGAGACACAGACTGGACCATGTAAAACCCTGATGGAACTGGGGTGTAGATTTCGGGGGTTGTAGGGCTTCAAGGAAGGAAAGGCATCAACACAGAGTGTGTTTTCAGGCCTCTATCTATCAGGAACTATCCAGCTTCTAAGATGTGAGACCTCCAAGTTTGCCAAAAGGCCTAACTTCCAGAGACAGGGCAGTGTGTCTCCCTGCACTTTCCGAGCCTTATAAACACATTCCTAGGTCATACTGGGACTGCCCATGAGGAAGCAGGTTGTGGGAGTGTGTCTGAGAGTGCTGGGTGCCGTACTGTGGTTGCCTAGACAAGGTGATATTAGCTCAAAAAGTAAAGAATCTTCCTGTGATGCAGGAAACCAGGGTTCAATCCCCAGGTTGGGAAGTTCCTCTGGAGAAGGAAATAGCAATCCACTTCAGTATTCTGGGGGAAGAATTCCATGGACAGAGAAACCTGTCAGGTTACAGTCCATGGGGTCGCAAAGAGTTGGACAAGTCTGCACGACTAACACACACACACATGCAAACACAGGGCACTCAAAAACAGTCATAAATTCCCCAAAACTCAGGGGCCAGGTTAGTTGTGACTCAGAAATCAACTGAGTTGCCCTTAGTTTCCTGTTGGGCTGACCCCAGGACCAGTCATATGCCACGTCAGCTAGTGAAGGACAATCAGGATGTGGTACAAATCTGCAAACAGTAGGTATGCTGTGGTTGTTCAAGAACCCAGTCATGAACACACAGAGGAAGAGAGAGAAAAGGCATACAATAAAGAAACAAGGGGCGGGGGGAAGCTAAAAAAGAGACAGAGAGGAAAAAAGAAAGAGAAAAACATGAGCCATGAAACTGTTTCTGTTACTGTTTAGTCGCTAAGTCAAGACCCTTCTTTTGTAAACCCATAGATGGTAGCCTTGAATGGTCTAGTGGTTTTCCCTACTTTCTTCAATTTAAGTCTGAATTTGGCAATAAGGAGTTCATGATCTGAGCCACAGTCAGCTCCTGGTCTTGTTTTTGTTGACTGTATAGAGCTTCTCCATCTTTGGCTACAAAGAATATAATCAATCTGATTTCGGTGTTGACCATCTGGTGATGTCCATGTGTAGAGTCTTCTCTTGTGTTGTTGGAAGAGGGTGTTTGCTATGACCAGTGCATTTTCTTGACAAAACTCTATCAGTCTTTGCCCTGCTTCATTCCGTATTCCAAGGCCAAATTTGCCTGTTACTCCAGGTGTTTCTTGACTTCCTACTTTTGCATTCCAGTCCCCTATAATGAAAAGGACATCTTTTGGGGGTGTTAGTTCTAAAATGTCTTGTAGGTCTTCATAGAACCGTTCAACTTCAGCTTCTTCGGCATTACTGGTTGGGGCATAGATTTGGATTACTGTGATATTGAATGGTTTGCCTTGGAAACGAACAGAGATCATTCTGTCATTTTTGAGATTGCATTCAAGTACTGCATTTCAGACTCTTTTGTTGACCATGATGGCTACTCCATTTCTTCTAAGGGATCCCTGCCCGCAGTAGTAGATATAATGGTCATCTGAGTTAAATTCATCCATTCCAGTCCATTTTAGTTCGCTGATTCCTACAATGGCGACCTTCACTCTTGCCATTTCCTGTTTGACCACTTATAATTTGCCTTGATTCATGGACCTAACATTCCAAGTTCCTATGCAATATTGCTCTTTACAGCATCAGACCTTGCTTCTATCACCAGTTACATCCACAACTGGGTATTGTTTTTGCTTTGGCTCGATCCATTCATTCTTTTTGGAAAACATCTATTTCTGATTCATTGACTATGCCAAAGCCTTTGACTGTGTGGATCACAATAAACTGTGGAATATTCTGAAAGAGATGGGAATACCAGACCACCTGACCTGCCTCTTGAGAAACCTATATGCACGTCAGGAAGCAACAGTTAGAACTGGACATGGAACCGCAGACTGGTTCCAAATAGGAAAAGGAGTACATCAAGGCTGTATATTGTCACCCTGCTTATTTAACTTTTATGCAGAGTACATCATGAGAAACGCTGGGCTGGAGGAAGCACAAGCTGAAATCAAGATTGCCGGGAGAAATATCAATAACCTCAGATATGCAGATGACACAACCCTTATGGCAGAAAGTGAAGAGGAACTAAAAAGCCTCTTGATGAAAGTGAAAGAGGACAGTGAAAAAGTTGGCTTACAGCTCAACATTCAGAAAACGAAGATCGTGGCATCTGGTCCCATCACCTCATGGGAAATAAATGGGGAAACAGTGGAAACAGTGTCAGACTTTATTTTTTTGGGCTCCAAAATCACTGCAGATGGTGATTGCAGCCATGAAATTAAAAGATGCTGACTCCTTGGAAGAAAAGTATGACCAACCTAGATAGCATATTCAAAAGCAGAGACATTACTTTGCCAACAAAGGTCCATCTAGTCAAGGCTATGGTTTTTCCAGTGGTCATGTATGGATGTGAGAGTTGGACTGTGAAGAAAGCTGAGCACTGAAGAATTGGTGGTTTTGAACTGTGGTGTTGGAGAAGACTCTTGTGAGTCCCTTGGACTGCAAGGAGATCCAACCAGTCCATTCTGAAGGAGATCAGCCCTGGGATTTCTTTGAAGGGAATGATGCTAAAGCTGAAACTCCAGTACTTTGGCCACCTCATGCAAAGAGTTGACTCATTGGAAAAGACTGTGATGCTGGGAGGGATGGGGGACATGAGGAGAAGGGGACGACAGAGGATGAGATGGCTGGATGGCATCACTGACTCGATGTACGTGAGTCTGAATGAATTCTGGGAGTTGGTGATGGACAGGGAGGCCTGGCGTGCTATGATTCATGGGGTCGCAAAGAGTTGGACACGACTGAGCAACTGAACTGAACTGAACTGGATGGTAGCCCCACAGGTTTCTCTGTCCGTGGGATTCTGCAGGCAAGAATACTGGAGTGGGCTGCCATTTCCTTTGCCAGAGGATCTTCTTGGATCAGGGATCCAACCTGCATCTACTGCATTGGCAGGCAGATTCTTTACCCCTGCCCTACCTAGGAAGTCTGATTCACAAAAGGAAGAAAAGAAATTGGCACCAACTCTTCCAGAACTGTCACGGGAGCCACACTTAGTGCATAGTGAGTGTCACACATTGTCCTGGGGAGGAGCTTCAGGTAGATAAGCTGACGCTGAGATCACCCCCACCCCCCACCAGGAACACATCAGGGTCACATGTCCTGAAAACACACGACACCAGCAGGAAGCCTTGTCCACACCAAGCCTGGATAGAACCATCCCCACGGAGCTGGCTGGGAAGGGAAGAGAAGCCGTCAGATCAAGACTGAGTCCCCAGGAGGGCCCAGACGAGGAGTGGGGACAGGGGCTCAGAGGTCCTCCCTGGAGAGACCCGTGCACACCATGCACTGGGCACCGCAGCCCTGGGACGATGCCAGGAGGTCATGGCCCCGCAGCTGCTGTGAACCCAGGGAGACCCACAGGAGGCCTGGGAACCTGACTTTTCTCCTGAGACATGCACCCACTCCTGCTCCTAGAACAGGCTGAGGGGGCCACCAGACACTGCCCAGGACTTGGCTGATTTACTGGGCAGCCCGTGTGCCCCCAGCCCAGACATGCCCCCTCAGTGCCTCTGGATCCAGTTCACTCTCCCTGGGGCGAGGGCCACCTGTGCTGGGCAGAGTGGGTAGTGGGGGATACAGAGCCGGCTCAGATCAGCAGGATGTCTGGACAGGCCAGGGTGGCCACTGGCTATCAGAGAGGGGCCCAAGAAGCAGTGTTCTGGAAATATCCTTCTCCATTTCCCTCACAGTAAAGTCCTTTAAAAGCTTATGTGACAAGGACCCCCTGCCCCACTGGCTCTCTGACTTGTCTTCCGCTCCTCCCTCCCCACCTCACTAAATCCACCCAAATCAGTCAACTTGCTGGCCCTTAAATGTTCCATGAATACTCTTCCTTCCTGGAATAAGTATTTACTATTCCAGAGAAATGCAGGGAGCCACTGTCTCTGTGTTGCAAGGCTGTTTGTAAAAATGAAAAGGTGGGTGAGGTGAAGGAGATTTGGTGTCTCTGCCTAAAAGATGTACAGAAGAAATAGGAGAAATTGTGCAGAATTATCTCAACAGACACTTACACATTTCTAAAAGTTAAATTCTCCTCATATCCTTCACAGTTTCATTCTCCACAAGACTAATGACTCAAGACATTTCTCATTTCACTTATTGACATTTATTGATATAACAATTTCTTACTAAAGAATGCTCAATAAAGTTTGGCTAAATTACCAATGAATAAACTCAAAATATGTAAAGATTCATCAAAATGCTGAGCATGGGCAGACAAATAAGAAATTACATAAATGACTAGAATGTGCTGCTTACTATACAGGAAGCAAAATATAATACTGGATTTTTAAACTCATATTTTTAGCTTACCAAGATACTTAGGCTATGTTTCAAGAGAAGTATACAACCTGTAGATTGAAGTTTATTTATCTTCATAAATAAACAAATGCACATATTTGTCTAGGAAAATCACAAGGTAAACCCTTCAAAGGTAACTGTTATCCAATGGGTAAATACAGCTGATCATCACTGCCCATCCTGTCCCTTCTCTATCTAAATATTCTGTCATATATATGTATTATTTGAATCATCAGGAAGAAAGCATATTCTTACTTTTAAGTCTATGCTGTTTCATAAACAGTTTATTTTTAAAAGAAAAAGCATGGTTTCAGAAGTTCAGACATTTTATTTAAACTTCTTCTTCAGGCATAAAAATTTTCTTCACCACCCTAGAAGTAACAAGTTATGGTAGAACCACAGTGAGAGCTGAGAGTCAATATTCTTCATGGTATGGATACTCAGGGTGGCTGAGACCACTGGAAGACAAAGAGGTGGATTCATTTATGAGATCTGGCATCATTATAACATAGTTTTAATTAATGTAATCATTTTCCCCTGACGTAAATAGAGTTAACAATTAAACATGTTCACTGGTCCCTGAAAGAATAGTGGGCTGCAGGTACTGTGCCCTTTGTGTTTCCTGGCTCCCTGGGCTCTGAGAGAAGGTACACCAGGCACAGGGCTTAGGGGCACAAAGTAGTGAATTTAGTCACCACAATGTTAACTGTGGAAATTTTACTGATGGACTGTCCTGGTCCCCAATCACATTTCTGTTGATCAAGGATGAAGCCCTGGAGGAAATCTCTGGTTTGAGGTCTGCAGGAAGTAACTGGCTGACTCCTACACTAGAAATCAGGACTGTCTTCCAAGAATTAAGCTTTTTAAAAAGCTTAGTTCCCCTGCTTACCTGCCTGCAGCAAAAAAAAAAAAAAAAACTGTGTGTGTGAAACAGTCACTTACATTAGAAATTCATAATATCTTAGATTTCTGTTGAGGCCATCAATTGCTTTCATGTCGTCCGGACTCAGTTCAAAGTCAAACACCTGGAAGGAAGGAACACATTAACCTCTCCCGGAAGGAGCTGGCCTCCCCCTGGGGACTGGAGGACTTTCCAGCTGGATGGAGACAAGAAGAGGGGACAGGGAAGACGTGTCTGTCCTCAGCTTCCAGGAGAACAACCTGGGTCCCTCTGCTGAGTTCTCACCTTTCCTTCCCACACCTTCTCCTTCTCTGTCCACCTCACAAACATTACAGCACATCAGTCCCTTATCTTTCTGAGTGAATCACTTGTGACAGAAAACAAACTAAAACCTGCTTTTCCAAACACTCTGCTTTAGACACTCCTGATTCGATACTGAACCTGAGCTAACATTAGGCTGACTGCCTCTCCCTAACACGCCCGAAGGGTGACAGCGTTCAGCTGAAGCAGTGTGGGAAGGAAATGCCCCCTTGAAATCCTGTTCAGAAATCTGTTATGAAACTTGCTCATTATCTATGAGTAAATCTAACGAAACCTATACATCAATGCCTTAGTGGAGAAGATCCCTGTGTTGGGGAAATGTCCTGGAGAAGGAAATGGCAACCCACTCCAGCTTTCTTGCCTGGAGAATCGCATGGACAGAGGAGCCTGGCAGGCTACAGTCCATGGGGTCGCAAAGAGTCATATACAACTAAAGCAACTAATGCTTTAGTGTAAACAGCTATGAATGAATGGTGTTTAAAACATTAAAGAACAACAAATTATTAAAAATTCACATCAAAGTCATGAGAAAAAAGCTCAACTTTCTAAAGAAATACATTTTACAGAGTGATCCAGTGATTCAGTGCAACATGAACATGACTTAATTACATATTCCTTTGTGGAAATCCAAAAAGTGATACTAAATTTTAAATAAAAGAACAGCCAGTCAAGAGCAGTCAAGACATCCTTAAAGACAAATGTATAATTCTGAGAAAAAACACTTATTTTCCATTTTTAAAACACAGAACAGAAAACTGAATAGTTAAATAGAAGAGAAGGGCCACAAATGTACTTATGGACACTTATTATATGACAGAGTTGATAATGAAAATCTATTAAATACATTTAAGTAAATAAACATATAGGCAACCATTTTTATATCATATTAGAAAATCAGTTTCAGGTGTATTTTTGAATCAAATTTGAATGGAAACAGAAAAACAATTTTTTAAGGGCCCATGCACCTGACCCTAGACATGGCCTGACCTATAACTTGCAATGGAGACTGAAATGTGCAAGAAGTGGTGACTTAGTTCTGAGCTGAGATAATGACATGGATTTTTTTCCCACTCCCTGGCTTGAAATCACAGCACTGTCCTGAGATGAAAATCAGGTTAGCTGACCACAGCCTAGCCAAATATATATGAAAAACTACATGGAGAAATGTGCAGGCTCCTCTGAGAAGAGTCATATCCACCTGCTACAGCAGAACTGCCAAGCTGCTCTGCACTGAACTGCAAATGCATGAGGGAGCCCAGCCAAGAGGACAACAGTTGAGCTGAGTGCAGGCAGAATCTCAAACCACAGAATCAAGAGATGCATAACTGATCTCTGCATTAAATCTTAAAACTGGGGAGAGTTTTCTGTACACCTATGCCTAAGGGAAGAGCAATGGTCTCTTACACAGAAAAAAAATGAGAGACATCATGCAAAAGTGGACAAAGTCTTGAAGAGGAACTTCACAAAAACAGAAACTCAAGAAGGTTAAATATATGAAGATGAAACCTTATTGGTATTCAGGAAAATGCAAAATAAAACCACGATGGTTTGGAGATGAAAGATTGCTGCCATAATTTTCATGCTTCAAAATTTACATGTGGATCATGTTAGAAATGGAGCCATTCAGGAGTGATTAGGTCATGATGGTGGAGCCTTTGTGAATGAGATTTCAACAATATCAGTCATATAAGAAACTTGAGAGAACTCTGTTGCCCCTCAACCATGTTAAGATACAAGGAGAACTTTATGACATAGAGGAGGGGCCATTACATGAACATACAGGCACCCTGACCTCAGACCTCCAGCTTCAGAAATGTGAGAAACAAATTTTCATTGTTTCTGAGACATCAAATCTGTGGCATTTTGTTAAAACAGTCCAAATGGCTTAAAATAATCACATAATGCAATTTCATCCATTGAGAATGAAGGTAAGAAGACATCATTTGTACAAGGTGATAGGATAAACTGAAGACCTAGCACTGTAACTAAAATCTCCATTTTCTGTCCAAATTTAATTTCTTGGGCTCCAAAATCACTATAGATCGTGACTGCAGCCATGAAATTGAAAGACATTTGCTCCTTCTAAGAAAAGCTATGACAAAACTAGACAGTATATTAAAAAGAAGAGACATTACTTTACCGACAAAAGTCCACAGTCAAAGCTATGCTTTTTCCAGTAGCCATGTATGGATGTGAGAGGTAGACCATAAAGAAAGCTGAGCACCAAAGAACTGATGCTTTTGAACTGTGATGTTGGAGAAGACTTTTGAGAGTCCCTTGGACTGCAAAGAGATCAAACCAGTCAATTGTAAAGGAAACCAGTCCTGAATATTCATTGGGAGGACTGATGCTGAAGGTGAAGCTCCAATATACTTTGGCCACCTGATATAAAGAACTGACTCATTGGAAAAGACCCTGATGCTGCAAAAGATGGAAGGCAGGAGGAATAGGGGAAGATAGAGGATGAGATGATTGGGTGGCACCAACAGCTTGATGGACATGACTTTGAGCAATCTACGGGAGTTGGTGATGGACAGAGAAGCCTGGCGTGCTGCAGTCCATGGGGTTGAAAAGAGTCAGACATGACTGAGCAACTGAACAGAATAGAACCCTCTGCAGCCAAGCCACCTCCTACCACAGTAGGAGGAGAAAACCATCAGGAATACATACAAGGCATTCATGCAAAGGGAAGAACAGGTAATTCATCTTGTCTCAAGGAAAGTCTTGAGAGACAAAGAATGACCCTCATGAAGGATATTCCTTAGGACCCCTCTGCCAACAGCTCCACTCATCACCTGTATGTTCTCTTTGATCCGCTTCTTGTTGTAACTCTTGGCCAGAACCACAACCCCACGTTGTATCTGGTAGCGAAGGGCTACCAGAGCTGGGGTTTGCTTGTGCTTTTTGGCAATGGCACAGAGAACCGGGTCCTCCAAGAGAACGGGGTGGTTCAGATTCACCCTGGAAGAAAATTCAGAAATGCTGAGGACCTGAGACTAAGTACTCAGTTCATGAGTAGTTTTCCCAAACAGATAAAGTAGGTACACTCTACACCAGTGCTTCTCAAAGTGTGGTCCATGGACCAGCATCATCAGTATCACCTGGGATTTTGTTAGAAATACAAATTTCATGGCTTAGCTGAAGAGAAACTGAATCAGCATCTCAACTGTGTCACCTCCCATTCTGTGTTTACAAAGCTTTGCAGGTGGTTTGGATGCATTATTGACCTCAGACCAGGATTGCTAAAGTTGTGGGGTTTTTCTTTAATTCTCAGAGGTTGTTTTTCTTCTATAATCAAGGGCATGAATCGAGAAACAGAAGGGAAAGACCACAGATTGTTTTTATTTTCACTTTCCTATTGATAAAAAGTAAGTAGCTTCAAAATCAGAGACATGTATTCCCATATTTACAAAAATGGTTCAAGTTTAGTTTTTTCTATCATAATAGACCTGAGAATTGTATATGATTATCCCAATTTTAGGCATAAGGTAAATGAGATTTGGAATTTCTATTTTTAGAAACGTGTTATTAGTTAACAACTACATAAATCATGGCATAAGCTTGTGTCTCTGGTCCAACTAGGGGATTATATATAGATTTTTAATGCATATATCTGTTAATGATGAGTCTACAAGCTAATACAATGTATGAAAAATGTCTGGGTAATGGGAAGTTAAAAGAGAAGAAAATATTCCATCTGTCCCCTCTCTGCCCTCTGCTTATGAGTTATCTGAGCAGTGTATTTTAAAATATCTCATCAAAAATTGAATTTTAGGGAAACTCCCACTTGTCTTCAACAGGATTCAATACCATTCTTTTATTCGTTGGGATCCCAGAGCACCATAGGCAACAAGAACAATATCATGTGACTTGCAGAAATCCAACAGCTTGCTCTGGTTGAGATAAGGGTGACATTCCACCTGTAGAATGTCAACAGAGAAGAGTGTCAGATTATTTGAAAAGGTAATATTAATATGACAGATAAAGATTAAAATTTTTAAGTGCCTAAAGGAGAGATAAACTGTGGAAAATTCTGAAAACAATGGGAATACCAGACCACTTGACCTGCCTCTTGAGAAACCTATGTGCACGTCAGGAAGCAACAGTTAGAATTGGACATGGAACAACACACTGGTTCCAAATAGGAAAATTAGGAAAAGGAGTACATCAAGGCTGTATATTGTCACCCTGCTTATTTAACTTATATGCAGAGTACATCATGAGAAACGCTGGGCTGGAGGAAGCACAAGCTGGAATCAAGATTGCTGGGAGAAATATCAATAACCTCAGATATGCAGATGATACCACCCTTATGGCAGAAAGTAAAGAGGAACTAAAGAGCCTCTTGATGAAAGTGAAAGTGGAGAGTGAAAAAGTTGGCTTAAGGCTCAACATTTAGAAAATTAAGATCATGGCATCTGGTCCCATCACTTCATGGCAAATAGATGGGGAAACAGTGGAAACAGTGTCAGACTTTATTTTTGGGGGCTCCAAAATCACTGCAGATGGTGATTGCAGCCATGAAATTAAAAGACACTTATTCCTTAGAAGGAAAGTTATGACCAACCTAGACAGCATATTTAAAAAGAGACATTATTTTGTCAACAAACATCTGTCTAGTCAAGGCTATGATTATTCCAGTGGTTACATATGGATATGAGAGTTGGGCTATAAAGAAAGCTGAGTGTCAAAGAATTGATGCTTTTGAACTGTGTTGTTGGAGAAGACTCTTGAGAGTCCCCTGGACTGCAAGGAGATCCAACCAGTCCATTCTAAAGGAGATCAGTCCTGGATGTTCTTTGGTAGGACTGATGCTGAAGGTGAAGCTCCAATACTTTGGCCACCTGATGCAAAGAGCTGACTCATTTGAAAAGACCCTGATGCTGGGAAAGATTGAGGGCAGGAGGAGAAGGGGACGACAGAGGATGAGATGGTTGGATGGTATCACCGACTCAATGGACATGGGTTTGGGTAGACCCTAGGAGTGAGTGATGGACAGGGAGGCCTGCGTGCTGCGGTTCATGGGATCGCAAAGAGCTGGACATGACTGAGCCACTTAACTGAACTGAAAAGAAAGATCGCAACATTAAATGTAAACTGGAAATATCAACATCTAGAGAGAAATAGAGAAAAGTGTGCTTATACAGTTAATTTTTTCACAGACCATGGATGGAAGAACCAGTCCAAGACTGAGTAATCAAAAGGTGTACTCTACATTTGGTAGATATTCCCGAGTAAATGTTTTATCTTCTGTTAGCATCATCACAAACCTTTAACTTCACCCTCTAAACTGGATGACTTTCATCATCTCCAGCACATGTTTCTGTTCTGTGCTCCCTGTTGAGACTCATAAATGCTGAGACAACAAGACTAAGGATTCAGCCATCAGAACCCAACACAAACCCTTACCACCCATATCAGCTGATTTGTTACTTTATTAATTTACTTCTCATTCTATGTTTTCATGGCTTCCTTCCTATACACAGTTCATTTCAGGGCACTTTCCCATTCAATCTTGTCATCCTTTAACCTCAGGGAAACACCTCCTACCTCTACTTCTAGGTTCTACCTACAATTCAGCAGGATGCCCTCCACACCTTTTCCATCCAGACTACATAGAGATACTATTTTGGGTTCTAGTCACACCATCCAGATAGAGATTCTGTTCTCTAGAGTCCTCTGTCCACAAAGGTCGGATGAACAGGAGGGAAGGAAAGACAGACGTCTGGCTTTAGTGCGAGAAGGAGGGTCTGAAGAGCAGGAGAGAGAGGAGCTGAGTTGCTCACCTGGTTGCAGACGGGCTTATACTTGAGCCCCGGCTTGTTTAGGATCTTCTCCAGCTGCTTACGGTTGAAGTTGGACACCCCGATGGACTTGGTCAGCCCTGCATCCTTACACTTCTCCAGGGCCTGGAAGGGAGGGGTGGTGAACAGTCACTTGGAATGGACAATAGAACAAGAACAAATGCTGAAAAAATCAATAAACATGGTCACATTCAAGAACTAGTGTTGAAAAAAAAAAAGAACTAGTGTTGAGTATCAAGAGGAAAAAATGGAAGAAAGTCAACACATAAATTGAAGAATTACCATTTCCTGAAGAAGACATATATGGAAGGAAAAATGCATTGTCTTCATTGTCCAAAATTCTCCATTTCGTTCCTCCATGGAAATATTTCAGCAATGGTTTCCTCCCCACAACCTCAGCATCGCAGCCCTTAGATTCATGAACTGCTGAGTCTGATGGGCCACAGCCCATTCTCAGAGGTGGAAGAAATGAAGGAGGTTCCCCCTCACCTGGATCCTCCACTTCTCTCCTCCCTGGACTCACCTCCCATGTGTGACAGAGATCCACCAAGTCAACTATCAGTTTTCCATTTTCATCTTTTGGAAATAATTCCTCCCCTGGCTGGAACAGAAGCAGAAATATTGGAGATGTGATAAAATAATTTCTCCACATTTAGCCAAGCTGCAAGGCACCAGGAATTAAATCTCCATGAGGTAGGTTTACAACTTTCTACATTTGCGAGGTGATTTATGTATGGAGTTGTAAGCAACTTCTATAGGAGGAAGGCTTATTCTATTGTCTTACACTTATTATATGTTACAAAAAATACAATTTTTATATGTCCTAAAAAATAGGGACTTCCAGTGACTTCTGTGAATTTTGTCTGTTTCTTGTACTTGCCTTTCTTGAAATGTCTCTGGTCTGAGAATTGCTGTAAGTTCCATGCTATAATTTCCAGAATAAAAATTGAAAGCTACACCTGGGCTAGATACTCAGATTTCCTTTTCCCTTTGAGTATCAGATGCCCTAGAGCTGGCATGTGAACCAGCAAGGCTCTCATTAGGTTGGCATGGAGTGTGGGAGAGCCAGACATGCTCTCAAATATTCATGACCCTGAGCCTTGAAATGCCCCCAAAATCATACTTGCCACCAATGGAAAATGTTCAGTAAAAATATAGTAATGCCATGATAAGGGATAGAAAAAGGAGACATTTCTGAAGAGTCCTGCAAATCCTCAAATTTCTCGCTCTGAGACTTGCAGTCTACATAGTCCACTTAGCTATTTTGCATTAGATGGTTTGAGTTGATTTCTGTAACTTGAAATCAAGAGTTCTAAGTAAACCATTCTTTCTTTTTAATTTCTTTTTTTATTGAAGGATCATTGCTTTACAGAATTTTGTTGTTTTCTGTCAAACCTCAACATGAATCAGCCATAGGTAAACATATATCTCCTCCCTTTTGAACCTCCTTCCCATCTCCCTCCAAATCCCACCCCTCTTGGTTGATACAGCGCCCCTATTTGACTTCTAAGTAAAACATTCTTAATGACTAAGTGCAGTCTAAACATCTCATCGTAAAGTAGGGCAGGACTGTAGACAATGTCTCCTAATTCCCTATAAAGGTACAAGGTTTAGACTCACCCAAGTGGGAGCACCACCAAATCTGCTCAACTTAAAAGGATGAAAGACAAGATAAAGTCATCATGTTCAATGTAAGGCAGTGTCATGCTCACCACGGCTTCACCAAACTCTTGGTTCATGAAATCCCCAGACACTCAGGAGTCATAACCAGGACTGTGTGCAGAACTCACCTATTTCTACTTCCTCAAGTTTTTCAGGCAGAGACTCTCAGATTATTAACTCCTTTGTCTCAGAGGCATGTAACAGATTCAAAGAAACTCAGTAAATAGATGACCACAAAGGCTTATTTGGGGGAGTCTACTCTAGCATTATCATCCCTTCAATCTACTAATAAAAATCTTAATTCAACCATCCATGCAAGTTGACGCACATTCTAACACAAGATATAACATCGATGTGATCACACATATTTCCGACCTTCATAGCCAGTGGAAAATGAATAATATAGAGATCGACATAGTCCAGTTGAAGATTTTTCAGTGACTTTTCCAAGGCTGGTCTGACCAACTCTGGTTGATGGAAAGTGCACCAAAGCTGAAAATGTTAAACAATAGAAATTTTATTAATAATAATTAGGAAAGTTTCTTTTGGTTTTACTATGTGACTTGTGGGATATTACTTTCTTGACCAATGATGGTAATGTGCCAACTCTTAACCACTGAACACCAAGGATTTCTAATACCTTAAGAATATACCAAGAAGCATAGTTCACCAATCAACTCTTCACCAAACAAATGATCCCATTATATATTAGCCACCAGGGCACACTCACAAGCCCACATATTCATACACACAACACACAACACCTTTGACTTGTAGAATATGTCTTCTCTCTTCACAGTGCCATCTGCAATCTTGCTTCGAATGGCCTGGCCAACGTGCTCTTCATTTTTGTACACATAAGCACAGTCAATATGGCGGAACCCAACCTCTATAGCAAATCTGGTAACTTCCAGAGCTTCTCTCTTAGGAACCTACATAAGCAACAAAGGCAGAATTTTAACATCCACATGATTAAGAGATTGCTAGCACAAGCTTTGATCTTCCAAAGAATCAACTTTTCTTCATGTCTTTGATTAGATCTGTATGTGTGGTGCTGAACCCTGGACAGTTTCCCTGAACATTCCTAGTCAGATTTTAAATACAAACCCAGTAACCCTTACCTCCCTAATGATCTATGGTCGATCACAGGCATCAGAGGACTCTAAGCCCACCTCCCGGTTCAGTGGACCTAAAGGACCTAGCATAAAGTTGTAGTCATGAATAAGATTTATACTATAAGATACTTGAAGCAAAATCAACAAAGGTGTAAGGTATATGATAAAGACATTAAACTACAGGAGATAGTGAGAGACAGGGAGCCTGGCCTGCTGCAATCCATAGGATCACAACGAGTCAGACATGACTTAGTGACTGAACAACAATAATAACAAAAAGCATCAAGGAGCAAGGTGAAAGGGTCTAAGACCACTGTCTACCAGTGAAGATATGTGGAATATACCAAATATAAGCTGTATCTATTCAAGATGTACAAAGTAATGTTCTTATATAAGGATCCATTGTTGATGATCACTGAAATCAAGCTAGGTAGCAGATCCCTCATTTCACTTACCTTACTTTAGGGAGTTTGTAAGAAAACTTAAGATCTAGTGTCTACAAAATCTCAGGGTATAACCCATTATTCATAACTATAGTCATGGTGCTTGCATCAGGTCACCAACTTATTCATCTTATCACTGAAGGTCTACATTGTTGACAAACATCTTTCCATTTTTTGCAGATTTGTCTCCAGCTTCTGGTCTTCATTTCTCTACTCTATGTTTGTATAAGTTCCACTATTTTTGATTCCACCTACAAAGAGACTTCATTGGTGGCTCAGATGGTAAAGCATCTGCTTACAATAAGAGAGAACCAAGTTTGATCCCTGGGTCAAGAAGATCTCCTGGAGAAGGAAATGGCAACCCACTCCAGTGTTTTTGCCTGGAAAATCCCATGGACAGAGGAGCCTAGTAGTCTACAATCCATGGGGTAGCAAAGAGTCGGACACGACTGAGCGAATTCACTTTCACTTTTCACAAAGACATCATGTAGTATTTGTCTTTTTATTTCTGGCTTACTTCACTTAGCTAAACTTCTCCCAGTACACCTGTGTGGTTTCAACCTGTGTGGCAGTATTAACTTTGTTTTAAAGGCTAAATAATATTCCATTTCTTTTTCATGTGTCAGAATCTTTCCTATTTCAAGGAGGTAGATAATTGGTGTAACCACCCTCTGTTGGGTTCAGTCCTGGTCTTTCTTAAACATTTGGGCATTCAGGGATGCACTGAGGAATGGACCAGTGAGCTTCAGTACTAGCCTGGACACATTACTCCCCTTACCATACTTTGCACTACAAAGTCCTGTCTTCTCTTTCCAAAATGCCTCTGAATATTTCCTTCTGTTTTCCAAATGAAAAAATGAGATGCAAAGTTTCAGGATCAGAACTTATCACAACTACATTCTCTAAAGACAAGACGGACAGCAAACTTTCCAGCTTCAGGTCTAGAGACTTGTCCACTAGTCCCTTTTCTGTCTAAGCACTGAAAACTACACTTTAATAAAAAGACACTACAACACGCAAGGATACATTACATAACCTGGCCTGTAAGATGGTAGCTTATCCCCTCAAATGACACTATATTTTCCATTAGAAGTTTCCAAGGAGCAACCAAAGTACAAGGCAAAATAGAGCTAGAGTGTCTTCCCTGGCACCTACCAGGCACCCCACGGTAGAAAAGCAATTCTCTCCCATTAGTTCCTATTCACCTCATCCTTAGGACCTTCCACCTCAAATACTTCTCTGGGTCACACCTTTTTTTGAAGGAGGTAAGAGTTCTGGAACTAATGAAATACATAGAGAAACCCGGCTGTTGCAATCGCCCTCAAAACAAAACAGCCAGCCAGTGATCTTGACAGCCAAGAATCACCTCTTCTGCAAAGCTGAGAAAGAAACAGAAACTGGGGGAAACCCAAAGTAATCTGCAGGTGAGCACAGCCTCAGACCCTGATGCAGAGTGAAGACTGGATGCTCTCTCCCCTTTGACAGGACATGATTCTAGCCTGGATAGTGGCTAGAGGAGCTAGCCAGGAGCTCAGTGCTTGACAACCCAAGTCTCTTCCACTCATGTTACATCCACTACTATTTATATCTCAAGCCCATACCAGTACTTATACCTCTGGAGGTACAGCGGTGCCAAATCCCAGGACAGGAATGAAGTGGCCATCATTAAGCTTAACTCTCTGGCCTTTGGGATCCATTACCTGTTTCACCTCTGAATAAGCAGACTGATCTTTTATTCTTCCTCCATAGGTTATAAAATACAGGAAGTTAACACCCCAGCTGACTGTCCAATGATAACAGATACATTGGAGGAGGAGAGGATTAAACCAGTGCCCATAGGGTAAGAAGAAAAATGAAGCCAGTTACATTGGTAGTTTGTTTTGTTTTGTTTTTTATCAGAATAACTTCAGTTATATAATGATGAAACGTGCCAAACAATTATTGACCAAATGTTACACAGAAACCTCCACATACCAGTCATTTCACATTTCTAATTATAAAGCCCACTTTTGATCAAACATCAATTGAAACAACTATTTCATAGTACAGAAAGGCACACTAATTACACAATTAAGAAGTGATGATTAATAAGCATTTTCTAAAATGTAATCTCTTAAGAAAGAATAAAAATGTAAAACAAACCAAATTTGCCTTTTTAAATTTTCCAGCAGCAAAATTATTTTGCTTTACACACCTGTGGTGGTAGAGGTATAGTCAGTAAGTCATGTCCGACTCTTACAACCCCATGGACTGTACCCCGCCAGGCTCCACAGTTCATGGAATTACCAGGCTAGAATACTGGAGTGGGTTGCCATTTCCTACACCACAGTATCTTCCTGATCCAGGGATCGAACCCAACTCTCTTGTGTCACTTATATTAGCAGCTGAATTCTTACCACTGGGCCACCTAAGAAGCCCTTACAGACCTGTCTAGGGTGAAATTCTGAAAAGGATACCAAAACCAGACATTTTGGCAAAGTGTTTATTGGCGTTAATCAAACAATTTGTGGATACTGTGTGCAGGTCAAACAGGCTCTTGAGTATTTATACCATGTACTAAGTTACATAGCTTTTTAGAGTACTTTTATAATGTAACCAAGGCTTCAGCAGTATGTGATCTGTGAACTTCCAGATGTTCAAGCTGGTTTTAGAAAAGACAGAGGAACCAGAGATCAAATTGGCAACATCTGCTGGATAATCAAAAAAGCAAGAGAGTTCCAGAAAAATATCTATTTCTGCTTTCTTGACTATGCCAAAGCCTTTGACTGTGTGGATCACAAGAAACTGTGGAAAATTCTTCAAGAGATGGGAATACCAGACCACCTGATCTGACTCTTGAGAAACCTATATGCACGTCAGGAAGCAACAGTTGGAACTGGACGTGGAACAACAGACTGGTTCCAAATAGGAAAAGGAGTACGTCAAGGCTGTATATTGTCACCCTGCTTATTTAACTTATATGCAGAGTACATCATGAGAAACGCTAGGCTGGAAGAAGCACAAGCTGGAATCAAGATTGCTGGGAGAAATATCAATAACCTCAGATATGCAAATAACACGACCCTTAGGGCAGAAAGTGAAGAGGAACTAAAAAGCCTCTTGATGAAAGTGAAAGAGGACAGTGAAAAAGTTGGCTTAAAGCTCAACATTCAGAAAATGAAGATCATGGCATCTGGTCCTATCACTTCATGGGAAATAGATGGAGAAACAGTGGAAACAGTGTCAGACTTTATTTTTTGGGGCTTCAAAATCACTGCAGATGGTGATTGCAGCCATGAAATTAAAAGACGCTTACTCCTTGGAAGGAAAGTTATGACCAACCTAGATAGCATATTCAAAAGTAGAGACATTACTTTGCCAACAAAGGTCCGTCTAGTCAAGGCTATGGTTTTTCCAGTGGTCATGTATGGATGTGAGAGTTGGACTGTGAAGAAAGCTGAGCACTGGAGAATTGATGCTTTTGAACTGTGGTGTTGAAGAAGACTCTTGAGAGTCCCTTGGACTGCAAGGAGATCCAATTAGTCCATGCTAAAGGAGATTAGTCCTGGGTGTTCATTGGTAGGAATGATGCTAAAGCTGAAACTCCAATACTTTGGCCACCTCATGCAAAGAGTTGACTCACTGGAAAAGACTCTGATGCTGGGAGGGATTGGGGGCAGGAGGAGAAGGGGACGACAGAGGATGAGATGGCTGGATAGCATCACCGATTCGATGGACGTGAGTTTCAGTGAACTCCAGGAGTTGGTGATGGACAGGGAGGCCTGGCGTGCTGTGATTCATGGGGTCGCAAAGAGCTGGACACGACTGAGCGACTGAACTGAACTGAATACATATTTTACATAGTTTGTTATTGTGCTAAATATTATTCATAAAAGAAAAACCTATAAGCAACTTAAATTGCAACAAATTTGGGAAGAGTAAGGGAAATCATGATGCACTGGTACAAGTGGATGTTGTGAAGGAAAATTCAATTGAACACATAGAGTGATGTCAGCAAAATAGTAAGCTAGAAGGAGTGAAGTCTCCCTTGGAAAGGGAAGTATGGAAAGAGAAAGCAGCTGAAAAATGTAGTAGGAGTTCTGGGAAAGAGTCAAAAAGACATCTACGGTAACAAAGTGAACACGCAACTAGGGAAGATCCAAAAGACGGGAAGGACATTTCCGTATGTTTTAACTCTCACTCACCTCTCCCCTGACTTGAGCAGAGCCATCTTGATCTGTAAAGGGCAGCGGCTTAGCACCCTGCTGCCTCCCTCAAAGCAGACTCATCGCAGAAATCCTTACCTGCAATATTCTCCCCTACTTGGAGCTTGCCTGGAACTGGTGTCCATTTCACTTAACTCTAAGCTTGAACTGAAGAGCAGCTGGACTGGATCGTTACAGCTGCAGGGGTACTAGAAATATATGGGTCCAGGGCCAGGCAATAAGGGTGGAGACACACACAAAACCATGTAAAACCCTGATAGAACTGGAGTGTGGATTTGGGGGATAGTAAGGCATTCAAAAACAATTATATATTTCCCAGAATCAGAAAGCCACTCAAGGGCCAGGTAAGTTGTTGACTCAGAAATGAACTGAGTTTCCCTTTGTTTCCTGTTGGACTGACCCCAGGACCAGGCACATGCCAACGTCAGCTAGTGAAGGACAATCAGGATGTGGTATGAATCTGCAAACAGTGAGTGTGCTGTGCTTGTCCAAGTACCCAGTCATGAACACACAGAGGGAGAGAGAGAAAAGGCATACAGTAAAGAAAGGTGAAACAACAAAGCTGAAAAAAAGAGAGAGAGAGGAAAAAAGAGAGAAAAACATGAGCCATGAAACTGTTTTTGTTACTGTTTAGTCACTAAGTCAAGACCCCTCTATTGTAACCCCATGGACCGACCCCACAGGTTTCTCTGTCCATGGTATTCTTCAGGCAAGAATACTGGAGTGGGCTGCCATTTTCTTTTCCAGTGGATCTTCCTGAATCAGGGATGCAACCTGTATCTCCTGCATGGTCAGGCAGATTCTTTACCACTGCCCTACCTGGGAAGCCTGATCCATGAAAGGAAGAAAAGAAATCGGCACCGACTCTTCCTGAACAATTGAGCCATGCTTAGCGCACAGCAAGTATCACACACTGTCTTGGGGAGAAGCTCCAGGTGGGCAAAAGGACACTGAGTTCAGCTCCCCCAGGACCACATTAGGGGGTTCCATCTCCTGAAAACACACGACACCAGCAGAAAGCCCCCTCCACACCAAGGCTGGATAGAACCGTCCCCACAGAGCTGGCTGGGAAGGGAAAAGAAGCCGTCAGATCAGGACTGAGCCCACAGGAGTGCCCCAGATGAGGAGGAGGAACAGGGGCTTGGAGGTCCTCCCTGGAGAGACCCATGCTCACCACACACTGGGCATTGCAGCCCTGGGATGACCCCAGGAGGTCGTAGACCCGCAGCTGCTGTGAACCCAGGGGGACCACAGGAGGCCTGGGAACCTGACTCCTCTCCTGAGACACGCACCCACTCCCGCTCCTGGAACAGGGTGAGGAGGCAGCTGGACATTGTCCAGGACTTGGCTAGTTTACTGAGCAGCCTGTGTGCTCCCCAGCCCACAGACACCCCCTCAGTGCCTCAGTTTACCCACCCCTCAGGGCAAGGGCCGGCCATGCTGGACAAAGTGGGAAGTGTGGAGTACAGAGCTGGCTCAGACAGGCAGGACGTGTGGACAGGCCAGGGTGGCCATTGGCTATCAGAGAGGGGCCTGAAGAGCAGTGTTCTGGAAATATCCTTCTCCATTTCCCTCACAGTAAAGTCCTTTAAAAGCCTACGTGACAAGGACCTCCTGTCCCACCGGCTCTCTGACTTGTCTTCAGCTCCTGTCTCCCCACCTCACTAAACTCCACCCACATCAGCCAACTTGCTGGCCCTTAAATATTCCATGAACACTTGTCCTTCCTGGAATAAGCGTTTTCTGTTCCAGAGAAATGCAGGAATCACTGTCTCTATCTTCAAGGCTCTTTTGTAGAAATGAAAAGTTGTGTGAGATGAAGGGTGTTGATGTCTCTGCCTAATAGACATACAGAAATGCAAGATGTTATGCAGAACTATCTCAACAGACACATACCCATTTCTAACAGCTAAATTCTCCTGATGCCATTCACAGACTCATTCTCCACGAGACCAAAAGCTCAAGAATTCATTTCACTTATTGACATTTATTGATGAAACAATGTCTTTCTAAAGAATATTCAATAAAGTTTTGCTGAATGATCAATGAACAAACTCAAAATATGTAAGAATTCATCAAAATGCTAAGCATGGGCAGACAATTAAGAAATTATATAAATGAGTAAAATGTGCTGCTTTACAGGAAGCAAAATACAACAACTGATTTTTTAAATCATTCTTTTAGCTTACCAAGTTACGTATGCTAAGTTTCAAAAGAAGTATACAACCTGTAGATTAACGTTTGTCTTTGTAAGTAAACAAATGCACCTATTTGTCTAGGAAAATCACAAGGTAAATATACCAAAGGTAAGTATTTTTAAGTGGGTAAACACAACTGATCTTTGTTTTCTATCTGGTCCCTTCTATTTTCCAAATTTTTTATAATTTGGAGGTATTATTTTAATGATAAGAAACAAGAGTTCTTACTTGAAGTCTTTATTGTTTCATGAACTTTTTATTTTTTAAAAAGGAAAGGCAAGCTTTCAGAAGTTCAGACACTTCATTTAAGTACCTTCACCAAGTACAAAAGTCTTCACCATCCTAGATGCAAAATTCTTGAAGAATCTCAGTGAGAGTTAAGAGTCAATATTCTTCAGAGAATGGATACTCAGGGTGACCAACACCACTGAAAGATAAGGAGGAAGATTCATTTATTAAATCAGTCATGTTGTCATAGAGCATTACTCTATGATGTGGTCAGAATGGGCTAAAACTCTAAATCCACAAACACATCCCTCATTCTCCCCCGACAAGCACACATGCAGATGTCTGCTCCATGTGCACACGGCACCTGCACATCCACTCCCAACATCCACATGTGATATTCACTCCACAGTGACAGGTAGTTTGACTCATTACAATTTATATGAGACCACAAGATCAGGCAGTAACTGTAGCAATCATTTCAGATACAGGTGAAATTTCTACCCCTAGATGATGAAAAAGTGCACAGTAAACAAATTAGCTGCCCTTTTTCATACATCCATGGATAAGCAAATGAGCACTCTAAAAATGCAGAGTGCCTGGAACTTGTCATCTATTGAAGAGCTACCACAAGCACCTGAATAATCACACAGCTCAAAGTGGGATTTTTCCTTTCTTCATTAATAATGTATTAAAACATTTGTTACTCAGCAATTAGTATTACTGCTGTTTTCCTTTTTTCCATCTTTTTACTTTTCTTTCTGAATTTGTCCTTTTTCATTCATTAAAAAGTGCACTCCGAGCGATTCCAAGTGCCAGGAGCTGTGCTGTTGACCCAAGCCCACAAAGATGAGTAAGTCTAGGCATTCACAGCCTAATGAAGAAGAACATAGAATTATACTTAAGAGCCCCTAAGTACAGAAAAATAACCTTCCACATCTTTTCTTTTATCATGGCTTTTCTCAGAAGCATGATACAGCTTTACAAGCAATAGGGAGAGTTTTGAGATACTTCATTGGAAACAAAATCTTCATTTTACCAATAATTTGTATTCCCTTCTCTCTAAACTCCCTTCCAACTTCTCTCCGTTTGATCAGTCATCTGTCTCTTCGGTCTTGACATCCTCCTGCAGTAATTAGGCAGCTGGAATCTCATGTTAGTGACTAAGTTAAAGTACAGGAGGTAGGGACTCCACAGTGGATGGATCACTGATGAACAAATACAACACAGGTGTGAGTCTTTACTCAAGAAAGCAGCAGACCCAGATGATCTTACCTGGGTGTGTCCTGCTAAGGACACAGTCACTCACTGGAGGGTCAGTTAAGCTCATGATCTACTGGTAATTCAGCTTTGTGAGATAACAAGGATGGGGATGTGGGAGTTATAACAGGGGAAAAAGGCCAATGAAGAGTTCAATTTTGAAAGAAATGGATGATGTTTTGGAGAAAAAATGCCCATTAGGGAGAATATCCACCAGACACTTAGGGGACACAGTGGAAGCAGGCCCCCTGTGACTTCATAGCACAGATGCACATTGGATTTCATGGGACCATCCTTCACAAAAAAATAAAACAATACATTTTGTAATTTTGTTAGGCATAATATGAATGCCTTCTTCCCAGGTGGCTCAGTGGTTACTGATCCACCTGCCAAGCAGGATACCTGGGTTCGATCTCTAGGGTCACAAGATCCATTGGAGAAGGAAATGACAATCCACTCCAGTGTTATTGCCCGGGAAATCCCCAAAACAGAGATGCCTATTAGGCTATAGCCCATGGGATGGTAGAGTCATACAGGACTTAGAGATTAAACAAAAACAACAAAACATGAATGCAATACATGATGGATTCATTATTATATAGTTATTATTAATATAATTATTTTCCCCTGATGTAAAAAGAATTAAAGATGAAACATGTTCACAAGTCCCTGAATGAATACTGGGCTGCAGACACTGTGCCCTCTGTTTCCTGAGTCTCTCAGCCCTGAGAGGAGGTGCACCAGGCACAGGGGTCAGGGGCACAAAGTAGTGAATTCACATGATGTGAACTTGGGATTTTATTGATGTGCTGTCCTGGGCTCCAATCACATTTTGGTTGGTCTGAGATGAAGCCCTTGAGGAAACCTCTGGTGTGAGGTCTTCAGGAAGCCCCTGGTTTACTCCTATGCTGGAAATCAGGACTGTCTTCCAAGAATTGAGCTTTAAAAAGCTTAGTTCACCTACTGAACTGCCTGCTACAGAAAATAACATATGTGTGAAACATCTGCAAGTCACTTACGGTAAAAATTCATAGTATCTTCTATTTCTGTTGAGGCCATCAATTGCTTTCATGTCTTCTGGACTCAGTTCAAAGTCAAACACCTGGAAGAAAGGAAAGAACCACGTTAACTCCCCCAAGAACTGGCGTCCCCCTGGGGACTGGAGGACTTTCCTGCTGGATGGAAATAAGAAGAGGGGACAGGGAAGCCGTGTCTGTCTTCAGCTTCCAGGTGAACAAGCCTGGGAGCCTTTGCTGAGTTCTCACCTCTCCTTCCCACACCTTCTCCTTCTCTGTCCATCTCACAAATGTTACAGTGCATCAGTCCCTTATCTTTCTAAGTGAATCACTTGAAAAAACAAACAAATTAAAATCTTCTTTTACCAAGCATGGTTGTTGAACACTCCTGACTCAATACTGAACCTGAGCTAATATTAGACTGATTAACTCTCCCCAACATGCCCTAAGGGTGACAGCATTCAGCTGAAGCAGTGTCAGAAGGAGGCTCCTCCATGAAAGCCTATTCAAGAATCTGATACCAAACATACTCATTACCTATAATTGAATCTAAAAAACTTTATGTATATGCCTTTGTGGAGAAAGTTATGAAAAGTGTTTTAGACATTAGAGAACACCTAAATAATTAAAAATTCATATCATAATTTTGGAACAGAAAGCTCAATTTTATCAAGAAATTCGTTTTCTCCAAAGTGATGTAGTGTTTCAGTGCAACATGAACCAATGACTTAAACACGTATTATTTTGTGGAATTCAGTAAAGTGACACTAAGTCTGAAATAAGAAATAGCTAGTCAAGACCAGTCAAGATAGCCTTAATGAAGAAGAATATACCACTCTGAGAAGCAAACTTATTTTATACTCTTCTAACACAGTACAGAAACCTGAATAGTTAAATATAAGGGAGAGGCCAGAAATGTATTTATGAACATTTGATATATGACAGAGTTGGCAGTGAAAATCTGTGGAAAATGTGGACACTTAGATTTCCATTTAAATAAAAAATATATATAGGTAATCATTTTATATCATATTAGAAAATCAGTTCCAGGTGTATTTCATACACAAACTTGAATGCAAACACAAAAACAAT
Organism: Bos javanicus; assembly: GCF_032452875.1. Lineage (NCBI taxonomy): Eukaryota > Metazoa > Chordata > Mammalia > Artiodactyla > Bovidae > Bos > Bos javanicus. The sequence goes on along the minus strand of NC_083880.1, from coordinate 43,447,356 downwards.
TTTTCAGGGGGCCATATAATTGACTCTTGACTTGGCCTGACCCATAACTTGCATTGGGTAGTGAAATTTGCCAGAAGAAATGGTGAGTTAGTTCTGAGTCTAGATATGAAGAGGATTCTTTCCTACTCCCTAGCTTGGGATCATAATTGGGAAATTAAAAGACACTTGCTCCTTGGAAAAGTGTGAAGAAAAGCTATGACAAACCTAGACAGCATATTAAAAAGCAGAGACATCACTTTTCTGACAAAGGTCCATCTAGTCAAAACTATGGTTTTTCCAATAGTCATGTATGGATGTGAGAGTTGGGCTATAAAGAAAGCTGAGGGCCGAAGAATTAATGCTTTTGAACTGTGGTGTTGGAAAAGACTCTTGAGAGTCCCTTGGACTGCAAGGAGATAAAACCAGTCAATCATAAAGGAAATCATTCCTGAAAATTCTTTGGAAGGAATGATGCAGAAGCTAAAACTCCAATACTTTGGCCACCTGATGCAAAGACCTGACTCACTGGAAAAGACCCTGATGCTGGGAAAGATTGAAGGCAGGAGGAGAACTGAACTAGCTGTCAGTTCAGAAACTGAACTGACGGACTGGCTTGGGATCATAAGGCTCTGCTAAGATATTTGTCCCAGTCTCCAGTTCAGTTCAGTTCAGTCACTCAGTCATGTCCGACTCTTTGCGACCCCATGAATTGCAGCACGCCAGGCCTCCCTGTCCATCACCAACTCCCAGAGTTCACCCAAACTCATGTCTATCGAGTCAGTGATGCCATCCAGCCATCTCATCCTCCGTCGTCCCCTTCTCCTGCTGCCCTCAATCCCTCCCAACATCAGATTCTTTTCCAATAAGTCAACTCTTCACATGAGGTGGCCAAAGTACTTGAGTTTCAGCTTTAGCATCATTCCTTCCAAAGAACACCCAGGGCTAATCTCCTTTAGCATGGACTGGTTGGATCTCCTTGCAGTCCAAGGGATTCTCAAGAGTCTTCTCCAACACCGCAGTTGACAGCAAAAGAGACACTGATGTATAGATCAGTTTTATGGACTCTGTGGGAGAAGGAGACGGTGGGGAGATTTGGGAGAATAGCAGTGAAACATGTATAATATCATGTATGAAACGAGTCACCAGTCCAGGTTTGATGCACGATACTGGATGCTTGGGGCTGGTACACTGGGACGACCCAGAGGGAGTGTATGGGGAAGGAGGAGGGAGGAGGGTTTAGAATGAGGAGCACAGGTATACCTGTGGTGGATTCATTTCGATATTTGGCAAAACTAATACAATATTGTAAAGTTTAAAAATAAAATAAAATTTAAAAAATAATAAATTTATATTAAAAAAAGAAAATGATATTTCTAGTTTAAATAAAGTCAAATATAATTTAAAAGCATCAATTCTTCAGTGCTCAGCTTTCTTCACATTCCAAGTCTCACATCTATACATGACCACTGGAAAAACCATAGCCTTGACTAGTCAGACCTTTTTTGGCAAAGTAATGTCTCTGCTTTTCAATATGCTCTCTAGGTTGGTCATAACTTTTCTTCCAAGGAGTAAGCATCTTTTAATTTCATGGCTGCAGTCACCATCTGCAGTGATTTTGGAGCCCCCCAAAATAAAGTCTGACACTGTTTCTCCATCTATTTCCCATGAAGTGATGCGACCAGATGGCATGATCTTCGTTTTCTGAATGCTGAGCTTTAAGCCAACCTTTTCACTCTCCTTTTTCACTTTCATCAAGAGGCTTTTTAGTTCCTCTTCACTTTCTGCCATAAGGGTCGTGTCATCTGCATATCTGAGGTTATTGATATTTCTCCTGGCAATCTTGATTCCAGCTTGTGCTTCTTCCACTCCAGCGTTTCTCATGAGGTACTCTGCATAGAAGTTAAATAAGCAGGGTGACAATATACAGCCTTGACGTACTCCTTTTCCTATTTGGAACCAGTCTGTTGTTCCACGTCCAGTTCTAACTGTTGCTTCCTGACCTGCATACAAATTTCTCAAGAGGCAGGTCCTGTGGTCTGGTATTCCCATCTCTTTCAGAATTTTCCACTCCTTTTCTAGCCAAATATATATGAAAAAATATACAGAGAAGCATGCAGGCTCCTCACAGAAGAGTCACATCCACCTGGTAAAGCACTGAACTGCAAATGCACAAAAAAGCCAAGCCTAGAGGACAACAGCTTAGCTTCATGCTGCCTAACACTGTAGATTGTCAAGCATTGTGGATTGTCAAATCACAGAATCAAGAGATGCAGAAGTGATCTCTGCATTAAATCCTAAAACTGGGGAGAGCTTCCTGTACAGCTATGCTAAGGGTACAGTAATGGTCTCCTACGCAGAAATCAAAACACAGACAGCTTAGCAATAATAGGCACAGTCTAGAACAGAAACTTTGCAACAGCAGAAACTCAAGGAGATTAAATGTGTGAAGTGAAACCTTACAGGATTCATGGAAATACAAAATAAATCCAAAATTACTAGAGCTAATCAATGAGTATAGTAAAGCTGAAGGATATAAAATTAACACAGAGAAATCCCTTGCATTCCTATACACTAAAAATGAGAAAACAGAAAGAAATTAAGGAAACCATTACATTCACCACTGTGATGAAAAAAAAATAAAATACTTAGAAATAAATCTACCTAAAGAAACAAACTGCAGCCATGAAATTGAAAGACGCTTACTCCTTGGAAGGAAAGTTATGACCAACCTAGATAGCATATTCAAAAGCAGCGACATTACTTTGCCAACAAAGGTCTGTCTAGTCAAGGCTATGGTTTTTCCAGTAGTCATGTATGGATGTGAGAGTTGGACTGTGAAGAAAGCTGAGCGCCGAAGAATTGATGCTTTTGAACTGTGGTGTTGGAGAAGACTCTTGAGAGTCCCTTGGACTGCAAGGAGATCCAACCAGTCCATTCTGAAGGAGATCAGCCCTGGGATTTCTTTGGAGGGAATGATGCTAAAGCTGAAACTCCAGTACTTTGGCCACCTCATGCAAAGAGTTGACTCACTGGAAAAGACTCTGATGCTGGGAGGGATTGGGGGCAGGAGGAGAAGGGGACGACAGAGGATGAGATGGCTGGATAGCATCACCGACTCAATGGATGTGAGTTTGAGTGAACTCTGGGAGTTGGTGATGGACAGGTGATGGTCACAAAGAGTCGAACACGACTGAGTGACTGAACTGAACTGAACTGAAAGAAACAAAAGACCTATATATATAAGACTCTAAAACACTGATGAAATAAATCAAAGAAGACACAAATAGATGGAGAAATATACCATGTTCATAGATCGAAAGAATCAATATAGTGAAAATGAGTATGCTACCCAAAGCAATCTATAGATTCAATGCAATGCCTATCAAGCTACCAACGGTATTCTTCACAGAGCTAGAACAAATAATTTCACAATTTGTATGGAAATATAAAAAACCTTGAATAGCCAAAGCAATCTTGAGAAAGAAGAATGGAACTGGAGGAATCAACCTGCCTGACTTCAGGCTCTACTACAAAGCTACAGTCATAACAATATGGTACTGGCACAAAGACAGAAATATAGATCAATGGAACAAAATAGAAAGCCCAGAGATAAATCCACACAACTATGGATACCTTATCTTTGACAAAGGAGGCAAGAATATACAATGGAGAAAAGATGATCTCTTTAACAAGTGGTGCTGGGAAAACTGGTCAACCACTTGTAAAAGAATGAAACTAGAACACTTTCTAACACCATACACAAAAGTATACTCAAAATGGATTAAAGATCTAAACGTAAGACTAGAAACTATAAAAATCCTAGCAGAAAACATAGGCAAACCCTCTCTGACATAAATCACAGAAGGATCCTCTATGACCCACCCCCAGAGTAATGGAAATAAAAGCAAAAATAAACAAATGGGACCTAATTAAAATTAAAAGCTTTTGAACAATGATGGAAACTATAAGCAAGATGAAAAGACAGCCTTCAGAATGGGAGAAAATAATAGCAAATGAAGCAACTGACAAAGAATTAATCTCAAAAATATAACCAGCTCATGCAGCTCAATTCCAGAAAAATAAGCTACCCAATCAAAAAATGGGCCAAAGAACTAAACAGACATTTCTCCAAAGACAGACAGATGGCTAACAAACACATGGAATGATGCTCTACATCACTCATTATCAGAGAAATGCAAATCAAAACCACAATGAGGTACCATTTCATGCCAGTCAGAATGGCTGCTATCAAAAAGTCTACAAACAACAAATGCTGGAGAGGATGTGGAGAAAAGGGAATCCTCATACACTGTGGGAATGCAAACTAGTACAGCCACTGTGGATAACAGTGTGGAGATTCTTTAAAAAAAAAAACAAAAAACAGAAATACAACTGCCATAAGACCCAGCAATCCCACTGCTGGGCATACACATCGAGGAAATCAGGATTGAAATAGACATGTGTATCCCAATGTTCACTGCAGCACTGTTTACAATAGCTAGGACATAGAAGCAACCTAGATGTCTATCGGCAGACGAATGGATAAGAAAGCTGTGGTACATATACACAATGGAATATTACTCAGCCATTAAAAAGAATGCATTTGAATCATTTCTAATGAGCTGGATGAAACTGGAGCCTATTATACAGATTGAAGTAAACCAGAAAGAAAAATACCAATACAGTATACTAATGCATATATGTGGAATTTAGAAAGATGGTAATGATGACTGTATATGTGAGACAGCAAAAGTGACACAGATGTAAAGAACAGTCTTTTGGACTCTGTGGGAGAATGCAAGGGTGGGATGATTTGAGAGAATAGCATTGAAACATGTATATTATCATATGTGAAACAGATCGCCAGTCCAGGTTCAATGCATGAGACAGGGTGCTCGGGGCTGCTGCACGGGGGTGACCCTGAGGGATGGGATGAGGAGAGAGGTGGGAGGTGGGTTCAGGATGGGGAACACATGTACACCCATGGCTGATTCATGTCAGTGTATGGCAGAAACCACTACAATATTGTAAAATAATTAGCCTCCAATTAAAATAAATTAATTAATTTAATTTAAAAAGGAGGTTAAAGATCACTGCCATAAATGTGTGCCCCCTAATTCACATCTTGATGGTGTTAGAAAATGAGTTTTTGAGAGGTGATTAGGACATGATTGTGGAGCCCTCATGAATGAGATTTTTTAAATATCATATAATATAAGAGACTTGGGACAGCTCTGCGGCCCCCTCCACCATGTTAAGGTACAAGGAGAAGCCTGTGACCTGGAGGAGGGCCCTTACTTGACCACACGGGCACCCTGACCTCAGACCTCCAGCTTCAGAACTGTGAGAAACAAATTTCACTTTTTTCTCAGTCACTCAGGCTGTAGTATTTTGTCAAAACACACAAAACAGTCTAAAAAAAATCACATAATGCAATTTCATCAGTTGAGAACAAAGACAAACAGATATCATTTGTACAACGTGACAGAATAAATTGAAGACATAACACTAGAGTTAAAAATCTCTGCTTTCTGTCCAACCGTAACCCTCTGCAGCCATGCCAACTCTCCTGTTGTCACATCAGTTGGAGCAAACCACCAGGAATACACACAAAGCTTTCATGCACGGGAAAGAGCAGGTAACTCATTTTGACTCAAGGAAAGTCCTGAGAGATGGACACAGAATGACCCTTGTGAAGGATATTCCCTAGGAGCCCTCTGCCCACAGTCTCACTCATCATCACCTGTATGTTCTCTTTGACCCGCTTCTTGTTGAAACTCTTGGTCAGAACCACAACCCCACGTTGTATCTGGTAGCGAAGGGCAACTAGAGCTGGGGTCTGCTTGTGCTTTTGGGCAATGGCAGAGAGAACTGGGTCCTCCAAGAGAACGGGGTGGTTCAGGTTCACCCTGGAAGGAAATTCAGAAATGATGAGGAGCTGAGACAAATGAGTCTCAGCTGAGACTCATTTGTCTTAGGTTCTCAAACAGACCAAGAAGGTCCACGGTAGACAGGGCTTCTCAAAGTGTGGTTCATGGACCAACAGCATCAGCATCACTTGGGATCTTGTAAGAAATACAAATTCCATGGTTTAGCTGAAGACAAACTGAATCAGGACCTCAACTGTGTAACCTCCCATTCTGTGTTTACAGAGCTCTGCAGGTGATTCAGATGCATTATTGAGTTGAGACCAGGACTGCCAAACTCATGGATTGTTCTTTAAACCTGAGAGGTTGTTTTTCTTCTGTTATCAAGAGCATGAATAGAGAAACAGAAGGAAAAAAAACAGGGATCATTTTTAAATTTCACTTTTCTAAGGTACTAATTGAGAGGTCTCAAAATAAGAGACATTTATTTAATCATTATTCTATAGATGTTTACAAAAATGGTTCATCGAAATTTTTTCTAACATGATTGATCTATGAGTTACATATTATTATCCTAATTTTAGACATAAGGTAAGGGGCTTGGAACATCTATTTTTAGAAATGTGTTCCGTGGTTAATAAATAAGTAAATCATGACATAATGCTGTGTCTCTGATCTCAACTGGGGGACTATATGAAGATTTTAATGCAGACATTTATTACTGATGAGTTGACAAGCTAATACAATGTGGGAAAACAGCCTGGGTGATGGGATGATAAAAGAGAAGAATTCATTTCATCCCTCCCCGCTCTCCCCCCTGCCTATGAGAGCTATCTGAGCACCGTATAATGTAAACTATTTCATCAAAAATTGAATTTCAGGGAAAATTCCAGTTGTCTTCAATAGGATTCAGTACCATTCTTTTACTCGTTGGGATCCCAGAGCACCAAAGGCAACAAGAACGATATCGTGTGACTTGCAGAAATCCAACAGTTTGCTCTGATTGAGATAAGGGTGACATTCCACCTGTAGAATGCCCAAAGAGAACAGTATCAGATTATATGCAAAGGTAATATTAACAGGAGAGAGAAAGATTAAAAGGTTAAAAAAATGCTGAGGGAAAAACTGTAACATTAACTGGAAACTTGAAATATCAACAGCAAGAGTGAAATAGAGAAAAGTGTGTTTATATAGTTAATTTTATGATGGAAATGGATGGGAGAACAAGTCCAAAATTGAGTAATCAAAATATGGGCTCTACATCTGAGTAAAAGTTTCAGAATAAATATTTTATCTACTGTTAGTATTACCATGAACCTTTAATTTCGCCCTCTAACCTAGATGGTTTTCATCATCCTCAGCACGTTTTTTTGTACTGTGCTCCCTGTTGAAGGCCCATAAAGGATGAGACCACCAAGACTAAGGATTTAGCCATCAAAACTCCACACAAATTCTTAAGCCAGTCTTACATGATTTTTTCTTTTTTATTCACTTCCCATTCCATCTTTTCATGGTTTTCCTTCCTATACACAGTTTGCTACAAGCAGTTTCCCATCCAGTTTCTGGTCATGCTTTCATCTCAGAAAAATGCCTCTGGCCTCTACCCATAATTTACCTGGAAGCTTTCCCCACCTTTTCCACCCAAATTTATCAGACAGAGATACCATTATGGATTCTATTCACACCATCCGGACAGAGGCTCTGTACTCTAGAATCTTCTGTCCACAAAGGTCAGATGAATAGGAGGAGAGGAAAGACAGACATCTGGCTCCAGTGCAAGGAGGAGGTTGTGAAGAGCAGGACGGAGAGGAGCTGAGCTGCTCACCTGGTTGCAGACGGGCTTGTACTTGAGCCCCGGCTTGTTCAGGATCTTCTCCAGCTGCTTGTGGTTGAAGTTGGACACCCCGATGGACTTGGTCAGCCCTGCATCCTTACACTTCTCCAGGGCCTGGAAAGGAGGGGTGGTGAACAATTACATGGAATGATAGAGCAAGAATAAATGCTGAGAAACATCGGTAATCACCGTCATCCATCAAGAATTAGCATTGATTTTCAAGAAGAAAAAAGTGGAAAAAGTCATGACACAGGAAGAATTACTGTCTCCTCCCTAGAAAAACCCTAGACAAGACATCACATGGAAGGAAAGAGATACCTGTCTGCACTCTCCCATATTCTCCCTCTTCGTTCCTCTCTGTGAACATTTCAGCAATGGTGTCCTCCCCACAACCTCAACATCACAACCCTTAGATTCATGAACTGCTGAGTCTGATGGGCCACAGCTCATTCTCACAGGTGGAAGAAATGAAGGAGGTTCCCCCTCTTCTGGCTCCTCTCCTGGTTCTCTCCTCCCTGGACTCACCTCCCATGTAAGACAGAGATCCACCGAGTCAAATATCAGTTTTCCATTTTCATCTTTTGGAAATAATTCCTCCCCTGGCTGGAACAGAAGCAGGCATTTTAGAGATGTCACAAAATAATTTCCCAACCTTTATCCAGGGTGACAGGCATCAGGAATTAAACATCCATGAGACGGATTTAAAGTTTCTAGATACTAATATCTGCAAAGTGACTTGTTTGTGGAGTTGTGAACAGTGTCTTTAGGATGGAGGCTTATTCTAATCTCTTATACTTAATATATGTTGCAATAAATACAATTTTTCTAGGTCCTAAAAGTGACTCACAGTGATTTCTGTGAATTTTTTCTGTTCCTTGTACTTGTCTATTTTGAAATGGCTCTCTTGAGCTAGAACTGGTAGTAAGTTATATGGACTTTATTTCCAGCATAAATGTTGCAATCACTTTCTTTTCTCTCTGAGGATCAGATGCCATAGGGCAGGCATATGAACCAGCAAGGCTCAAGTTAGGTGGATATGGAATGTGGAAGATCCAGACAAGCTCTCAAATTCGTGACCATGAGCCTTGAACTGCTCCAAGGCCATATTTGCCACCAATGGAAAATGTTCAGTAAACATAAATAATACCATGAGTAAAGCCATGATAAGGGATAGAAATTAAGAGACATTTTTGAAGAGTACTGCAACTCTTAAAATCTGTCTGTGACTGGGACTTGCCATCCACATAATCCACTAAGCGATTTTGCAACAGATGACTTGAGTTGATTTCTATAACTTGAAATCAAGAATTCTAAGTAAACCGTTCTTATCGGCTAACTGCAATTTACAAACATCATCCTGAAGACAGGCAAGAGTGTAGGCAAGGTCTTCCAAGTCCCTATAAAGGCATGAGGTTTAGACACACCCAGAGGGAGCACCACCAAATCTGCTCAACTTAAAAGGATGAAAGACAAGATAAAGTCATCATGTTCAATGTAAGGCAGTGTCATGCTCACCACAGATGCACCAAACTCTTGGTTCATGAAATCCCCAGAGACTCAAGAGTCATAACCAGGACTGTGTGCATAACTGGCTTATTTCTCAAGCTTTTCAGGTAGAAAAACTCAGATTATTTAATACCTTTCCCTGGGAGTCTTGTAAGAGATTCCAAGAAACTCAGTAAAAAGATGATTACAAATGATTATTTGGGGGATTCTACTCTAGTGTAATCATCCCTTCAACCTACTAAGAAAAATCTTTATCCAACCATCCAAGAAAGTTGATGCACATTCTAACACAAGATACAAAATGATGTGATCACAGAAAGTTCTAACCTTCAGAGCCACTGGAATATGAATAATATAGAGATCAACATAGTCCAGTTGAAGATTTTTCAGTGATTTTTCCAAGGCTGGTCGGACCAACTCTGGTCGAAGGGAAGTTAACCAAAGCTGCAGAGGTTAAAGAATGGAAGTTGTATTAATAACACTTTAGGTAACTTTTTTTCCTTACCACTTGGCTTGTGGGATATTACTACCTTGACCAAGGATACATCTGGGCTCATGGCATTAAAGCACCAACTCTTAACCACTGAACCATGAGGGAACCCTAATACTTCAGGAATGTATGTAAGAATAGTTCACCAATCATTCACTGAACAATGATCCTATTATATAATTGTCACCTGGGCAAAATCACTTGGACACATGTGCACACACTCAACACACAGCACCTTTGAGGTGTAGAATATGTCTTCTCTCTTCACAGTGCCATCTGCAATCTTGCTTCGAATGGCCTGACCAACTTGCTCTTCATTTTGGTACACATGAGCACAGTCAACATGGCGGAACCCAACCTCTATAGCAAATTTGGTGATTTCCAGAGCTTCTCTCTTAGCAGCCTACATAAGCAACAAGGTAGAAGTTGAGTATCTACATGATCAAGAGATTGCTAAGGCGCAAGATTGATCTTCCTGAGAATCAGCATTTCTTTGTGTTTTTGGTTCATTCTGCAAGTGTTGTGATAAACTCATGACAGTTTCTCTGAATGTTCCTGGCCAGAGATTAAATGGGCACCAAGGAACCCTTCAATCCCAGATGGCCCGTGGTTGATCACAGGCCTCAGAGGACCCCAAGACAACCTCCAGGTTCAGTGATTTGCTGGAAGATCTAAAGGACTCAGCATAAAGTTGTAGTTATGGATAAGATTTATACTGTGAGATGTTTGAGGCAAAATCAACAAAGGTGTAAAATGCCTGGTAAAAGCATCAAGAATCATGTGAAAGCTTCTAAGACTTCTGTCTCCCAGTGAAGCCACACAGAATACAAATAAAAAGCATGTATATTGAATAAAGTGGTATTTTCATATAAGTATATATTGCTAATGGAGAAGGCAATGGCACCCCACTCCAGTACTTTTGCCTGGAAAATCCCATGGACCGAGGAGCCTGGTAGGCTGCAGTCCATGGGGTCACTAGAGTCGGACACAACTGAGCAACTTCACTTTCACTTTTCACTTTCATGCATTGGAGAAGGAAATGGCAACCCACTCCAGTATTCTTGCCTGGAGAATCCCAGGGACGGGGGAGCCTGGTGGGCTGCTGTCTATGGGGTCGCACAGAGTCAGACACGACTAAAGCGACTTAGCAGCAGCAGCAGCATACATTGCTAATGATTACCACAATCAACCTAGGCAACAGATCCATCACCTCACATACTTAAATTTAGGGCATGTTTGTAAGAAAATTTAAGTTCTAGTCTCTACAAAATCTCAAGATATAGTCCATTATCTTTAACTATAATCACCATGCTATACATCAGGTGTTCAGACTTTATTCATCTTAGGACTGAAAGTTTGTACCCTTGACCAACATCTTTTCATTTTTCCTAGACTTATCACCACCTTCTGGTCACCATTCTCTACTCTTTCTTCTATGAGTTCCACTTTTTTATATTTTACCTATAAGATCATACAGTAATTGTCTTTCTGTTTATGGCTTATTACACTTAGCTTAAAGTTAGTTCATCTGTGTGGTTGTAAATGACAGGATTAATTTCATTTTTAATATTGAATAATATTCTATTTCTTTTTATGTGATTCAGACTCATTCCTGTTTCAAGGAGGGAGATAGTTGGTGTAGCTTCTCTCTGTTAGGGCTAGTCCTGGATTATCTTAAATGCTCGGGTATTTGTGTATACCAAGGAATGAACCCACTGAGCTTCAGTAACAGCCTGGACACTTCCCTCCCCTCACCCCAATTTGTACTACAAAGTACTGTCTTCTGTTTCCAAAATGTGTCTAACTATTTCCATCGGTTTTATAGATGAAAAACATGAGGCTCAAAGTTTAAGGACCAGTCCATTGTCACAACTACATACTATAAACACAAGATAGATAGCAAATTTTCTGGTTTACAGCATAGAGACTTGTCTACCAGCTCCTCTTTTATACCCCAGTGTTGAAAACAATACTTAAATAAAAACATATTACAAAACACACAGATACATTACAAAACCTGGCCTGTAAGATTGCATCTCATCACCTCAAATGATACTATAGTTGCCATCAGAAGAAGTTTCCAAGCAGAAACAGAAGCACAGGGCAAAACACAGCTGGAGTGTTCCTGCCCTGGCACCTACCAGGCACCCCACAGTAGAAAAACAATTTTCTCCCATTATTTTTCAGTCACTTCATCTTCAGGACCTTCCACCTAAAAACTTCTCTGTGTCATATCTTTTTGGAAGGAGGAAATAGTTCTTGAACTAATAAAATCTACAGAGAAACCCCACCATTGCAATCATCCTTAAAGCAAAGCAGCTGACAGTAAGTATTCTCCACAGCCAAGTCTCACCTCTTCTGCCAATCTGGGAAAGAGATGGAAACTGGAAGGAAAGCCAGAGTAATCTGCAGGTGAGCACAGCCTCAGACCCTGATGCAGAGTGGAGACTGGATGCTATCTCCCCTTTCACAGGGTATGTTCTAACCTGGCTAGTGGAACCACATGACCCCCCCAGAGTCACACAGGAACTTAGTGCTTGACAACCCAAGTCCCTTCTGCTCATGTCACATCCACTACTATTTATATCTCAACCCCAAACCATTACTGTTACCTCTGGAGGTGCATAGGTTCCAAATCCAAGGACAGGAATGAAGTGGCCATCATTAAGCTTCACCTTCTGGCTTTTGGAATCCATTGCCTGTTGTTCCTCTGAGTAAGCAGATTGATTTTTTCTTCTGCCTTCAGAGGTTACAAATAACAAGAAGGTAACACTCCAGCTGCACTGTCCAATGTTAGCAGATGCATTGTAGAAGTGTGATTATCTAATGCCCATGGAGTCAGAGAGTTAACTTGTTTGATTTTTTTTTATCAGTATAACCTAAAGTATTGTATAAATTGAGATCAGCTGAGTGATTAATGACCATTAGTTAAACTAGAAATTTCCACACACCAATCTTTTTTTATTTCCTATTATAGGCCCAATCTCAATCAAACATAAACGGAAACAACTATCTTACAGTACAAACAGCACACATACACACACCACAAAATATAAAAGTGATAACAGCATTTTTGAAAATGTTATACCTTAATAAAGAATCAAAACTTCAAATGAAAGTAAATTTTCCTTTTAACATTTCCCACCAGCAAACTTATTTTGCTTTACAGACTTGACAGTGGTGAAATCCTGAACAGGATACCTCAACCAGACATTTTGGAAAAGTATTTATCGGAGGTTAATTATTAATAGCTTTAGGATACCATGTGCAGTGTGCAAAGAGACTCTGAGTGTTTCTATGTTGTACTTAGTTATGTAACCTTTAGAGTACACTTGCTTTCCAGGTGGCCCTAGTGGTAAAGAACCTTCCTGCCAAAGAAGGAGATGTACAGTTTCTATCACTGGGTTCAATCCCTGGGTTGGGAAGATCCCCTGAAGGAGGGCATGGCAACCCACTCCAATATTCTTGCCTGGGGAATCCCATGAACAGAGGAGTCTGGTGGGCTGCAGTCCATGGGGTTGCAAAGAGTCAGATGGGACTAAAACAGCTTAGCACACACCCAGAGTACTTTCATAATGTAACTGATACATACTTTACATAATTTACTAACTTGTTGAACATTATTCATAAGAGAAAACCCAATAAACTACATGTGTGTTAGTCGCTCAGTCATGTCCAACTCTTTGCGACCCCATGGGGTGTAGCCCACCAGGCTCCTCCAGCCATGGGATTTTCCAGGTAAAAATTCTGGAGTAGTTTGCTATTTCCTTCGCCAGGGGATCTTCCTGACCCAGGGATCGAACCCAAGTCTCCTGCATAAGGTACATAAATTATAACACATTTGGAAAGAGTAAGGGAAATTGTGATGCACTGATATATGGGGGTGTGGTGAAGTTAAACAAAATTTAACATATATAGTGATGTCAGCAAAATGGTGAAGTTGCAAAATGGTGAATTCTCCCTTGGAAAGGCAAGAAATGAAAGAGAAAGCAGCTGCAAAACCTCCTAAGATCTCTGGAAAACACTCAAAGATCTACAGCAACAAAGTGAACACACAATTAGGAAAAATCAAGAACAGAATGGTAGGAAATTTCCTCGTGTATTACTCACCTGCACCCTCCTCCTGCCTGGGACAGTGCAATCTTGATCAGCCCCCAGTTGCTTCCCTGAATCCAGAGTGATCAAAGAAAACCAACTGTGCAATGTTCCAACCAACTTGGGGGCTTTCTGGGGACTGGTGCCTGTTTCAGTTAACTCTAAGCTTAAACTGAAGAGCAGCTGGAATGGCTATTGCAGCTGCAGGGGAACTATATATACACACACAGAACCAAGGACAAAGGAATAAGGGTGAAGCCATAGACTGGACCATGTATTGATAAAACCCTGAGTAGAACTGGGGTGTGGATGTGGAAGCCATAGGGCATTCAAAAACAGTCATAAATTCACTGGACTCAGAAAGCCACCCATGGGCCAGGCAAGATGCTGACTCAGAAATGAACTGAGTCACCCTTAGCTTTCCTGTTGGGATGAAACAAAGACAAGGAGAATGCCAGGCAAACTAGTGAAAGCCAGCAGGACAAGGAACAAGATCTATCAAGAGTGAGTATTTGCCTGCTGTTTCAGGTAGCCAATTATGAACACACAGGAACACACACATATCTGGACGGGGCAGGGAGGCCAGACGGGCCCGAGGAGCGGGGTCTGGGGCTCTGATGGTGTGCCAGGGCTGCACCACAGGCACGGCCACCCGCACCAGGGGCTGCTCCAGCATGCCTCCCTCCAGCTCTGCCACCCTCTGGGGCAAAGGTGCCAGAGTGGAGGAGGTGGGTGCACACTTGCATGGGGTGGAACCAGTCTGGACCCAACCCTCAGAGTTCTGCTCCAGCATCTTGGGACCCACCTGGCCCAGTTGGGTGGGGACAGCCACTGAGCACAGGAGAAGCCTTTGCTCACACTGGGCTCTGGCTCTAGTCTTCCCCTCCCCCTCCCACCGAGGTGACAGTTGCCAGCAGGCCCTAGGAAAGGGTCACCCTGCCCACCTCAGCTTGAGTTCTGCCCGCAAAGCCTCTGGGCACACAGACTGCACAGGGACACGTCCACAAAAGGACAGCCCCGCAAAACCAGGACAGGTAACTTTTTCACCTAATTTCATAGAGACAGAGGATGTTAAGCAAAATAAGAAGACAGAGAAATCTGTTTCAAATGAAACAATGGGAAAAAATCTGCTAATAAGATAGATATTAATAATTTACCAGAATTCAGAACAGTAATAAGAATGTTATTCTAACTACAAAATAGAACATACTAACATTCACATGATAGGGGTTCCAGAAAGAGAAGAGAGAGGAAAAGGGGAAGAAAATGTATCTAATGAAAATATGGCTAAAATTTTCTCAACCTGGGACTTCCCTGGTGGTCCAGTGGTGAGGATTCTGTGCTTCCACTGCAGAGGGCACAAGTTCTGAAACTGATTGGGGAACTACTTAGCAAAGGTGATTAAAATCATGAGACGGGAAGGTTCCTGGATTACCTGGGTCACCCTGGTGTAATCACAAAGTCCTTACATGTGGGACCTGGGAGGGTTGTAGTCAAAGATAGGTGGGAAGACAGGAGCATTAGATAAGAGACTCGAAGACACTATGCACTGTCTCTGAGATGGCGGGAGAGTCTACAAGACCAAGAACGGAGTGTTCTCCTGCTGTTCAGTCCCTCAGTGATGTCCAACTCTACCACAGCATGGACTGCAGCATGCCAGACACTTCTACCCTTCACTGGCTCCCAGAGTTTGCTCAAACTCATATCCATCGAGTTGTTGATGCCATTTAAGCATCTCATCCTCTGTCACCGTCTTCTCCTCATTTTCTTAATCATTCCCAGCATCAGGGTCTATTTCAATGAGTTGCCTCTTCTGGTCAGATGACCAAAGTACTGGAGCTTCAGCTTTAGCATTAGTCCTTCCAATGAATATTCAGTGTTGATTTCCTTTAGGATTGACTGGTTTGATTCCCTTGCTGTCCAAGGGACTCTCAAGAGCCTTATCTGGCATCACAGTTTGAAAACATCAATTCTTCAGCACTCAGTCTTCTTTATGGTCCAACTCACATCAGTACATGACTACTGGAAAAAACAGAGCTTTGACTACACAGAACTTTGTCGGAAAAATGATCTCTCTCCTTTTTAATATGCTGCCCAGGTTTGTCATAGTTTTTCTCCCAAGGAGTTTTTAATTTTAAGGTCAGCATCCTCAGTGATTTTGGAGCCCAAGAAAATAAAATCTGTCGTTGTTTCCATTGTTTCCCCGTCTATTTGCCATGAAGTGATGGGACCAGATGCTGTGATCTTAGTTTTTTTAATGTTGAGTTTCAAGTTGGCTTTTTCACTCTCCTATTTCACCTACATCAAAAGGCTCTTTAGTTCCTCTTGCCTTTCTGCCATAAGGGTGGCATCATCTGCATACATGAGGTTACTGATATTTCTCCCCAAATCTTGTTTCCAGGTTGTGATTTATCCAGCTTGGCATGTTGTAGGATGTACTCTACATGTAATATAGATAAGCATGCTGACCATATACAGCCTTGATGTGCCTGTTTCCCAATTTTGAACCACTCTGTCATTCCATATCCAATTCTAACTGTTGCTTCTTGGCCTGCATACAGGTTTCTCAGGAGGCAGGTAAGGTGGTCTGGTATTGCCAACTCTTTAAGATGTATCCACAATTTGTTGTGATCCATACTGTCAAAGGCATGAGCCTAGTCAATAAAGCAGAAGTAGATGTTTTTCAGGAATTCTTTTGCATTTTCTGTGATCAAATGGATGTTGGCAATTTGATCTCTGGTTCCTCTGCCTTTTCCAAATCCAGCTCGTATATCTGCTATTGAAGCTTAACTAGAAGGATTTTGAGCATTACTTTGGTAGCCTGTGAGATGAGCACACTTATGTAACAGTTTGAACATTACTTGACACTGCCATTCTTTGGGATTGGAAAGAAAGCTGACTTTTTCCACTGCTGAGTTTTCCCAATTAGCTGCCATATTGAGTGCAACACTTTAACAACATCATCCCTTAGCATTTGAAATAACTTGGCTGGAAATTCTTCACCTCCAATAGCTTTGTTCATAGTAATGCTTCCTAAGGCCCACTTGACTTCACACTCCAGGATGTCTGGCTCTAGGTGATTGAACATACCACCCTGGTTATCCAGGTCATTAGAACCTTTTTTGTACATTTTGCTGTGTATTTTTGCCACTTTTTTCTTAATTTCCTCTGCTTATGTTAGATCTTGGAGAAGACAATGGCACCCCACTCCAGTACTCTTGCCTGGAAAATCCATGGACAGAGGAGCCTGGTGGGCTGCAGTCCATGGGGTCACTAAGAGTCCGACATGACTGAGCGACTTCACTTTCACTTTTCTCTTTCATGCATTGGAGAAGGAAATGGCAACCCACTCCAGTATTCTTGCCTGGAGAATAGCCTGGTGAGCTGCCGTCTATGGGGTCACACAGAGTCGGACACGACTGAAGAGACTTAGCATAGCATGTTAGATCTTTACAGTTTCTGTCCTTTCTGTGGTCATCTTCACATGAAATGTTCCCTTGGTATCTCTAATTTTCTTGAAGAGATCTCTAGTCTTTCTCAGTATATAGTTTTAATCTATCTCTTTGCTTTGTTCACTTATGAAGGTGTTCTTATCTCTCTGTGCTATTCTTCAGAACTCTGCATTCAGTTGCCTATGTATTTCCCTTTCTCTTTTGCCTTTCACTTCTCTTCTTTTCTCAGGGATTTGTAAGGCCTCCTCAGACAACCATTTTGTCTTCTTGCATTTCTTTTTCTTGGGGATGGTTTCAGTCACTGCCTACTGTACAATATTATGAACCTCCATCCACAGTTCTTCAGGCACTCTGGATCAGATCTAATCTCTTGAATCTATTTGTCACTTTCACTGTATAAATCATAAGGGATTTGATTTAGGTCATGCCTGAATGGCCTAGTAATTTTCCCTACTACAGGGAGGAACCACAGTCCCACCCATTAGCAAAGAATTGGATAAAAGATTTACTGAACATGGCCCTGCCCACCAGAGCAAGACTCAGTTTCCCCCACAGCCAGTCCCTCCCATCAGGTAGCCTCTTATCCTCATCCATCACAAGGCAGACAGAAGGAGCAAGAATTTCAATCCCATGACCTCCAAAATGAAAACCACAATCATAGAAAAGTAACAAAAATAATCACATGGATCACAGCCTTGTGTAACTCATGAGTCATGCCATACATGGCCCCCAAGATGGATGAGTCATGGTGGAGAGTTCCAACAAAACTTGGCTCACTAGAGAAGGGAATAGCAAACCACTTAGAATTCTTGCCTTGAGAACCCCATGAACAGTAGGAAAAAGCAAAAAAGATACGACCCTGAGAGATGACTCTGCCAGGACAGTAGGTGTCCAATATGTTATATGCTAGGGAAGAGTGGAGAAATACAACCTGAAAGAATGATGAGGCTGAGCCAAAGAGGAAATGACACCCAGCTCTGGATGTGTCTGGTGGTGAAAGTAAAGTCTGATGCTTTAAAGAACAGTATTGCATAGGAACCTGGAACATTAGGACCATGAATCTAGGTAAATTGGATTTAGTCAAACAGAAGATAGCAGGAGTGAATATGGATTTTTTAGGAATCAGTGAACTAAAATAGATGGGAATGGGTGAATTTAATTCAGATGATGATTATATCAACTAGTGTAGGGAAGCATCCCATAGAAGAAATGGAGTAACCCTCATAGTCAACAAAAGAATCCAAAATGCAGTACTTAGGTGAAATCTCAAAATGACAAGGTACTCAATCCACTTCCAAGGTAAACCATTCAATATCACAGTAATCTAAGTCTATGCCCCAACCACAAATGCAGGAGAAGCTGAAGATGAACGTTCTATGAGGACCTACAAGAACTTCTAGATCTAACACCAAAAAAAAAAGACATCCTTTTCATCATAGGGGACTGGAATGCACAAGTAGAAAGTCAGGAGATACCCGGAGTAATGGGAAAGTTTGGCCTTGGGGTACAAATGTAGCAGGGCAAAGGATAACAGAATATTACCAAGAGAACGCTATATTCTTAGCAAACACACTTCCAACAACCCAAGACCTGTTCTCTAGGAGCTGGATAAAGCAACAAAATGGATTTCCCCTACAAACTCCAGAAAATACCACAAGCCTGCTGGCACTTTGATTTTAGACCTCAGAACTGTATTTTGAATTTGTGACCTCCAGATATATAAATGAATACCTTGGTGTTGTTTCAAAGCACAAAGTTTTTGGTCATTTGTTATAACAGCAGCGTTAACTAAGACAGATGTGGTTCAAGTCAGCCCCACCTCCAGGTTCAAGTCAGCCCCACCTCCATCTGCTGCATCATGAGTTTTACCCTTTACTGGAATGTTCCTCTGACCTCAGAGGCAGGTGGTCATCTCCCCAAGCACAGGAGCCTTGATTCTTGATTGCACTTTATTCCATAGTGACTGACTGATTCCATGGTCCTCATTAAAGCAAAGTCTTTGAAAACTGTGTATACTCTGTTCCACATTGGTCTCTTCACATCATTTCTTGAACCAACTTTACTCAGGGTTTGCCTTCACTACTCTATCAAAGCTGCACTTGATCCTGCCAAGGTTAACTGCTGAATCCAGTGGTGCATTTTCAATCTTCTTTTACTTGACCCATTGAAAGCACTGGACTCTTTTCTCCTTCAAACACTTACTTCACATGCCTTGTAAGAACAGTCCCTCCTACTTCACTCACTGATCCTTTTCAGCCTCTTTTGCTGGTTCCTTCAGTTTTGGGGTGTTTTTTTTTTTTAAGGATTTTCTTAATGCTTATTTCTCATGAAGCTTGACTATCCTGTCCACACCACTCACTGTATAATGTAATATCTCTGACTGGTTAGTTACATGGTTTTAAGAGACTATATTTAACAATTTTCAGATATGAATATTTTGTCTAAAACTTTTCTGTAATTGATTTGCATGTCCAATTCTATGCACACATCTTCACTTGGATACCTAAAGGCATTTGAAAGATGAGTTTCTATAACTGAACTCATGATCTTCCCACAAAAATGAGATTCCCCGAATTGTCTCCATCTGAGCAAATGGCATCTGCATTTCCTGTTACTTAAACACAAACACATGGACTCAACTTTGATTCCCCTTTACCTTTCACCATATGTCCAACATGTTAGCAGTCTAGTTAATGCTGCCCCTAAAATAAGTTCCTATTCCAATACCTCTGGCCATCTTTACTGCTCCTTCTGTGGTTCCAGCCAACATTACCTCTCACCTAAATTCCTGTAGAGTCCTAAAAAAGGGCCCTTTTTACTCTTTTTCTTCTAAACATAACAACCAGAGTGATTTTTTTTGAAAACATGTCAGCTCATGTAACTACTGTGCTCAAAACCAAAATATCATTCTCCACTTCTCTCAGAATAAAGACCTCTCAAAAACCCACATGACACAGACCCCATGGCCCCACTGGCTCTCTGGCTTATCTTCAACTCCTGTCTTCTTCCCTCACTAAACTCCACCCACATCAGCCAACTTGCTGGCCTTCAAATGTTACATGAACACTCTTCTTTCCTGGACTTAACGTTTTCTGTTTCAGAGAAATGCAAGGAGCCACTGTCTCTATGTTTCAAGGCTGTTTCTTGTACAAGTGAAAAGTTGTGTGGGATTAAAGGTAGTTGGTGTCTCTGCCTAACAGATGGACTGAAATGTGAGAGATTGTGCAGGATTTTCTCAACAGACACCTACCCATTTCTAACAGCTAAATTCTCCTGATGACATTCACTGTCCCATCCTCCACTAGACTATAAACTCAAGGATTTCTCATTTAGTTAATATATATTGATAAAACAATGTCTTACTGAAGAATGTTCAATAAAGTTTTGCTGAATGAATGAGTGAATGACAACCAATGAATGAATGGTAAAATATGTAAGTATTTATCAAAATGCTAAGCATGGTCAGACAATTAAGAAATTAAATAAATGAATCAGATGTGCTGCTTTACAGAGAGAAAAATATAATACTGGATTTTTAAAATCATATTTTAGCTTACCAAGATGATTATGCTAAGTTGAAAAGTATACAACATGTAGATTGAAGATTATTTGTCTTTGTAAATAATCATACACACAAATTTGTATAGGATTCTATAAGGAAAATGTACCAAAGTATTATATAATGGTGAATTACAGCTTATCTTTATTTTCTGTCATTTCTATTTTACTTTCCAAATTTCCTGTAATTTTTTTAATTATCAGAAAAAAAGAGCATTCTTACTTTGAAGTTTTCATTGTTTCATGAACTGTTTATTTCACAAGGAAAGGTATTTTCAAAAGTTGAGACACTTCATTCAAGCACCTTCACCACATACAAAAATCCTCTTCACAGCCCCAGAAGCAAGAAATTCTTGAAGAACCACAGTGAGACCTGAGAATCAATATTCTTCAAAAAATGGATATTCAGGGTGACTGATACCACTGAAAGAGAAGGAGGAGGGTTCATTTATTAATTCTGTCATGTTGTCATAGAGAGCATTACTCTGTGAGTGCAGTCAGGATGGCCTAAAATTCAAAATCTACAAATACATCCCTCCTTCTCCCCCAACAAACACACAGCAGGAGTCTGCTCCATGTGCACATGGCACCTGCACATCCAGTCCCAACATTCACGTGTAATCGTCACTCCACAGTGACAGGTAGTTTGACTCAGGTTACAATTTTAAGAGGGCACAAGGCCTGGGGCTAACTCTGGAGATCATTTCCCGCCCTTCGTGGAACTTCTGTCTCTAGACGATGAGAAGGATCATAGCAAACAAAGTAGCTGCTCTTTTTTCTCACATCCATGGATAAGCAGATACCAAGCACCCCCAAAAATACAGACTGTCTTCATTAAGGAAATTCTAATCTATTGAAGAGATACGCAGTCACCTGAATAATCATACAGCACAAAGTGGCATTGATATTTTCTTAATTTATGATGTATTAAAACATTGGTTACTCAGTAATTAGTATAACTATTGTTTTTTCTCCATGTTTCTACTTTTCTTTTTAAACTTTTCCTTTTCAATTCAATTTGTCCTTTTCAATTCAATTCATTAAAAAGTGCATTCTGAGCAATTTTAAGTGCCAGGAGCTGTGCTGTTGACCTGAGCTCACAAAGAGGAATAAGTCTAGCCATTCACAGCCTAATGAAGGAGAAGATAGAATTATACTTAAAAGTCTTTAAGGGCAGAAAAGTAAGTTTTCACCTTTTTTTTCATTTATCATGTATTTTATCAGAATTGTGATATAGTTTTACAAACAATAGGGAGAGTTTTGATAGCTTTCCCTTCAAATGAAATCTTCACTGTATCAATAATTTGCATTCCCTCCTCTCTAAACTCCCTTCCAAATTTCTCTTCTGTCTCTTCAATCCTAACATTCTCCTGCAGTAATGAGGCAGCTGGAATTCTGTTAGTGACTAAGTCAAAGGCAAGCAGGTGGGGGCTCCCCAGGGGATGGACTTCTGCTGGACAAAGGCTAAACTGCAGTGAGTCTTCACTCAAGAAACCAGAGAGACCCAGATGATCTTACCTGAGTGAGTCCTGTTAAGGACACAGCAGTCTCTCACTGGAGGGTCAGTTAAGCTCATTATCTACGGGTAATTCAGCTTTGTGAGATAACAAGGATGAGGACATGGGAATTGTAATAGGGAAAAAAGATCAATGAAGAGATTAATTTGAAAAAAAAATGGATTGTGTCTTGGAGAAGAAATGTCCGTAAGGGAGAAAATCTACCAGACCCTTAGGAGATGGCGGGGAAGCAGGCCCATGTGACTTCTCAAAACTGTTGCAGGTTGGCCTTCATGGGACCTTCCTCCATAACAAAGTGTCAACAAGATGTTTTATCATTGTGTTAGGAATAACATGAATGGGGGCTTCCCAGGTGGTCAGTGATAAAGGATCCACCTGCAAAGTAGGAGACATGGGTTCAGTGATTGGAAAGATAACTTGCAGAAGAAAATGGCAACCCACTCCAGTATTCCTGCCTGGGAATCCCATGGACCCTAGCAGGCTACAGTCCAAGGGTCCCAAGAGTTGGACACAACTAAGCAACTAAACAACAACAAAACATGAATGTAATCCAAAAAGGCTTAATCATTATACAGTTTTTATTAATATAACCTTTTTATCCTGATGTAAAAAGAATTAAACATACTCACAGGTCCCTGTAAGAATAGTGGGCTGCTGGCACTGTGCCCTCTGTGTTTACTGGGTCCCTCAGCCCTGAGAGGAGGTGCACCAGGCACAGGGATTAGAGGCACAAAGTAGTGAAATCACCACGATGTAAACTCTGAGGATTTTACTGATGGGCTGTCCTAGGTCCCAATCATTTCTGTTGGTCAGAGACAGAGCCCAGGAGGAAACCTCTGGTTTGAGGTCTGCAGGAAGACTCTGGTTGGCTTCTATGCTGGAATCAGGACTGTCTTCCTAGAATCAAGTTTTTAAAAAGCTTAGTTGCCCTACTGATCTGCCTGCTACAGGAAAAAAGAACCATGTATGTGAAATATCTGCAAGTCACTTACAGCAGAAATTCGTAATATCTTATATTTCTATTGATGCCATCAATTGCTTTCATGTCTTCTGGAGTCAGTTCAAAGTCAAACACCTGGAAGGAAAGAAGAATCACATTACCTTTCCCACAAGAAGACGGCCTCCCCCTGGGAACTGGAGGACTTTCCAGCTGGATGGGGACAAGAGAGGGGACAGGGAAGCCGTGTCTGTCCTCAGCTTCCAGGTGAACAAGCCTGGGACCCTCTGCTGAGTTCTCACCTCTCCTTCCCACACATCTTTCTCTGTTCACCTCACAAACATTACAGTGCATCAGTCCCTTATTTTTCTAAGTGAATCACTTCAGACAGAAAAGAAATGTACTGAAATACCCTTTTGTCTTTGAAAACTCCTGCCTCAATACCTGCACCTGAACAAACATTAGACTGCTTCACACTCCCCAACATGCCCTAAGTGTGACAGCATTGCACTGAGGCCATGTGGGGAGGAGTCTTCCTTGCAAAAGCCTATCCAAGAATCTGATATCAAACTTACTCTTTATCTATGAATAAATCTAAAAGAAACTTTATGTAAATGCCTTTGTAGATAAAGTTAGAAAAGTTTAAACATTAAAGAACATCTAAAATATTAAAAATTCACATCATAATCATGAAATGGATAGCTCAGTTTTATAAAGAAATTTGTTTTCTCTGAAGTGATCTAGTGTTTCAATGCAACATGAATCAAAGACTGACATACATATTCTCTTGTAGAAATCAGCAAAGTGATACCAAATTTTAAATAAAAGAAGAACTAATTAAAAGTAGCCAAGACATTCTTCAGTTCTGTTGAGTTCAGTGGCTCAGTTGTGTCCGACTCTTTGCGACCCCATGAACTGCAGCATGCCAGGCCTCCCTGTCCATCACCAACTCCCGGAGTCCACCCAAACCCATGTCCATTGAGTCGGTGATGCCATCCAACCATCTCATCCTCTGTCGTCCCCTTCTCCTCCTGCCCTCAATCTGTCCCAGCATCAAGGTCTTTTCAAATGAGTCAGCTCTTCACATGAGCTGCCCAAAGTATTGGAGTTTCAGCTTCAGCATCAGTCCTTCCAATGAATATTCAGGACTGATTTCCTTTAGGATGAACTGGTTGAAGAATTTACCATTCTGGAAATAAGACTTATTTTACAATTTAATAACACAGTACAGAAAACTGAATAGTTAAATAGAAGAAAGAGGCCAGAAATGTGCTTATAGGCTCTCTATATATGACAGAGTTTACCATGAAAATCTGTGGAAAATATGGATATGTTGTTTTTATTCAGTTGCTAAGTCATATCCAATTCTTTGTGACACACTCGACTGTGGTAAGGCAGGCTTCCCTGTTCACCACCAACACACAGAGTTTTCTCAAACTCATGTCCATTGAGTTGGTGATGCCATCCAACCACCTCATTCTCTGTATCCTGCTTCTCCTCCTGCCCTCAGTCTTTTCCAGCATCAGGGTCTTTTCCAATGAGTCAGCTCTTCACAATCAGGTAGCCAAAGTATTAGAGCTTCGGCTTCAACATCAGTCCTTCCAATGAATATTCAAGGTTGATTTCCTTTAGGATAGATTGATTTGGTATCCATGCTGTCTTAGATTTCCATTTAATAAACAAACAAACATATATGTGACCATTTTCATATTATATTGCAAAACCAATTCTAGGTGTACTGCAGGGGCAAATTTGAATGGAAACACACAAACAATTTTTTAGGGGACCATACACTGAAGCAACTTAGCAGCAGCAGCAGCAGCAACACTTGACCTTGACTTAGATGGACCTGTGAACTTTGGCAGAATTGATGAGTCAGTTCTGAGTCTATAAATGAAGAGTATTTTTTTTTTCCATTCACTGACTATGGATCATAGTACTGTGCTGACGTGATAACCAGGTTAGTTGACCACAGTCTAGCCAAATATATATGTAAAACTAGAGGGAGAAGCATGCAGGCTCCTCTGACAAGAGTCATATCCACCTGTTAAAGCAGAACTGCTGAGATGCTCTGCACTGAGTTGCAAATGCATGAGCAAGACCAGCTAAGAGGATAGCAGCTGAGCTGAGTTGAGGCTGATTGTCAAAACACAGAATCAAGAGACACAGAAATGATCTCTGCATTAAATCCTGAAAGTGGGGAGAGTTTCTTGTATAGCTGTGACTAAGGGTACAATTATGGCCTCCTACAAATAAATCAAAAGAGAAACAACCTAGCTAAAGTGGACAAAGTCTTGAAAAGGAGCTACACAAAGAGAAACTCAAGAAGATTAAATGTATAAAAATGAAACCCTATAATATTCAGGGAAATACAAAATAAAACCATGATGGTTTGTGAGTTAAAGATTGCTGCTATAATTTTTGTGCCCACAAACTTCCAAATAGGAAAAGAAGTACATCAAAGCTGTATATTGTCACCCTGATTATTTAACTTATATTCAGGGTAGATCATGAGAAAGCTGGGCTGGAAGAAGCACAAGCTGGAATCAAGATTGCTGGGAGAAATATCAATAACCTCAGATATGCACATGACACCACCCCTATGGCAGAAAGTTAAAAAGAACTAAAGAGCCTCTTAGTGAAAGAGGAGAGTGAAAAAGCTGACTTAAAACTCAACATTGGTAAAACTAAGATTATGTTATCTGGTCCCATTACTTCATGGCAAATAGATGGGGAAACAGGGGAAACAGTGGCTGACTTTATTTTGAGGGCTCCAAAATCACTGCAGATGGTGATTGCAGCCATGAAATTAAAAGACGCTTACTCCTTGGAAGGAAAGTTATGACCAACCTAGACAGCATATTAAAAAGCAGAGACATTACTTTGTCAACAAAGGTCTGTCTAGTCAAGGCTATGGTTTTTTCAGTAGTCATGTATAGATGTGACATTTGGACTATAATGAAAGCTGAGTGCTGAAGAACTGATCCCTTTGAACTGTGATGTTGGACAAGACTCTTGAGAGTCCCTTGGACTGCAAGGAGATCCAACCAGTCCATCCTAAAGGAGATCAGTCCTGGGTGTTCATTGGAAGGACTGATGTTGAAGCTGAAACTCCAATACTTTGGCCACCTGATGCAAAGAGCTGACATTTGAAAAGACCCTGATGCTGGGAAAGATTGAGAGTAGGAGGAGAAGGGGATGACGGAGGATGAGATGGTTGGATGGCATCACCGACTCAATGGACATGAATTTGGGTAAATTCTGGGAGTTGGTGATGGACAGGGAGGCATGGCATGCTGTGGTTCATGGGGTCACAAAGAGTCAGACATGACTAAGTGACTGAACTGAACTGAAATGTATATGTTGATGGTGTTAGAAAAATCCCAACACATGGAGGCTGAACAACACACTGCACAATAATCAACAAATCAAAGAAGAAATCAAAACATGCAGAGAAATGAATGAAAATGAAAACACAACAACCCCAAACCTATGGGAAACTGTAAAAGCAGTGCTAGGGGGAAGGTTCATAGCAATACAGGCTTACCTCAAGAAACAAGAAAAAAGTAAAATAAATAACCTAACTCTACACCTAAAGCAACTAGAAAAGGAAGAAATGAAGAACCCCAAGGTTAATAGAGGGAAAGAAATCTTAAAAATTATGGCAGAAATAAATGCAAAAGAAACAAAAGAGACCATAGCAAAAATCAATAAAACCAAAAGCTGGTTCTTGGACAAGATAAATAAAATTGACAAACCATTAGCCAGACTCATTAAGAAACAAGGAAGAAAAATCAAATCAACAAAATTAGAAATAAAAATGGAGAGATCACAACAGACAACACAGAAATACAAAAGATAATAGGAGACTATTATCAGCAACTATGTGCAAATAAAATGGACAACATGGAAGAAATGGACAAATTCTTAGAAAAGTACAACTTTCCAAAATTGAACCAGGAAGAAATAGAAAATCTTAACAGACCCATCACAAGCACAGAAATTAAAACTGTAATCAGAAATCTTCCAGTAAAAAAAAGCCCAGAACCAGACAGCTTCACAGCTGAATTCTACCAAAAATTTAGAGAAGAGCGAACATCTATCCTACTCAAACTCTTCCAGAAAATTGCAAAGGAAAGTAAACTTCCAAACTCATTCTATGAGGCCACCGTCACCCTAACACCAAAACCTGATAAAGATGCCACAAAAAAAGAAAACTACAAGCCAATATCACTGATGAACATAGATGCAAAAATCATTAACAAAATTCTAGCAAACAGAATCCAACAACATATTAAAAAGATCATACATCATGACCAAGTGCACTTTATCCCAGGGATGCAAGAATTCTTCAGTATGCACAAATCAGTCAATGTAATACACCACATTTAAAAATTGATAAATAAAAACCATATGATTATCTCAATAGATGCAGAGAAAGCCTTTGACAAAATTCAACATCCATTTATGATAAATATTGTCCAGAAAGCAGGAACAGAAAAAACACACCTCAACATAATAAAAGCTATATATGACAAACCCTCAGCAAACATTATCCTCAATGGTGAAAAATTGAAAGCATTTCCCCTAAAGTCAGGAACAAGACAAGGGTGCCCACTCTCACCACTACTATTCAACATAGTTTTGGAAGTTTTGGCCAGAGCAGTCAAAGCAGAAAACGAAATAAAAGGAATCCAGATTAGAAAAAAAGTAAAACTCTCACTGTTTGCAGATGACTTAATCCTCTACATAGAAAACCCTAAAGACTCCACCAGAAAATTACTAGAGCTAATCAATGAATATAGTAAAGTGTCAGGATATAAAATTAACGCACAGAAATACCTTGCCTTCCTATATACTAACAATGAGAAAACAGAAAGAGAAATTAAGGAAACAATTCCATTTGCCATTGCAAAGAAAAGAATAAAATACTTAGGAATACATCTACCTAAAGAAACAAAAGATCTATATATAGAAAACTATAAAACACTGGTGAAAGAAATCAAAGAGGACACAAATAGATGGAGAAATATACCGTGTTCATGGATTGGAAGAATCAATATAGTGAAAATGAGTATACTACCCAAAGCAATCTATAGATTCAATGCAATCCCTATCAAGCTACCAACGGTATTTTTCAGAGAACTAGAACAAATAATTTCACAATTTGTATGGAATTACAAAAAACCTCAAATAGCCAAAGCGATCTTGAGAAAGAAGAATGGAACTGGAGGAATCAACCTGCCTGACTTCAGGCTATACTACAAAGCCACAGTCATCAAGACAGAATGAAGTAAGCCAGAAAGAAAAACACCAATACAATATACTAAAACATATATGTGGAATTTAGAAAGAAGGTAACGATAACCCTGTATGCAAGACAGCAAAAGAGACACAGATGTATTGAACAGTCTTTTGGACTCTGTGGGAGAGGGTGAGGGTGGGATGATATGGGAGAATGGCATTGAAACATGTAAAATATCATATGTGAAATGAATCACCAGTCCAGGTTTGATGCATGATACAGGGTGCTCAGGGCTGGTGCACTGGGATGACCCAGAAGGATGGGATGGGGAGGGAGGTGGGGGGGGGTGGTTCAGTATTGGGAACACATATACACTCGTTGCGGATTCAAGTCAATGTATGGCAAAACCGATACAAAATTGTAAAGTAAATTAAATTAATTTATTTTAAAAAAAGAACGAAATGGAGCCTTTCAAAGGTCATGATAGTGGAGCTCTCACAAATGAGATTTTAAAATAGCATATTCATATAAGAGACTTGGGAGAGCTCTGTTGCCCCCTCCATTATATTAAGATGCAAAGAGAAACCTGTGACCTGGATGAGGGCCCTCATCTGACCACACAGGAACCCTGACTCAGATCTCCAGCTTCAAAACTGTGAGAAATAAATTTCAATTTTTCTCAGCCTCTCAATCTGTGATATTTTGTTACAGCAGGTCAAATGGTCTAAAAAAATCACATAATGCAATTTCATCAACTGATAACAAAGAAAATAAGATATCATTTGTACAAGATGATAGAATAAATGGCTGACATAACTCTGAAACTAAAATCTCTGTTTTCCGTCCAACCTGAACCCTCTGCAGCCATGCCACCTCTTCTGTTGCCACATCAGGAGGAGAAAATCACCAGGAACACACACAACACATTCATGCATAGGGAAGAACTGGTAACTTGTCTTGACTCAAGGAAAGTCTTGAGAGATGGACAAAGAATGACCCTCGAGAAGGATATTCCTTAGGAGCCCTCTGCCCACAGCCCCACTCATCACCTGTATGTTCTCTTTGATCCGCTTCTTGTTGTAACTCTTGGCCAGAACCACAACCCCACGTTGTATCTGGTAGCGAAGGGCAACTAGAGCTGGGGTTTGCTTGTGCTTTTTGGCAATGGTACAAAGAACCTGGTCCTCCAAGAAAACGGGCAGGTCCAGGTTCACCCTGGAAGGAAATTCAGAAATGCTGAGGAGCTGAGACTAAGTACTCAGTTTGTGAGTAGTTTTACCAAACAGACCAAGTATGTCCACTCTATACCAGTGCTTCTCAAAGTGTGGTCCGTGTACTAAGAGCATCAGCATTACTGGGAATCTTGTTAGAAATACAAATTCCCAGCTTAAATGCAGACACAATGAATCAGAACCTCAACTGTGGCACCTCCCAATCTGTGTTTACAAAGTTCTCCCAGTCATTTGGATGCATGTTTGAGTGAGACCAGAACTGCCAAACTCATGGATTTTTTTTTTCCTTTTTTAATTATCATTTGTTGTTTTTCTCCATTCATAGCTCTAAAGTTTGTACAATGGCACACACACAAAAAAAAGTAATGGAAAAAGACTGGGAAATTTTTTTTAATTGTCACTTTTCACAGGTATTGATACAAGTTGAATAATCCAAAATAGAACTATTCATTTCACATTATTTATATTATGCAATTTTCTATAGATGTTTACAAAAATGGTTCATACTGAAATTTGTTATCATGATAGACCTGGAAGTTACATATTATTATCCCCATTTTAGATAAAAGATATGTGAGGTTTGCTACTGCTGCTAAGTTGCTTCAGTCGTGTCTGACTCTGTGTGACCCCAGAGACAACAGCCCACCAGGCTCCCCCATCTCTGGGATTCTCCAGGCAAGAAC
Source organism: Bos javanicus (assembly GCF_032452875.1). NCBI lineage: Eukaryota > Metazoa > Chordata > Mammalia > Artiodactyla > Bovidae > Bos > Bos javanicus. The sequence goes on along the minus strand of NC_083880.1, from coordinate 43,416,961 downwards.
ACTGGAGTGGGTTGCCATTTCCTTCTCCAATGTGAGGTTTAGACATGTATTTTTAGAAACATGTTCATAGTTGAATAAATAAGTAAATCATAATATAAGCTTGTGTCTCTGGTCTCAACTGGGGGATTATATATAAATTTTAATGCAGACATTTGTTACTGATGGGTCAACAATTTAATACAATGTAGAAAAATTGGCTGGGTGATGGGAAGATAAAAGAGAAGGATTCATTCCATCCCTCCCTGCTTATCCCCTGTGCCTATGAGTTATCTGAGTAATATATGATTTAAACTAGTTTATCAAAAATTTAATTTTAAATAAATTCCTTGTTATCTTCATTAGGATTCAATACCATTCTTTTAGACGTTGGGATCCCAGAGCAGCATAGGCAACAAGAACGATATCATGTGACTTGCAGAAATCCAACAGTTTCCTCTGGTTGAGATAAGGGTGACATTCCACCTGTAGAATGTCAACAGAGAAGAGTGTCAGATTATATGGAATGGTATTATTAATGTGACAGAAAAGATGTAAACTGGAAATACCAACACCAAGAGAAAAATAGACAAAAGTGTGTTTATACAGTTAATTTTATGATAGACATGGATGGGAAAACCAGCTTAAGATTGAATAATCAAAAGGTGGGCTCTACATTTGAGTAAATGTTTCTGAGTAAATATTTCATGTAATGTTAGCATCACCAAAAGCCTTTAAATTAACCCTCTAGCCTGGATGATTTCCATCATCTCCAGCACATTTTTCTGTTTGGTGCTCCCTGTTGAGACTCATAAATACTGAGCCACAAAGATTTTGGATTCAGCCAACAGAGCCCCACATGAACTCTTAACACCCATCTCAGCTGATTTGTCTTTTATTACTTCCCATTCCAGTTTTTTTTAATTAATTTATTTTTTACTGACGAATGATTGCTTTACAGAATTTTGCTGGTTTCTGTCAAACCTCAACATGAATCCATTCCAGATTTTCATGGTCTTCCTTCCTGCTTGCAGTTCGCTCCAAGCCACTTTCACCCTCCGTCTGGTCATCCTTCCATCTCAGGGAAATGCCTCCTTCCTCTAGTTCTGGATTCTACCCACAATTTACCAGGAAACGGTCCACGCCTATCTACCCAGACTTTATCAGAGATATCGTTATGGATTACATTCACAAAGTCCAGACAGAGGCTCTGCTCTCTAGAATCCTTTGACCCACAAAGGTCAGATGAACAGGAGGAGAGGACAGACAGACATCAGTCTCCAGTGCAAGAAGGAGGTTGTGAAGAGCAGGAGGGAGAGGAGCCGAGCTGCTCACCTGGTTGCAGACGGGCTTGTACTTGAGCCCCGGCTTGTTCAGGATCTTCTGCAGCTGCTTGTGGTTGAAGTTGGACACCCCAATGGACTTGGTCAGCCCTGCATCCTTACACTTCTCCAGGGCCTGGGGATGGATGGGTGCTGAAAATTCACTTGGAATGGGCAATAGAACAAGAATAAAAGCTGAAAAAAATCTGTAAAAAGTGTCATCCAGAAGAATTAGCATTGATTATCAAGAAGGAAAGAGGGGAAGAATGGCATGACACAAAAAGAAGAATTGCCATCTCCTCCTTGGAAAACCCTGGAGAACACATATCACATGGAAGGAAATAGATATCTGTCTCACTGTCCCAGATTCTCCTCCCCTGTTCCTCTCTGTGAACATTTCAGCAATGGTTTCCTCTCCACAACCCCAGCATCACATCCCTTAGAGTTCATGAACTGCTGAGTCTGATGGCCCACAGCCCATGCTCACAGGCAGAATTGATGGAGGTTTCCCCTCTCCTGGCTCCTCCTTTAACTCTCTACTCTTGGAACTCACCTCCCATGTGTGACAGAGATCCACTGAGTCAGGTATCAGTTTTCCATTTTCATCTTTTGGGAATAATTCCTCCCCTGGCTGGAATAGAAGCAGTCATTTTAGACATGCAAAAAATAATTTCTCCACATTTAGCAAGGCTTCCAGGCACCCAGGATTAAACCTACATGAGGTAGGTTTACAACTTTCTAGATACTAATATTTGCAAAGTGATTGCATATTGAGATGTAAGCAAGGTCATTGGGATGGAGGCTTATTCTACTTTTTTACACTCAATATATGTTGTAATAAGTACAATTTTCCTAGGTCCTAAAAAGGACTTCAAGTGACTTCTGTGAATTTTGTCTGTTCTTGTACTTCCCTCTTTTGAAATATCTCTGATCTGAGAATGGCAGTAAGTTACATGGCTTTATTTCCAGAATAAAAGTTTCAACCTTGACCTGGGCTAGAAAATTAGATTTCCTTTTCCCTCTGAGCATCAGACGCCCTAGGGCAGGCACATGAACCAGCAAGACTCTCCTTAAGTTGGTACGGATTGTGGAAGATCAAGGTCTCAAAGATCTTTGAGACCATTGTGGAAGATCAGGGGTCTCAAATGTTCATGGCCATGGACCTTGAGCTGCCCCAAGGTTATATTTGCCATCAGTGGAAAATTTTCAGGAAAAAATAAGCAAACCATGAGTAACATCCTGATAAGGCATAGAAATTAGTAGAAATTAGGAGACATTTCTGAAGAGTACTGCAAATCCCCAATCTGTCTGTGGCTATGACTTGTCATCTACATAGTCCACTAAGCTATTGTGCATCAGATGGTTTGAGCTGTTTTTTGTAACTTGAAATCAAAAGTTCTCAGTAAACCATTCTTGGCAGCTAAGTGCAGTCTACAAACCTCATCATGAAGTCAGGCAAGAGAGGAGGCAATCCCTCCCAAGTCCTTGTAAAGGAACAAAGTTTAGATGCACCCAGAGGGAGCACCACCAAATATGCTCATTTGAAAGGGTGAAAGACAAGAGAAACTCATCATGTTCAATGTAAGGCAGTGTCATGCTCACCACGGCTGCACCAAACTCTTGGTTCTTGAAATCCCCAGGGACTCAGGAGTCATATTCAGGACTGTGTGCAGAATTGGCCTGCTTCTACTTCCTCAAATTTTTCTGGCAGAGACTCTCAGATTATTAACTCCTTTCTCTGGGAGGCATGTAAGGGATTCAAAGAAACTCAGTAAAAAGATGATCACAAATTATTGTTTGGGAGATTCTACTCTAGTGCAATCGTCCCTTCAACCTACTAGGACAAATCTTAATTCAACCATCCATGCAAGTTGATGCACATTCTAACACAAGAAATAAAATTGATGTGATCACACATATTTCCAACCTTCACAGGCAGTGGAAAATGAATAATATAGAGATCGACATAGTCCAGCTGAAGAGTTTTCAGTGACTTTTCCAAGGCTGGTCGGACCAACTCTTGTCGAAGGGAAATTAACCAAAGCTGTAGAGATTAAAGAACGCAAGTTTTATTAATAATACTTCAGATATTTTTTTTTGCCTTACTGTGAGACTTGTGGGATATTACTTCCCTGACCAAGAATCAAATCTGGGCTCATGGCATTAAAGCACCAAGTCTCAACCACTGAACCACCAGGAAATTCTAATACTTTAGGAATTTACCAATAAGCATAGATCACCAAAAAAATGATCCCATTATATAATTGTCACCTTGGCACAATCACTTGCATACATGTTCATACACAACATGCATAGTACCTTTGAAGTGTAGAATATGTCTTCTCTCTTCACAGTGCCATCTGCAATCTTGCTTCGAATGGCCTGGCCAACTTGCTCCTCATTTTGGTACACATGAGCACAGTCAATATGGCGGAACCCAACCTCTATAGCAAATTGGGTGACTTCCTGAGATTCACTCTTAGCAGTCTACATAAACAAAAATGTTGAATATCCACATGATTAAGAGATTGCTAAGGTACAAGCTTTGATCTTCCCAAGGATTGACTTTGCTCTGTGCCTTTGGTTAGTTCTATATGTGTGGTGATGAACCCATGATAGTTTCCCTGAACATTCCTGGAAGTTATTCCATGGACACCCAGGAACCCTTCAACCCCAGGCAACTAGTGGTTGATTGCTGACCTCAGAGGACCCAAGAATACCTCCAGGTTCAGTGATTTGCTGTTAGAAGCCAAAAGACTCATTAAGTTGTAGTCATGAGTAGCATTTATACTGTGAGATGTATACTTATATACAAAGGTATAAGGTGCCTGGTAAAAGCAGCAAGAAACCAAGTGAAAGCATTTGAGACCTCTGTCTACCAGTGAAACCACACAGAATGCACCAAATAAAACTGTATCTATTCAAGGTGTACAAAGTGATGTTCTCATATAAGAATCCATAGTTAATAATCACCACAATCAAGCTAGGTAACAGATCCATCACCTCCCATAGCTAACTATTAAGGTTGTTTGTAAGAAGACTTAAAATCTAATCTAACAAAATCTCAAGTTATGCACATTATCCTTAACTATAGTCACTGTGCTATACACCAGTTGTTCAGGCTTATTCATCCTGTAACTAAAGGTCTATACCATTGACCAACATCTTCCCATTTTTCCCAGCCTTGACACCAGCTTCTGGTCACCATTTCCCTATTCTCTGCTTCTCTAACTTCCACTTTTAGAGAATCCACCTATGAAGATATCATGTAGTATTTATATTTCTATTTCTGGCTTATTTCACTTAGCTTAATGTTCTCCCAGTTCATCTGTGTGGTTACAAATGGCAAGATTATTTTTTTTATAATGCTGAATAAATGTTCCATTTCTTTTTTTTTTTTTTTAGAAAGTATTGCTTTACTTGAGAAACTTACTTCCAAATTACTTTTATGTATTTTAAAAAGCCATAAAGAGCATCCAAGAGAAAAACGTATACAGTTTCCATAGGAATAAGGACAAAAAAATGGGGTTGATGACTGCCCCAAACGATATTTCCTAAAGGAAAAAAAATGTAATATTTAACTTCTCTTTTTTTGAGGCAGGGTAAGTGAACTACACACATCATAAATAAAATTTTCTTACTTTACAAGGAGGAAGGACTGTGATCCTGTTTTTGATGCATATGAAATATAAAAATCCACTGTTCTGATCACGATGAGGGAAAAAAACATCATTCTTCAACACTTCAGTTCATGCAATGAAATCCAAAGGTCTGTTGAATCCACCTTATGGATTCATGTACTGCCTATACTTTCTCTTCTGAGACACATTTATGGCGTAGGCATTTACAGAGCCATCCACCTTTTTCCCTTTTGTGGAGTCAAAGGAGGCAAATCCCATTAACTTCATCATTTCTATTTCTTCCTCTGTTTTGCCCTCTAAGTCTTTCTCAGTTATCTGACGTTCTTTGCTCTTTCTTTCTTTTCCTCATCTCTTCTTTCTTTCAGTTGAGAAGGGAAGATGTGGATCTATGTGGTCTTGGGGACCTGGAACGCTTTCTGGGTGGGGAGCGAGAGCGGCTTCTTCTCTGATCTTGCTCCCGGAACCGGGACCTTTCTTGGCGCCTGTGTTCTCTTTCCCGGGATGTGGACCCGGACTGCCTCCGCTACCTCTGTGGGGCGCGGCTGCGGCTGCGACCCATTTGGAATCCTTCTCCAGTACAAGTCCTCCGTTTCTTTTTATGTGATTCAGAATCTTTCCTATTTCAAGGAGATATATATTTGGTCTAACTTCCCTCTGTTGTGTCTGCTCCTGGTTTTTCTTAAATGCTCGGACATTTGGGGATGTACTGAGCCATGAACCAGTGAATTTCATTGACAGCCTGGACCCTTCCTCGCCCTCACCCCCTGAGTCCTACAAAGTCCTGTCTTCTGTTTCCAAAATGTCTCTGGATATTTCTATCTGTTTTATAGATGAAAAAGCTGAGACTCAAAGTTTAAGGACCAGTCCCTTGTGAAAATTACATGCTCTAAAAACGGACAGCCAACTTTCTGCCTTCCAGTCTAAAGACTTGTCCACTAGCCCCACTTATGCCCAGGCACTTCAGACTATACTTTAATAAAAAAAAACACACAATGAAACCCAAGAACACATTGCAAAACCTGGCTTGTAAGATTGTAGTTTATCCCCTCAGTAATATCCCTTCAGTTATATCCTCCTCCCACTCAAATGATACTATAGTTCCCATCAGAAGAAGTTTCCAAGTAGAAAGAGAAGTACAGGGAAAAATATAGCGGAAGTGTTTCTGCCCTGGAACTGAGCAGATATCCCACAGTAGAAAAGCAATTCTCTCCCATTATTTTTCAGTCACCTCATCTTCAGGACCTTCCACCTCAAATGCTTCTCTGGATCATGTCTTTTTGGAAGAAGAAAAGTGTTCTGAAACTAATGAAATATACAGAGAAACCCCACCATTGCAATCCCCCTCAAAACAAAGCAGCTGACAGTCAGTGATCTTGATGGCCAAGTCTCACCTCTTCTGCCAAACTGGGAAAGAGATGGAAACTGGAGGGGAACCCAGAGTAATATGCAGGTGAGCACAGCCTCAGACCTTGATGCAGAGTGGAGACTGGATGCTCTCTCCTCTTTCATAGGGCATGGTTCTAGCCTGGTTAATGAGCCAGATGACCCTCCTAGTGTCACATGGGGACTCAAGACTTGAGACCCCACATCCCTTTCACTCATGTTACATCCACTATTTTTTATACCTCAACCCCAAACCACTACTCTTACCTCTAGAGGTGCATAGGTTCCAAATCCCAGGACAGGAATGAAGTGGCCATCATTAAGCTTCACTTGCCTTTTGGGATCCATTGCCTGTTTCTCCTCTGAGTAAGCAGACTGATTTTTTTTTCTTCTTCCCTCACAGTTATAAATAACAGGAAGGTAACACCCAGCTGCAGGATTCACTGTTAGCTGATATGTTGTAGGAGGAGCATGACTAAACCAGTACCCATAGAGTAAGAAGAGAATTGAAATCAGTTAACTTGTTTGATTTTTTTAATCAATATAACCTTAAGTATCAAATAATGATAAGATGTGCTAAACAATTATTAATCATTAGTTGCACAAGAAACTCTACACAGTAATCTTTTTTATTTTTTTATTATGAAGCCAATCTCAATCAAACATCAATTGAAACAACTTCCTTACAGTACAAACACACTCACATACAAAAGTGTTTAATAAAGATTTTTCAAAATGCTATCCCTTAATAAAGAATTAAAACTTCAAAAGAACATAAATTTCCTTTTTCATATTTCCCACCAGCAAAATTATTTTGCTACAGATCTTACAGTGGTGACATCCTGAACAGGATACCAGAACTAGACATTTGGCAAAGTCTTTATTGGAGGTGAACTCTTAATAGCTTTAGGACACCATATGCAATGTGCACACAGACTTCGAGTGCTTATACCTTGTCCTTAGTTATATAACTTTTAGAGTACTCTCATAATGTAACTGATACATATTTTACGTATTTCACTTAACTTACTATCTTATTCAGCATTACTCATAAAAGAATAACCTATAAACAACTTAAATTATAACAAATTCAGGAAGAGTAGGGGAAATTATCATGCAATGCTACATGGTTATATTGTGAAGTCAAAAGTTTAATATGTACTATGATGCCAGCAAAGTGGTGAGCTAGGAAGACTAAATTCTCCCAAGGAAAGATGAAAAAAGAGAGAGAAAGCAGCTGAAAAACCTCATAGGAGTTCTGGAAAACAGTCAAACAAAGATCGACAGCAACAAAGTAGTAGTAGCAAACAGGTAATTAGGAAAAATTCAGAACAGAGTGTGACAAGGAATTTCATTGTGCATCACTCACCTGTACCCTCCTCCTGTCTGGAGCAGTGCAGTCTTGATCAGCTCCCAGTTGCCTCCCTCAAACCAAAGTGATCACAGAAAACCTGTGTGCAATGTTCCAACCTACTTGGGGGCTGTTTGGAGATTGCTGTCTGTTCCACTTAACTCTAAACTGAAGAGCAGCTAGAGGGGCTATTACAGCTGCAGGGGGACTATATATATATGGAGTGAGTGTTAGTTGCTCAGTCATGTCTGACTCTTTGTGACCCTGTGTTCAATAGCCCACCAGGCTCCTCTGTCCATGGAATTCTCCAGGCAAGAATGCTGGAGCGGGTTGCCAGTCCCTTCTCCAGGATATCCTCCTGACCCAGGGATTGAACCCAGGTTTCCTGCATTATAGGCAGATTCTCTACCATCTAAGCCACCAAGGAAGCCCATATATATGTATATATGGGGCCAAGGAAAAGGACAAAGGAATATGGGGGAGACATAGACTAGACCAAGTATTAGTAAAACCCTGAGTAGAACTGGGGTGTGGATTTGGGTGAGGAGGAACATAGGGCATTCAAAAACAGTCATAAATACACCAGAATCAGAAAGCCGCCCACAGGCCAGGCAAGATGCTGACTCAGAAATGAACTGAGACCCCTTTTTCCTGTTGGGCTAAAACCAGGACTAGGAAACACCCTGATGCTGGGAGGGATTGGGGGTAGGAGGAGAAGGGGACGACTGAGGATGAGGTGGCTGGATGGCATCACTGACTCGATGGACGTGAGTCTGAGTGAACTCCAGGAGTTGGTGATGGACAGGGAGGCCTGGCTTGCTGCAGTTCATGGGGTCGCAAAGAGTCGGACATGACTGAGCGACTGAACTGAACTGAACTGAGGAGCATACCAAGCAAACTAATGAAGGAAAATCATGAAAAGGAACAAATCTACCAAGAGTATTTGCCTTGTTTGTTAAACAAGTTGTTTAAAGTACCCAACTATGAACACATTCACAAAGGAACACACACAGGAACACACACACGTATGGATGGGGCAGGGCAACCATCAGAGAGGGGCCAGAGGAGCAGAGTCTGGAGCTCTGACCAGTGTGTGCCAGGGTTGCACCACATGCATGGCCATCCATGCCAGGGGCTGCTCCAGCACACCTTCCTCCAGCTCTGCTCCCCTCTGGGGCATAGGTGCCAGTATCAGGGATGGGGAGGGGGGTGCACACTTACAAGGGGTGGAACTAAGTTGAGGCCAACCTTCATGGCTTCTGCTCCAGCCCCTTGAGACCTACCTGGCCCAGTAGGGTTGAGACAGTCAGCGAGCACAGGAGAAGCCTTTGCTCACACTGGGCTCTGGTTCTTGCCTCCCCCACCCTGTCCCACTGAGGTGACAGTTGCCAGCACACCCTGGGAAGGGGTGACCCTGCCCACCTCAGCTCCAGCTTTGCACCAAAGCCTCTGGGCACACAGACTGCATAAGGATGCATCCACACAAGGACACCCCTGTAAGAACAGATCAGGAAACTTTTTCACTTTTTCTGTCTCTTTTTCCTAGAGACAGAGAAAGTAAAGCAAAATGAGAAGACAAAGGAATTTGTCTCAAATGAAACAATAAGAAAAACACCTGAAAAAATCTGCTAAAGAGATAGAGATGAATAATTTACCAAAATAATTCATTTACCAGAATTCAGAATAGTAATTAAGAATGCTTCTCTAACTAGGGAATAGAACATAAAAACATTCACATGATAGGGGTTTCAGAAGGAGACAAGTAAGGAAAAAGGGTGCAAAATGTATGTGGTGAAATTATGGGTAAAAACTTCTGAACCTGGGACTTCCCTGGTGGTCCAGTGGTGAGGATTCTGTGCTTCCACTACAGGGGGCACAGGTTTTGAACCTGGTCAGGGAACTACTTAGCAAAGGTGATTAAAACCATGAGACAGGGGATGTTCCTGGATTACCTGGGTCACCCTAGTGTAATCACAAAGTCCTGGGACCTGGGAGGGCTGTAGTCAAAGAGAAGGTGGGAAGATAGGAGCATTAGAAAAGACACTCCAAGATGTGATGTGCTGTCTCTGAAGATGACGGAAGAGTCTACAAGGCAAAAAATGAGGTGTTCAGTCGTTCAGTTGTGTCCAACTCTTTGCCACCCTATGGACTGCAGCACACCAGCCTCCTCTGTCCTTCACTATTTCCCAGAGTTTGCTCAAATTCATTTCCATTGAGTCAATGATGTCCTCCAACCATCTTGTCCTCTGTTGGCCCTTTTCCTCCTGCCTTCAATCTTGCCCCAAATCAGGGTCTTCTCTAATGAGTCAGCTCTTAGCATCAGGTGGCCAAAGTATTGGAGCTTCAGGTTCAGCATCAGTCCTTTCAATAAATATCATGGTTGGAACTAGGATTTCCTTTAGGGTTGATTGGTTTGATCTTCTTTCAGTTCAAGGGACTCCCACGAGTCTTCTCCAGCACCACAGTTCAAAAGCATCAATTCTTCGGTGCTCAGCCTTCTTTATGGTCCTACTCTCACATCCTACATGATTACAGGAAAAGCCAAAGCTTTGACTCTATGGACCTTTGTCAGAAAAGTGATGTCTCTGCTTTTCTATATGCTCTCTAAGCTTCTCATAGCTTTTCTTCCAAGAGGCAAGTGTCTTTAATTTCATGGCTGTGGTCACAATCTACATTGATTTTTAGCCCAAGAATATGAAGCCTGTCACTGTTTCCATTTTTTCCCTATCTATTTCCCATAAACTTATGGGACCAGATGCCATAATCTCAGTTTTTGAATGTTGAGTTTTAAGCCAACTTTTTCACTCTCCTCCCTCACCTTCATCAAGAGGCTCTTTAGTTCCTCCTCACTTTCTGCCAAAAGGGTAGTGTCACCTGCGTATCTGAGGTTATTGACATTTCTCCTGGCAATCTTGATTCCAGCTTGTGATTCATCCAGTCCTTCATTTCACATGATGTACTCTGCATATAAGTTACATAAGCAGGATACAATAATATACAGTCTTGACATACTTCTTTCCCAATTTTGAAGCAGCCCATTGTTCCATATCCAATTCTATCTGTTGCTTCTTGACCTGCATACAGGTTTCTCAGGAGGCTGGTAAGATGGTCTGGTATTACCATCTCTTTAAGAATTTTCCACAGTTTGTTGTGATCCACACACCCAAAGGCTTTAGCATAGTCAGTGAGGAGGAGTGGATATTTTTCTGGAATTCTCTTGCTTTTTCTATGATCCCATGGATGCTGGCAATTTGATCTCTGGGCCTCTGCCTTTTCTAAATCCAACTTGTACACTTGGAAGTCTTTGGCTCACATACTGTTGAAGTCTAGCTTGAAGGATTTTGAGCATTAATTTGCTAGCATGTGAAAAGAGTACAATTTGCAGTAGTTTGAACATTCTTTGCAATTGCCCTTCTTTGGGATTGAAATGAAAACTGACATTTTCTACAGTTTTCCAAATTTGCTGGTAAATTGAGGGCAACACATTAACGGCATCATCTTTTAGGATTTAAAATAGTTCAGCTTGATATCCATCATCTCCACGACCTTTGTTCATAATAATGCTTCCTAAGGCCCACCATTCAGGTATTACCTAAATCAAATCCCTTATGATTATACAGTGGAAGTGAGAAATAGATTTAAGGGCCTAGATCTGATAGATAGAGTGCCTGATGAACTATGGACTGAGGTTCGTGACATTGTACAGGAGACAGGGATCAAGACCATCCCCATGGAAAAGAAAAGCAAAAAAGCAAAATGGCTGTCTGGGGAGGCCTTACAAAAAGCTGTGAAAAGAAGAGAAGCAAAAAGCAAAGGAGAAAAGGAAAGATATAAGCATGTGAATGCAGAGTTCCAAAGAATAGCAAGAAGAGATAAGAAAGCCTTCCTCAGTGATCAACGCAAAGAAATAGAGGAAAACAACAGAATGGGAAAGACTAGAGATCTCTTCAAGAAAATTAGAGGTACCAAGGGAACACTTCATGCAAAGATGGGCTCGATAAAGGACAGAAATGGCATGGACCTAAGAGAAGCAGAAGATATTAAGAAGAGGTGGCAAGAATACACAGAAGAATTGTACAAAAAGATCTTCATGACCCAGATAATCATGATGGTGTGATCACTCATCTAGAGCCAGACATCCTGGAATGTGAAGTCAAGTGGGCCTTAGAAAGCATTACTATGAACAAAGCTAGTGGAGGGGATGGAATTCCAGTTGAGCTATTTCAAATCCTGAAAGATGATGCTGTGAAAGTGCTGCACTCAGTATGCCATCAAATTTGGAAAACTCAGCAGTGGCCACAGGACTGGAAAAGGTCAGTTTTCATTCCAATCCCAAAGAAAGGCAATGCCAAAGAATGCTCAAAGTACCACACAATTGCACTCATCTCACACGCTAGTAAAGTAATGCTCAAAATTTTCCAAGCCAGGCTTCAGCAATACGTGAACTGTGAACTTCCAGATGTTCAAGCTGGTTTTAGAAAAGGCAGAGGAACCAGAGATCAAATTGCCAACATCCGCTGGATCATCAAAACAGCAAGAGAGTTCCAGAAAAACATCTATTTCTGCTTTATTGACTATGCCAAAGCCTTTGACTGTGTGGATCACAAGAAACTGTGGAAAATTCTGAAAGAGATGGGAATACCAGACCACCTGACCTGCCTCTTGAGAAATCTGTATGCAGGTCAGGAAGCAACAGTTAGAACTGGACATGGAACAACAGACTGGTTCCAAATAGGAAAAGGAGTATGTCAAGGCTGTATATTATCACCCTGCTTATTTAACTTCTATGCAGAGTACATCATGAGAAACGCTGGATTGGAAGAAACACAAGCTGGAATCAAGATTGCCGGTAGAAATATCAATAACCTCAGATGTGCAGATGACACCACTCTGATGGCAGAAAGTGAAGAGGAACTCAAAAGCCTCTTGATGAAAGTGAAAGTGGAGAGTGAAAAGTTGGCTTAAAGCTCAACATTCAGAAAACAAAGATCATGGCATCTGGTCCCATCACTTCATGGCAAATAGATGGGGAAACAGTGGAAACAATGTCAGACTTTATTTTGGGGGGCTCCAAAATCACTGCAGATGGTGACTGCAGCCATGAAATTAAAAGATGCTTACTCCTTGGAAGGAAAGTTATGACCAACCTAGATAACATATTGAAAAGCAGAGACATTACTTTGCCAACAAAGGTCTGTCTGGTCAAGGCTATGGTTTTTCCTGTGGTCATGTATGGATGTGAGAGTTGGACTGTGAAGAAGGCTGAGCACTGAAGAATTGATGCTTTTGAACTGTGGTGTTGGAGAAGACTCTTGAGAGTCCCTTGGACTGCAAGGAGATCCAACCAGTCCATTCTGAAGGAGATCAGCCCTGGGATTTCTTTGGAGGGAATGATGCTGAAGCTGAAACTCCAGTACTTTGGCCACCTCATGTGAAGAGTTGACTCATTGGAAAAGACTCTGATGCTGGGAGAGATTGGGGGCAGGAGGAGAAGGGGACGACAGAGGATGAGATGGCTGGATGGCATCACTGACTTGATGGACGTGAGTCTTAGTGAACTCCAAGAGTTTGTGATGGACAGGGAGGCCTGGCGTGCTGCAATTCATGGGGTCGCAAAGAGTCAGACACGACTGAGTGACTGAACTGAACTGAACTGAAGGCCCACTAGACTTCACACTCCAGGATGTCTGGCTGGAGGTAAGTGACCACACCATAGTGGTTATCTGGATCATTGACATTTGTGGTTAATTCTGTGTATTCTTGCCATCCGTTCTTAATCTCTTTTGCTTCTTTTAGGTCCATACTGTTTCTGTCCTTTACTGTGCCTACCTTTGCATGACATTTTCCCTTGGTATCTCTAGTTTTCTGAAGAGATCTCTAGTCTTTCTCACTCTATTGTTTCAGTCTATCTCTTTGCATTGTTCACTTATGAAGGTGTTCTTATTTCTCTTTGCTAGTCTTCAGAACTCTGCATTCAGCTGCCTATATATTTCCCTTTCTCCTTTGCCCTTTCACTTCTCTTCTTTTCTCAGGTATCTGTAAGGCTTTCTCAGACAGCCATTTTGTCTTCTTGCATTTCTTTTACTTGGGGATGGTGTCAGTCACTGCCTACTGTACAATGTTATGAACCTCCATCCACAATTCTTTAGGCACTCTGTATCAGATCTAATCTCTTGAATATATTTGTCACTTCCATTGTATAACCATTTGATTTAGGTCATACCTGAATGGCCTTCACAACAAACTGTGGAAAATTCTTCAAGAGATGGGAATACCAGACCACCTGACCTACCTCTTGATAAATCTGTATGCAGGACAACAAGCAACAGTTAGAACTGGACATGGAAAAACAGACAGGTTCCAAATTGGGAAAGGAGTACATCAAGGCTGTACATTGTCACCCTGCTTATTTAACTTATATGTAGAGTACATCATGAAAAATGCTGGGCTGGATGAAGCACAAGCTGGAATCAGGATTGCTGGGAGAAATAGCAATAACCTCAGATATGCAGATAACACAACCATTATGGCAGAAAGTGAAGAAGAACTAAAGAGCCTCTTGATGAAAGTGAAAGAGGAGAGTGAAAAGTTGGTTTAAAGCTCAACATTCAGAAAATGAAGATCATGGCATCTGGTCCCATCATTTCATGGCAAATAGATGGGGAAACAATGGAAACAGTGAGAGACTTTATTTGGGGGGGCTCCAAAATCATTGCAGATGGTGACCGCAGCCATGAAATTAAAAGATCCTTGGAAGAAAAGCTATGACAAACCTAGATAGCATATTAAAAAGCAGAGACATTACTTTGCCAACAAAAGGCCATCTAGTCAAAGCTATTGTTTTTCCAGTAGTCATGTATGAATGTGAGAGTTGGACTATAAAGGCAGCTGAGCACTGAAGAATTGATGCTTTTGAACTGTGGTGTTGGAGAACACTCTTGAGAATCCCTTGGACTGCAAGGAGATCCAACCAGTCCATCCTAAAGGAAACCAGTCCTGAATACTCACTCATTGGAAGGACTGATTCTGAAGCTCAAACTCCAATAATTTGGCCACCTGATGCGAAGAACTGACTCACTGGAAAAAGCCCTGATGCTGTGAAAGATTGAAGGTGAGAGGAGAAGGGGATGACATAGGTTGAGATGGTTGGATGGAATCCCTAACTCGAGGGACATGAGTTTGAGTAAGCTCCAGGACTTGGTGATGGACAGGAAAGCCTGGTGTACTGCAGTCCATGGGGTCGCAAAGAGTCAGACACGACAGACCAACTGAACTGAACTGATCTGAATTGCCTAGTTGCTTTCCCTAGTACAGGGAGGAACCAGAGTCCCACACATTAGCAGAAAATTGGATAAAAGATTTACTGAACATGGCCCTGCCCACCAGAGCAAGACTCAGTTTTCCCCACAGCCAGTCCCTCCCATCAAGTAGCTTGTACAAGCTTCTTATCCTCATCCATCACAGGGCAGAAAGAAGGAGCAAGAATCTCAGTGCTATGGCCTCCAGAATGAAAACCACAATCACAGAAAACTAACCAAAATAATCAGATGGATCAAAGCCTTGTGTAACGCCAGTAACTATCAGTTCAGTTCAGTCGCTCAGTCTATAAGTCATGCCATTCACCCATGATGGACAGGTCCTGGTAGAGAGTTCTGATGAAATGTGGTTCACTGGAGAAGGGAATGGCAAACCACTTAGCATTCTTGTCTTGAGAACCCCATTAACAATATGAAAAGGCAAAAAGATATGACACTGAAAAATGAGCACCCCAGGTTAGTAGGTGCACAACATGCTACTAAGGAAGAATAGAAATATACCAGCAGAAAGAAAGAGGATGAGCCAACACAGAACAACACCCAGTTGTGGGTGTGTCTAGCGGTAAAAGTAAAGTCTGATGCTTTAAAGAACGATATTGCATAGGAACCTGGGATGTTAGGTCCATGAATCAAGGTAAATTGAATATGGTCAAACAGGAGACGGCAAGAGTAAAGATCAACATTTTAGGAATCAGTGAACCAAAATGGGCTGGAATGGACAATTTTAATTCAGATGACCATTATATCTACTACTGTGGGCAAGAATCCCTTAGAAGAATTGGAGTAGCCCTCATTGTCAAGAGAAGAGTCTGAAATGCAGTACATGGGTGAAATCTCAAAATCAGCAGAAGGATCTCAGTTCATTTCCAAAACAAATCATTCAGCATCACAATAATCCAAGTCTATGCCCCAACTTCAAATTCCAAAGAAGCTGAAGTTGAATGGTTCTGTAAAGACCTATAAGACCTTCTAGATCCAACACCAAAAAAAATAAATAAAAGATGTCCTTTTCATCATAGAGGACTGTGAAGCAAAAGTAAGAGGTCAAGAGATAACAGAAGTAACAGGCAAGTTTGGCCTTGGAGTACAAATGAAGCAGGGCAAAGACTAAACAGAGTATTACAAAGAGAATGCTCTTGTCTTAGCAAATACCCTCTTCCAACAACACAAGACCTGGTCTTTAGGAGTCGGAAAAGGCAAGAAAACAGATTTTCCCCTACAACCTCCAGAAAAGAAGGCACATCTGCTGACACTTCAATTTTAGCCCATGGAACCAGATTTTGAATTTCAGACCTCCAGAAATATAAAATAATACATTATTTTTGTTTCCATCCACAAAGGTTTTGGTCATTTGTTGTAGCAGCAACAGTAACTAATACAGATGTGGTTCAAGTCAGCCCCACCTCCATCCGCTGCATCATAGGTTTTCCTCTCTCTGCTAGACTGTTCCTCTGACCTCAGAGGCAGGCAGTCATCTGCCGCATCAGGGAAACTTGTCTCTTGATATCACTTTTCTCCTCAGAGACTGTGCAATTCTGTGGTCGTCATTACAGCAAAGTCTTTGAAGACTGTGTATACTCTGCTTCTCACTGATCTCTTGCACCATTTCTTGAACCCATTCTCCTCATGGTTTGCCTTCACCACTCTATCAAAGCTGCACTTGACCTTGCCAAGGTTAACTGCCCAATCCACCGGTCAGTTTCAGTCTTCCCTGATTTGTCCCCTTGTTAGCATTGGTCTCTTTTTTCTTCCAAACATCTGCTTCGCATGCCTTCTAAGAACAACCCCTCCTTCCTCACTCACCAATCCTTCTCAGCCTCTTTTGCAGGTTCCTCCATATTTTTTTTTAATCACCTTCTTAATGCTGGGTTCTCATGAAGCTTAACTTCCCTATCTATACCACTCACTGTATAACATCTTTGATTATCGAGTCTCGTGGCTTTAAGAGGCAACTGAAATTAACAAACCACAAGTTAAATATTTTATCTAAACCTTTTCTCTGGTAGAATTCTATGTCCAACTGTATGCATGCATCTTCACTTGGGTACCTAAAGGCATCTCAAAGATACATGTCTATAATTGAACTCCTAATCTTCCCACAAAAGTGTGCTCCCCCACATCGTCTCCATCTGAGAAAATGGCATCTCCATCTCCTGTCCCTTAGCCACAAACACCTGGAGTCAACTTTGATTCCCCTTTTCCTTTAACTGTATGTCCAACATGTTAGACAGTCTAAGTCATGCTGCCCTTAAAATAAATCCCTGTTCTAACAACTCTGACCATATTTACTGCTCCTTCTGTGGTCCAAGCCAACATCATCTCTCACCTAAATTCCTGTAGAGTCCTAAATGAGGGCTCTTCTTTCTCTTTTCTTCTCAACACAACAACCAGGTTATGTTATGTAACAACTCATGTCTGTTCCTGTAACTACTCTGCTCAAAACACAAAATATCATTCTCCATTTCTCTCACAGTAAAGTCCTTTTACATGCCTATGTGACACAGATCCACTGGCCCCACTGGCTCTCTGGTCAACTCCTGTCTTCTTTCCTCACTAAACTCCACCCACATCAGCTGACTTGCTGGCCCTTAAATGTTATGTGAACACTCTTCCTTCCTGAATTTAGTGTTTTGTGTTCCAGAGAAATGAAGGGAGCCACAATCTCTCTTTCAAGGCTGCTTCTTGTACAATTGAAAAGCTGTGTGGGATGTAGGGCAGTTGGTGTTTCTGCCTAACAGATGTACAGAAATGCAAAAGACTGTGCAGAATTTTCTCAACAGGCACTTACCCATTTCTAACAGCTAAATTCTCCTGATTTCATTTACTGTCTCCTCCTCCACTAGACTATAAACTCAAGAATTTCTCATTTTAAAAGAAAAATAATTTCTCATTTTAATTAACATTTATTATAAAACAATGTATTACTAAAGAACGTTCAGTAAAGTTTTTCTGAATGAGAGTAAATGGCAACTAATGAAATACTGGGAGAATATACAAGAACTCATCAAAATGCTAAGCATGGGCAGACAATTGAGAAATTAAATAAATGAGTAACGTGTGCTGCTTTACAATAAAAATATAATACTGGATTTTTTAAATCATATTTTTAGCTTATCAAGATAATTATGCTAAGTTAAAAAATAAATATACAATCTGTAGATTGAAGATTATTTGTCTTTTATATAAACACACATACACAATTGCATAGGATTCATAAAGAAAATGCACCAAAGTTAAGTATTAGTAAGTGGTTTAATCGTAGCTCATTTTTATTTCCTATCCTTTCCCTTCTGTTTTCCAATGTTTCTGCAATTTGTGTGTTTTTTCAAATATCAGAAAGAAAGAGTATTCTTACTTTGAAGTCTTTATTGTTTCGTAAACTGTTTTTCTTTTTTTAAGGAAAGGCAAGCTTTCAAATATTCAGACACTTCATTTAAGCACATCCACCAAGAACAAAAATCCTCTTCCCTAGAAGCAAGAAATTCTTGAAGATCCAGAAGGAGGGCTAAGAGTCAATATTCTTCAGAAAATGGAAACTCAGGGTGACCAACACCCCTGAAAGAGAAGGAAGCGGATTAATTTATTAAATCTGTCATATTGTCAGAGAAAGCATTACTCTGTGGAGGCAGTCAGGATGGGCTAAAACTCTAAATCTACAAACACATCCCTCCTTCTCCCCACCCTCCCCGACAAGCACACGCAGATGTCTGCTCCATGTACACACAGAAGCTGCATGTCCAGTCCCAATATTCACATGTAATATTCACTCCACAGTGATACGTAGTTTGACTCAGGTTACAATTTCCAAGAGGGCACAAGACCTGGGTCTAACTATGGAGATCATTTCAGACACAAGTGGAACTTCTGTCCCTAGATGATAAGAAGGGTCGCAGTGAACAAATTAGCTCCTCTTTTCCACAAATCCATTACAAAGCTGATATTGAGCACCCCCAAAACAGAGTGTCCCCATTAAGGAACTTCTCATCTATTGGAGAGATACCTTGTGCACCTGAATAATCATAGAGCACAGAGTGGGATTATTATTTTCTTAATTTATACTGTACTGTATTAAAACACTGGTTATTCAGCAAGTAGTATTACTGCTGTTTTCCTTTTTTTCCATGTTTCTACTTTTCTCTCTGAAAACGTCATTTTCTGTTCACTTCATTAAAAAGTGAATTCTGAATGATTCCAAGTGCCAGGAGCTGTGCTGTTGACCCAAGCCCACAAAGATGTGTAAGTCTAGGCATTCACAGCCTAATGAAAGAGAATATACATTTATACTTAAAAGTCTTTAAGTATAGAAATGCAACTATCCACCTTTTTTTCAATTATCATGTCTTTAATCAGAACATAATAGTGGCTCAGCTGGTTAAGAATATGCCTGCAATGTGGGAGACCTGGACCGATCCCTGGGTTGGGAAGATCCCCTGGAGAAGGGAAAGGCTACCCACTCGAGTATTCTGGCCTGGAAAATTCCATGGATTGTATAGTCAATGGGGTCCCAAAGAGTCGAACATGACTGAGCGACTTCCACACTTATCAGAATCATGATATAGCTTTACAAACAATAGGGAGAGCTTTGGGATCTTTCATTTGAAGCATAATCTTTGTTAACCAATAATTTGTATTCCCTTCTCTCTAAACTTCCTTCCAAATTTCTCTTCTGTCTCTTCAGTCCCAATATTCTCCTGTAGTAATTAAGCAGCCAGAATCATGTTAGTGACTAGGTCAAAGTCAAGGAGGTGGGGGCTCCCCAGGGGATGGACTTCTAAAGTGTGCTTAGTTGCTCAGTCACGTCTGACTGTTTATGACGCCATGGACTGTAACCCACCAGGTTCCTCTGTCCATGGGATTTTTCAGGCAAGAATACTGGATTGGGCTGCCATGCCCTCCTCCAGGGGATCTTCTCACACAGGAATTGAACCCAGGTCTCCTGCACTGCAGGTGGATTCTTTACCATCTGAGCCACCAAGGACTTCTGATGGACAAAAGCTAAACTGGGCTGAGTCTTTACTCAAGAAACCAGAGACCCAGATGATCCTATCTGGGTGTGTCCTGCTAAAGACACAGAGTCACTCACTGGAGGGTCAGTTAAGCTCATGATCTACTGGTAATTCAACTTTGTGAGATAACAAGGATGAGGACATGGGAGTCATAATAGGGAAAAAAGATCAATGAAGAGATTAATTTGAAAGAAATGATGGTATCTTGGAAAAGAAATGCCCATTAATGATAATATCCACCAGACACTTAGGGGCAGGCCCATGTGACTTCACAGCACTGTTGCACATTGACCTTCATGAGACCCTCCTCAATAAAAATGTCAACAATACATTTTATAATTGTGTTCACAGGATTTACATGAATGCCGGCTTCCCAGGTGGCTCAGTGGTAAAGGAAACACTTGCCAGGCAGGAGACATGGGTTCGATCCCTTGATCCCCAAGGTTCCCTGGAGAAGGAAATGACAACCCACTCCAGTATTCCTTCCTGGGGAATCCCATGGATTGAGGAGCCCGTTGGGGTTCATTCCACAAGGCCCCAAGATTTGGGCATGAATAAGCAACTAAACAGAACAAAACAAGAAAGTAATCTTTGATGGATTCGTTAATACATCAGTCAGTTCAGTTCAGTTCAGTCGCTCAGTTATGTCCGACTCTTTGGGACCCCATGAATCACAGCACACCAGGCCTCCCTGTCCATCACCAATGCCTGGAGTTTACTCAAACTCATGTCCATCGAGTCAGTGATGCCATCCAGCCATCTCATCCTCTGTCATCCCCATCCCCTCCTGCCCCCAATCCCTCCCAGCATCAGGGTCTTTTCCAATAAGTCAACTCTTCACATAATACATAGTTATTATTAATATAATCATGTTCCCCTGATGTAAAAAGAGATAAAGATTAAACATGTTCACAGGTCGCTGAAACAATTGTTGGCTGCAGCACCATGCCCTTTGTGTTCCCTGGGTGCTCGGCACTGAGAGGAGGTGCACCAGGCACAGGGAATAGGGGCACAAAGTGGTGAATTCACCACGATGCCAACTCTGGGGATTTTACTGATGAGTTGTCCTGGGCCCATCACTGCTGTTGGTCAAAGATGGAACCCTGGAGGAAATCTCTGGTATGAGGTCTGCAGAAAGTCCCCGGTTACTCCTAAGCAGGAAATCAGCACTGTCTTTCTAGAATTATCCTTTTGAAAAGCTTAGTTCCCCTGCTGACCCGCCTGCTAGAGAAAACAGTGTCTGGGTGAAACATCTGCGAGTCACTTACGGGTGAAAATCACAATATCTTATATTTCTGTTGAGGCCATCGATTGCTTTCATGTCTTCTGGAGTCAGTTCAAAGTCAAACACCTGGAAGGAAGGGACAATCACATTACCCCTCCCTCAAGGAGCCAGTCTCCCTCTGGGGACTGGAGGATTTTCCAGCTGGATGGAGTCAAGAAGAAGGAGCAGGGAAGCCATGTCTGTCCTCAGCTTTCAGGAGAACCAGCATGGGAACCTCTGCTGAGTTCTCACCTCTCCTTCCCATACCTTCTCCTTCTCTGTCCACCTCACAAACATTACAGCGCATCAGTCCCTTATCTTTCTAAGTGAATCACTTCAGCCAGAAAGCAAACTAAAATCATTCTTTTCCAATCACACTGCCTTCAGGTACTCCTAACTCGATAACTGCAATTGAGCATTAGACTGATTAACTCTTCCCAACATCCTGTAAGGGTGACAGCGATCAGCTAAAGTAGTGCAGGGAGGAGGCTCCCCCTTTAAAGCCTGTTCAGGAATCTAATATCAAAATTACTCATTATCTATGAATAAATCTAACAAAAACTTTATGTAAATGTCTTAGTGGAGAAAGTTATGAAGTGTTTTAACATTAAAGAACACCTAAGTAATTAAAACTTCACTTCATAATCATGAAATGAAAAGCTCAATTTTGTAAAGAAATTCATTTTCTCCAAAGTGATCTAGTGTTTCAATGCAACATGACCCAAAGACTTGAGCATGTATTCTCTCCTGGAAGTTGGTAAAGTGATACTAAATTTTAAATAAAAGAACAGCTAATCAAAAGCAGCCAATACAGCTTTAAAAAATAAAAAATTACCATTATGAAAAGCAAGACTTATTTTCCACTTTAATAACATGGTGCAGAAAACTGAATAGTTAAATAGAAAAGAGATAACAGAAATGTATTTATGGACACTTGATATATGACTGAGTTGACAATGAAAATCTGTGAGGAAATATGAAACCTTAGATTTACATTTAAATATACTTAAACATGTGTGCATCCATTTTCATATTATCTTAGATAGACAGTTCCAGCTAGATTACAGAACCAAATTTAAATGGAAACACAGAAACAAATGATGAGGAGACAATTTCCGTTCCCCTCACTTGGCCTGACCTGTAACCTGCATTGGACAGTGATATTTCCCAGAAGAGATGACCCAGATCTGAGCCCAGACAGGAAGAGGACTATTTCCCTAATAACTGACTTGGGATAATAGCACTGTGCTGAGATGAAGACCAGATTAGTTGTCCCAGTCTAGTCAAATATTCATCAAAACTATACAGAGAAGGGTGGAGGCTCCTCTGACAAGAGCCTCGTCCGCCTGCTAAAGCAGAACTGCCCAGCTGCTTCGCATTGAACTGCAAAAGCACAGGATAGCCCAGCCCAGAGGACAGCAACTTAGCTGAGTGCAGGTTGATTGTCAAACCACAGAATCCAAGAGACGCATAAATCATCTCTGCATTAAATCCTGAAACTGGGGAGTTTCCATACAATTATGGCTAAAGGTACAATAATGATCTTCTACACAGAAAACAAAGTATAGACAACCTAGCAAAAATGGACAAAGTCTTGAAGAGGACTTCACAAAGACAGAAACTCAAGATTAAATGTATGAAGATGAAATCTTATTAGTATTCAGGGAAAGGCAAAATAAAAATACAATGGTTTGGAAGTTAACGATCACTGCCATAGATTTTCTGTCCTCATATTCACATGATGATGCTGTTAAAAATGAATCCTTTGAGGGGTGATTATGTCATGATGGTGGAGCCCTCATGAAAGAGATTTAAACAACATAATATTCACATAAGAGAACTGGGGGAGTTCTTTGCCCCCTCCACCATGTTAAGATACAAGGAGTAACCTGTGACTTGGAGGAGCAGCTTCACCTGACCACTCAGCCATTCTGATCTCAGATCTCCAGCTTCTACTGTGAGAAACAAATTCCAGTTTTTTTCTCAGCCACTTAACCTATGGTGTTTTATTACAGCAGTTCAAACAGTATTGAAAAAATCACATAATGCAATTGCATAATTGAGAATGAAGAAAATAAGATGTCATTTTGCACAAAGTGACAGAATACATTGCAAATGTAATGCTCAAGCTAAAACCTCCATTTTCTGTCCAACCGTAACCCTCTCCAGCCATAATGCCTCTCCTGTTGCCACAGCAGGAGGAGAAAACTACCAGGCATTCACACACAGGGAAAGATCAGGTAACTCGTTTTGGCCCAAAGATAGTCTGAGAGCTGGACAAAGAATGACCCTCGTGAAGGATACTCCCTAGGAGCCCTCTGCCCACAGCCCCACTCATCATCACCTGCATGTTCTCTTTGATCCACTCCTTGTTGTTCCCCTTGGCCAGAACCACAACCCCACGTTGTATCTGGTAGCGAAGGGCAACCAGAGCTGCCGTTTTCTTGTGCTTCTGGGCAATGGCAGAGAGAACTGGGTCCTCCAAGAGAACAGGGTGGTTTGGGTTCACCCTGGAAGGAAATTCAGAAATGCTGAGGAGCCAAGACTAAATACTCAATTTCTGAATATTTTCCCAAACAGAACAAGAGGTTCACTCTAGACCAGGGCTTCCCAAAGTATAGTTCATTGACCAGCATCATCACTATCAACTAAGATCTTGTAAGAAATACAAATTCCATGGCAGAGCTGAAAACAAACTGAATCAGAACCTCAACTGTGTCACCTCCTATTCTGTTTACAAAGCTCTGCAGGTGATTCGGAGGCATTATTGAGTTGAGACCATGACTGCCAAACTCATGGATTTTTTTCCTTTAATTTTCAGGGGTGTTTTTTCTTATATAATCAAGGGCATGAATAGAGAAGCAGAAGGAAAGACCAAGAATTGTTTGTAAATTTCACTTTTTCTAAGGTATTGATAAAAATTGAGAGGTCTCAAAATAAGAGACATTTATTTCATCATTATTCTACTATAGATGCTTATAAAAATGGTTCAAATTGAATTTTTTTTCTATCATGATAGAAACCTAGGAGTTAAATACTATTATCTCAACTTTAGACATAAGGTAAGTGAACCTTGGAACACCTATTTTTAAAAATGTGCGCATTAGTTAATAAGTAAATCATGACATAAGCTTGTGTCTCTGGTCTCAACCAGGAGATTATATATAGATTTTAATGTAGACATTTGTTATTCATGAGTCGACAAGCTAATATAATCTAGAAAAATTGGCAGGGTGATGGGAAGATAAAAGAGAAGAATTCATTCCATTACTCCTCTCTCTCCCCTCTGCCTATGAGAGTTATCTGAGTATTGTATGATTTAAACTATCTCATCAAAAATTGAATTTTACATAAACTCCCTGTTGCTTTCATTAGAGTTCAATACCATCCTTTTACTCTTTGGGATCCCAGAGCACTATAGGCAACAAGAACAATATCATGTGACTTGCAGAAATCCAACAGTTTCCTCTGGTTGAGATAAGGGTGACATTCCACCTGTAGAAAACCAATAGAGAAGAGTGTCACGTATTATGGAAATGTAATATTAAATGACAAAGAAAGGCAAAAAGTTTAAAAAATGATAAAGGAAATACTATAACATTAAATGTAATTTGGAAATATTAATATCAACAGAGAGAAATAGAGAAAAGTTTGTTTATACACTTAATTTATGATGGACATAGATGGGAGAACCAGTCTGAGATTGACTAACCAAAAGATGGGCTCTACATCTGAGTAGATATTCAAGAGTAAAATTCATACAGTGTTAGCATCACAATGAGCCTTTAAGTCCACCCTCTAACCTGAATGATTTTCATCATCTCCAACACAGTTTTCTCAACTGCGCTCCCTGTTAAAGACTTATAAACACTGTGACACCAAGACTAAGGATTCAGCCATCAGAACCCCACACAAACCCTTAACACCCATCTCAGCTGATTTGCCTCTTTATCAATTTATTTCCCATTCCACATTTTCATGGTTTTCCTTCCTGTACAAAGTTCACTCCAGGGCACTTTCACCCTGTGACTTGGCCATCCTTTCATCTCGGGGAAATACCTCCTTCCTCAACTTCTGCGTTCTACCAGGAAGATCTCTGCACTTTTCCGCCCAGATTTACAGACAGAGATACCATTTTGGATTTTATACACACCATGCAGACAGGAACTCAGCTGTTTAGAATCTCCTGTCCACAATGGTCAGGTGAACAGGAGGGGAGGACAGACAGACATCAGGCCCCAGGGCAAGAAGGAGGTTCTGGAGAGCAGGAGAGGGAGAAGCTGAGCTGCTCACCTGGTTGCAGACAGGCTTGTACTTGAGCCCCGGCTTGTTCAGGATCTTCTCCAGCTGCTTGTGGTTGAAGTTGGACACCCCGATGGATTTGGCCAGCCCTGCGTCCTTGCACTTCTCCAGGGCCTGGGAGGGAGGGGTGGTAAACAATTACATGGAATGATAGAACAAGACTAAATGCTGAAAAACACCAGTAATCACTGTCATCCATCAAGAATTAGCATTGATTATCAAGAAGGAAAGAGAGGAAGAAGACATGATATAAAAAGAAATATTGTTTGCTCCTTGAACCCTGGAGAAGACATATCATATGGAAGGAAAGAGATGCCTGTCTGCACTGTCCCATATTCTCCTCCTCCATTCCTCTCTGTAAACATTACAGCAATGGCTTCCTCCCCACAAACCCAGCATCCCAGCCCTTAGATTCATGAACTGCTGAGTCTGATGGTCCACGGCACATTCTCACAGGTGGAAAAAATGAAGGAAGTTCCCACTCTCCTGGCTCCTCCCCAGTCTCTCTACTCCTCATACTCACCTCCCATGTGAGACGGAAATCCACTGAGTCCGCTATCAGTTTTCCATTTTCATCTTTTGGATATAATTCCTCCCCTGGCTAGAATAGAAGCAGTCATTTTAGAGATGTCACAAAATAATTTCTCCACATTTAGCAAGGCTGCCTGGCACCAGGGATTAAACCTCCATGAGGTAAGTTTAAAATTTTCCAGATACTAGAAAATATTTGCAAAATGATTTGTGTATATAGCCAATGTCTTTAGGAGAGAGACTTATTCTAATCTCTTATATTTAATATATGTTGTAATAAGTACAATTTTTCTAGGTCCTAAAAGGGACTTCCTGTGACTTCTGTGAATTTTGTCTGTTCTTGTACTTGCCTGCTTCCAAATGCCTCTATGAGATGGGAATGGCAGTAAGTTACATGACTTTATTTCCAGAATAAAATTTGCTATCTTGACCTGGTCTAGATAATCAGACTCTCTTTTCCCTCTGAGAATCAGGTGCCCTAGGACAGGCACATGAACCAGCAGGGATCTCATTAGGTTGATATGGAATGTGGAAGACCCAGACATGTTCTCATATGTTCATGACCATGAGCCTTGAGCTGCCCCAAGGTCAAATTTCCCACCAATAGAAAATGTTCAGTAAAAATAAAGTAAACCATGAGTAGTGCCCTTATAAGGGATAGGAAAAGGAGACACATCTATAGAGTACTGCCACCATCATTTCTGTCTGTGGCTGGAACTTGCCATCTATGTAGACCACTAAGCTATTTTGCACTGGATGGTTTGAGTTGATTTCTGTGACTTGAAATCAAGTGTTCTAAGTAAACCTTTATTAATGGATAAGTGCAGTCTACAAACCTCATCTGAAGACTAGGGAGAGTGCAGGAAAGTTATCCCAAGTCCCTGTATAGGTACAAGGATCAGATGCACTCAGAAGGAGCACCACCAAATATGCTCAACTTGAAAGGGTGAAAGACAAGAGAAACTCATCATGTTCAATGTAAGGCAGTGTCATGCTCACCACGGCTGCACCAAACTCTTGGTTCATGAAATCCCCAGACACTCAGGAGTCATAACAAGGACTGTGTGCAGAACTCACCTAGTTCTATTTCCTCAAGTTTTTCTGGCAGAGAGTCTCAGATTGTTAACTCCTTTCTCTGGAAGGTATGTAAGGGATTCAAAGAAACTCAGTAAAAAGATGATCACAAATGATTATTTGGAGGATTCTACTCTAGTGTAATCATCCCTTCAACCTACTAAGAAAAATCTTAATTTAACCATCCATGCGAGTTGATGCACATTCTAACACAAGATGTAACACTGATGTGATCACATGAATTTCTAACCTTCAGAGCCAGCGGATAATGCATAATATAGAGATCAACATAGTCCAGTTGAAGACTTTTCAGTGACTTTTCCAAGGCTGGTCGGACCAACTCTGGTCGAAAGGATGTGCACCAAAGCTGCAGAGGTTAAAAAATAAAAGTTGTATTAAGAATACTTTATGGTACATATACACAATGGAGTATTACTCAGCCATTAAAAAGAATACATTTGAATCAGTTCTAATGAGGTGGATGAAACTGGAGCCTATTATACAGAGTGAAGTAAGCCAGAAGGAAAAACACCAATACAGTATACTAACGCATATATATGGAATTTAGAAAGATGGTAACAATAACCCTGTGTACGAGACAGCAAAAGAGACACTGATGTATAGAACAGTCGTATGGACTCTGTGGGAGAGGGAGAGGGTGGGAAGATATGGGAGACTGGCATTGAAACATGTAAAATATCATGTATGAAACGAGATGCCAGTCCAGGTTTGATGCAGGATACTGGATGCTTGGGGCTAGTGCACTGGGACGACCCAGAGGGAGGGTATGGGGAGGGAGGAGGGAGGAGGGCTCAGGATGGGGAACACATGTATACCTGTGGCGGATTCATTTTGATATTTGGCAAAACTAATACAATTATGTAACGTTTAAAAATAAAATAAAATTAGAAAAAAAAATTAAAAAAAAATATTTGTTTAAGATAAATCATAAAAAAAATAAAAATAAAAATAAAATAAAATTTAAAAAAAAAGATAATTGCTATCACCCTAAAAAAAAAAAAAAAAAGAACTTCTGGTCATCAAAAGATATTATGAAGAAAATAAAATGGCCCTGTCTTACAAAAAAAAAAAAGAATACTTTAGGTAACTTATTTGGCTTTACTGCAAGGCTTGTCTGATATTACTTCCCCAACCAAGGATCAAATCAGGGCACATGGCATTAAAGTGTCAAGTCTTAAGCATTGAACCACCAGGGAACTCTAATACTTTAGGAATTTACCAATAAGCATAGTTCACCAAGCAACTCTTCACAAAAGGATCTTATTATATAATTGTCACCTGGGCACAATCACTTGCACACATGTGCACACACACAACACACACAGTACCTTTGAAGTGCAGAATATGTCTTCTCTCTTCACAGTGCCATCTGCCATCTTGCTTCGAATGGCCTGACCTATCTGCTCTTCATTTTGGTAAGCATGAGCACAGTCAATATGGCGGAACCCAACCTCTATAGCAAATGGGGTGAATTCCAGAGCATCCCTCTTAGCAACCTACATAAGCAACAAAGGGAGAAGTTGGATATCCACATGATTAAGAGATTGCTATGCAAAAGCTTTCATCTTCCCAACATCAACTTTTCTTTGTGCCTTTGGTTAGTTCTGTATGTGTGGTGATGAATGCTTGAAGATTTCCCTGAATATTCGTGGTGAGTGATTTAGTGGACACCCAGGAACCATTCATCTTGAAGTGATCATGGTTGACTATGGGCATCAGAGACCTCAAGACCACCTGCAGGTTCACTGATTTGCTGGTAGAACCGAAAGGACTCAGGATAACGTTGCAGTCAGGATAGGATTTATACTGTGAGATCTTTGAAGATAATTCAACAAAGGTGTAAGGTGCCTGGTAAAAGCATCAAGAAACAAGGTAATTGCTTCTAAGACCTCTGTCTACCAGTGAGGCCACAAAGAATACACCACATAAAAACTATGCAATCAAGGTGTACAAAGAGATGTTCTCATATAAGTCGCTGTTTTTGTTCATTCACTCAGTCCTGTTCAATTCTTTCTGACCCCATGGACTGCAGCACTCCATGTTTCCCCATATTTCATTATCTCCTGCAGTTTGCTCAAACTCATGTCCGTTGTATCAATGATGCCACCCAGCTATCTCACCCTCTGTTGCCTCCTTCTTCTCGTGCCTTCAGTCTTTTCCAGAATCAGGGTCTTTTCCAATAAGTTGGCTCTTCGTATTGTGTGGCCAAAGTATTGGAGCTTCAGTTTCAGCATCAGTCCTTCCAAGGAATACTCAGGGTTGATTTCCTTTAGGACTGACTGGTTTGATCTCCTTGCTGTCCAAGGCATTCTCAAGACTTCTCAAACACCACAGTTCAAAAGCATCAATTCTTCCGTGCATAGCCTTTTATGGTCCAACTCTCACATCCATACATAACGAATGGAAAAACCATGGCTTTGACTATGTGGACCTTTGTCCACAAGCCAATGTCTCTGCTTAAGACGATGTCTAGGTTTCTCGTAGCTTTTCTTCTGAGGAGCAATTATCTTTTAATTTCCTGGCTACAGTCACCGTCTACAATGATGTGAAGTCCAAGAAAATAAAGTCTGCCACTGTTCCCATTTCTCCCCCATTTATTTGCCATGAAGCGATGGGACTGAATGACATGATCTTAGGATTTGAATGTTCAATTTTAAGTCAGCTTTTCACTCCCTCTTTCACCTTCATCAAGAGATTCTCTAGCTCCTCTTCCTTTCTGCCATTAGGGTGGTGTCATCTCCATTCTGAGGTTATTGATCTTTCTCCCGGCTTGAGCTTCATTCAAGCTTGAGCTTCCATCAGTCCACCATTTCCCATGATTATTCTTACCAATGTAAGTATCCACTCTTAATGAATTACCAAAATCAACCTAGGTAACAGTTCCATCACCTCACACACCTAATTTTTGGGGGTGTTTGTAATATTGTCACCCTGCTTATTTAACTTACACACAGAGGACATCATGAGAAATGCTGGGCTGGAAAAAGCACAAGCTGAAATCAAGATTGCCGGGAGAAATATCAATAACCTCAGATATGCAGATGACACCACCCTTATGGCAGAAAGTAAAGAGGAACTAAAAAGCCTCTTGATGAAAGTTAAAGAGGAGAGTGAACAAGTTGGCTTAAAGCTCAACATTCACAAAATGGAGATCATGGCATCTGGTCCTATCACTTCATGGGAAATAGATGGAGAAACAGTGGAAACAGTGTCAGACTTTATTTTTGGGGGCTCCAAAATCACTGCAGATGGTGATTGCAGCCATGAAATTAAAAGACACTTACTCCTTGGAAGGAAAGTTATGACCAACCTAGATAGCATATTGAAAAGCAGAGACATTACTTTGCCAACAAAGGTCCGTCTAGTCAAGGCTATGGTTTTTCCAGTGGTCATGTATGGATGTGAGAGTTGGACTGTGAAGAAAGCTGAGCACTGAAAAATTGATGCTTTTGAACTGCGGTGTTGGAGAAGACTCCTGAGAGTCCCTTGGACTGCAAGGAGATCCAGCCAGTCCATTCTAAAGGAGATCAGCCCTGGGATTTCTTTGGAAGGAATGATGCTAAAGCTGAAACTCCAGTACTTTGGCCACCTCATGCAAAGAGTTGACTCATTGGGAAAGACTCTGATGCTGGGAGGGATTGGGGGGCAGCAGGAGAAGGGGACGACGGAGGATGAGATGGCTGGATGGCATCACCAACTCTATGGATGTGAGTCTGAGTGAACTCCGGGAGTTGGTGATGGACAGGGAGGCCTGGCATGCTGCGATTCATGGGGTTGCAAAGGGTCGGACACGACTGAGCAACTGAACTGAACTGAAGAAGACATAAGATCTAGTCTACAAAATTAAAGATTTATCCCATCATTTTTAACTATAGTCACAGTGCTTTACATCAGGTCTCCATGATTATTCATCTTATAATTGATGGTCTGTACCCTTGACCAACAACTTACCATTTTTCCCAGGCTTGACACCAGCTTCTGGTAACCACACCTCTATTCTCTGCTTCTATGAGTTCTACTTTTTAAGATTCTAGCTACAAGGAGATTATACAGTATCTGTCTTTCTATTTCTGGCTTGTTTCACTTGCTTTAATATTCTCACCATCCATCTGTGCAGTTGCAAATAGCAGGATTAACATCATTTTAATGCTGAATAATATTCCATTTCTTTTTATATGATTCAGAATCTTTCCCATTTCAAAGTGTTAAAGTGTTAGTCATTCAGTCATGTCCAACTCTTTGTGACCACGTGGACTGTCGCCCATCAGGCTCCTCTGTCCACGGGATTCTCCGCAAGAATACTGGGGTGGGTTGCCATTTCCTTTTCCAGGGGATCTTCCTGACCCAGGGATCGAACTCAGATCCCCCACATTGCAGGCAGATTCTTTAACATTTGAACTACCCGGGGAAGCCCAAGAAAACATTACAAAACCTGGCCTGTAAGGTAGTAACTTTTACCCTCAAATGACAGTATATTTTCTCTGAGAATAAATTTCCAAGCAGAAACAAAAATATGAGGCAAAACACAGCTGGAGTGTTTCTTGCCTGCCATCTAGAAGGCACCCCACAGTATCAAAGAAATTCATTCCCATTATTTTTCATTCAACTCATCTACAGCACCTCCCACCTCAAATACTTCTCTGTGTCATGGCTTTTTGGAAGGAGGAAAGAGTTCTGGAATTAATTAAATATACAGATAAACCTCACCATTGCAATCACCTTCAAAGCAAAGCAGCTGACACTATTCTTGACAGCTGAGTCTCACCTCTTCTGCCAATCTGGGAAAGAGATAGAAACTGGAAGGAAACCCAGAGTAATCTGCAGGTGAGCACAGCTTGAGACCATGATGCAGAGTAAAGGCTGAATGTTTCTCCTCTTTCAGAGGAAATGGTTCTAGCCTGGTTGGTGGAACCACATCACCCTCCCAGAGTCACACAGGAGCTCAGTGCTTGACAACCCAAGTCCCTTCTGCTTGTGTCACATCCACTACTATTTATATCTCAACCCACAACCAGTACTGTTACCTCTTGAGGTGCATAGGTTCCAAATCCCAGGACAGGAATGAAGTGGCCATCATTAAGCTTCACCTTCTGGCCTTTGGGATCCATTGTCTGTTGCTCCTCTGAGTAAGCAGACTGGGATTTTTTTCTTCTCCCTTCAAATGTTATAAATAACAAGAACATCACACCCCAGCTGCACTGTCCAGCATTAGCAGAGACACTGTAGGAGAAGCATGATTAAACTAGTACCCATGGAGTCAGAGATGATTGAACACAGTTAACTTGTTTGATTCTTTTTATCAACATAACCTCACGTATTATACAATGATGAGATTGGGTGAGCAATTATTGACTATTTGTTAGACTAGAAACTTCCAACAAAAATCTTTTTTAATTTTCTATTATGAAGCCCAATCTCAATCAAACATCAATTGAAAAAACTATCTTACAGTAAACACACACACATACACACAAATCACACAATCTGAAAGTGTTTAATAGCATTTTTCAAAATGTTACCCCTTAATAAAGAATCAAAATTTCAAGTGAAAATAAATTTCCCCTTTTACGTTTCCCACAGCAAAATTATTGTGCTTTACAGACCTGACTGGTGAAACCCTGAACAGAAAATGGAAATGAGACATTTTGGCAAAGTGCTTATTGGAAGTTAATTATTAATAGCCTTAGGATACCATGTAGAGTGTTCAAAGAGACTTTGAGTGTTGATCCCTTGTAGCTAGTTATATAACTTTTAGGGTACTCTCATAATGTCACTGATACATATTTTACATAATTTACTAACTGCTCCACATCATTCATAAATGAAAAACCTATAAACAAATTAAAATGCAACAAATCTGGAAAGAGTAACAGAAAATATGATGCACTGATGCGTTAGAACGTTGTGAAGACAAAATTTAACATGTACAATGATGTTGGCAAAATGGTGAGGTGGGAGGACTGAACTCTCCCATGGAAAGACAAGAAAAGAAAGAGAAATCACCTGAAAACTTCAAAGGAGTCTGGAAAACAGTCAAACACAGGTCGACAGCAACAAAGTGAACAGCCAATCAGGAAAAATCAAGAACAGAGTGGAAGGAAATTTCATCATGTATTACTCACCTGTACCCTCCTCCTGCCTGGGGCAGTGCAACCTTGATGAGCTCCCAGTTGCTCCCTTAATCTAGAGTGATAACAGAAAACCTTATGTGCAGTATTCCAACCTACTTGGGGGCTGTCTGGGGACTAGTGTCTGTTCCACTTAACTCTAAGCTTAAACTGAAGAGCTCCTGGAATGCCTATTGCAGCTGCAGGGGAACTATATATATATATATGTTTGTGTGTATATATACATACACACAGAGCCAAGGACAAAGGTGTAAGGGTGGAGACATAGACTAGACCATGTATTAAAAGGCCCTGAATAGAATAGGGGTGTGGCTTTGGGGGACATAGTGCATTCAAAAACAGTCATAAATTAACCAGAATCAGATAGCCAGTCTCGGCCAGGTAAGATGCTGACTCAGAAATGAACTAAGCCACCCATAGCTTTCCTGTTGGGCTGATCCCAGGACTAGGAGCATGACGAGCCAACTAGTAAAAGTCATGACAAGGAACAAATCTACCAAGAGTGAGATTTTCCCTGTTCTTTCAAGTACCAAACTGAATGCACACACACAGAAACACACAGAGGAACACACATACAGAAACACAAACACACAGAGGAACACACATACAGGAATATACACACACACAGGAACACACACACACAGGAACACACACAGGAACACACAGGAACACACACACACAAAGGGACACACATATAGGAACACATACACACACAGGAACACACACACATCTGGACAGGGCAGGGCGGCCATCACAGAGGGCCCCAAGGAGCAGGGGCTGGGGCTCTGACTGTGTGTAAGTGCTGCACCACATGCACAGATGCCCGCACCAGGGGCTGCTCCTGCACACCTTCCTCTGGCTCTGCCACCCGCTAGGGCAAAGGTGCAGTGCAGGGGATGGGGGTGCACACTTACAACGGTGCACACTTACAAGGAGTGGAACCAGTCTGGACCCAACCCTCAGAGTTCTGCTCCAGCGTCTTGGAACTCGCCTGGCCCAGTAGGGTGGAGACAGCCACCGAGCACAGAAGCCTTTGCTCACACTGGGCTCTGGCTCTAGCCTGCCCTTCTCCTTCCCATCAAGGTGACAGTTGCCAGCACGCCCTGGGAAGGGGTGACCTCTGACCAGCTCAGCTCCAGCTCTGCCCCAAAGCCTTGTGCACACAGACTGCACACGGACGGGTCCACACAAGGGCAGCCCCACAAAACCAGGACAGGTAACTTTTTCACATAACTTAATGGAAAAGGAGGAAGCTAAGCAAAATGAGAAGAGAGAGGAATTTGTGTCAAATGAAACAATTAAAAGAAAACTCGAAAGGATCAGATATTGAGGTAGAGATTAATAATTTACAAAAATAATTTACCAGAATACAGAATCATAAGAAAAATGCTACATTAACTAGGGAATAGAACATACTAACATTCACAGTGTAGGGGTTCCAGAAGCAGAAGAGATGGAGAAGAGAGCCGAAAATGTAGGTGTTATGAAATTGTGGCCAAAAATTTCCTTTAACCTGGGACTTTCCTGGTGATCCAGTGGTGAGGACTCTGTGTTTCCACTGCAGGGGCATGGTTCTGAACCTGGTCTGGGAATGATCTTGTAAAGCTGATTAAAATCTTGAGAGGCAAGATATTCTTGGTTTACCTGGTAACCCTAGTATAATGACAAAGTCCTTACATGTGTGACCTGGGAGGGTTGTATTTGAAGAGAAGGTGGGGAGATAGGATCATTAGATAAAAGATTCTAAGATGCTGTAGTCTGTCTTTGAAGATCTCAGTAGAGTCTACAAGATGAAGACAGAAGAGTTCTCTTGTTCAGTTTCTCCGTTGTGTCCAACTCTTTGCCACCCCATGGACTGCAACACACTGCCGGGGTCCAGCCCCGGTGGATCCAGGGAATTTGAAGCGGGGACGGCGTCGGCGAGGATCAGGAAACAACTGCTTAATTAAATGTTAATTAAGGATATAAGGGTGGTTAATTAAGGATAGCTCAGTGAGAAAATTTAGTGGAGAAAAGAGGCTGAATAACTTGGTTTACGTGGAAAGCTAATAAAATTCCAAAATAAGGAATTTGCATCACCTACGTAGGCCGCAGGCATCCTCCCGTTCTCCCAAAGGAGAGGAGACACTAAGGCCTCCCCAGTCAGATCTTAGAAGCCCAGGCAAAATTAGTAGGCTTGACGAGCCTCCATGCCCCAGATGGAAATTCAGCCAGAAGGTGAGAGAAAGAACGACATGGGGAGACCAAGTTTTGGTGAACAAAAGGGCGCACTTTATTTTCCAAAGTAGTTTTATACCTTAAGTTGTGCATAGAGGATAATGGGGGAAGGGGTAGAGTCATGCAAGGACAGCAGTCCTTGATCCTAATCGAAGCCAGGCTTTCAAACTTATCATATGCAGAAGTTTAGGTGATTTACATCATCTTCTGGCCAAGAGGCCTGTTAACATTTTAAGATCCTTTCTTCAGAAAACTTATTTTTCTCTAAAGGTGATTATTCTAAAGTCAGGCGCCACCCTCCAAAAGCATTAGATTAAGTTGCATTCCTATAGGGCAAAGGTGTGGTGGGCTATAATAAGAAAAGAATTAACTCAAGGGTCCAAGGTTACAAGCATTAAAGCTACTACTTACTTTTCTATACACCAAGTATACCAATCAATATACACTGCCAGGGACACAGCAGGTAAGGGTTATGGAGACTTAGCAGCAAACATTGGCCCAACAAATGAAAAACCCTTCACCAATACAATTTCTAATCAATCTTTTAACTGCTCAAAGGAATCTGTATTTAAACAGTTTAGAACATCTCATGCCTCTCACAGTTGGGAGGCTCTGAAAATCACATGTGGCCGGAAAAACCTATTCAGACAGGCTAGAGGACTTCCAAAGGAATTTGTAGGTTCAAACACTCTTGTCACACCCAGGAACTTTATTAACTGGAGCTGTAAGTTAACTCTTTTTTCAGAGAGAGATGGTGGGGGACAGCCCCCCATAAAGTCAGAGGTGCAGGTGAGAGCACAAAGCAGAAAGTAGGCAGACTCTGGTTTTGGGGGTAGATGCTCGAGAATTTCCAGGGGGACTCCTGAGGCTTGATCCCGCATTTGCGTATGCCGAGCCTCCTTCTTCATGACCTTTGCCACGGGCAGAGTTCCTCACGCTGGCTCCCGGCAACACACCAGGCTTCTCTGTCCTTCACTATCTCCCAGAGTTTGCTCAGATTCATGTCCATTGAGTCAGTGATGCCATGTAACCATCTCATCCTCTGTCCTCCCCTTCTCCTCTTGGCCTCAATCTTTCCCAGCATCAGGGTCTTTTTCAATGAGGTGGTTCTTCACATCAGGTGGCCAAAATATTGGCATTTCAGCTTCAGCATCAGTCCTTCCAATTAATATTCAGGATTGATTTCCTTCAGGATTGACTGGTTTGAACTCCTGGCTGTCCAAGGGGCTCTCAAGAGTCTTCTCCAGAATCACAGTTTGAAAGTATCAATTCCTCAAGGCTGAGCCTTCTTTACAGTCCAACTCTCACATTCATATACGACTACTGGAAATGCCATAGCTTTGACCCTACAGATCTTTGTCAGCAAGGTGATGGCTCTGCTTTTAAACAGGTTATCTAGATTTGTCATAGTTTTTCTTCCAAGAAGCAAGCATCTTAATTTAATGGTTACATTCACCATCTCCAGTGATTTTGGAGGCCAAGAAAATAAACTCTGTCACTGTTTCCCTTTTTTTCTTCATCTATTTGCTGTGAAGGGCTGGAACCAGATACCATGATCTTAATTTTTCAAATATTGAGATTTAAGTCCGTTATTTCTCTCTCCTCTTTCACCTCCATCAAGAGACTCTTTAGTTCCTCTTTGCTTTCTGCCATTAAAAGAAAGAAAGAAAGTGAAGTCGCTCAATCATGTCCGACACTTTGTGACCCCATAGACTGTAACCTACCATGCTCCTCCACCCATGGAATATTCCAGGCAAGAGTATTGCAGTGGCTTGCTGCCGGGGACCAGCCCCGGCTGATCCAGGGTATTCGAAGGAGAGACGGCGTAGGCGAGGATCAGGAAACAATTGCTTAATTAAACGTTAATTAAGGATATAAAGAGTAATAGAATGAGGATAGCTCAGTGAGGAAATTCAGTGTAGAAAAGAGGCTGAATAATTCAGCCAGAAGGTAAGAGAAAGAACGACATGGTGAGACCAAGTTTCGGTGAACAAGGCCCGCACTTTATTTTCCAAAGTAGTTTTTATACTTTAAGTTATGCATAGAGGATAATGGGGGAAGGGGTAGAGTCATGCAGCAAGCCAGGCTTTCTTCCTGCAAACTTATCATATGCAAAAGCTTAGGTGATTTACATCATCTTCTGGCCCGGAGGCCTGTTAACATTTTAAGACCCTTTCTTCAGAAAACTTATTTTTCTCTAAAGGTGATTGGTCAAGAGCCACCCTCCAAAAGCATTAGATAAAGTTGCATTCCTACAGAGCAAAGGTGTGGTGGGCTATAACAAGAAAAAGAATTAACTCAAGGGTCCCAGGTTACAAACATTAAAGCTACTACTTACACCAATTATATTAATCAATACACTGCCAGGGACACAGCAGGTAAGGGATATGGAAACTTAGCAGCAAACATTGGCCCAACAAGTGAAAATCCCTTCACCAATACAATTTCTAATCAATCTTTTAACTACTCAAAAGAATCTGTGTTTAGACAGTTTAGAACATCTCCTGCCTCTCACAGTTGGGAGGCTCTGAACAATCACATGTGGCCGGAAAAACCTATTCAGGCAGGCTAGAGGATTTCCAAAGGAGTTTGTAGGTTAAACACTGTCACACCCAGGAATTATTAACTGGAACTGTAAGCTAACTCTTTTTTCAGAGAGAGGTAGTGGGGGACAGCCCCCCGTAAAGTCAGAGGTGTAGGTGAAAGCACAAAGCAGAAATTAGGCAGACTCTGGTTTTGGGGCTATATGCTCAAGAATTTCCAGGGGGACTCCTGAAGCTCGATCCCGCCTTTGCGTATGCCAAGCCTCCTTCCTCATGACCTTTGTCATGGGCAGAGTTCCTCACACTGGCTACCGGCAGTGACAGAATTCCAGTTGAGCTATTCCAGATCCTGAAAGATGATGCTGTGGAAAGTGCTGCACTCAATATGCAATATGCACTCAATATGCAATATGCCGGCTCCCAGCAGGTTGCCATGTCCTTCTCCAGAGGATCTTCCCAACCCAGGGATCGAACCTGGATCTCCCAAATTGTAGGCAGACGCTTTACCATCTGAGCCACCAGGGAAGGCTTTTCTGCCATTAAGGTGATGTCATCTGCATATCTGAGGTTACTGATATTTCTCCCAGCAATCTTCAACCCACCTTGTGATTCATTCAGCTCGGCATTCCACATAATGTACACTGCATATAAAGTAAATAAGCAGGGTGAAAATATACAGCTTTGATGTACTCCTCTCACAATTTGGAACCAGTCCATTGTTTCATGTCCAGTTCTATTGCTTCTTGGCCTGCATACAGGTTTCTCAGAGGCAGGTAAAGTGGTCTGGTATTTCCATCTCTTTAAGAATTTTCCACAGTTTGCTGTGATCCACAGCGTCAAAGGCTTTAGCATAGTCAATGAAACAGAAGTAGATGTTTTTTCTGGAATTTTCTTGCTTTTTTTATGATCCAAAGGGTGTTGGCAATTTGATCTCTGGTTCCTCTGACTTTTCTAAATCCAGCTTGTACAT
Organism: Bos javanicus; assembly: GCF_032452875.1. Taxonomy (NCBI): domain Eukaryota; kingdom Metazoa; phylum Chordata; class Mammalia; order Artiodactyla; family Bovidae; genus Bos; species Bos javanicus. The sequence continues at coordinate 43,377,916 of NC_083880.1, read as the reverse complement.
CGGGAAGTTCTTGGTTCACATACCATTGAAGCCTAGCATCAAGCATTTCAGCATTTTACCTTGCTACTATGTGAAATGAGTGCAATTGTGCAGTAGTTTGAACATTCTTTGGCATTGCCCTTCTTTGGGATTGGAATGAAAACTGACCTCTTCCAGTCCTGGGGCCACTGCTGAGTTTCCCAAATTTGCTGGGCTATTGAATGCAGCACTTTCACAGCACCATCTTTTAGGATTTAGAATAGCTCAGCTGGAATTCCATCAGCTCTACTAGTTTCATTCATAGTGATTCTTCCTAAGGCCCACTTGACTTCACATTCCATAATGTCTGGCTCTATGTGAGTGATCACACCATAATGGTTATCCTGGGCATTAAGGCTTTTTTTTTTTTTTTTTGTATAGTTCTTCTTTGTATTCTTGCCACCTGTCCCTAATCTCTTCTGCTTATCTTAGGTCATACCCTTTCTGTCCTTTATTGTCCTTGTCTTTGCATGAAATATTCCTTTAATATCTCTAATTTTCTTAAAGTGATCTCTAGTGTTTCTCATTATATTGTTTTCCTCTATTTCTTTGCACTGATCACTTAAGACTTCCTTACCTCTCCTAGCTATTCCTTGGAACTCTGCATTCAGATGGGTAAATCTTTCCCTTCCCCCTTTGCCTTTTGCTTTTGCTCTTCTCTCAGCTATTTGTAAGGTCACCTCAGACAACCATTTTGCCTTGTTGCATTTCTTTTCTTGGTGATGGTTTGGTCACCGCCTCCTGTACAGTGTTACGAATCTCCACCCATAGTCCTTCAGGCACTCTGTCTATCATATCGAATCCCTTGAATCTTTTTGTCACTTCCACTGTATAATCATAAGGAATTTCACTTAGGTCAAACCAGAATGGCCTAGTGGTTTTCCCTTCTACTGGAGGGAGCACAGTCCCACTTTTACCAAAAGGGCATTTGCAGGGCCAGCTGCTCTTCACTTCAAAGCCAATAATCAGGCCAGGCTGGTGGAAAGGAAAGTCTGTTTGATTTTGGATTCCTGCAACTAGGCTGTTGGGGTTACAGACATCGATCCAAGCCCGACCCCCCTCCACTTCACCCAGTGGGGTAAGAGCCCTTATATACAGAATTGATAGTGGTGCTATATGCAGAAACAGCACAGTCAGCTCTGACAGTCATCTTCAAATTGGTCATCAGTGGTCTGACCCGTGTCATCTTGATTGTTTTATGCACATTAGTCTTCAGTTCCAGGACCCATATGTTTGCATTTCTTGAGGCCAGCACTCAGAATTGTGGCAGCTTATGTCATGGATATATTCTGGCCATCATGTGGTTAACTTCTCCACCTGGTGCTCTAGGATCTATATGGCAGCTCTCAGGATATGGTTCAGAATATTATCTCTAGCCCTTGAGAAAGAGCAGAAGGGGTCCTTGATTATGCTTAATGACCACACGGTTATTATTTAGTCTCCTTTGACCCTTTTCCTTTGTGTCTACATTTCTCAATTCTCTGACTAAACTTATTCTTTGAAGTTTTCCACAAAGAGCAGGGAAAGGACATGGTACAGGGGCAAGGAACAAAGGATTCTTCTCATTTCACCACTTATCAGCAGAAAATTGGGTTAAAGATTTACTGAGCATTGCCCTGCCCACCAGAGAAATACTTTCCGCACAGGCAGTCCCTCCCATCAGGAAACTTGCATAAGCCTCTTATCCTTGTCCATCAGAGGGCAACACAGAAGAAGCAAGAATTTCAATCCTATGGCCTCCAGAATGAAAACTACAATCACAGAAAACTAAACAGTGTGATCACATGGATCACAACCTTGTGTAATTCATGTAACTATCAGTCATGCCATGCAGGGCCACCCAAGATGGACAAGTCATGATGGAGAGATCTGATGATGGAGAAGGAATGGTAAGCCACTTCAACATTCCTGCCTTGACACCCCATGAACAGTATGAAAAGGCAAAAGTATATCATACTGAAGGATGAGACCCCCAGGTTGCTAGGTGTCCAATGTGCTACTAGAAAAGAGTGGAGAAATAGCTCTAAAAGGAATGAAGAGGCAGAGCCAAAGCAGAAACAACACCCAATTGTGGATGTGTCTAGTGGTGGAAGTAAAATCTGATGCTGTAAAGAATAATATTGCATAGGAACCTGGAATGTTAGGTCTCTGAAACCAGGCAAATTGGATGTGGTCCAACAGGAGATGGCAAGAGTAAACATGGATATTTTAGAAATCAGTGAACTAAAATGGACGGGAATGGCTGAAATTAATTCAGATGACCACTATATCTCCTACTGTGGGCAAGAATCCCTTAGAAGAAAGGGAGTAGCCCTTATAGTCAACAAAAGAGTCTGAAATGCAGTATACTAGGATACAGTCTCAAAGGTGACAGAATGATCTCAGTTCACTTCCATGGCAAACTATTCAACACCACCGTAATTCAAGTCCATGTCCCAAGCACAAAGGCCAGAGAAGCTGGAGTTGACTGGTTCTTTGAAGACCTAAGAGATCTTCTAAATCTAACATGAAAAAAAGATGTCCTTTTCATGAGGGGACTGGAATACAAAAGTAGAAAGTCAAGAAATACCTGAACTAACAGGCAAGTTTGGCCTTGGAGTACAAATGAAGCAAGGCAAAGGCTCACAGAATTTTGTCAAGAGAAGGCTCTGGTCTTGGCAAACACCCTCTTCCAACAACACAAGACTTGTTCTCTAGGAGTTGAAAAAGGCAACAAAATGGATTTCCCCCTACAACCTCCAGAAAAGAATGCAGGCCTGCTGGCACTTTAATTAGCCCATTGAACCAGATTTTGAATTTCTGACCTCAGGATATGTAAACTAATACATTGGTGTTGTTTCAAGGCACCAAGTGTTTGGTCATTTGGTGTAGCCACAGCAGTAACTAATACGGACATGGTTCAAATCAGCCCATCTCCGTCTGCGGCATCATAGGTTTTCCTCTCTCTGCTGGACTGTTCCTCTGACCTCAGAGGCTGGCGGTCCTCCTCAGGGTACCCCAACAGTGTACTTGTCCCTTAATTCCACTTTCTTCAGCAACTGGCCAGTTCCGTGGTCCTCATTACAACAAAGTCTTTGAAAGCTGTGTTTACTCTGTTTCTCACTGATCCCTTAACACCACTTCTTGAACCCACTCTACTCAGAGTTTGCCTTCACCACTCTATCAAAGCTGCACTTGACCTTGCCAAGGTTAACTGCCAAATCCAATGGTCAGGTTCAAACTTCTCTTACTTGTCCCCTTGCAAGAATTGGATTCTTTTCTCTTCCAATCATTTACTTCACATGCCTACTAAGAACAGTCCCTCCTACCTCACTAGCCTCTTCTTCTCTGCCTCTCCTGCTGGTTCCTCCACATTTTTTTGTTTTTTTAAGAAAAAACTAACTTCTAAATGCTGGATTCTCATAGAGCTTGATGTCCCTGTCTACAATCCTCAAGTATACCGTATTATCTCTGATTTTCTAGTTTCATGGCTTTAAGTGGCAACTAAATATGACAAATATAAATATTTTACCTAGCCCTTTTCTCTAATAGACTTAATGTCCAACTATATGCATGCATCTTCACTTGGGTACCTAAAGGCATCTCAAAGATACATGTCTGTAATTGAACTTATAATCTTCCCACAAAAATGTGCCCCCCTACATTGTCTCCATCTGAGAAAATGGCATCTCCTTTTCCTATCCCTTAAGCACAAACGTTGGGAGTCAGCTTTGATTCCCCTCTTCCTTTCACTTTATGTCCAATGTATTAGACAATCTAGTTGATGCAGCCCTTAAAAGGTATCCTTATTTTAACAACTTTGACTGCACTTACTGTTCCTTCTGTGGTCCAAGCAAACATCATCTCTCACCTAGATTGCTGTAGAGTCCTAAAAGAGGGCTCTTTTTTCTTTTTCTTCTCAAAATAGCAATAAGGGTAATTTTTTTTGAAGCGCATGTATTTATGCAACTACTCTGCTCAGAACCCAAAATATCATTCTCCGTTTCCCTCAGAGTAAAGTCCTTTCAAAACACCTTGTGACATAAATCCTATGGCGCCACTACTTCTCTGGCTTATCTTCAGCTTCTGTCTCTGCACCTCACTAAGCTTCACCCACATCAGCCAACTTTAGTTCAGTTCAGTGTCTCAGTCGTGTCCGACTCTTTGCAACCCCATGGACTGCAGCACACCAGGCTTCCCTATACATCACCGACTCCCTGAGTTTACTCAACTCATGTCCATTGAGGTGGTGATTCCATCCAACCATCTCATCCTCTGTCATCCCCTTCTCCTCTCACCTTCAATCTTCCCCAGCATCAGGGTCTTTTCAAATGAGTCAGTTCTTCACATCACGTGGCCAAAGTATTGGAGTTTCAGCTTCAGCATCAGTCCTTCCAATGAATATTATGGACTAATTTCCTTTAGGATTGACTGATTGGATTTCCTTGCAATTCAAGGGACTCTCGAGAGTCTTCTCCAACAACACAATTAAAAAGCATCAATCCTTCACTGCTCAGCTTTCTTTATAGTTCAACTCTCACATCCATACATGACTACTGGAAAAACCATAACTTTGACTAGATGGACCTTTGTTAGTAAAGTGATGTCAGCCAACTTGCTGTCCCTTAAATGTTACATAACACTTGTCCTTCTTGAACTTAGTATTTTCTGTTCCAGAGTAATGAATGGAGCCACTGTCTCTATGTTGCAAGGCTGTTTCTTGTACAAATGAAAAGTTGTGTGGGATGAAGGGTAGTTGGTGTCTCTGCCTAACGGATGTACAGAAATGAGAGAGATTGTGCAGAATTATCTCCTACAGGCACTTACATTTCTAACAGCTAAGTCCTCCTGATTTCATTCACAGTCTTATCCTCCAGTAGGCTATTGACTCAAGAATTTCTCATTTTAATTGATATTTATTGATAATACCATGTGTTACTAAAGAATATTCAATAAAGTTTTGCTGAATTAATGAGTGAATGACAACCAATGAATCAATGGCAAAATATATAAAAAGTCATCAAAATGCAAAGCATGGGCAAACAAATAAGAAATTAAATAAAAGAATAAGATATACTGCTTTATAGTAAGCAAAATATAACACTGGATTTTTAAGTCATATTTTTATTTTACCAAGATAATTATGCTAAGTTAAAAATAAGTAGAAAACTTGTAATTGAAAATCTTTTCCCTTTGTAAGTGAAAACACACACACACATTTCTACAGGAAAATCATAAGAAAAGCCACCAAATTTAAGTATTATTAAATGGGTTAATCACAGCTTGTCTTTGTTTTCTATCATTTCCTTTCAACTTTCCAAACTTTGTGTAATTTGCATTTTTTATCAATCACAAAAAAAGTGTTCTAACTTTGAAGCCTTTATTGTTTCATGAACTGCTTATTTTTTTAAAGGAAAGGCAAACTTTCAAACATTCAGACATTTAAGCACCTCCAACAAGTACAAAAATCCTCTTCATAGTCCTAGAAGCAAGTAATTCGCAAAGAACCGCAGTGAGAGCTGAGAGTCAATATTCTTCAGAAAATGGATAGCCGGGCTGACCAGCACCACTGAAAGAGAGGAGGAGGATTAACTTATTAAATCTGCCATGTTGTCAAAAAGTACTGTTCAATAGATGCAGTCAGGATATATTTGTCTAAATATACAAACGCGTCCCTCATTCTCCCCTGACAATTAAACAGGCAGGTGTCTGCTCCATGTGCACACGGCACCTGCACGTCCAGGCCCAACATTCACGTGTGATATTCACTCCACAGTGACAGGTGTTGGACTCAGGTTACAATTTATATGAGAGCACAAGACTTAGGGCTAACTATGGAGGTCCTTTCAAACACAGATAGAACTCTTTGGTCCCTAGTTGATGAAAAGGTGCACAGTGAACAAATTAGCTGCCTTTACCACACATTCATGGATAAGCAAATACTGAGCACTCCAAAAATACAGAGCACCTCCAGCAAGGAACTTGTCATCTATAGGAGGCTACCATGCGCACCTGAATAATCATACAGTTCAAAGTGGGATCATTACCTTTTTAATTTAGTCAAACATTGGTTATGCAGTAATCACTATTACTGCTTTTTTCATTTTTCCCATGTTTCTACTTTTCTTTCAGAATTTGTCTTTTTCAATTTGATTGACAAAAGAGTGAATTCTGAGCAATTTCAAGTACCAGGAGCCTGGTTCAGGTCATTACCTGAGCCCACAACAGAGTACAGAAATGTAACTATCCACCTTTTTTCAATTATTATGTTTTTTATCAGAAGCATGATAGCTGCTATAAAAACAGTAGGGAGAGTTTTGAAATCTTTCACTGGAAACAAAATCTTAGTTTCACCAATAATTGGTATTCCCTTCTCTCTAAACTCCCTTCCAACATCTCCCTGTATGATTAACCCTCTGTCCCTTCAATCCTGACATCTTCCTGCAGTAACTGGGCAGCTGGAATTCAATGTTAGTGACTAATTCAAAGTCAAGAGGGTAGGGGCTCCCCATGAGATGGACCCCTGATGGACAAATGCAACACTGGTGTGAGTCTTGACTCAAGAAACCTGAGAGACCCAGACAATCTTACCTGAGTGTGTCCTGCTAAGCAGTCACTCACTGGAGGGTCAGTTAAGCTCATGATCTACTTGTAATTCAGTTTTGTGAGAAAACAAGGATGAAGACATGGGAGTTGTAATAGAGAAGAAAGGGCAGTGAAGAGATTGATTTGTAGGAAGCAGATGGTGTCTTGGTGAAGAAATGTCCATTAGGGAGAATGTCCACCAGACACTTAGGGGACAGGGTGGGGCAGGCCCATGTGACATCATAGCACTGGTGGATGTTGGCCTTTCTAGGACCCTCATCCATAAAAACATCTACAATACATTTTATAGTTGTGTTGGGGTTCACATGATTGCAGGCTTCTGAGGTGGCTCAGTGGTAAAGGATCCACCTGCAAAGCAGGAGACATGGGTTTGATCCCTGAGTCAGCAAGATCCCCTGAAGAAGGAAATGGCAACTCACTTTAGTATTCTTGCCTGGGAAATCCCAGGGACAGAGAAGCCTGGCAGGCTACAGTCCATGGGATACCAAGAGTTGGAAATGACTGAGTGACTAAATAACAACAAAACTTGAATGCAATTCATGATGGATTCATTATTATACAGTTATTATTAATATAATAATTTTCCACTGATGTAGAAAGAAATAGAGATTAAACATGTTCACAGGACCCTGAAAGAATACAAGGCTGCAGGCACTGTGCCCTCTGTGTTTCCTGGGTCACTCAGCCTTGAGAGGAGGTACACCAGGCACAGGGATTAGGGGCTGCTGCTGCTGCTGCTAAGTCACTTCAGTCGTGTCCGACTCTGTGTGACCCCATAGAATGCAGCCCACCTGGCTCCCTCAACCCTGGGATTCTCCAGGTAAGAACACTGGAGTGGGTTGCCATTTCCTTCTCCAATGCATGAAAGTGAAAAGTGAAAGTGAAGTCACTCAGTCGTATCCGACTCTTAGCGACCCCATGGACTGCAGCCTACCAGGCTCCTCCATCCATGGGATTTTCCAGGCGAGAGTACTGGAGTGGGGTGCCATTGCCTTCACCACAGGGATCCGGGGCAAAAAGTAGTGAATTCACCACGACCTCAACTCAGTGATTTTATTGATGGGCTGGCCTGGGCCCCATCACATTTCTCTTGGTCAGAGAGAGAGCCCTAGAGGAAATCTCTGGTATGAGGTCTACAGGAACTCCCTGGTTTACTTCTACTCTAGAAATCAGCACTATTTTCCTAGATTTAAGTTTTTAAAAAGCTAAGCTCCCCTGCTGACCAGACTGCTACAGAAGGCAATGGCACCCCACTCCAGTACTCTTGCCTGGAAAATCCCATGGACGGAGGAGCCTGGTAGGCTGCAGTCCATGGGATCCCTAAGAGTCAGACACGACTGAGTGACTTCACTTTCACTTTTCACTTTCATGCATTGGAGAAGGAAATGGCAACCCACTCCATTGTTCTTGCCTGGAGAATCCCAGGGACGGGGAGCCTGGTGGGCTGCCGTGTATGGGGTCGCACAGAGTCGGACACGACTGAAGTGACTTAGCAGCAGCAGCAGCAGCAGCAGCAAGCTCTCCTGCTGACCTGCCTCCTACAGAAAACAGTATTTGTGGGAAACATCGGCAAGTCACTTACACGTGAAATTCGTAATATCTTATATTTCTGTTGAGGCCATCGATTGCTTTCATGTCTTCTGGAGTCAGTTCAAAGTCAAACACCTGGAAGAAAAGAAGAATCACATTGACCTCTCCCCTAAGAAGCTGGCCTCCCCTTGGGGACTGGAGGACTTTCCAGCCGGATGCAGACAGAAAGAGGGGACAGGGAAGACGTGTCTGTCCTCAGTTTCCAGATGAATAAGCCTGGGACCTTCTGCTGAGTTCTAACCTATCCCTTCCCACAGGTTCTCCTTCTCTGTCCACTTCACAAACATTAGAGCGCATCACTCGCTTATCTTCCTAAGTGAATCACTTGAGACAAAAAACAAGAAATCTGAAATAGTTTTTTTCCAAACACACTGCTTTTAGACACTCCTGACTTGATACCTGAACCTGAGCTGACATTAGACTGATTGCCTCTCCCCAACACACCCCAAGGGTGACAGCATTCGGCTGAAGCAATGTGGGAAGGAGGCTCCCCTGAGAAAGCCTGTTCAGGAATCTGATATCAAACTACTCATTATCTATGATTGAATCTAAAAAAACTCTATGTATATACCTTCCTAGAGAAAGTTATGAGAAGTGTTTAAACATTAAGGAACAACAAATTATTAAAAATTCACATCATAACAATGAAATGGAAAGCTCAATTTTGTAAAGAAATTCATTTTCTCCGAAGTGATCTCTTGTTTCAATGCAATATGAACCAAAGACTTAAACACATACTCTGTTGTGAAAGTTGGTATAGTGATACTAAATTTTAAATAAGAGAAGAGCTAGTCAGAAGCAGTCAAGACACCCTTAAAATAGTAGAAAGTACCGTACTGAAAAGCAAAACTTATTTTTTACTTCAGTAACACAGTATAGAAATCGTTAAATAGAAAAGAGTGGGCAGAAATGCACTTATGGACACTTGATATGTGGCAGAGTTGACAATGAAAATGTGGAAATGGACAGTTGTTTTTGTTATTCAGTCACTTAGTATCTCTGACTCTTTGTGACCCCAAAGGGAGAGGTTTTTTTCCTCCATTCACTGATTGAATCATATCACTGTGCTGAAAAGAAGACTAGGTTAGTTGCCTTATTCTAGCCAATAAAAACTATACAGAGAAGTCTTCAGGCTCCTCTCACAAGAGCCACATCTACCTGCTAAAGCGGAACTCCCGAGCTGCTCAACACTGAACTGCAAATGCACAAAAGAGCCCAGCCTGGAGGACAACAGCTTAGCTGAGTGCAGGCTGATTATCAAACCACAGATTCAGAGATACATACATGAACTCTGCATTAAATCCTGAAACTGGGGAGAGTTTCCTGTACAGCTAAGGGCACAATAATGGTCCCCTACAAATAAATCAAAAGAGAAACAACCTAGCTAAAGTGGACAAAGTCATTAAGAGGAACTTCACAAAGACAGAAACTCAAAAAGATTAAATGTATGAAGATGAAAGCCTATTAGTATTCAGGGAAATACTAAATAAAACCACAATGCTTTGAAAGCTAAAGATCGCTGCCATAATTTTTGTGCCCCTAAATTCACATGTTATGGTGTTAAAAATGGAGCCTTTGAGGGAGGAGTAGGTTATGATGGCAGAGCCCTCACAAATGAGTTTTCAAGAATATCATATTCATATAAGAGACTTGGGAGAGCTCTGTTTCCCCTCCAACATGTAAAGATACAAGGAGAAGCCTGTGACCTGGAGGAGAGCCCTCACCCAACCACACAGGTACCCTGATCTCAGATCTACAGCTTCACAACTGTGAGAAGCAAATTTAATTTTTTTTCACAGCCACTCAGCCTATAGTGTTTTCTTAGAGCAGTTCAAACAGTCTAAGAAAAATCACATGATGCAATTTTATCAATTGAAAACAGAGAAACTATGATATTTTCCTTAGGAACCCTCTGCCCACAGCCCTGCTCATCACCTGCATGTTCTCTTTGATCCACTTCTTGTTGTTGCCCTTGGCCAGAACCACAACCCCACGTTGTATCTGGTAGCGAAGGGCAACCAGAGCTGCCGTTTTTTTGTGCTTTTGGGCAATGGCAGAGAGAACCGGGTCCTCCAGGAGAACGGGATGGTTTGGGTTCACCCTGGAAGGAATTTCAGAAATGCTGCGGAGCTGAGACTACGCAGTTTCTAAAGAGGCTCCTCAAACAGACCAAGTAGGTCCACTCTAGACCAGTGCTTCCCAAAGTCTGATCCAGGGACCAGCAGCATCAGCATCACTTGGGATCTTATTAGAAATACAAATTCCATGGCTGAGCTGAAGACAAATGAATCAGAACCTCTACTGAGTCACTTCCCATTCTGTGTTTACAGAGCTCTGCAGGGGATTCAGACGCATTATTGAGTTGAGACCTGAATGCCAAATTGTGGGTTATTTTCTTTAATTCTCAGGGGTTGTTTTTCTTCTGCAATCAAGGACATACATAGAGAAACAGTAGGGAAAGCCCAGGAATTCTTTTTAAATTTCACTTTTTAAGGTATTGATAAAAATTGAGTAGTCTCAAAAATAAGAGATGTTTATTTCATCATTATTTTTTTAGGATGTTCACAGAAATGCTTCAAATTGAAATGTTTTCTATCATGATATACCGAGCAGTTACATATTATCCAAATTTTAGATATGAGCTAAGTGAGGCTTGTAACATCTATTTTTACAAATGTGTTCATTAGTTAATAAGTAAATCATGACATCAGCCTGTGTCTCTGGTCTCAACTGGGGGATTATATATAGATTTCAACACAGACATTTGTTATTGATGAGTCTACAAGCTAATATAATGTAGAAAAAATGTCTGGGTGATGGGAAGATAAAAGAGAAGGATTCATTTCATCCCACCCCTCTCTCCCCTCTCCCTATGAGAGTTATCTGAGTACTGTGTTATTTAAATTATTTCATCAAAAATTGAATTTCAGGGAAACTCCAGATGTCTTCATTAGGATTCAATACCATTCTTTTACTCGCTGGGATCCCAGAGCAGCATAGGCAACAAGAACAATTTCATGTGACTTGCAAAAATCCAACAGTTTGCTCTGGTTGAGATAAGGGTGACATTCCACCTGTAGAATGCCCAAAGAGAAGAGTGTCAGATTATATGCAAAGGCAATATTAATATGACAGAGAAAGATTAAAAGTTTTCAAAGGCTAAAGGGAAGACTAGAATATTAAATGAAAACGGGAAATGTCAACATTTACAGAGAAACAGAGAAAAGTGTATTTATACAGTTAATTTTATGATAGACATGGATGGGAGAACCAGTCCAATATTGAGTAATTGAAAGCTGTGCTCTACATTTGACTAGATGTTCCTGAGTAAATATTTCATAAAGTACTAGCATCACCTTGAGCCTTTAACGTCACCCTCTAACCTGGATGATTTTCATCACCTCCAACACATTTTTCTGAACTATGCTCCCTGTTTATGACTCATAAAGGCTGAGACAACTAGACCAAGAAATCAGACACCAGAACCCCACACAAACCCTTAAAATCCATCTCAGCTGTTTTGACTCTTTATTAATTTACTTCTGATTCCATGTTTTCATCGTCTTCCTTCCTGTATGCAGTTCTCTTCAGGGCACTTTTCCCTCCATCTGCTTATCCTTTCATCTCAGGGAAATGCCTCCTTCCTCTAGTTCTGAGTTCTACCCACAGTTTAGAAGGAAGGCATCCACCTGTAGAGATACTGCTACAGATTCTACTCACAACATCCAGAGAGGCTCTGCTCTCTAGAATCCTCTGCCCCACAAAGGTCAGATGAATAGGAGGAGAGGAAAGACAGACATCTGGCTCCAGTGCAAGAAGGAGGTTGTGAAGAGCAGGACGGAGAGGAGCTGAGCTGCTCACCTGGTTGCAGACGGGCTTGTACTTGAGCCCCAGCTTGTTCAGGATCTTCTCCAGCTGCTTGTGGTTGAAGTTGGACACCCCAATGGACTTGGTCAGCCCTGCATCCTTACACTTCTCCAGGGCCTGGGAGGGAAAGGTGGTGAACAGTCATGAACAGTCTCTTGGAATGGGCAATAGGATAAGAATAAATGCTGAAAAACATCAGTAATCACACTCATCCATCAAGAATTACCCTTGACTATCAAGAAGAAAAACTGGGAAGAAGGTCATGATATAAAAAGAAAAACTACTGCTTCTGCCTTAGAAAAATTTCATGTGAAGATATATCACATGGAAGGGAAAAGATACCTGTCTACACTGTCCCAAATTCTCCTCCTCCATTTCTCTCTGTGAACATTTCAGCAATGGTTTCCTCCACACAACCCCAGCATCCGTGCCCTTAGATTCATGAACTGCTGACTCTAATGGTCCAGAGCCCATTCTCATAGGTAGAAGAAATGAAGGAGGCTCCCCCTCTTCTGGCTCCTCCACTGGTTCTCTCCTCCCTGGACTCACCTCCCACGTGCGACAGAAATCCACTGAGTCAAATATCAGTTTTCCATTTTCATCTTTGCGGGATAATTCCTCCCCTGGCTGGAATAGAAGCAGTCATTTTAGACATGTCACAAAATAATTTCTCTGCATTTAGCCAGGCTGCCAAGCACCAGGGTTTAAACCTCCATCAGGTAGGTTTACAAATTTCTAAATATTAATATTTGCAAAGTGATTTGCATATATGTAGTTGTCAAGAATACCTTTAGGAAGGAGGCTTATTCCAATCTCTTACACTCAATATATGTTGTAATAAATACAATTTTTCTAGGTCCTAAAAGGGACTCAGATATGCAGATGACACCACCCTTATGGCAGAAAGTGAAGAGGAACTAAAAAGCCTCTTGATGAAAGTGAAAGAGGAGAGTGAAAAAGTTGGCTTAAAGCTCAACATTCAGAAAACGAAGATCATGGCATCCGGTCCCAGCACTTCATGGGAAATAGATGGGGAAACAGTGGAAACAGTGTCAGACTTTATTTTTCTGGGCTCCAAAATCACTACAGATGGTGACTGCAGCCATGAAATTAAAAGACGCTTACTCCTTGGAAGGAAAGTTATGACCAACCTAGATAGCTTATTGAAAAGCAGAGACATTACTTTGCCAACAAAGGTCCGTCTAGTCAAGGCTATGGTTTTTCCTGTGGTCATGTATGGATGTGAGAGTTGGACTGTGAAGAAGGCTGAGCACCAAAGAATTGATGCTTTTGAACTGTGGTATTGGAGAAGACTCTTGAGAGCCCCTTGGACTGCAAGGAGATCCAACCAGTCCATGCTAAAGAAGATCAGTCCTGGGTGTTCTTTGGAAGGAATGATGCTAAAGCTAAAACTCCAGTACTTTGGCCACCTCATGCAAAGAGTTGACTCATTGGAAAAGACTCTGATGCTGGGAGGGATTGGGGGCAAGAGGAGAAGGGGAAAACAGAGGATGAGATGGCTGGATGGCATCACAAACTCGATGGACGTGAGTCTCAGTGAACTCCGGGAGTTGGTGATTGACAGGGAGGCCTGGCGTGCTGCGATTCATGGGGTCGCAAAGAGTCGGACATGACTGAGCGACTGATCTGATCTGAAAAGGGACTCACAGTGACTTCTCTGAATTTTGTCTGCTCCTTGTACTTGCCTATTTTGAAATGCCTTTTGGGGCTGGAAATGGCAGTAAGTTACATGACATAATTTCCAGAGTAAAAACTGCCGTCTTCATATGGCTAGATATCAGACTTTCTTTCCCCTCTGAGCATCAGGCGCCCTAGGGCAGGCATGGGAACCAGCAAGGCTATCTTCAGGTGGATATGGAATGTGGACAATCCACACATGCTCTCAAATAGTCATGACCATGAGCCTCAAACCGCCCCAAGTTCATATTTGCCTCCAATGGAAAATGTTCAGTAAAAAATAAACTAAATCATGAGTAGTGTCCTGATAAGGGATAGAAGAAAGGGGACATTTCTGAACACTGCTGCAAATCCTAAAAACTCTCTGTGTCTGGGACTTGCCATCTACATAGTCCACTAAGCGATTTTGCATTAGATGGCTTGAGTTTATTTCCGTAACTTGAAATCAACAGTTCTAAGTAAACCACCATTCTTAATGGCTAAGTGCAGTCTACAAACCTTATCATGAAGACAGGCAAGAGTGTAGGCAATGTCCCCCAACTTCCTATACAGTTAAGAGATTTGACTCACCCTAGAGGAAGCACCACCAAATCTGCTCAACTTGAAAGAGTAAAAGACAAGATTAACTCATCATGTCCAATGTAACGCAGTGTCATGCTCACCACAGCTGCACCAAACTCTTGGTTCATGAAATCCCCAGACACTCAGGAGTCATAACAAGGACTGAGTGCAGAACTGGCTGATTTCTATTTCCTTTAACTTTTCAGGCAGAGCCTCAGATTATTAACTCCTTTCAAAAAACTCAGTAAAAAAAATCACAAAGGATTATTTGGGGGATTCTACTCTAGTGTAATCATCCTTTCAATGTACTAAGGAAAATCTTTATTCAGCTATCCATGCAAGTTGATACACATTCTAACACAAGATATAACATTGATGTGATCACACAAATTTCTAACCTTCAGAGCCATCGGATAATGCATAATATAGAGATCGACATAGTCCAGTTGAAGATTTTTCAGTGACTTTTCCAAGGCTGGTCGGACCAACTCTGGCCGAAGGGAAGTTAACCAAAGCTGTAGAGGTTAAAGAATGAAAGTTGCATTAATAATCATGAGGTAATTTTTTTTTTTTTTTTTTGAGGCTTGTGGGATATTACTTCCCCTACCAAGGATGGAATCCCGGCTCATGTGGCAGTAAAGCACCAAGCACACTGAACCACCAGGGAACTCTAACACTTTGGGAATATACCAGTAAGCATAGTTCCCCAAACAACTCCACCAAAGGATCCTATTATGTAATTGTCATCTGGGCACAATCACTTGCACACGTGCACACACACAACACACATTACCTTTGAAGTGCAGAATATGTCTTCTCTCTTCACAGTGCCATCTGCAATCTTGCTTTGAATGGCCTGGCCAATCTCCTCTTCATTTTGGTAAGCATGAGCACAGTCAATATGGCGGAACCCAACCTCTATAGCGAATGGGGTGAATTCCAGAGCTTCCTTCTTAGCAACCTACATAACCAACAAAGGTAGAAGTTGAATATCCACATAAGATATGGCTAGGCACAAGCTTTGATCTTCCCAAGAATCAACTTTTTTCCGTGTCCTTGGTTAGTTATGTATGTATAGTGATGAACCCCTGACAGTTTCCCTTAATATTCCTAATAAGTAATTAAATTAACACTACCCAGGAACCCTTCAACTTCAGGTGATCAGTGGCTGATTGCTGGTATCATAGGATGGCAAAACCACCTTTAGGTTCAGTGATTTGATGAAAGAACTCAAAGGACTCAACAAAATGTTGTAGTCATGAATATGATTTATAATGTGAGGTATTTGAAGCAAAATGCTCAAAGTTACAAGGTACCTGGTAAAAGTATCAAGAACCAAGGTGAAAGCTTCTGAGACTTCTATCTACCAGTGAAGCCACACAGAATGCACCCCAAAAAAAAAACCTAGTATCTTTCCAAGGTGTACAATGTGATGTTCTCATATAAGTTATTCTTGTTATTCACTTGCTCAGTCATGTCTGACTCTTTGTAACCCTGTGGACAGCAGCACTTCAGATTTCTCTGTTCTTCACCATCTCCCAGAGTTTGCTCAAACTCATGTCCATCAAGAGACTGATGCTATCAAACCATCTCATCCTCTGTCCCCTCCTCCTCTTGCTCTAAATCTTTCCAAGAATCAGGGTGTTTTGCCATGGGTTGTCACTAGCATCAAGTAGCCAAAATATTGGAGCTTCAGCTTTAGCATCAGTCATTCCAAGGAATATTCAGGGTTGATTTCCTCAAGGATTGACTAGTTTGATCTGCTGGCTGTCCAAGAGACTCTCAAGAGTCTTCTCCAACACCACAGTTCAAATGCATCAATTCTTTGGTGCACAGCCTTCTTTATGGTCCAGTACTTACATCCATACACAAACATGACTACTGGAAAAACCATAGCTTTGACAATATGGACCTTTGTGGGCAAAGTAATGTCTCTGCTTTTTAATACACTGTCCAAGTTTGTTATAGCTATTCTTCCAAGGAGCAAGTGTCTTTTAATTTCCTGGCTACACACCATTAACAGTAGTTTTGGAGACAACAAAAAAAGAGTCTGTCACTGTTTCCATTGTTTCCCCATTTATTTGCCATAAAGTTATTGGACAGGATGCCATGATCATAGTTTTTCAAATGTAAGCCAGGTTTTTCACTCTCCACTTTCACCTTCATCAAGAGGCTGTTTAATTCCTCTACACTTTCTGCCATTATGGTGGTGTTATTTGCATATCTGAGGTTACTGATATTTCTCACGGCAATCTTGATTCCAGCTTGAGCTTCATCCAGCCTGGCATTTCTCAGGATTGTACTTACCCATATAAGTTTCCATTCTTATTAATTACCACAAGCAAGCTAGTTAATACCATCACCTCACATAGCTACCTTTTAGAAGTGCTTGTAAGAAGATATAGATCTGGTCTCTACAAAATCTCAAGATATAGCCCATTATTTTTAACTATAGTCAACTTGCTGTACATCAGGTCTCCAGAATTATGCCTCTTACAACAGAAGGTTGTACCCTTGACCAACATCTTTCCATTTTTCCCAGGCTTGTCACCAGCTTCTGCTCACCATACCTCTACTCTCTCTTCTATGAGTACCACTATTTTAGATTCCACTTACAAGGATATTATGCAGTATTTGTCTTTCTATTTCTGGCTTACTTCACTTAGCTTAATGTTCTCCCAGTTCTTCTGTATGATTGCAAATGGGTTAACTTTGTCTTCAATGCTCAATAATATTCCATTTCTTTTAATGTGTTTCAGAATCTTTCCCATTTCAAGGAGGTAGATAATTGGTGTAACAGACTCCTGCTGGGTCTAGTTCTGGTTTTTCTTAAATGCACATCCCCAAATGCACAGCCCATTTGGGGATGGGCTTCCCTGGTGTCTCAGACAGTATAGAATCTGCCTGCAATGCAGGAGACCTGGGTTCGATCCCTGGGATAGGAAGATCCCCTGGAGAAGGGAAAGGTTACCCACTCCAGTATTCTGGCCTGGAGAATTCCATGGACTGTATAGTCCATGGGATCACAAAGAGTCAGACATGACTGAGTGATGTTCACCTTCAGGGATGTACCTGGGAATGAGCCCATGAGCTTCAGTAACAGCCCTGTCCCTTTCCTCCCCTCAACCCAATGTGCTCAACGAAGTAAACAAGTTCTGTCGTCTATCTGCAAAGTGTCTCTTAATAATTTTTCCATCTTATAAATTAGAATAGTAAGCCTCAAAGTATAAGTCCAGTCCCTTGTCACATCTATTCTAAAGACAAGATAGACAGCGAACTTTCTGGCTTGCAGTCTAGAGACTTGTCCACTAACCCCTCTTATGACCAAGCACTGCAGACCATACTTTAATAAAAACACATTACAAAACCCCAGGATACATTACAAAACCTGGCCTGTAAGATTGTATCTTATCCCCTCAAGTGATACTAAGGTTCCCATCAGAAGAAGTTTCCAAGCAGAAACAGAGCACAAGGCAAAACGCAGCTGGAGTGCTTCTTGCCTGGCACCAAGCAGGTATCCCACAGTAGAAAAGCAATTCTCTCCCATTAGTTTTCAGTCACTTCATCTTCAGGATCTTCCACCTCAAATACTTCTCTGGGTCATGTATTATTGGAAGCAGGAAAGAGCTCTTGAACTAATAAAACATACAGAGAAATCTTGTAACTGCAGTCACCCACAAAGGAAAGCAGCTGACAGTCAGTGATCTTGACAGCCGAGTCTCACTTCTTCTGCCAAGCTTGGAAAGAGACAGAAACTGGAGGGGAACCCAGGCCCAGAGTAATCTACAGGTGAGCACAATTTCATACCCTGATGCAGAGTAAAGACTGAATGTTCTCTCCTCTTTCATAGGGCATGGTTCTGGCCTGGTAAGTGGAACAATGTGATCCTCCCAGAGTCACACAGGAGCTCAGTGCTTGACATCCCAAGTCCTTTTCACTCATGTTACATCCACTACTACTTATATCTCCACCTACAACTGCTACTGTTACCTCTAGAGGTGCATAGGTTCCAAATCCCAGGACAGGAATGAAGTGGCCGTCATTAAGTTTCACTCTCTGGCTTTTGGGATCCATTGCCTATTTCTCCTTGGAGTAAGCAGACTGATGTTTTTCTTCTTCCTTCACAGGTTAGGAATAACAGGAAGGTAACATCCCAGCTGCACCATCCAATGTTAGCAAATATATTGTAGGAGGAGCATGATTAAACCAGTTCCCATTGAGTAAGAACAGGATTGAAATCAGTTAGCTTGTTTGCTTTTTTTTTTAGCAGTAAAACACTTATATAATGATGATATGTGCTGAATAATTGTTGACCATATTTTAGACTAGAAACTTCCACAAGAGCAATATTTTTTATTTTTCTATTACAAAGCCAATCTCGATCAAATATCAGTTAAAACAACGGTCTTACAGTACAAACACACACGCATACACAAATCACACAATCTAAAAGTGTTTAATAAGCATTTTTGAAAATGTTACCCTTTAATAAAGAATCAAAACTTCAAATAAATATAAATTTGCCTTTTTACACTTTCCACCAGCAAAATTATTATGCTTTACAGACCTGACTGGTGAAATCCTGAACATGATATGGAAACCAGACATTTTGCCAAAGTGCTTATTGGAGATTAATTATTAATAGTTTTAGGATATCATGTGCAGTGTACAAACTCTGAGTGATCATACCTTGTACTTAATTATGTAACTCTAATAGTACTCTCATAATGTAACTGACACATATTTTACATAATTTACTAACTATTCCACATTATTCATAAAAGAAAAACCTATAAAAATTAAAATATGATAAATTTGGAAAGATGCACTTATAGACAGGGATATTGTGAAGACAAATAAAATTTAACATGTACAGTGATGTCAGCAAAATGGTGAGATGGGAGGACAGAAGTCTCCCATGGAAAAACAAGAAAAAAAAGAGAAGGCAGATGAAAAACCTCATAGGAGCTCTGGAAAACAGTCAAACAAAGATCTATAACAAAAAAAGTGAACAGGTAACTAGGAAAAATCCAGAACAGAATGACAGAAAATGTCATCGTGTATTACTCACCTGTACCCTCCTCCTGCCTGGGGCAGTGCAGTATTGATCAGTTCCAGTTGCCTCCGTCAAACCAGAATAATCAGAGAAAACTTTATGTGCAGTGTTCCAACCTACCTGGGGACTGTCTGGAGACTGGTGTCTGTTCCACTTAACTCTAAACTTAAACTGAAGAGCAGCTGGAGTGGCTATTACAGCTACAGGAGGAATATATATAAATACACACACAGGGACTCAAGGACAAAGGAATAAAGGTGGAGACATAGACTAGACCATGTATTAAAAGGCCCTGAATAGAACTGGGGTGTGGCTTTGGGGGACATAGGGCATTCAAAAAAGTCATAAATTTACCAGAATCAGAAAGTGATTCTCGGGCCAGGCACAATGATGACTCAGAAATGACTGAGACCCCTTAGTTTTCTTGTTGGGCTGATCCCAGGACTAGGAGCATGATGAGCAAACTAATGAAGAAAAGTCAGGACAAGAAACAAATCTACCAAGAGCAAATTTTTACTTGCTGTTTCAAGTACCCAGTGATGAACACAAACACACACAGGAATACACACACACACACAGCAACACACACAGGAACATACACACACATCTGGATGGGGCAGTGCACACTTATAAGGGATGGAATGAGTTTGGACGCAGCCATCAGAGTTCTGCTCCAGCACCTTGGGACCCACACGGTCCAGAAGCCTCTGCTCACACTTGGCTCTGGTGTAGCCTCTCTCTCCCCTCCCACCAGGCTGCCAGCATGTCCTGGGGATGGGGTGACCCTGCCAATATCAGCTCCAGCTCTGCCCCAGATCCTCTGGGCACAAAGACTGCACAGGGACCTGTCCACACATGGACACCCCTGCAAGACCAGAACAGGTAAGTTTTTCACCTAATTTTATAGGGATGCCTTGGTGGCTCAGCTGGTAAAGAATCTGCCTGCAGTGTGGGAGACCTGGATCGATCTTTGGGTTGGGAAGATCTCCTGGAGAAGGGAACAGCTACCCACTCCAGTATTCTGGCCTGGAGAATTCCATGGACTATACAGTCCATGCGGTCACAAAGAGTCAGACACGACTGAGTGACTTTCACTTCACAGGGAGAGAGGAAGTTAATGAGAAGAGAGAGGAATTTGTGTCAAATGAAACAATAAGGATAAACACCTGAAAAGAAATCAGTTATGAGATAGACATTGATAGTTTACCAATATAATTTACCAGAATTGAGAAACATAAGAAGAAATTAAGCATAATTCCTGCTACCTTAACTAGGGAATGGAGCATACTAACATTCCAGTGTAGGGGTTCCAGAAGCAGAAGAGAGGAGGAAAAAGGCAGAAAATGTATCTGATGAAAGTATGGCTAAAATTCTCTTAACCTAGGACTTCCCTGGTGGTCCAGTGGTGAGGACTCTGTGCTTCCACTGCACGGGGCACAGGTTCCGAACCTGGTCGGGGAACTACTTATCAAAGGTGATTAAAATCATGAGATGGGGGATATTCCTGGATTACCTGGATCACTCTGGTATATTCAGAGTCCTTATACATGGGACCTGGGAGGGCTGTAGTCGAAGAGAAGGTGGCAAGATAGGAGTGTTAGATAAGAGAATCGAAGACACTATGTGCTGTCTCTGAAGATGTTGGAAGAGTGTCCAAGACAGAAAATGAAGCGTTCTCTTGTTGTACAGTGACATAGTCGAGGACAACTCTTTGCACCCCATGGACTGTAACACACAAGGATTCCCTGTCCTTCACTATCTCCTGGGGTTTGCTCAAACTCATGTCCATTGAGTCAGTGATGCCATCAAACCAGCTCATCCTCTGTCGCACCCTTCTCCTCCTGCCCTCAGTCTTTCTTGCATCAGGGTCTTTTCCAATGAGTCAGCTCTTTGCATTAGGGTGAAAAATATTGGAGCTTCAGCTTCAGCATCAGTCCTTCCAATGAATATTCAAGGTAGTTTTCCTGTAGGGTTGACTGCTTTGTTCTCCTTGCCGTTGAAGGGACTGAATCTTCTCCAACACCACCGTTCAAAAGCATCAATTCTTCGGCCTTCTTTATGGTCCAACTCTCACATCTACATGACTACTGAGAAAACCATAATTTTGACTATATGAAACTTGGTGGGCAAAATGATGTCTCTGCTTAATACGCTGTCTAGGTGTGTTATAGTTTTTTTTCCAAGGACCAAGTGTCTTAATTTCCTGGCTGTGGTCATGGTTCACAGCAATTGGAGCCCAAGAAAATATAAAGTCTGTCACTGTTTCCATTTTTTCCCCATCTATTTGTCATAAAGTGATGGGACTGGATAGGCTTCCAGGTGGTACTACTGGTAAAGAACCTGCCAATGCAGGAGACATAAGTGGCATGGGTTTTACACCTGGGTCAGGAAGATCCCCTGAAGGAGGGCATGCCAACCCACTCAAGTCTCTTGCTAAGGGAATCCCATGGACAGTGGAGCCTGGCCAGCTACAGTCCATAGGGTCGCAAAGAGTCAGACATGACTGAAGCGACTTAACATGCATTCGCACATGATGTGACTGATTGCAGTGACCTTATTTTCTTGAATGCTGAAATTTAAGCCAAGTTTTTCACTCTCCTCTGCCACCTTCATCAAGAGGCTCTTTAATTCAACTTCGCTTTCTGCCCGAAAGTTATCTGCATAACTGAGGTTATTGATATTTCTCCCATCAATCTTGATTCCAGCCTGTGATTCATCCAACCCTGCACTTAGCTTGATGTACTCCACATATAAGTCAAATATGCAGGGTGGCAATATACAGCCTTGATGTACTCCTTTCCTGATCTTAAACCAGTTCATTGTTCCATGTCTGGTTCCAACTATTGCTTCTTGACCTGCATACAGGTTTCTCAGGAGGCAGGTAAGGTTTTCTGTTATTCCCATCTCTTTAAGAATTTTCCACAGCTTGTTGTGATCCACACAGTCAAAGACTTTAAAGCAGTCATGGAAGCAGATGTAGATGTTTTTATGGAATTGCCTTGCTTTTTCTATGATCCAAGAGATATTGGCAATTAGATCATTGCTTCCTCCACTTTTTCTAAATCCAACTTGTAAAAGTTCTCAGTTCACATATTGCTAAAGTCTAGCTTGAAGGGTTTTGAGCATTACTTTGCTAGCATGTGAAATAAGTGCAATATGCAGTAGTTTGAACATACTTTGGCATTGCCCTTTTTTGTGATTGGAATAAAAACTCACTTTTTCCAGTCCTGTGGCTACTGCTTTGCTTTCCAAATTTGCTGGCATATTGAGTGCAGCACTTTAACAGCATCATCTTTTAGGATTTGAAATAGCTCAGCTAGAATTCCATCATGTACACTAACTTTGTTCATAGTAATGCTTCCTTGGAATGACTAGACTTCACACTCCAGGATTCTGGCTAGAGGTAAGTGACCACACCATCGTGGTTATCCAGGTCATTAAGACCTTTTTTGTACGTTCTTCTGTGTATTCTTGCACCTCTTTTTCATCTCCTCTGCTTTTATTAGGTCCTTACCATTTCTTTCCTTTATTGTGCTCATATTTACATGAAAAGTTCCTTTGGTATCTCTAATTTTCTTGAAGAGACATCTAGTCTTTCTAATTCTATTGTTTTAGTCTATTTCTTTGCATTTTCACTTAAAAAGGCTTTCTTATCTCTCCTCGCTATTCCTTGGAATTCTGCACTCAGTTGGGTATATTTTTCCCTTACTCATTTGCCTTTCCCACTTCCTCTTTCCTCAGCTATTTGCAAGGGCTCCTCAGAGAGCCTTTTTGCGCCTTCTTGCATTTCTTTTTCTTTGGGATGGTTTGGTCACCACCTCCTGTACAGTGTTACAAACATCATCCATAGTTTCAGGAACTCTATCAATTTAATCCCTTGAGTCTATTAATCATTTCTATTATATCATCATAAGGGATCTTATTTAGGTCATATGTGAATGGTCTAGTGATTTTCCTACTACAGGGAGGGAATACAGGCCCACCTATAAACAGAAAATTGGATAAAAGATTTACTGAGCATGACCCAGCCTACCAGAGTAAGACTCAGTTTTCCCCACAGTCAGTACCTCCCATCAGGAAGCTTGAAAATCCATCACATGACAGACAGAGGAGCAAGAATTTCAATCCTATGGCCCTCAGAATGAAAAACACAATCACAGAAAACTAACCAAAATGATCACATGGGATCACAGTCTTCTGTAACTCATGAAACTATAAGTCATGCTATACAGGGCCACCCAAGATGGGCGAGTCATGGTGGGGAGTTCTGGCAAAATGTGGTTCACTAGAGAAGGCAATGGAACACCACTTTAGCATTCTTGCTGTGAGAACCCCATGAACAGAATGAAAAGGCCAAAAAGATATGACACTGAAGGATGAACTCCCCAGGTCAGGAGGTGCCCAATGTGCTACTAGGGAAGAGGGGGAAATAGCACCAGAAAGAATCAAGAGGCTGTGCCAAAGCAGAATTAATGCCCAGTTGTAGAGGTATCTGTTGGTGAAAGTATAAGTCTGATGCTGTAAAGAATAATATTGCATAGGAACCTGGAATGTTAGGTCTCTAATCCAGATAAACTGGATGTGGACAAACAGGAGATTGCAAAAGGAAACACGGACATTTTAGGAATCAGTGAACTCAAATGGACAGCAAATTTAATTCAGATGACCATTATATCTACTACTGTGGGCAAGAATCCCTTAGAGTAAAAGGAGAAGCCCTCATAGTCAATAAAAGATTCCAAATACAGTGCTTGGGTACAATCTCAAAAATGACAGAATGATCTTGGTTCACTTCCAAGGGAAATCATTTAACATCACAGTAATTGAATTCTATGCCCCAACCACAAATGCTGAAGAAGCTAAAGTTGAAAGGTTCTATGAAGACCTACAAGACCTTCTAGAACTAACACCAAAAAAAGATGTCCTTTTCATCATAGGGAGCTGAAATCCAAAAGTAGGAAGTCAAGAGATACCTGGAGTAACAGGCAAGTTTGGCTTTGGAGTGCAAACAACGCAAGGCAAAGGCTAACAGAGTTCTGTCAAGAGAACACTCTAGTCATAGCAGACAACCTCTTCCAACAACACAAGACCTGTTCTCTAGGGGCTGGAAAAGGTGATAAAATAGATTGCCCCCTACAACTTCCAGAAAAGAATGCAGGCCTGCTGGCCTTTGATTTTAGCCCATTGATTTCGAATTTCTGACCTCCACAAATGTAAAATAACAAATTGGTGTGTCAAGCCACAAAATTTGGCCATTTGTTGGAGCAGCAGAAGTAACTAATACAGACATGGTTCAAGTCAACCCACCTCCGTCTGCCGCATCATAGGTTTTCATCCCTCTGCTAGATCGTTCCTCTGACCTCAGAGCCAGGTGGTCATCTCCCCCAACTAGGAGCCTTTTCCACTTTTTTCAGCAACTGCCCAATTCCGCGGTCCTCGATACAGCAAAGTCTTTGAAAACTGTGTATACTCTATCATTGGTCTCTTCATGCCATTTCTTGAACCCACTCTACTCAGGGTTTGTCTCAGTATGTGTATGTGTATGGCAACCAGTATTGTTCAATACACTCCAGTATTCTTGCCTGGAGAACCTGCTGATAGAAAAGCCTGGCAGGCCACAGTCCGCAGGGTCACAGAGAGATGGACATGACTAAAGGGACCCCATATGCATAGACACAAGACTTTTTTTGCCTGTGACAGCTCTGCCCCAGTGAGGGTTGAGCATGAAGGTGGCAGAGTTGCTTGGGTTGTGGGGACCATGGTGGCGCCAAGTGTGCAGGGCTACGGACTGCCTCAGCCACTGGATTATTGGCCCTATCAGAGTCTTTTCTCAAGCCTCTGGCACCTGACGATCAGAAGGACTCTCGGCTAGTCTTTGCCCATAGCTCCGCGGTTCAGGCACTTAGAGGGCTCCCTTGCCTGGGGTCCTTCTCTGTTGTTCCATGCATCAGACACATAGAAGACCCCCCTCCCAGTGCACCGCTTCCTGCCCCAGGCTGGGGTCCTACTCTGTAGATCAGCAATCAGGCACTTAAAGGGGCACTCTGCGTGGGGTCCTCCTCTGTAGGTCCCTGCCTCAGGTGCTTGATGGGTCAGCCTCTCTATTGTTCAGCTGTGCATGCTGGTGTGTGGGGAGTGAGGCTATGGTGATGGCTCCATCCCCTACGCGTGACTCAGCAGTATCTCCTTGCTTCCATGTCTGCCTGGCTTTCCTCCACAGGCATTTCCCACCACAGTCTCCTCCCTCACATCTCCTCATCCGTCTCTCCACAGCAGCCCTTGCCCTGGGATTGCTCCACAATCCCTAAGCTCCAGCTCCCAGCCACTGTGCCTTCTAGGGGACTTGCATCCCTGTCCGGAGTGTGTATGTCTGCAGCAAGAACTGTCTGATTCTCATTCTATTCAGGCTGCCACAGATCAACTATTTCACACTCAGCCTTAAACGTTTCTCCTCTGACTCAGACAATTGCCCCGCTGTGGGGATTGGACTCCTGCTTCAGTTCTCCCACGCGCTGAGGGCAGGTCCAGTCCTACTAACACTCCAGGTTTTCCCCTTAGTTCCTTTGTCCTATGGAGTTTTGTGTGGTTCCATATATTCTTTTCTGCTGGTCAGGTCCTCCTGTCTGCTCTCAGCTGGTGTTCTGTATGCACTTCTGTGTCTGAAGTTGTATTCCTGATGTATCCGAGGAGAGAGATGTACTCCACGTCCACCTACTCATCTGCCATCTTGCTCCTCTACAAAGTGACTTTTCAAAAAACATCAGCTCATGTGACTACTATGCTCAAAACCCAAAATGTAATTGTGCATTTCTCTCAGAGCAAAGTCCTTTCAAAAATCTACATGACACAGACCCCCTGGCTCCACTGGCTCTCTGGCCTTCTCTTCAACTCCTCTCTCCCCACCTCACTAAACTCCACCCACATCAACTGACTTGCTGGCCCTTAAATGTTACATGAATACTCCTACTTCCTTGACTAGCATTTTCTGTTCCAGAGAAATGCAGGGAGCACTATATCTGTGTTTCAAGGCTCTTTCTTGTACAAATGAGAAGTTGTGTGGGATGAAGTGTAGTTGGCTCCTCTGCCTAACAGCTGTACAGAAATGGGAGAGATTGTGTAGAAATATCTCCTACAGGTACTTACCCATTTCTAACAGCTAAATACTCTTGATTTTGTTCACAGTCTCAGCCTCCACTAGACTATCAACTCAAGAATGTCTCATTTTAATTCATATCTATTGATAAAACAATTTCTAGGCAGACAATTAAGAAATTAAATGAATAAGATTTGCTGCCTTATAGTAAGCAAAATATAATGCTGGATTTGTAAATGGTATTTTTAGCTTACCAAGATAATTATGCTAAGTTAAAACATAAGTATACACCCTGTAGATTGAAGATTCCTTCTCTTTGTAAATAAAAACTCACATTTATATAGGAAAGTGCACCAAAGTATTATTAAAATGGTTAACCACGGCTTATTTTTATTTTTGATCCTTTGCCTTCTATTTCCTAATTTTCTGTAATTTGTATGTATTACCTTAATTATCAGAAAAATAGAAGTATTCTTACTTTGAAGTCTTTATTGTTTCATAAAGTGTTAAATGTTTTAAAAGGAAAAGCAAGCTTTCAAAATTTCTGACACTTCATTTAAGCACCTTCACAAAGTACAAAAATCTTCTTCACTGCCCTAGAAGCAAGACATTCTCAAAGAACCACGGTGAGAGCTGAGAGTCAATATTCTTCAGAGAATGGATAATCTGGGTGATCAACACCACTGAAAGAGAAGAAGGAAGATTCATTTCTTAAATCAGCCATGTTGTCGTAGAGAACATTGTTCTGTGAATGTGGTCAGCATGGGCTAAAACTCTAAATCTACAAGCAGGTCCCTCCTTCTCCCCTGACAAGCACACATGCAGGTGTCTGCTCCATGTGCACATGGCACATTCACATGTAATATTCACTCCACAGTGACAGGTAGTTTGACTCAGGTTACAATTTATACGAGAGCACAAGACATGGGACTAACTGTGGGCATCATTTCAGACACAGGTGGAACTTCTGTCTCTAGATGAGGAGAAGAATCACAGTGAACAAATTAGCTACTCTTTTTCACACATGCATGGATAAGCAGATACTGAAAACCCCCCAAAATTCAGGTGTCTCCTTTAAGGAATTTCTCATCTGTTGAAGAGATACCACATACACCTCAGTAATCACACAGCACAAAGTGGGATCATTATTTTCTTACTTTATAACATATTAAAACATTGCTTATTCAGCAATTAGTATTACTGCTGTTTTCCTTTTTTCCATGTTTGTACTTTTCATTCTAATGTGTCCTTTTAAATTCAATTTATTGTAAAGTGCATTTTTAGCAATTCCATGTTCCAGGAGCTGTGCTATTTAGTTGAGCCCACAAAGATAGGCATTCACGGCCCAGTGAAGGAGAACATAGAATTAAAAAGCCTTTGAGAACTCAAAAGCCTTTGAGTACAGAAGAGGAGCTTTCTGTGTTTTTTCCATGTATCATATCTTTTCTTAGAATCATGATATAGCTTTGCAACAACAGGGGCAGTTTTGAGATCCTTAACTGAAATTAAATCTTCATTTTGCCATTATTTGTATTCTCATTTCTCAAAACTCCCTTGCAAATTTCTATTTTGTCTCTTCAATCCTGATCTCCTTCTTCAGGAATTAGGCAGCTAGAGTCGCATGTTAGTGACTAAGTCAAAGTCCAGGTGATAGGGGCTTCCAAAGGGATGTACCCCTGATGGACAGAAGCTACAGTGGGGTAAGTGTTGACTCAGAAAACCAAACACCCAGCCGATCTTCCCTGGGTGTGTCCTGCTAAGGACACAGAAGTCATTCACTGGAGGGTCAGTTAATGACCTACTTGTAATTCAGTTTTGTGAAATTATAAGGATGAGGAAATGGGAGTTGGAATAGGGGAAAAGGCCAATGAAGAGATCAATTTGAAATAAATGGATAATGTCTTGGAGAAGAAATGCCCATTAGGGAGAAAACCCATCAGCCACTTAGGGGAGGGGGTTGAAGTAGGCCCCCTGTGACTTCTGAGCACTGATGCACATTGGCCTGCCTGGATCCCCTCCAGAAAAACATTAACATGACATTTTACGACTGTACGTGGGCAAACATCAACGTGGGCTTCCCGGGTTGTTCAGTGGTAAAGGACCCCACTGCCCATGCAGGAGACATGGGTTCAACCCCTGAGTTGGGAAGATCCCTTGGAGAGGGAAATGCCTGGGAAATCCCATGAACAAAAGAGCCTGGTAGGCTATAGTCCGTGGGGTTGCAAAAGAGTCAGACAGGACTTCTCAACTGAACAACAACAAAACATGAATGTAATGCATGATGGATTCATTCTTATATAGCTATTATTAATACAATCATTTTCCCCTGATACAAAAAGAATTAAAGATGAGACATGTTCACAGGTCCCTGAAAGAATAGTGGGCTGCAGGCACTATGCCCTTTGTGTTTCCTGGGTCCCTCCACCCTCAGAGGAGGTACACTAGGCACAGGGATTAGGGACACAAAGTAGTGAAATCACCATGATGTCTGGGAATTCTACTGATGGGCTGTCCTGGGCCCAAGTCACATTTCTGTTGGTCAGAGATGGAGCCTTGGAGGAAACCTCTGGTCTGAGGTCTGCAGGAAGCCCCTGGTTTACTCCTACACTGGAATTCAGGACTATCTTCCCAGAATTAAGCTTTTGAAAAGCTTAGTTCTCCTGCTGACCTGCCTGCTACAAAAAACAGTGTGTGTGTGAAATATCTGCAAGTCACTTACAATAGTATCTCGTTATATCTTATATTTCTGTGGATGCCATCAATTGCTTTCATGTCTTCTGGACTCAGCTCAAAGTCAAACACCTGGAAGGAAGGAATAATCACATTAACCTCTCCCCCAAGGAGACAGCCTCCCCCCTGGGGCTGGAGGTCTTTCCAGCTGGATAGAGACACGAGGAGGGGGCAGGGAAGCTGTGTTTGTCCTCAGCTTCCAGGAGAACAACCTGGGACCCTCTGCTGAGTTCTCACCTCTCCTTCCCACACCTTCTCCTTCCCTGTCCACCTCACAAACATTACAGTGCATCAGTCCCTTATCTTTCTAAGTAAATCACTTGTGACAGAAAACAAACTAAAATCTTCTTTTTCCAAACACATTGCCTTTGGACACTCCTGACTCAATACAAAATCAGATTGATTATATTCTTTGCAGCCAAAGATGGAGAAGTTCTATACAGTCAGCAAAAATAAGACCGGGAGCTGACTGTGGCTCAGATCATGAACTCCTTATTGCCAAATTCAGACTTAAATTGAAGAAAGTAGGAAAAACCACTAGAACATTCAGGTATGACCTAAATCAAATCCCTTATGATTATACAGTGGAAGTGAGAAATAGATTTAAGGGACTAGATCTGATAGACAGAGTACTTGATAAACTATGGGCAGAGATTCGTGACATTGTACAGGAGACAGGGATCAAGACCATCTTCATGGAAAAGAAATGCAAAAAAGCAAAATGGCTGTCTGAGGAGCCCTTACAAATAGCTGTGAAAAGAAGAGAAGCAAAAAGCAAAGGAGAAAAGGAAAGACATGCCCATTTGAATGCAGAGTTCCAAAAAATAGCAAGGAGAGATAAGAAAGCCTTCCTCAGCCATCAATGCAAAGAAATAGAGGAAAACAACAGAATGGGAAAGACTAGAGCTCTCTTCAAGAAAATTAGAGACACCAAGGGAACATTTCATGTAAAGATGGGCTCGATAAAGGACAGAAATCGTATGGTCCTAACAGAAGCAGAACATATTAAGAAGA
The DNA here is from genome assembly GCF_032452875.1 of Bos javanicus. Taxonomy (NCBI): domain Eukaryota; kingdom Metazoa; phylum Chordata; class Mammalia; order Artiodactyla; family Bovidae; genus Bos; species Bos javanicus. The sequence continues at coordinate 43,347,704 of NC_083880.1, read as the reverse complement.
GGTGGCAAGAATACACAGAACTGTACAAAAAAGATCTTCACAACCCAGATAATAATGATGGTGTGATCATTCACCTAGAGCCAGACATCCTGGAATGTGAAGTCAAGTCGGCCTTAGAAAGCATCACTATGAACAAAGAGGAGGTGATGGAATTCCAGTTGAGCTCTTTCAAATCCTGAAAGATGATGCTGTGAAAGTGCTGCACTCAATATGCCAGCAAATTTGGAAAACTCAGCAGTGGCCACAGGACTGGAAAAGGTCAGTTTTCATTACAATCCCAAAGAAAGGCAATGCCAAAGAATGCTCAAACTACCACACAATTGCACTCATCTCACACGCTAGTAAAGTAATGCTCAAAATTCTCCAAGCCAGGCTTCAGCAATATGTGAACTGTAAACTTCCAGATGTCCAAGCTGGTTTTAGGAAAGGCATAGGAACCAGAGATCAAATTTCCAACATCTGCTGGATTATCAAAAAAGCAAGAGAGTTCCAGAAAAACATCTATTTCTGCTTTATTGACTATGCTAAAGCCTTTGACTGTGTGGATCACAATAAACTGTGAAAAATTCTGAAAGAGATGGGAATACCAGACCACCTGACCTGCCTCTTGAGAAACCTATATGCAGATCAGGAAGCAACAGTTAGAACTGGACATGGAACAATAGACTGGTTCCAAATAGGAAAAGGAGTACGTTAAGGCTGTATATTGTCACCCTGCTTATTTAACTTATATGCAGAGTACATCATGAGAAATGCTGGACTGGATGAAGCACAAGCTGGAATAAAGATTGCCAGGAGAAACATCAATAACCTCAGATATGCAGATGACACCACCCTTATGGCAGAAAGTGAAGAGGAACTAAAAAGCCTCTTGATGAAAGTGAAAGAAGAGAATGAAAACATTGGCTTAAAGCTCAACATTCAGATAACTAAGATCATGGCATCTGGTCCCATCACTTCATGGCAAATAGATGCGGAAACAGTGGAAACAGTGTCAGACTTTATTTTGGGGGACTCCAAAATCACTGCAGATGGTGATTGAAGCCATGAAATTAAAAGACGCTTACTCCTTGGAAGGAAAGTTATGATCAACCTAGATACCATATTAAAAAGCAGAGACATTATTTTGCCAACAAAGGCCCGTCTGGTCAAGGCTATGGTTTTTCCAGTGGCCATGTACAGATGTGAGAGTTGGACTGTGAAGAAAGCTGAGTGCCAAAGAATTGATGCTTTTGAACTGTGGTATTGGAGAAGACTGTTGAGAGTCCCTTGGACTGCCAGGAGATCCAACCAGTCCATCCTAAAGGAGACCAGTCCTGGGTGTTCATTGGAAGGACTGAGGCTGAGGCTGCAACTCCAGTACTTGGGCCACCTCATGCAAAGAGTTGACTCATTGGAAAAGACCCTGACACTGGGAAAGATTGAAGGCAGGAGGAGAAGGGGAAGACAGAGAATGAGATGGCTGGATGGCATCACTGACGCGAGGACATGAGTTTGAGTGAACTCCAGGAGTTGGTGGTGGACAGGGAGGCCTGGCATGCTGCGATTCATGGGATCACAAAGTGTCAGACACGACTGAGTGACTGAACTGAACTGAACTGAACTGACTCAATACCTGAACCTGAGCTAACATTAAACTGATTAACTCTCCCCAACATGCCCTGAGGGTGACAACATTCAGCTGAAGCACTGTGGGAAGGAGGCTCCCTGTGAAAGCCTATTCAAGACTCTGATATCAAACTATTCATTATCTATGACTGAATCTAACAAAAACTTTATGTAAATGTGTTTGTGGAGAAAGTTATGAGAAATGTTTAACATTAAAGAAACCTAGATAATTAAAAATTCATATCATATTCATGATATAGAAAGCTCAATTTTGTAAAGAAATTCATTTTCTCCAAATGATCTAGTATGTCAGTGCAACATGAACCAAAGACTTGAGCATGTATTCTTCCCTGGGAGTTGGTAAAGTGATACTCAATTTGCAATAAAAGAGAGCTAAACAAAAGCAATCAGGACATTCTTAAAAAATAAAAAATTATTCTGAAAAGCATACTTATTTTCACTTTAATAGCACGGTACAGAAAACAGAATAGTTAAATAGAAGAGAGACACCAGAAATGTACTTCTGGACACTTGATATATGACAGAGTTGACAATGAAAATCTGTGAGGAAATATGAAAATTTAGGTTTAAATTTAAATATACGTAAAGGTGTATGTCAGAGAAGGCAATGGCACCCCACTCCAGTACTCTTGCCTGGAAAATCCAATGGGCAGAGGAGCCTGGTGGGCTGCAGTCCATGGGGTCGTACAGAGTCGGACACAACTGAAGTGACTTAGCAGCAGCAGTAGCAGTAAAGGTGTATGTATCTATTTTCATATTATCTTAGATAATCAGTTCCAGCTAGATTACCAAACCAAATTTAAATGGAAACACGGAAACAATTGATCAGGGGACAATTTCCCTTCCCCTTGACTTGGCCTGACCTGTAACCTGTGGCACTAAACAGTGATATTTCCCAGAAGTGCTGAGTCAGATCTGAGCCCAGACAGGAAGAGGATTTTTTCCCTAATCACTGACAGGATCACAGCACTGTGCTGAGATGAAGACCAAGTCAGTTGACAACAGTCTAGCCAAACATATATGAAAAACTATTCAGAGAAGCATGCATACTCCTCTAACAGGAGCCACATCCACCTGCTAAAGCAGAACTGCCGAGCTGCTCTGCACTGAACTGCAAATGCATAAGAGAGCCCAACTAAGAGGACAACAGCTTAGTTGAGTGCAGGCTGATTGTCAAACCCCAGAATCAAGAGAAGCATAACTGATCTCTACATTAAATTCTGAAATTGGGGAGTTTTCTGTGCAGCTACTCTAAGGGGACAATATTGGTCTCCCACACAGAAGTCTAAATAGAAACAACCTAGCTAAAGTGGACAAAGTCTTGAAGAGGAGCTTCTCAAAGGCAGAAACTCATGGAGATTAAATGTATGAAGATGCAACCTTGTTAGTATTCAGGGAAATACTCTGTTTTCCCCTCTACCATGTTAAATTAAAAGGAGAGCCTTGTGACCTGGAGGAGGGCCCTCACCCAACCACACAAGCCCCCTGACCTCAAGACTCTAGCCTTATAAATGTGAGAAAGAAATTTCAATTTTTTCTCAGCCACTCAATCTGTGGTATTTTGTTGTAGCAGTCCAAACAGCCTAAAAAATTCACAGTTTCATCAATTGAGAACAAAGAAAATAAGATGTCATTTGCATAAGGTGACAGAATAAATTGCAGAAATAACACTGGAAATAAATCTCTGTTATATGTGCAACCTTGGCTCAGATGGTAAAGAATCTGCCTGAAATGCAGGAGACTCCAGTTCGATTCCTGGATTGGGAGGATCCCCTGGAGAAGGAATAGGTTACTCCAGTGTTCTTGGGCTTCCCTGGTGACTCAGACAGTGAAGAATCTGCCTGCAATGTGGGAGACCTAAGTTCAGTCCCTGGGTTGGGAAGATCCCTTGGAGGAGGGCATGGAAACCCACTCCATTATTTTTGCCTAAAGAATCCCCATGGACAGACCAGCCTGGCAGGCTACAGTCCATGGGGTCGCAAAGAGTCAGACAAGACTGAGCAACTGAGCACACACACTGTCCAACGTTAACCCTCTCCAGCCATGCCACCTTTCTTGTTGCCACATCAGGAGGAGAAAACTACCAGGAATACACACAAGGCATTCATGCACAGGGGAGAACAGGTGACTTGTCTTGACTCAAGGAAAGTCTTGAGAGATGGACAAAGAATGACCCTCATGAAGGATATTCCTTAGGAGCCCTCTGTCCACAGCCCCACTCATCATCACCTGTATGTTCTCTTTGATCCGCTTCTTGTTGAAACTCTTGATCAGAACCACAACCCCACGTTGTATCTGGTAGCGAAGGGCAACCAGAGCAGGGGTCTGCTTGTTCTTTTTGGCAATGGCACAAAGAACCGGGTCCTCCAAGAGAACGGGGTGATTCTGGTTCACCCTGGAAGGAAATTCAGAAATGCTGAGGAGCTGAGACTAAATTCTCAGTTTCTAAGGAGGCTTCTCAAACAGGCCTAGTAGGTCCACTCTAGACCAGTGCTTCTCAAAGTGTGCTCCAGGGACCAACATCATCAGTATCACCTGGGATCTTGTTAGAAATACAAATTCCATGACTTAGTTGAAGACAAACTGAATCAGAACCTCAACTGGGTCACCTCTCATTCTGTGTTTACAAAGTTCTGCATGTAATTCAGATTCATGATTGAGTTGAGACCAGTACTGCCAAACTTGTGGAATTTTTTATTTACTTCTCGGTTATTGATTTTCTTTGATAATCAAGACCATGAGTAGAGAAGAAGAAAAATACCAGGAAATTTTTTAATGTCACTTTTCTAGGCTTTGACAAAAACTGAGTAGTCCCAGAATGACAGTCATTTATTTCATCATTATTCTCCTAGAGATGTTTACATAATTGGTTCAAATTGAAATTTTTTTCTAGCATGATAGACCTAGGAGTTACATATTATTGTCCCAATTTTAGACATAAGGTAAGTGAGGTTTGGAATATCTATTTTTAGAAATGCATTCATTAGTTAATAAGCAAAATCATGACATAAGCTTGGGTTTCTGGTCTCAACTGGGAGATTATGTACAGATTTTAATGTAATTGATGAATCTACAAGAAGGAGACCTGGGTTGGGTCCCTGAGTCAGAAAGATCCCTTGGGGAAGGGAATGGCTACCCACTTCAGTATTCTTGCCTGGAAAATCCCATGGACAGAGGAGTTTGGTGGGCTACAGACTATGAGGTCGCAAAGAGTCAGACACAACAAGCAACTAACTCTTTCACACAAGCTAATACAGTGTAGAGAAACTGTCTGGGTGATGAGAAGATAAAAGGGAAGAAATCAGTCCATCCTTCCCTTTTATTCCCCCTGCCTGTGAGAGTTATCTCCAGACCACTGAGTACTGTATGATTGAAACCATTTCCTCAAAAACTGAATTTTAGGTAAACACCGTGTTGTCTTCCTTAGGGTTCATTACCATCCTTTTATTCTTTGGGATCCCAAAGCACTATAGGCAACAAGAACAATATCACGGGACTTGCAGAAATCCAACAGTTTACTCTGGTTGAGATAAGGGTGACATTCCACCTGTAGAATGCCAACAGAGAAGAGTGTCAGATTATTCGGGAAAGTAATATTAATAAAACAGAGAAAATTAAAAGTTTAAAAAAATGCTAAAGGAAAAACTACAACTTAAATATAAACTTGAAATATCAACATCAAGATAAAAATTGAGAGAAGTGTGCTTAAAAGTTAATTTTATGATAGACTTGGATGAGAGAACCATTCCAAGCTTGAGTAGCTCACAAGGTGAGCTCTACATATGAGTAAATGTTTCTGAGTAAATATTTTATTGATCATTAATATCACCATGAGCCTTTGACTTCAGTCTTTCACCTGGATGACTTTCATAGTCTTCAGCACATTTTCGGTACTGAAGACCCAGAAAAGCTGAAACACTAAGACTAAGGATTCAGCCATCCAAACCCCACACAAATTTTAAACCAATATTATCCGATTTAACTTTCTTTACACTCCATGCCATGTTTCGTGGTCCTCCTTCCCTTCCACAGTTGCCTCCCAGGCACTTTCAACATCCATTTCTGGACACCCTTTAGGCTCAGGTAAACACCGCCTTCCTCTAAGTTCTGGGTGACTAGTCTAACCCTTCTTCACCTTCTCTCAGTCTCCACAATTTAGCAGGACCCCCTCCCCAGCTTTTCCACCCAGACTTTATCAAACAGGGATACCATTGTGGGTTCTATTCATAGTATTCCATCCATACAGAGGCTCTGCCCTCTAGAATATTCTGTCCACTAAGGTCGGATGAACAGGAGGGGAGGACAGACAGACATCAGGCTCCAGGGCAAGAAGGAGGTTGTGAAGAGCAGGAGGGAAAGGAGCCGAGCTGCTCACCTGGTTGCAGACGGGCTTGTACTTGAGCCCCGGCTTGTTCAGGATCTTCTCCAGCTGCTTGTGGTTGAAGTTGGACACCCCAATGGACTTGGTCAGCCCTGCGTCCTTACACTTCTCCAGGGCCTAGGGAAGAAGGAGGTGTGCACAGTCATTTAGAATGGGCAATAGAGCAAAAATAAATGCTGAAAATTATCTGTCAACAGGGTCACCCATCAAGAATTAGCATTGATTATCAAGAGGAAAAATGAAATTGTGACACAAAAACAACAATTACCATTTCCTCCTTAGAAAAATCCCTAAGAAGACATATTACATAGAAGGAAAGAGATGCCTGTCTTCACTGTCCCATATTCTCCTCCTTTGTTCCTCTCTGTGAGCATTCCAGCAATGGTTTCCTCCCCAAAACCCCAGCATCACAACCCTTAGATTCATGAACTGCTGACTCTGATGGTCCACAGCCCATTCTCACAGGTGGAAGAAATGAAGGAGGTTCCCCCTCTCCTGGCTCCTCCCCTGATTTTCTCCTCCCCAGACTCACCTCCCATGTGCGACAGAGATCCACTGAGTCTAATATTATTTTTCCATTTTCATCTTTTGGAAGCAATTCCTCCCCTGGCTGGAATAGAGGTAGTTGTTTTAGAGATGTCACAAAGTAATATCTCTACATTTAGCCTGGCTGCTTGGCACCAGGTAGTAAACCTCCATGAGGTAGGGGTTACAATATTCTGGATACTAGTATTTGCATATATGGAGTTGTAAGCAATGTCTTTAGGAGGGAGACATATTCTAATCTCTTACATTTAATATATGTATATGTTGTAATAAATATGTTTTTCTAGGTCCTAAAAGGGAATTCCCATGACTTTTGTGGATTTTGTCTGTTCCTTGTACTTGTCTCTTTTGAAATGCTTCTCTTGAGTTGGAAAAGGCAGTAAGTTACATGACATAATTTCCAGAATAAAAATTTCAATCTTGATATGACTAGATAATCAGACTTCCTTTTCCATCTGAGCCTCAGATGCCCTAGGGCAGGCATGTGAACCAGCAAGGCTCTCGTTAGGTTTATATGGAATGTGGAAGATCCAGACATGCTCTCAAACGTTCATGACCATGAGCCTTGAGCTGCCCCAAGACTATATTTGCCACCAGTTGAAAATGTCACTAATGTTCATGAATAAATGCCATTTGCTTTATTTTAAAAATAAAGTGAATCATGAGTAATGCCATGATGTCTGTGTGTGCTAAGTTGTTTCAGTCGTTTCTGACTCTGTGTCCCCATGGACTGTAGCCCACCAGGCTCCTCTGTCCATAGGATTCTCCAGGCAAGAATACTGGAGTGGGTTGCCAGACTCTCCTCCAGGGGATCTTCCCAACCCAGAGATCAAACCTACATCTCCTGAAGCTCCTGCATTGCAGGCAGATTCTGTACTGATGAGCCAAAAGGGAAGCCTCCAATGTCATGATAAGAGATAGAAAAAATAGACATTTCTGAAGAGTACAGCAAAGCCTTAAATCTATCCATGACTTGGACTTCCCATCTACATAGTCCTCTAAGCTATTTTGCATAGGATGGCTTGAGTAGATTTCTGTAACTTAAAATCAAGAGTTCTATATAACACAGATTTTTGTTGTTGTAGTTTCATTGTGGGTTTGCTTTTGTTTTGGGGTTTTTTTGTTTTGTTTTGTTTTGTTTTGTCTCATGTTTATGGTATCTTAGTTCGCCAAACATGGATTGCACTCCTTCCCTCAACTCAGCTTTCCTCAGCAGTGGAAGCATGGAGTCGTAACTACTGGACTGCCAGGAAATTCCCATCTACATAATAATACAGCATAATGACACAGTTCTTAAAGTTTAAGTGCAGTCTATAACTTCATCATGAAGACAAGCAACAGTGTAGGCAAGGTTTCTAAGTCCCTGTAATGTCTGCTAGTTTTAGATCCATCCAGATGGAGCACCACCAAATCTGCTCAACTCGAATGGGTGAAAGAGGAGAAGAACTCATCACATTCGATGTAAGATTGTGTCATTGCTCATCATGGCTGCACCAAACTCTTGTTTCATGAAATCCCTAGAGACTCAGGAGTCATATTCAGGACTGTGTGCAGAACTCATCTATTTCTATTTCCTCAAGTTTTTAAGGCAGACACTGAGAGATTCTTTAACTCCTTTCTCTGGGAGGTGTGTAAGGGATTCAAAGAAAATCAGTAAAAAGATGATCATGAATGATTATTAGGGGGATTCTACCCTAGTGAAACCCTCTCTACAACCTACTAAGACAAATATTAATTCAACCATCCATGTAAGTTGATACACATTCTAAAAAAAAGAAGTAAAATAGAAACAATCACACAAATTTGCAACCTTCATGGACATTGGGAAATGAATGAGATAGAGATCAACATAATCCAGTTGAAGATCTTTCAGTGACTTTTCCAAGGCTGGTTGGACCAAATCTGGTCGAAGGAAAGTGCACCAAAGCTGCAGAGAGTAAAGAATGGAAGCTGTGTTAATAATACTTCAGGAAATTTTGGGAGGGGGGAGGGGGGCTTACCACATGGCTTTTCGGATATTACTTCACTGACCAAGGATTGAACCTGGACTCGTGGCAATAAAGCACCGAGTCATAACCATTGGACCACCAGGGAATTCCAATACTTTAGGAATGTAATAATAAACATGGGTCACCAAACAACTCTTCACCAAACAATGATCCTATTATACAATAGTCACCTGGGCATAATCAGTTGCCCACATGTGCACATGCACAACACATACAGCACCTTTGAAGTGTAGAATATGTCTTCTCTCTTCACAGTGCCGTCTGCAATCTTGCTTCGAATGGCCTGGCCAACTTGCTCTTCAGTCTGGTACACACGAGCACAGTCAATATGGCGGAACCCAACCTCTATAGCGAATTTGGTTGCCTCCAGAGCTTCGCTCCTAGGAACCTACATGAGCAACAAAGGTAGTACTTACATATTCACATGGTTAAAAGATTGCTAAAGTACAAGCTTTAGTCTTCCCAAGATTCAACTTTTCTTTGGGTAGTTCTGTATGCATGGTGATGAACTCATGACAGTTTGCTGAATGTTCCTGGTCAGTAATTAAATGGATACCCAGGAACTCATCAACCCCAGGCAATTAGTGGTTGATCACAGGTATCAGAGGACCCAAAGACCACCTCCAGGTTCAGTGATTTGCTGTTAGAACTCAATGGACTAAACATAAAGTTGTAGTCGTGGATAGGATTTATACTGTGAGACATTTGAAGCGAAATTGACAAAGGTATAAGATGTATGATAAAAGCATCAAGAAACAAACTGGAAGCTTCTAAGGCTTCTGGCTACCACTGAAGCTACACAGAATACACCAAAAAAAAAAAAAACTGTATCTATTCACGGTATCACTCAGTAGCTCAGAAGTTGCTCAGTCTTGTCTGACTCTTTGACACCCCATGGACTGTAACCTGGCTCCTCTGTCCATGGGATTTTCCAGGCAATAGTACTGGAGTGGATTGCCATTTCCTTCTCCAGGGGATCTTCCCGACCCAGGGATCAAACCCAGGTCTCCCACATTGTAGACAGATGCTTTACCCTCTGAGCCACCAGGGAAGTCCTCTTTGTATTCAAGGTATACAAAGCAATATTTTCATACAAGTGCATGCAAGCTAAGTTGCTTCAGTCATGTCCAACTCTTTGCCACCCTATGGCAACCACAGCCCACCAGGCTCCTCTGTTCAAGGGATTCTCCAGGCAAAAATCCAGGAGTGGATGGCCATGCCCTCCTCCAGGGGATCTTCCCAACCCAGGGATTCAACCCTTAACCTCTTATGTCTCCCGAATTGGCAGGTAGGTTCTTTACAACCAGCACCAGGTGGCACTAGTGGTAAAATAGTGTAAGTACCGCTTATAATTACCCACTGTTACTGATGATCACAATCAAGCTACCAGGAGATCCATCACCTCACATAGCTGACTTTTGAGGGGGTTTGTAAGAACACTAAAGATCTGCTCTCTTAGCAAATCTCAAGATAGAATCCATTATTATTAACTGGGGTCACCGTGCTGAACATCAGGGGTCAAGACTTCTTCATCTCAAACTGAAGGTCTGTCCCTTTGACCAACATCTTTCCCTTTTTCCAGCCTTGTCCTCAACTTCTGGTCACCATTCCTCTACTCTCTTCTTCTGTGCATTCCACTTTTTTAGATTTCACCCGTAAAAAGATCATGAAGTATCTGTCTTTCTATTTCTGGCTTCTTTCATTTAACTTAATGTTCTCCAGGTTGATCTGTGTGGTTGCAAATGGCAGGATTAACTTTGTTTTTAATGCTGCATAATACTCAATTTCTTTTTATGTGATTCAGAATCTTTCCTGTTTCAAGGATCTAAATAATTTGTGTAACTTCCCTCTGTTGGGTCTAGTCCTGGTTTTTGTTAAATACTCAGGTATTTGGGACTGTACCAAGGAATGAACCGGTGAGCTTCAGTATAGCTGGTCCCTTCCCTCCCCTCATCCCACTTTGCACTACAAGGAAACAAGCCCAGTCTTCTGTCTTGAAAGGGTCTCTGAATATTTTCTTCTGTTTTATAGATGAAGAAGTGAGACACAAAGTTTAAGGACCAGGCAGCCCCTTGTCACAGCTACATACTCTAAAGACCAGATGGACAGCAAACTTTCTGGTTTCCAGTCTAGAGACTTGTCCACTAGCCCCTCATGTCCAAGCACTGAAAACTATACTTTAATAAAAAGCCACTGCAAAACCCAAGAATATATTACAAAGCCTGGCCTGTAAGACTGTAGTGTATCCCCTCAAATGACACTGTAATTCCCATAAGAAGAAGTAGTCAAGCAGAAACTGAAGTACAGGGTAAAACACAGCTGGAATGTGTCTGGCCTGGGACCAAGCAGACACCCCACAGTAGAAAAGCAATTCTCTCCCATTAGTTTTCAACCATTTCATCTTCAGGACCTTTTACCTCAAATATTTCTCTGGGTCATGTCTTTTTGGAAGGAGGAAGGAGTTCTGGAACTAATAAAATACACAGAGAAACCCGACCATTGCAATCCCCCTCAGAGAGAAGCAGCTTACAGTCAGTGTTCTCGACACCCGAGTCTCACCTCTTGTGCCAAGTTGGGAAAGAGACAGAAACTGCAGGGGAACCCAGAGTAATCTGCAGGTGAGCACAGCCTCAGACCCTGATGCAGAGTGAAGACTGGATGCTCTCTTCCCTTTCACAGGGTATGGTTCTAGCCTGGTTAGTGGAACCACATGATCCTCCCAGAGTCACACAGGAACTCAGTGCTTGACAACCCAAGTCCCCTTCCTCTCATGTTACATCCACTACTATTTATATCTCAACCCCAAACCACTACTCTTACCTCCTCAGGTGCAGCGGTGCCAAATCCCAGGACAGGAATGAAGTGGCCGTCATTAAGCTTCACCTTCTGGCTTTTGAGATCCATTGCCTGTTGCTCCTCTAACTAAGCAGAGTGATTTTTTTCTTCAACCTTTACAAGTTATAAATAACAGAAAGGTAACATACCAGCTGCTCTGTCAAATGTTAGCACGTATATTATAGAAGGAGTAGGATTAAATCCGTACACATGGAGTAAGAAGAGGATTGAAGTGAGTTAAACAACTTGTTTCCTTTTTTAATCCATATAACCTTCAGTTCAGTTCAGTTGACTCGCTCCGTCATGTCCGACTCTTTGCAACCCCATGAATCACAGCACGCCAGGCCTCCCTGTCCATCACCAACTCCCTATAACCTTAAGTATTATGTAATGATGAGATTGGCTGAACAATTATTGACCATATGCCAAACTTCCACACAGCAACTGTTTTCCATTTTTCTATTATGAAGCCCAATCTCAATCAAACATCAATTGAAACAACTATCTTTCAGAACAAACATACACACATACATAAATCACACAATCTAAAAGTGTTTAATAAGCATTTTTTTAAATGTTACCTCTTAATAAAGAATCAAAACTTCAAATGAAACTAAATTTGCCTTTTTACATTTCCCACCAGCAATATTATTTGCTTTACAGATCTGACAGTGGTGAAATACTGAACAGGATATGGAAACCAGACATTATGGCAAAATACTTTTAGAAGATTAATTATTAATAGCTTTAGGATACCATGTGCAATGTACAAACAGACTCTTGAGTGTTTATACCTTGTACCTAGCTATGTAACTTCTAGAGTACTCTCATATTGTAACTGATGCATATTTTACATAATTTACTATCTTGTGCAACATTATTCATAAAAGAAAAACCTATAAAAAATTGACAAATTTGGGACAGAAAAGGAAACTGTGATGCACTGATACTTGGGGACATTGTGAAGACAAATAAAATTTAACATGTACAGTGATACCAGCAAAATGGTGAGCTAGGAGGATCAATTTCTCCCTTGGAAAGGCAAGAAAAGAAAGAGAAGGCAGCTGAAAAACCTCATAGGAGTTCTGGGAAACAGTCACAGATCTACAGCAACAAAGTGAACACACAACTAGGAAAAATCCAGACTAGAACGGTAGGAAATTTCATCATGTATTTACTCACATGTACTCTCCTGCCTGGGGAAGTGCAGTTCTGATCAGCTCCCAGTTGCCTCCCTCAAACCAGAGTGATAGAAAACCTTATCTGCAACCTACTTTGGGGCTACCTGGAGACTGGTGTCTGTTTTACTGAGCTTAAACTGAAGAGTAGCTGGAATGGGTATTACAGCTGCAGAGGGGGGAGCTGTATATGGGGCCAGGGACAAAGGAATAAGGGTGGAGACATAGACTATATCATGTATTAATAAAATCTTGAATAGAACTGGGGTGTGGATTTGGGGAGATAGTAAGGCGTTCAAAAACAGTCATAAGTACACCGGATTCAAAAAGCCACCCAGATGCTGACTCAGAAATGAACTGAATTGCCCTAAACTTTCCTGTTGGGCTGATACAAGGACTAAGTGCATGCCAAGCAAACTAGTGAAAGCCAGTCAGGACAAGGAATCAAATTTACCAAGAGTGAATATTTGCCCATTGTTTCAAGTACCCAACTATGAACACACACACACACACACACACAGGAACACACACACAGAGACACACACACAGGAACACACACACAAAGGAACACTCATATAGGAACACGCACATATATGGATGGGCAGGGCAGCCATCACAGAGGGGCCTGAGGAGCAAGGTCTGGGGCTCTGATGGTGTGCCAGGGTTTTACCACATGCACAGCCGCCTGGACCAGGGGCTGCTCCAGCACGCCTTCCTCCAGCTCTGCCACCCTCTGGGGCAAAGGAGCCAGTGCTGGGAGTGGGGGAGGAGCAGGGTGCACACTTACAAGGGGTGGAACCAAGTTAAGGCCAACGGTCAGGGCTTCTGTTCCACCACTTTGGGACCCACCCAGCCCAGTAGGGTGGGGGCAGCCACAGAGCATTGGAGAAACCAGTGCTCACACTGGGCTCTGGCCCTAGCCTCCACTTCCCCCTCCTACCAACTTAAAAGTTGCCAGCAGGCCCTGGGAAGGGGTGACCTCTGACCAGCTCAGCTCCAGCTCTGTCCCAAAGCCTGTGGGCACACAGACTGCATAGAGACACATCTGCACAAGGACACCCCTACAAGACTAGAGCAGGAAACTTTTTCAACTAATTTCATGGAGACAGAGGAAATTAAGCAAAATGAGAAAACAGAGGAATTTGTTTCAAGTGAAACAATAAGAAAAACACATGAAAAAATCTGCTAACAATACAGAGATTAATAATTTACCAAAATAATCATTTATCAGAATTCAGGGGCCAATTAGCGAGCGGCAGAACGCTCCGCTCCTCCTTCACGGGCCCATGTGAGCGGTGAAGAAACGCAGGGGCGGCTTCTAGGTGCTGCCGCCGCCGTAAAAAAAAAAAAAAAAGAATTCAGAACAGTAATAAGAATGCTTCCCTAACTAGCAAATAGAACACAGTAACAATCACAGGATAAGGGTTTCAGGAGGAGAGAGAGAGGAAAAGGGACAGAAACGGATGTGATGAAACTATGGCTAAAAACTTGCTGAACCTGGAACTTTCCTGGTGGTCCAATAGTGAGGACTCTGCTTCCACTGCATGGGGCATGGTTCTGAACCTGGTCAGGAAACTACTTAACAAAAGTGATTAAAACTATGAGATGGCAAATGTTCCTGGAGTACCTGGATCACTCTGGTGTAATCACAAAGTCCTTATGCATCAGACCTGGGAGGGTTGTAGTTGAAGAGGAGGTGGGAGATAGGATTAGATAAGAGAATCAAAGATTTGATGCGCTATCTCTGAGATGGCGGGGGTGTCTCCAAGATGGAGAATGTTCTCTAGGAACTGGAAGAGGCAACAAAATGGATTTTCCCCTGAAACCTCCAGAAAAGAATGCAGGCCTGCTGGCACTTTGATTTTAGCCCATTGAACCAGCTTTTGCATTTCTGACTTCCATAAATGTAAACTAACACATTGGTGTTGTTTCAAGTCACAAAGGTTTTGGTCATTTGTTGGAGCAGCAACAGTAACTAATACAGATGTGGTTCAAGTCATCCCGCCTCCATCTGCTTCATCATGGGTTTTCCTCTCTCTGGGGACTGTTCCTCTGATCTCAGAGGAAGGTGGTCAACTCTCCCAATAGGGAACCTCATCTCTTGATTCCATTTTCATCTTCAGTGACTGCCAAATTATTGGTCCTCATTACAGAAAAGCCTTTGAAAACTTGGCACCATTTCTTGAAACCACCCTACTCAGGGTTTGCCTTCACCACTCTACCAAAGCTGCACTTGACCATGCCAAGGTTAACTGCCCAATCCAGTGGTCAGTTTCAGTGAATCCAGTGAATCCAGTTCAGTCTTCTCATACCTGTCCCCTTGAAAGCATTGAACTCTTTTTTCCTTCAAACTTCTACTTCGCGTGCCTTCTGAGGACAACCCCTCCTACTTCATTCACCTCTTCTTCTCTGCCTCATTTGCTGATTCCTCCACTTAAAAAAAAAAAAATGCCTTCTTAATGCTGGGTCTTCATGAAGCTTGACTTCTCTGTCTACACCACTCACTGTTTAATATAATATCTCTGATTGTCTACTTTCATGACATTGCTGCTGCTGCTGCTAAGTCACTTCAGTCATGTCCGACTCTGTGCGACCCCATAGATGGCTGCCTGCCAGGCTCCTCCGTCCCTGGGATTCCCCAGGCAAGAACACTGAATTGGGTTGTCATTTCCTTCTCCAATGCATGAAAGTGAAAAGTAAAGTTGCTCAGTCGTGTCCAACTCTTCGAGACCTCATGCACTGCAGCCTACCAGGCTCCTCAGTCCATGGGATTTTCCAGGCAAGAGTACTGAAGTGGGTTCATGACATTAGGTGGCAACTAAATTTGATAAGTCACAAATATAAATATTGTCTAAACTTGTCCTCTAATAGACTTCTATGTCCAACTGTATGCATGCATCTTCACTTGGGTGCCTAATGGCATCTCAAAGATACATGTCTATAATTGAACTCCTAATCTTCCCACAAAAGTGTGCTCCCCCACATTGTCTCCCTCTGAGAAAATGGCATCTCCACCTCCTGTCCCTTAGCCACAAACACCTGGAGTCAACCTTGCTTCCCCTTTACCTCTCACTGTATGTCTAACATGTTCAACAGTCTAGTTAATGCTGCCCCTAAAATATATCCCTATTCTAATACCTCTGACCACATTTATTGCTCCTTCTGTGGTCCAAGCCAACGTCATCTCTCACCTAGATACCTGTAGAGTCCTAAAAGAGGGCTCTTTTTCCTCTTTTGCTTCTCAACAACCAAAGTCATCCTTTCAAAAGCATGTCAGTCAGCTCATGTAACTTATGCTCAAAACCCAAAATATCAATCTCCATTTCCCTCACAGTAAAGTCCTTTGAAAAGCTTACATGATACAGACCCCTTAGCCCCACTGGTTCTCTGGCCTTATCTTCAACTCCTGTCTCCCCACCTCACTAAACTCTACCCTCATCAGCCAACTTGCTGTCACTTCAGTGTTACATGAATACTCTTTCTTCCTGGACTTAGCATTTTCTATTCCAGAGAATGCAGGGAGCCACTGTCTCTATGTTTCAAGGCTGTTTGTACAGATGAAAACTGCGGGATGAAGAGTAACAGATGGCTCTGCCTAACAAATGTACAGAAACGGGAGAGACTGTGCACAATTATCTCAACAGGCCCTTACCCATTTCTAACAGCTAAATTTTCCTGATGTCATTCACAGTTTCATTCTCCACTAGACTAATGATTCAAGACATTTCTCATTTTACTTATTGATATTTATTGATAAAACAATGTCTTACTAAAGAATGTTCAATCAAGTTTTGATGAATGAACAGCAAAATACTCAAGGACTCATCAAAATGCTGAACATGGGCAGACAAGAAATTACATAAATGCTTTCAGTTCAGTTCAGTCCAGTCACTCAGTCGTGTCCAACTCTTTGCGACCCCATGAACCGCAGCACGCCAGGCCTCCCTGTCCATCACCATCACCTGGAGTTCACTCAGACTCATGTCCATCGAGTCAGTGATGCCATCCAACCATTTCATCCTCTGTCATCCCCTTCTCCTCCTGCCCCCAATCCCTCCCAGCATCAAAGTCTTTTCCAATGAGTCAACTCTTCACATGAGGTGGCCAAAGTACTGGAGTTTCAGCTTTAGCATCATTCCCTCCAAAGAAAACCCAGAGCTGATCTCCTTCAGAATGGACTGGTTGGATCTCCCTGCAGTCCAAGGGACTCTCAAGAGTTTTCTCCAACACCACAGTTCAAAAGTATCAATTCTTCGGCGCTCAGCTTTCTTCACAGTCCAACTCTCACATCCATACGTGACCACTGGAAAACCCATAGCCTTGACTAGACAGACCTTTGTTGGCAAAGTAATGTCTCTGCTTTTCAATATGCTATCTAGGTTGGTCATAACTTTCCTTCCAAGGAGTAAGCGTCTTTTAATTTCATGGCTGCAGTCACCATCTGTAGTGATTTTGGAGCCCAAAATAATAAAGTCTCTCACTATTTCCACTGTTTCCCCATCTATTTCCCATGAAGTGATGGGACCAGATGCCATGATCTTTGTTTTCTGAATGTTGAGCTTTAAGCCAACTTTTTCACTCTCCTCTTTCACTTTCATCAAGAGGCTTTTTAGTTCCTCTTCACTTTCTGCTGCTTTACAGGAAGAAAAATATAACACTGCATTTTTTAAATCCTATTTTTAGCTTAGCAAGATACTTATGCTAAGTAAAAGAATATGTATACAACTTGTGGATTGAAGATTATCCCTATTTGTAAATAAACACACACACATACACATTTATATAAGAAAAGCATAAGGAAACTGCACCAAAGTTTTGTTGTTGTTCAGTCACTCAGTCATATCCGACTCTTTGCAACCCCATGGACTGCAGCATGCCAGGCTTCCCTGTCCTTCACCATCTCCTGTAGTTTGCACTAAAGTATTATTACATGGATTAATCACAGCTTATCTTCATTTTCTATCCTTTCCCTTCTACTTTCCAAATTTTCTGTAATTTACCTGTATTATTTTAATCATCAGAAAAAATGAGTATTCTTACTTTGAAGTCTTTTATTTCACAAATTAAAAAAAAAAAATAGGAAAGGCAAGCTTCCAAAAGTTCAGACACTTCATTTAAGCACCTATTCTATATACAAAAACCTTCTTCACAGCCTTAGAAGCCAGAAATTTTTGAAGAACCACAGTGAAAGCTGAGTCAATATTCTTCAGAGAATGGATACTCACTCAGGGTGACCGACACCACTGGAAGAGAAAGAGGTGGATTCGTTTATTAATTCTGTTATGTTGTCGAAGAGAGGCTTTATCTGGAAGCAGTATGAATGGGCTAAAAACTCTAAATTTACAACCATGTCCTGCCATCTCCCCCGACAAGCACACATGCAGGTATCTGCTCCATGTGCACACGGCACCTACATGTCCAGTCCCAACATTCTATGTCATATTCACTCCACAGTGACAGGTAGTTTGACTCAGGTTACAATTTATAAGGAGGTGCAAGACCTAAGGCTAACTGTGGAGATCGTTTCAGCCCCAAGTAGAAGTTTTGACCCTAGATGATGAGAAGGATCACAGTTATGGAATTTGCTGCTCTTTTTCATGCATCCATTCCAAAAAAAAAAAAAAATTCAGCACCCCTAAAATACAGGGTGTCTCCAGTAAGGAACTTCTAATCTATTGAAGAGATACCACATACATTTGAATTATCATACAACATAAATGGGATTATTATTTTCTTAATTTATAGTTTAGTAAAACACTGGTTATTCAGTAATCTGCATTACTAAAATGAAGATTTAAATTGCAAACTAAATCATTTTATTACTAATTCTTGTTCCCTCTTCTCTGAATATGTTTTCTGCAGGCAGTTTAAAATCAAACACCTGGAAGGAAGGAAGAATCATATTAACCTCTCCCCCAAGGAGCTGGCCTTCCCCTGGGGACTGGAGGACTTTCCAGCTGGATGGAGACAAGAGGAGAGGACAGGGAAGCCATGTCTGTCCTCAGCTTCCAGCTGAACCAGCCTGGGACCCTCTGCTGAGTTCTCACCTCTCCTTCCCACAACTTCTCTTTCTCTGTCCACATAAGCAAAGAAAGGCTTGCCATGCATCAATCCCAAACATTTCTAAGGGAATTGCTTTAGACAGAAAAATTCTTTTTTTCCAGATAAAGAGATAGTTGGACCATCTGGACAGTCTACCTGCACTTGATCAAACTTTACACAGGTTTTTCCTTCCACACGTCCCTCTAGAATTTGGCACAGCCTTGAACTTAAGCAAGTTGGTGGGGAGAGCAACCTCCCTGTCAGGCCCCTCCAATGCTCTGCTGAGCTCAGGAAAGAGCTCTCCCTAATCAGTCACAGCCCCTGCTTCTCCCACCCCAACACCCTTCCCCTTCTAGCTGTGTTCACCCTTCCCTAGAAAAGTCTTTCCACTGATCTCTGAGATGCCTCTGTCTCAGCCATCACCTCCTCCTAGAAGAACCTGCTCTATTCCCACCTGGTTTCCATCAGCACTGTGAATACTTATCCTAAAAGCCTGAGCTCCAGCCCATATTCTTTACAATCCTTATAACCTTGCCAGGTGAGGTTAATCGCTTTCTCTTGTGTGCCCTCACATTATTATAGCCCCTATTAATGCAGGTCAAAAATCCCCATAAATGAAATTACACTTATAAGGAGTTTGTGCTAGATAAAACCTCTAAGGACTGTTGCTTCATGTTACAATCATGTCATGTTTCCCCACCCAGTATTTGTACAGTTTGACATCTTAGAGCAAATCACAGAACATAACACTCATTTATCTTATTATTATCAACCCATCCTTCTGGGTGTTTAAGGTCAGAATTCTGCCTTGATTCTGTTATCCCATATAGTTAGTATTTATTCCAACCCTCTATCAGCTCTAAATTTGATGAGCATGCCCTTTACATTTCCACTGTTAAAAATTAGGAGTAAGTTCTGTGTCAGGTCATAGAAAATTCTCTCCATCAGTGTTGATAGCCTTGAGTACATCACATTTGTTGAAGACCCCTTGCAAAGTTTATCTGAATTTTGACCTAAATGCTTTGTTGAAAGCAGAGGTGCAGTTTCTTCCTGCCTTCCTGATTCACTAGCTGAGGGACATTGTCAGTAAGAGAGAATAAATTAGCCTCTTCCCTGGTAAAGTCACACCAGGCTCTCATGTTCCCTGCCTATTTTAAAAGGTTTCACAAAACTTGCATTTAAACAGTATCCTAAAATATGTATGGAGATTACTATCACACCTATGGCTAATAGTTTTCAGCAGCCAGCTTCCCTTTGTAATTGAGAAGAAATGTATCTTTTCTTCAGACATGTTTCTCCTCTAAGTTTTCTCAAAGGCTGCCACTGAGACAGATGCTCTCAAGCAACTCCTGGTCCACAAGAAGGGTACTGGGCACACAGGGAGACACCCCCTATGATACCCAATTTCATTGACTGATAGTCATGACTTTGTGAAATACCCTTTCCTTGAGGATGGGTAGTACTTATGACTTGCTTCTAACCAATAGAATGTTATAAGGAAAAGGAATATGATTGCCATTATCAGGTTTTACAAGACTGTGTCCTCCACCTCAACTACAAACTCTAGTGTCCTCCCGGTTTGCAAACTTCAATAAAATAAGTGGCCAAGTTGAAGAACTTGCAAAAGTCGCAGAGCTGGTTTTCCTCAACAACACAAGGAATTCTGGGTGGGTGGACGGCCTTGTGGAAGTCACGGGAAGGCACTGGGTGGTGACAAGTTTGAAAGAATCAAACTACCTGAATGAACAAAAGTTTTATTTTACCACAAATAAAACTTTCTTTAAAGGAAAAGCTTTCTTTATCTCATCTTCACTCTGAGTGTTTCTCAAAGACTCTCATATTCTGGTGCTTGTTATGGTGGAAAGGGGCTTCCCCAGTGGTTCAGATGGTAAAGAACCCACCCACCTGCCAATACAGGATATGCAGGTTTGATCCCTGGGTCGGGAAGATCCCCTGGAGAAATGAATGGCTATCCACTTCAGTATTCTTGTCTGGAGAATCCCATGGACAGGAGAGCCTGGCAGGTTACAGTCCATGGGGTTGCAAAGAGACACGACTGAGCAACCAAGACTTTCATTTTTCAAGGTGGAAAGTCTCAGTTCAGTGCAGGAGTTTCAGCTGGGTGGACCGATGGCCCCTGAGCACAGCAGCTGGTCACTTTCCTGCAGGAGGTCTCAACGTTGACATCTGTGGGACAATTAACCCAGGCCTCAGGAGGACAAGGTGGACCCTGACTGAATGTCCTTTTAAGGGACCATCACACATTTCCAACTGCAGGGTCTCAGAAGTGTTACACTTATCTATAAAAAAAAAAAAAAAAAAAGCAATGCTTATACACAGAAATATATTTGCACAAGGACAACTCTTAACTCTTTCTCTCTCTCTCTCTCTCACACACACACACACACACACACATACACACACACACACACACACACACAATTTCCAATCTGTTCTCCCTAACCAGCCCTTACTATGGCCATAGGTCTTTGCCTCTGTGCACAGCTAGGGGAGGGAAAGAAGATGAAGGACCTACCCTTTCTGACCCTCAACTATCTAAATACATATATACAGGCAGTGCACCTCTCCTTCATGTCATTTTCGGGGTAATATGTGCTACTTCAAGGACTGAAATTTGTTAACTTCCTTTATTTCATCTGGTTTTCATGCCAAATGCAGACACACTTTATGATAAACCTTAAAAACCTAAGTGCAAGAGAGACCCTTGGTCAGTGGCCCCATCCCTGCCTTCTGGGAAGCTGGACACTGGTTGTGAAAACACTGCAAGAGAGATCCAAGAAATAGAATGATTTTTAAAGTAATAGTCCTCATTTTGTGAGCTTGTTTCCATCTAGTGGGACCAAATGAGAACCTGTTGGCTCAGAGCCTGTGCAGACATCCCAGGGCTGTGCTTCCATTGCTTCTACTGTGCTCTAAAAATCTTTGTTCTCTGTGAGTCAGCCATATTTTTGAAAGAGGGTGGGGTGATATTTTTGACAGCAAGGAGGCAGAAATTTCAAGGTACTAAAAAAACACAGGCAAGTCCAAGTTTGACTCTTCTGTTTGCTCAGAATGCAATGCCAGGTACTAACTGAAAATGTCCATGAACATTGCCTCTCGGTAAGAAGGTGGGGTTCCTCAACTGCCCAGTGCTTCTGGGGTCCAAGGCTGGCACTGCCCCCTTATTGAGATGAACGTGGGAAGGAGAGAAGAGTCCCCGCGCCCATGTCAGCCGGCATAACTGGACAGCACCCACCCTGGGGAGGACTCGGGAAGGAGATGGTTCTGTGTCCTTTATTATTTCACCAAAGGTGGAAATTCTGAGCCCATAATGACATCCAATGACAATCTTCTCTTACCTCTCATGGAACACTGATAGTCAAACTTCTCCACAGTCATGTTTGAGGGAAAGATATAAAGAAAATCTCAGACTAACCCAGGAAATTCCTCTCCACACATGTAGAAAAGAAATGGTTTTGTTATTGAGTATGCATTAAACCAAGCTGCAGTGACCACTAAAATAATTTGCTAATAAGATTATAAAGACAGGATGGAACCTCTTCCCTGTATATATTCAGATATATATTCTGAAATATTCTGATATATATTTTATATATTCAGCAGATATGGTCTCAAGATACATGATAACTTAGTTCCCAGATGAGATAGTGCAACATTTGGGATGCCTTATTTCATAGTTTAATCCTAAACTGACCTGGTCATTGGGACAGCCATCTGTGCTAGTTAATTGCCTTTATCCCAAGGAAAAATGAAGCCTCTGTGGCAACAGGCAATTATGGTTTGGATCAAGGTACCCAGAGAAATAGGAACCTCTTTTCTCTGATGTTTATATTTCGAAGATAAGGCTCCCAGACCTTTAAGAAAAATTTGCAAAACTGATAAAACTTTATCTTTACTAACCAATAAAAAGAGGGCCAGCAGAGTAACATCGATAAGCTGAGCTGGTCCTGGTTCAGGGCCAAAATTTGGTATTGATGAAGTATAGCCATCCTCTGTGCTCCACTCAGTAAAGCCAGGACACAGGGTTATATGAACTTGACAGTGACCAATACTTTGGCCATCTGATGCAAAGAACTGACTCATTGAAAAAGATCCTGATGCTGGGGAAGATTAAAGGCGAGAGGAACAGGGGACAACAGAGAATGAGATGGTTGGATAGCATCACCAACTCGATGGACATGAGTTTGAGCAAGCTCTGGGAGTTGGTGATGGACAGGGAGGCCTGGCATGTGGCAGCCCACGAGGTCACAAAGAGTTGGACACAACTGAGCGACTGAACTGAAGACAGTGACCAGAGAAGGAGAACTAGGATGTGTTAAAAGTTGCTCCTGGGGAAATGCAAGACTTCAGCATTCACAGTATTCAGGTCACCTTTGCCAAATGCTGGGATTAGCAACATTTCTGTGGCTGAAGTGTCCTCACTAGGATTCAGTTAGGTAAACAATGAAACTGTCTTAACAGCAAACACCCTTGCTATTTTTTTTTTTCCAGGTTGTGCACACAAGAACAAGCCTAAGAGTTCTGAAATTTGCTTTTGCAGGGCTATATTCTCAGATCTTGCCCTGGCACTTGACAACCATCTTCTCTGAAAGAAGGACATAGATTTTGTTTGTTTTTTTGTTTTTGTTCAGTCACTAAGTCGTGTCCAAATCTTGGCGACCCCATGGATGGCAGCACCCCAGGCTTCCCTGTCCTTCACTGTCTCCTGGAGTTTCCTCAAACTCATGTCCACTGAGTCAGTGATATCATCCATTGGTGCCAAACAATGGTGATGCCCCTGTTTGTTTCAACTGGAGGATAATTGCTTTACAATGTTGTGTTGGTTTCTACTATACCATGAATCAGGATGTGTATACATATGTCCCCTCCCTCTTCAGACTCCCCCCTCCCCACCCCCCCCACCATCCAGAACCTAGATTTTGAAGTGCTGTGGGAGGGCAACTCTGTAACCTCCACTCTTTTGCAACTTGGGAACGTTGGAAGGAAAAACCTACAGGAAGAAGAAACTGGGAGCACAAGCTTGTCCTCTCCATTGGCAGGAACCCCCAGTGCAGGATTGAATGGTACAGAGTGACCTGTACAGACTTGCATGCCAACTCCAGGAGAAAAACCTCCATGCCAGAGGCCAGCGTGTGGAACAGCCTCGGGGGAGACGCATAAGTAAGGGGACAGGGGAGGAGGGTGCGCTCATGAATCAGATCTGGAAAAGAGGCCGAGCAGGTTTTCCCCCACAACACGAGGAATTCTAGGTGGATGGATGGCCTTGTGGAAGTCATGGAAGGGGCTGGGTAGTGACAAGGTTGAGAGAACCAGCCTTTACCTAAGTGAACCAAAGCTTTGTTTTACCACAAAATCTATTTCTTCTTTACTCTGTTTCTCAGAGTCTCTCATAACCTGGTGCTTGTTTTGGTGAAAAGTTTCAGTTCAGTGCAAGCATTTGAGCCAGGTAGACCAATGGCCCCTGAGCACAGGAACTGGGCGGTTTCCTGCAGGAGGCCTCACCGCTGGTATCAGTGGGACAGCGAGCTCAGCCCTCAGGAGGACAACAAGGTGGACCCTGACTGAACATTCCTAGAGGGGACCACCACATACTTCCAACTGTAGGCTCTCAGAGGTCTTACATTTATTTGAAAAAAAAAACAACATTTATACACAGAAATATATTTGCACAAGGAAAGATTCTGCTGAACACAACTCTTAACTCACTCTCACACACACACACACACACACACACAGGTATACACAATTTCTAATCTGCTCTCCCTAACCAACCCTTACTATGGCCATAGGTCTCTGCCTCTGTGGGCAGCTGAGGGAGGGAGGGAAGATAAAAGATCTATGCTTTCTGACCCTCAATTATCTAAATATATTGTTTACAGGCAGTGCACCCCTCCCTTCTGCCATTTTCAGGGTTATATTTGCTACTCCTAGGACTGCAATTTGTTAATTGCCTTTATCTCATCTGGTTTCTACACCAAGTACAGACACACCTTATGATAAATCTGAAAAACCTAACTGCACCAAGAGACCCTGGGTCAGTGGCCCCACCCCTGCCTCCTAGGAAAACACACACTGGTCATGGAAACAGTGGAAGAGAGATGCAAGAAATAGAATAATCTTTTAAGTAGTAGCCTTCATTTTGGAGCTCCTTTCTATCCAGTGGGACCAAAAGAGGGAGCCTATTGTCTCAGAGACTGTGCAGCCATCCAGGGCTATGCTTCCATTCCTCTATACTGCTCTAAAAATCTTTGTTCACCGTGAGTCAGCAGTATTTTTGAAAGAGGATAGGGTGCTATTTTTTTTTTCCTAATTTTATTTTATTTTTAAACTTTACATAATTGTATTAGTTTTGCCAAATATCAAAATGAATCCGCCACAGGTATACATGTGTTCCCCATCCTGAACCCTCCTCCCTCCTCCCTCCCCATACCATCCCTCTGGGTCGTCCCAGTGCACTAGCCCCAAGCATCCAGTATCGTGCATCGAACCTGGACTGGCAACTCGTTTCTTACATGATATTTTACATGTTTCAATGCCATTCTCCCAAATCTTCCCACCCTCTCCCTCTCCCACAGAGTCCATAAGACTGTTCTATACATCAGTGTCTCTTTTGCTGTCTCGTACACAGGGTTATTGTTACCATCTTTCTAAATTCCATATATATGCGTTAGTATACTGTATTTATGTTTTTCCTTCTGGCTTACTTCACTCTGTATAATAGGCTCCAGTTTCTTCCACCTCATTAGAACTGATTCAAATGTATTCTTTTTAATGGCTGAGTAATACTCCATTGTGTATATGTACCACAGCTTTCTTATCCATTCATCTGCTGATGGACATCTAGGTTGCTTCCATGTCCTGGCTATTATAAACAGTGCTGCGATGAACACTGGGGCACATGTGTCTCTTTCCCTTC
The DNA here is from genome assembly GCF_032452875.1 of Bos javanicus. Taxonomy (NCBI): domain Eukaryota; kingdom Metazoa; phylum Chordata; class Mammalia; order Artiodactyla; family Bovidae; genus Bos; species Bos javanicus. Next base: position 43,322,147 of record NC_083880.1, on the reverse strand, counting down.
TGGTTTCCTCAGTGTGTATGCCCAGCAGTGGGATTGCTGGATCATAAGGCAGTTTTTTGATAGCAAGGAGGCAGAAATCTCAAGACACTAAAAAATACAAGCAGATGCAAGTTTCACTCTTCTGTTTTCTCAGAAAGCAATGCCAGGTTCCAATCAAAACCATCCATGGACTCTGGCTCTCAATAAGAAGGTGGGGTTCCTCAACTGCCCAGCGGTTCTGGGGGCCAAGGTAGTGCCCTCAACAGTCCTATTGTGCTGTCCAAGAGCTTTGTTCACTGTGAGTCAGCAGTATTTTTAAAAGAAGGAGATTAGAGAGTTAATGGTACAGAAATGCTTTTGGATGATCACGCTTGGTAACCATGAACGCTTTAATGAGGACTGGTGTGGAAAAACCTCTGCAGGACGTGTTTTCATGGGAGCCTCTTTAAGCAACTTTAATGTTTTATTTAAACATTACCCGTTGGTCTTCTTTTGTATGCCATGCAAATAGAACAGAACACTGGATTATGTAAGAAGGTGAACTGAATGCATCATTAGGTAGTTAAAGCCTGCTCCCGAGGAAATGCAAAAATGCTTTTAGCACTGAACCTTGGGATTGGCACAGATGGGGCTGCAGAAGATGTTGAAACTGGAATTCAGTTAGGCAAATATTTACTGAGTCTCTCCTATGTCCAAAACACCTCATAATATTTTATTTTAGGTCATGAACATAAACAAGCCTGAGAGTTTTGCAATTTACAGGATTATATCCTTGAATCTTGCCCTGGATCTAAAAACTTTTTTACCTGTGGCAGATTCATGTTGATATATGGCAAAACCAATACAATATTGTAAAGTTAAAAAATAAAATAAAATAAAAAGGCAAAAAAAAACATAGGAATAATTGTTGCTGGATCTTGAAGCCCCTGTGCTGTGTGCTGTGCTTAGTCACTTAGTGATGCCCAACTCTTTGCAACCCCATGGACTGTAGCCCACCAGGCTCCTCTGTCAATGGGATTCTCCAGGAAAGAATACTGGAGTGGGTTGCCATGCCCTCCCTCTCCAGGGGATCTTCCCAATCCAGGGACCCAACAACCCTTGTCTCTTCCATCTCCTGCACTGGCAAGTGGGTTCTTTACCACGCGTGCTATCTTAGAAGCCCAATATCGAATATACCTACTCTGAAGAGTCTGTTCTTCTTGCAAAACAACCACTGTCACTTTAGAAATTCTTTATACTAAACTTTTAATACTTTCATGATTCACACTGACTTTTTCTAGGCTATGCTGCATTTAATTAGTTGCACATTCCTTCACATAAAATAAAACCAAAGTGTATCTTAAAATTGATAGTATGCCATTGCCTAATGAACAGAGTTTTTTTCCTTCTTAGGTAGAACGTCTTAGTGCATCATACAACTGTCTATATCTTAGATTTGAGGAATGACAGTGCACGAGGCAGAGCATCAGTAACCTCTGCTACATCCAGCTTTGCAGGGCATTCATCGTCGAGCTATTTAATATCATCAGTCGTGACTATAAATCTGTCTTCATACATAAAAATGCATATGAATTCTTCAGAGAGGACTTCCCTGGTGTCCTGGGTCAGGAGATCCCCTGGAGAAGGAAATGGCAACCCACTGCAGTATTCTTGCCTGGGAAATCCATGGACAGGGAAGCCTGGTGGGCTACAGTCCACGAGGTCTGTGAAGAAGGTGAAGACTAAGAGTTCACCTTCCAGTGCAGGGGATGTGGGTTTGATCACTGGTGGGAGAGCTAAGATCCCACATGCTTTGCAGCCAAAAACCCAAAACATACGAAATAGAAACAATACTGTAACAAATTCAATGAAGAGTTTAAAAAAATGGATGAAATTAAAAAAAAAAAAACACACTTGGGAAAAAAAAGTCTTCAGAGAGGACATAACACAGAGCTCCATGCTGAAAAGTGAAGAGGTCTTAGAGTAGATTGAATGAGTGGCCCCCAAAAGATACGCCCACCCTACAAATGACATATTTCGGGAAAAGGTCTCTGCAGGTGTAATTAAGTTAAGGATCTTGAGATGAGATCGTCCTTCATTATCCAGGTGATCCACAAATCTAAGGATATGTTTTAATCACTCAACCCTGTCCAACTTTTTTTCGATTCCATGGACTGTAGCCCACCAGGCTTCCCTGTCCATGGATTTCCCAGGCAAGAATACTGGAGTGGGTAGCCATTTCCTTCTCCAGGGGCTTTTCCCAACCCAGGGATCAAACCTAGGTGTCCTGTATTGCAGGCAGATTCCTTACCATCTGAGCCACAAGGGAAGCCCTAGGTGTCCTTATAAGAGACAGAAAAGAAGACAGAGAGAGAAGAGGAGGCTGCAAGAAGATGTGGGCAGAGACCAGAGTGATGCAGCAAGAGGCAGTCCCTGGGGATCAGGGGTCCAGGCCCAAGAACCCCTGGAACCAGCAGAAGCTGCAAGAGGCAGGAGGGATTCTCCCCCCAGAGCCTGTAGGATGAGTGTGCCTTTCGTGCCCTACAAGTGAAGACAACAGATATTTCCAAACCTTTGAGCTCTTCCAGTGGATGTGCATGATTCTAAGTATTCCTTAATGAGACTCCCTCATCTATCGTGCTCTACCTTAGATTCATGGTCAGAATCCCTATTCACAAACTGTCGCTCCATAGCCACAGGCAGAACTCAGAGCATCCTGGGAGGAAAGAAGAGTTTGAGTAAATTGAAGATGCTCATCCTGTAATAAACAAAGATGACACATTGACAGCAAATCACTTTAAATGTTGGAGGTTTTCTTATACGGTCATTTGTTACTCATCCCCACTTAAGACAAGATCAAAAGAGCTTATTTCAGGCGGAAGGAGTTCAATCAGACACAAGGAAAGTGATCCTGGCCCACTTTGCAAAGAAAAGTTCTGCATTGTCCCTTCTAGGGTTAAAAGGTTGGTGGACACCCCCTCTCCTCCCACCCCCGCCCCGGCCCTCCAACTCGCGTGCCGCTCTGGGAAGGTTAAGGGAACCTCCAGTCCAAACAAACTATGACATTAAGCAACTCTCATGCTCCAAAGAGATAAACAGCCTTCACTCTGCTGTGATCCTCATCACCAATATTTGCTCAAACAAATCAAAATAAACTTGCAAGCTAGAGTCTAGCTGAAGTGGACTTCTCAACATTTTAGCCAATGCTTCCCCCTGGTGTGTGGCTGAGATACTGCATGAGCCCAGGACTGTGACCATAAATAGCAGACAAGCATTTGAGGAAAACCTAGAGACACTTTCAAACTCCTGTCAACCAGCTTATTCCACAGACAAGGAAACTGACGAGACCTGGATTTCCCTGTGGGTCCCACAGACAAGGCTGGCAGAGGTGATGGGACTTCAGGATGCCCATCTCCCATCTTTGCTGCCTTTGGTCAGATAACAGCCGGGGAGGGCGGGCCAGCTAACAGTGATCCACTCAGACTGCCCGGCTCCCCATCAGGCTTTGGGAAATTCCACAAACCATCAAGCACAGTATTCTTCTCCACCCCCTAGGAATTTGTCACTGAAAACAGAGAATATGATGACAAATCTCAGGGTGGCTCAGTCGGTAAAGAACCTGCCTGCCAATTCAGGAGACGCAGGTTCAATCCCTGGATTGGAAATTCCTTATCCCTGGAGAAGGAAATGGCAACCCACTCCGCTACTCTTGCCTTGGACAGAGGAGACTGATGGACTACACTCTATGGGGCTGCAAAGAGTCAGACATGTCTTAGTGACTAAACAACAACAAAGACGCCTGTGGATTATGAGATAATAAAGATGCTTTGTTAACTACTAAGGAGACACAGGGCTTCCATGATAGCTCACTTGGTAAAGAATCCAACTGTTGGATAAGAAAATGGCCTTATAATGGCTTGAATAATTTTCTTATCCAGTGGCCTCTCCAAAATGTCCACTTTCTCATCCCAGAAACCTACAAGATGTTTCCTTATATAGTAAAAAAAAAAAAAATTCCCTGGGGGGGTCCAGTGGTTAAGACTTCATCTTTCAATACAGGGGGTGTAGGTTTGATCCCTGGTCACGGAGCTAAGATCCCACATGCCTCAGGGCCAAAAAACCAAAATGTAAAACAGAAGCAATATTGTAACAAATTCAATAAAGACTTCAAATATGGCCTACAGTTAAACAATTTTTTTTAATAATTTTTTTAAAGTGGGGGGCGGGAGGGTTCCCTGGTGGTCCAGTGGTTAAGACTCCATTCTCCCAGTGCAGGTGATCTGGGTTCAATCCCTGATCAGAGAACCAGATCCTGCATGCCACAACTAAAACCTGGTACAGCCAAATAAATAAATAAAAATTTTAACAAAAGACTTTGGAGGTGTAAACTAAGGATCTTGCGATGGGAAGGTTGTCCTGGATTATTCAGGTGATCCCCATATAATCACCAGCCTCCTCATCAGAGGACGGCAGAGAGCAGAGCCAGAGGGGCCATGTGGCAACAAAGACGGAAGCAAAGACGGAAGCAGGGGAACTGCCGGCTTTCAAGACAGAGGAAGGAGCCAGGAGACCCGGAGGGCAGGCAACTTCCAACAACTAGAAACATCTAGGGAACGTTCTCCCCTAGGAGCTCCAGAAAAATTGCAGCCCTACTGACCCGTTCTGGGTGTCTGCCCTCCCCAACGGTAAGATGAATCTGTGTTGTTCTAAGCCGTCGAGTTCATGTTAATTGGTTACAGCAGCAACAAGAAACCAATAGAACTGAGTTTCAATAGTGTTTGTCTTCTGCAATCCTGTGTATTTTTACTTTATTTTCTGGATTGAAAACATGACCAAGATAAGGGGACTTCCCAGGTGGCACAGTGATAAAGAACCCACCTCCCCATGCAGAAGATGCAAGTGTTCAATCCCTGGATTGGGAAGATCCCCTGGAGAGGGCATGGCTACCCACTCCAGTATTCTTGCCTGAAGAATCCCATGGACAGAAGAGTCTTGTGGGCTACAGTCCATGGGGTCGGGAAGAGTCACACATGACTGAGCAACTGATTACACACATAATGAGGGCCCATGGGCCTCACTCAGCTTGCCATGTATCCTGAGGTGTGTGTTGTTGGTGTACTTGCCAGGGATCAGTGGTTAGGGCCAGACTGGAGACTCGGACTTGTTGGGAAAGGCAGTAGGCCCTGGCCAGGGTGTCCTGCACACTCTCGCCAGATGTACTGGTGGTCTCACTGCTCTTTCCCAAGGCTGTTTCTCTGGCTGTAATCACAGCAAGCCGTCTTCAGGGTGGAGTGACGTCTCTCCACAAACAGCAGGCTGATTCCTCTTGCTGCCAAGGTGGTGAATCCTCCAGGTTCAGTGCACACCCCCTGTGTATGGGGAATCCCTCCAGGCCCCCAGAAGGTCAAAGGAGCTGACGGGTCAGGCCAAACAGGAGAGAGAACAGACTATGTGATCTGACAGCATGGAGGTCGCTGGTGTCCTTGAGAAGAAGGATTTCATGGGGTCAAAGAGGAGAAAGCTCCATGGGAGTGAATTTAAAAGAAGATGGAAAGGGAGTAAAGATATTGGATACTGGATATTTCCTGTTGTTGTTTCTGGCCATACCACTCAACACATGGGATCTTAGTTCCCCAACCAGGAATTGAACTCATGCCCCCTGCAGTGGGAATGCAAAGTCTTAACCACCGGACCACCAGAGTAGTCCCAATATTGGATATTTTCTAGCACTTCTGCCAAAAAGAGAAATGAGAAAATGAGAAACTCTCTTGCTGGCTCTAAGCAAACCTGCTCTTAAATAACAGTTTCTCTATTAAGAGTTGTATAACCCCACACCTGTGGGAAAAACTCATGCATACCACCTTGGAATGTTACTGGTAAGATATGTACTTCTTGAGGGAACACAAGGTCTCAGGCCAAAGCTAGGCCACAGGCCCCTGAGAAGGATGCCGCACTGCCGTCACTGGCCAAGCTGGTGGCTAAACCGCATTCCACGGCCAGCACCTGGAGATCTTTGTTTGTTTGCCCCTTAAAGGAAATTCTAAGTGCAGTACAAAGACTTACAGTAGCAGATGCTAATCAGTTAATATTCCCCAACACCAGGAAGAAATCAAAACAGCAGCAATTAACTGTCTTAACCTTGGAGAGGCGGTTAAATGGTATCAAGTTCCCCATTAGTTCCCACAGCTCATGAGAGAATAACACTTAGCAACCTGCCTTCTTATGTTTGCTGGACCCACAGGACTTCTTTACTGATCAAGGTGCTCATACCAGTAATAAGCATATTTAAGAGTTGGCATCAGTGGCAAAACAACTGATCACCTCATCCCTGAAAGGAAGTAGGCACTGAAGTTTTCTTTGCACCAGGAAACTATCCTTTCTCCCCAAATACCACCAGTGTTCTATGGGCTTTCCAAGTGTCTCAAACGGTAAATCTGCCTGCAATGCAGGAGACCAGGGTTCAATCCCTGGGTCAGGAAGATTCCCTGGAGAAGGGAATGGTTACCCACTCTAGTATTCTTGCCTGGAGAATTCCATGGACAGAAGAGTCTGGCGGCTACAGTCCATGGGGTCTCAAAGAACTGGACACAACTGAGCAACTAACGCTTTCATTTTCACTTTTCTATGTCAAGAATGAGAAGATGGGATGGGAGAGGACATTTGAACTGGTGGAGGGAAGAAGAGGGATTTTAGAATCCCCCAGCCAGCGGGAATCTCAAAGACAAGCTCCCTTGTTTCACTAAGGCCCAGGGGAGCTGGTTGATTCTCTGGAGCTCACCCAGAAAGTACAGAGCAGAACTGAGATTATAAGCCAGGTGACCTGGTGCGCTTTGAAAAATATTACACTATCCAGAAGGACAGGCTAGTGGTAAGAACCCACCTGGCAATGCAGGAGACATAAGAAATGCAGGTTCAACCCCTAGGTCAGGAGGATCCCCTGCAGGAAGGCATGGCAACCCACTCCAGTATTCTCACCTGGAGAATCCCATGGACAGAGGAGCCTGGCAGTCTACAGTCCGTGGGGCCCCACTGAGTTGGACACAACTAAAGTGACTTGGCACACCTAGAATGATGGCGCCATCAAGGGTCCCCCAGAAAGTGGACTGCAGAGCCCAACTGCTGGGCTCAATGCCCAGCCCTGACTCGCGGTCACCTCGGGCAACCTCCTGAAATTTTCCTCCACCTGTGGTACATGGGACAAGTTAGGTATCCTCCCTGGGCAGCACACCCTAGAAGTGTTGGGATGTATATAACCTAAACCTTAGCTTACCACATCAACAGCACTCAGAAAATGTTAATTTATTACTTACCGTCTCCCTGGGACATTCCAATCCAAGCACTGGACAACAATTGTACCAGAAAAGAGCCCGAGTGAGGGAAGGAACAAAAAGTCTAGCAAAAAGTGGAATGCCTTGTGACCATGAAGAAGGTCAACAGAAGTTGCAAAATCCCAGGAATGATTACTCTTCGCTTCTAGGCCAGGTTCCTGACCTTGGAGATATCATGAGCTCACCACAAACTGGGTTCTTCAAGCAGCCCCTGAGGGTGGCCTCAGGGTTGAGAGAAGAAAGTTCAGTTCAGTTCAGTCACTCAGTCATGTCTGACTCTTCGCGACCCCATGGACTCAGCACGCCAGGCCTCCCTGTCCATCACCAACTCCCAGAGTTTACTCAAACTCATCTCCATTGAGTCAGTGATGCCATCCATCCATCTCATCTTTGTCATCCCCTTCTCCTCCTGCCTTCAATCTTTCCCATCATCAGGGTCTTTTCAAATGAGTCAGCTCTTCGCATCAGGTGGCCAAAGTATTGGAGTTTCAGCTTCAGCATCAATCCTTCCAATGAACACTCAGGACTGATCTCCTATAGGATGGACTGGTTGGATCTCCTTGCAGTCCAAGGGACTCTTAAGAGTCTTCTCCAACATCAAAGGTTCAAAGGTGTCAATTCTTCAACACTAAGCCTTCCTTATAGTCCAACTCTCACATCCATACATGGCTAATGGAAAAAACATAGCCTTGATGAGACAGACCTTTGCTGGCAAAATAATGTCTCAGATTTTTAATATGCTGTCTAGGTTGGTCCAAGGAGTAAGCATTCTCCAAGGAGTGCTTTCTTCCAAGGAGTAAGCATCTTTTAATTTCATGGCTGCAATCACCATCTGCAGTGATTTTGGAGCCCCAAAAAATAAAGTCAGCCACTGTTTCCACTGTTCCCCATCTATTTGCCATGAAGTGATGGGACCAGATGCCATGATCTTAGTTTTCTGAATGTTGAGTTTTAAGACAACTTTTTCACTCTCCTCTTTCACTTTCATCAAGAGGCTCTTTAGTTCTTCACTTTCTGCCATAAGGGTGATGTCATCTGCATATCTGAGGTTATTGATATTTCTCTCAGCAGTCTGGATTCCAGCTTGTATTTCATCCAGCCCAGCGTTTCTCATGATGTACTCTGCATATAATTTAAATAAGCAGGGTGACAATATACAGCCTTGATGTACTCCTTTTCCTGTTTGGAACTAGTCTGTTGTTTCATGTCCAGTTCTAACTGTTGCTTCCTGACCTGCATACAGATATCTCAGGAGGAGAAAAGCTGAGTGCAAAGTCCCTGGATGATGTCCCACAGCCAGCAGACCTGCCCAGTGGGAGGGATGCCAAGGAGTGATCAGACCTGAGCCAGAAGCTCAAGGCCAGTGTCAGCAGAGCGCAGGGCTGAGGCAGGTGCCGGGGGATGGCATGAAGACACAACTCAGTCAAGAACAGCCCTGACCCGGCTGTGGGTCCCAGGGAGAGTCAGCAAGCAGCTGGGAGCATCCGCCCACTTCAGGTCACAGGATCACAGCACTGGGTCCCCACTGCCCACCTGCCAAATCTGAAGTCGTTTTGCTGAAAAGATAATAACCATGCCCAACAGGCAATATAGTAAAAGTTGTACTCTTTTGACACACTCCCTCCCCCAGAGTCCTTTGCCATGTTTTCTCAGGAATTACCTTTAAAGGGATTTTTTTATCCATTTTTCTTGTTTCTTTTTTCATGTGCCCGAACATAATTCCAAACATCTCCATCTACCAAGCTTTGCTTTCAATCACTCATTCCATGAGCACTGCATGAGCACTCTAAGTCAGACACCACATGAAGGATGCCAAGACATGGGAGCAACTAACCCCAAGGAGGGTGCTGGTACCCAAGCTGATGATGCAGCATGTGTTTCCTCGGCGTGTCTGAAGTTAGGGTCCCCAAGCAGACTCTGAGACAGAGCTGCATGCAGAAGGTTTGGGCAAATGCTCTTGGAGATACACCTGTGAGGAGATAAGGCTGGTGAGACTGGGCCAAGGGAGAAGCTCACCTGCAAGCAGTGGCAGCTGAGGCTCCAGCAGGCTGGGGATGCTCTTGGCAAGTTGTTGAATTTTGGCAGCAGCCATGCCCTTGTGTACATATGGGCACCAGTGATCAGTGGCAGGGAATTATCCCAATAGGACATCCAACCTTGGGTTGAAACTGTTTCTTGCTTCTGGGGTCAATCTCCAAGTCCACCAACAGAGTAGATGAACAAGATGTGGTGTGTGTGTGTATATATATATATATATATATATGGAGAAGGAAATGGCAACCCACTCCAGTATTCTTGCCTGGAGAATCCCATGGACAGAGGAGCCTGGTAGGCTACTGACCATGGGGTTGCAAGAGTCGGACATGACTTAGAGACTAAAATACTACTACTACTATGTATGTATATATAATGGAATATTGTTCAGCGTAAAAAGGATGAAATAATGCCATTTGTAGCAACATGATGGAATAGGAAATGGCAACCCACTCCACTGCGCTTTTCTAGAAAATTCCATGGACAGAGGGGCCTGGCAGGCTACAGTCCACAGGGTTGCAAAGACTCAGACATGACTGAGCGACAGAGCAGGTAGCAACATGGATGAACTTGGAGGGCATTATGCTCAGTGAAATAAGACAAAGAGATACTGTATGATATCCCTTATATGTGGAATCTTAAAAAAAAAATACAACAAACCAGTGAACATAATGAAAAAGAAGGTTCATAGATATAGAGAACAAACTAGTGGTTACCAGTGGGGAGAGTGAGGGAGAGGCAACAGAGGGGTGGGAGAGTGGGAGACACCGCTATTGCACGTAAGATGGGCTACAGGGATGTGTCATACAGCACAGGGAGTGCAGCCAGTATTTTGTAGTAACTGAATGTGGAATATAATCTTTTAAAACTGTATATAAAATGTTAAACATTTTAAAATTTCCTACAGTGAAATTATAATGCCACAGCAGCCACACACACCCCCCTCAAATGTCTGGAGAATTTACATCACTGCCCGGGTGAAGGGACCACACCTTCCCCCACGATTGTAGAACACTCACGGGAGCAGAGTGGCCCACTAGCATTCCCTCCAGACAAACGAGGTTATAGACAGCCTGAGCTGATGCTTCACCTTCACTGAGCATTGAATTACCCAGAAGAGCATCTATTGCCTCATTAACTGTCTAACTGTGACCACTGCATTTAGAGATGCAAACACAGCAGCCGGCCAAGGCAAACACAGCCCTGCCAGTTTGCAAGGTTGAGGATGGAAGCCTTGCTGCCAACAGGCAGTGATCACGTGGGCAGCGAGCTGTCAGCTAATCCTCCCCGGGTGAGCTGGGCAGTTCTTCAAGCAGAACTCAGAGAAAGGGAGCTGGAGCAGCCCATTGGGAGAGTTCAGCCTCCCCATGGTAACCCCCAGAAGCCTTTGCCCCCTTTCGTTGTTCTACTGAGAAGCAGCCTGGAAATATGGACTCCAATCACCTTGTCATTACCCACCTTCCCATCCCTGGAGGGAAGGCAGGTGCAGGCAGGGGACAGAGGTGGGGATGGGAGGCTGCAGAGAGAGAAATGGGGGCTTTGCTATGTCCTACGTTGATGAGCAGAGCTGAGTCGCGTGGAAGAAATGAGCTGTTCTATGGAAAAAGAAGACCAGAACTCGTCTCATCCACTCCCTCATTTTATAGAAAAGGACACTAAAACCCAAAGAGGAGGCATCACTTGCCTGAAGCCACACGCCTCACTCGAGACAGAACTCACATTAAAACTCAGATTCCTTGACTTCCCCTGCAGGCTTCTGGTCACCTCCTCAAAGAAAATGGAGGAAAATGAGAAACGTGGGTGACAAAGTAAACAAAGCAATAAAGCAAAGGGTAAAAAGAGAAAAGCGTGAAAAATCCAGCTGGGAAAGGAATGGAAACAAGCAAAGAACATCAAAATCAATGCTGATGCTAACATTCCTGTGCATAGGAAGAGCCAAGAAAGTGTTGGAAAAGAGCAACCAGTCCTAAGATTGCAAATATTCTGGACGTACTGTGATTCAGTGTTACCAGACAGGAGTCAACAAATACATCAAAGGAGCAGAATATGCAGCCCAGACACAAAGCAAAGTAGACATGGAATTTGGTAACACGCTGAACACACCATTTCATAGGAGGGTCACAGGATCGGGGAGGATGAAGAAGCAGTCCTGATGGGCAATAGCATCATATGCTATTTGTTTCAGAGGGAATTAAGTTAAATCGCCACTTCACAATATTTCCCCCAAAAAAGAGAGAGATGGAAAACCTCAGTTAAAATGACAATTAAGCAGCATGTTAAAAATACTACAAGAAAAATATAGGAGACTCTCTCCAGGAGGATGAGAAACCTTCATAAATAAGGCACAAGAAAGCAAAAGCCAAAGGGAAAAAACTGATCAATTTGACATCAGATTTTAAAATACTTGTTTTCTGATAAGAGACCACATGGAAAATTAAAATCAAGGGACAGACCCAGAGAAATATCAGATATCTAGCAAAGGATTTAAAGCCATAAAAGGGAAAGAATTCCTAAAATCAAGACAAAAGGACTATAGAAATAGACAACTTGGGCAGAGAACATAAGCAAATGATTCAAAGAAGCAGCAGCAAAATTGTCCAATCAACGTTCAAGAAGGTGGTCGACTCATAACTAGGGAAAAGCAGAGGAAAGCAAAGTGAGCTATTCCTTCGTCAGCCTGGGGAACATGTGTTTGTTTGATGAAATAGAGGAGCATGTGGAACTCGTACATTCACCCCCAGCTGATGGAAGGAAACTGTGTAACTACATTGAAGGGCAAATTAGTTAAATCTATTGATGCTAAAGAAGGCTGAACGTCAAAGAGCTGTGGGTGTTGGAGAAGACTCTTGAGAGTCCCTTGGACTGTGAAGAGATCAAATCAGTCAATCCTAAAGGAAATCAATCCTGAATATTCCTTGGAAGGACTGATGCTGAAGCTGAAGCTCCAACACTTTGGCCACCTGCTGCGAAGAGCCCACTCACTAGAAAAGACCCTGATGCTGGGAAAGATGGAAGGCAGGAGCAGAAGGGGACGACAGAGGACAAGATGGTTGGATGGCATCACCAACCTGATGGACATGAGTTTGAGCAAGCTCTGGGATACAGTGAAGGACAGGGAAGCCTGGTGTGCTACAGTCCATGGGGTCTCAAAGAGCTGGACGCTAACTGAGCGACTGAACAACAACAACCTTGACACTAAATCCCCTGATTTTTACTTCTACGTTTAAGCAAATGAACACATTACTTGCCACTCTTGGAATAAAGAGAGTCACTCAGACCATAAATTAGAGACCAAATATTATCAGGCTGGGAGCCTGGATAGGGGAGGATGTCTGCAAACCTCGGCATCTCAGCCCCCAGAAGGGGCTAAGTTGGAGCTGGCAGAGCCAGTACCTGAGGAGGAAGGGTGGGGGGCCAACCTGGGGATCAGCACTTCATCCCTCCACGACCTTCAACACCCTGGATCCCTGGCTGTCCCAAACAGAGGAGATGGCTCTGCCATCAGGTTATCTCATTTTCCAAACTCAGCAGTGAATCTATTTACAATTACATTTCTGAGAGGGGCGGGTCACTTGGAGCTAAATGAAAAACTTGACTCTGCCAGCAAGAGAGACTCACGTCATTCATCACACCCACGGCAGAGTTCCGGGTCCACCTCCCTCCCCTGGGCTGACTCCTTCTCCATCTTCTTTGTGGCCAGAGATACTGCCTGGGGCCACAGGGGAACATAAGTCATTAAGTACCAGTCACCCAGGAAATTGACAATCTACCACGATGGTACTAGGGCACAGAGGGTTAATTGATTTCCTTCAGCGTCTGGACCCTGACATGTCTGGGGGATCACGTCAGAACCAGGGCCAGGAACCAACACAGCTGAACAGGCAGAAGTTGAGAGCAAAGTCGGGAGCAGTGGAAGGCAGGTGGGGCACCCCATAGAGTCAGGTGTTCAAGGCCCCAGATCACCTGCATCCCTTGGGAACATATCTCCTTTCTAGATTGTTCCAACCTTAACACCCAAATCCTGGGTCTCCCCAGTCACGCCTGACTGCCTCTCACCGTCACTGGCTCAATGCCCCTCAGCATCCCTGACCCTACTTCCCCTCTGCATCCCAGGAGTACTCACCCTGCTTCTGGTCCAGAGAGAGTAATAACAATCGTTTAGTCCAGACGATCAGTGCAAGCAATTTACGTGAGCTATTTAATCAGCTCGGGCTCTCTCACTATGCTAGTGACCACAGACCCCAGGGCCTGCCTCCTCTGGGCAGTGGTGGCTGGTGCACCATCTTCCCAAGGACCTTTGTCAAAACATACCTGCCAGGACCCCACAAGAGCTTCTGAAATAAGAGTCTGTAGTGGGTGAAGCCTAGAAGTTCTCCAGACGGTCGTAAGGATGACTCCTAGTTCAGAGCTACCGTCTGGGCTCTGAACACACCTTGATTTGACTGATCCCACCACACCACAGCTTCCCAGGTGGCGCTAGTGGTAAAGACCCTGCCTGCCAATGCAGGAGATGAGGCTTTGATTTCTGGGTCAGGAAGAACCCCTGGAGAAGGGCACAGCAACCCACTCCAGTATTCTTGCCTGGAAAATCCCATGGACAGAGGAGCCTGGTGGGCTACAGTCCATAGGATCGCAAAGAGTCAGACATGACTGAAGCGACTCAGCATGCTGGCACACACCACACCAGGAAGAAATCGAACTCCTTCTCCTGCTATTAGATCCCCACTGGAGCCTCCATCAGGGTACCTGGCCTATCTGGCTTCCTCCTCAAATCTTCTCCCAAAGGCAGCATTCCAAAGTTTTTCTAAACATCCTTGGGGGTTAAGTGTTGATTCAGATAATCTACATCTGTTCTCTCTCTTTTAGACAGTGCTCAGAAACTCCTTCCGTAGGTACCAACAAATCCCTAAGAGAACTCTTGAGAATGAGAGTTTGAGTAAACCCATTACTCAAAAAGTCTTCAAAATAAAAAATGCTGGTGGCAACCAGAAACAGGATAGTTCCGCCCCCAGCCCTCCTGGTAATAAGGAGACAGTCTGTGAATCAGCTTCTCTAAAGGGCAGGGAGCCCAGGCAGGGATCCATCACCTGAGGACACCTCCCAATTGCCAGTCTCTTCCCGCATTAAATAGGAAACTAATTAATACTGATGATAATAATAGCTGGGCTATTGTGCTGGGAAGAATGGAGGAGGGATGAGGAGGTGTGCCCTTGACCCCGAGCACTGGGAGAATATAAAGGATGTTTCTAAATGGGGAAGCTGCCCCCCAGCAGCTGTGGAGGGGGAGCAGAGGAGGGAAGTAAGTCCTGTCTTATCCAAAGTGGATGGAGGCCGAAACGAGTCAAAGCTTCAAAGGCAGACAGACCTGAACTCAGATCCTGGGTCTCCACTTCCAACCTGTGGGATGACAGGGAAGATACGGCTCCTTCATCCCTAGGTGGGAAGAGTTCCTGTACCTTCGTCACAGGGCAGGTGCTGTATGTTAATAACCACACAATATGGCTTTGGAAGAAACTTTAATGAAAAAACAGAGAGCTATATTCAGTATCTTGTAATAACCTATAATGGAAAAGAATCTGAATACATATATTTACATATATAAATATATATGTAACTGAATCACTTTGCTGTACTCCTGAAACTAATACAGTACTGTAAATCAGTTATGCTTCAGTAAAAATAAATAAATGAATAAATATGTAGGAAATGTTTATCTCAGTGCCCAGCGCTGAGTGAGAGTTCAACAGATGGTAAACAATTGCTGTGACAGCATAGATGTTCCCCCTGGACTTCCGCCTCTGATCCCTGATGAAAGCTTGATCTTTGGTCGTAAAAAGAGGGAGCTCTCGCCATTTGAGACAACACGGGTGAACCTGGAGGATATAATGCTAAGTGAGATAAGACAAAGACAAATACTGCATGATCTCGGGTGTTTGTGGAATCTAGAATAGATGAACTCGTAGAAGCAAAGAGCAGAAGGGTGGGTGCCTAGGGGTTGTTAAGGGGTACAAAGTTCAAGGTACAAGATGAGTACGTTCTGGAGACCCGACATAAGGCATAGTGACAAAGTAAAAACTGTATTGTGTACTTAAATTTTACCAAGAGGGTAGATCTTGTGTCCTCTATACACCCTTTGTGACCCCATGGACTGTAGCCCACCAGGCTCCTCTGTCCATGGGATTCTCCAGGCAAGAATACTGGAGTGGGTAGCCATTCCCTTCTCCAGGGGATCTTCCTGACCCAGGGATCAAACTCAGGTCTTCTGCATTGCAGGCAGATTCTTTACCATCTGAGTCACCAGGGAAGCCCCCCTATATATCCTAGCCATATATTTATCAGTGAAATTTAATTCATAATTTAAAATCTTATTACCCTGACACCAAACCACACAAAGATCTCACCAAAACATGAAAGTGCAGGGTTATATCCCTTGTGAACATACGTATAAAAATCCTCAACAAAGTAAGCAAACACAATATGTAAGGAGGATAACACAGTACAATCAAATGGTATTAGGTCCCAGAAATGGATAGAGAAAAATAAATTTTTGGATACTGTAGATTCTCATTATTTGTAGCAATGATGTTTGAAAGAGTTGCTGTGAACACTGAATCAGTGAATCAGAGCCATCTGCTCTGGAGTGGGTAACACCCCCCCACTTCCCCAGCAAGCTTAGAGGAAATCCTGGAGGCAGTGCCATGCCTCTTGGCTGTTCAAAGCAGGGGAGGGAAGGATGGTTCCCAGTTACTGGGTTCCTATCAGGCAGAAGTCACTTGCATATACACAACCTCATTAAATCCTCACCAAAATCCTGCCAAATAAATACGGTGTTCTCCATTATACACATGAAGAAACAGAAGCTTTGAGAAGGTTAACTCACTAAAGGCAAGCTGGTAAATGAGAGAACTAGGATTTGAGCTGTCGACTGAAAAAGATGCACAACGTGAGAGTTGGTAGTTAAGTTCTACTGGGGGCAAAATGAAGACTGCAGCTCTGAGAAACTGCTCGAAAGATGCGGGTGGGAAGTTCAGTATATAAGTGATTTTGGTGAAGGGGGAGTACAATCAAGCACATGTTTTTTCAAGACGGTTTCTACTGGTTTTATGAAGTATTGCTAGTCACGAGGAGCAGTCGTCACCAGGAAGGATTTTAGTGCTTTTCTAGATATGGGGAGATACAAGACAGGTTCATAAAATTGGCTCCTGAAAATATCTATCTGAAAACCTGTCCTGCCAGTTTTCCCCAAGCACAGAGCGCCTCATTTCTGCTCTCCCCCCTGAGCGCCTTTCAGTGGGTATTGGAAGTCAGCTGCTGGAGCAGCACACGATATAATCCTTGCAGAAGCACAAGGCAAGTGCCAGTTTGTAGTTGACGGAGCTCAGGTCTGTTTACTTTCAAAATCTTTGCTTATAGGGTGAGGAAATGAGACTCAGAGGCAACAACAGATAGCAAGTGGCCAATAGCTTCACTTTGGAAGACTGTCTGGCAGTTTCTCACCAAACTAAACATACCCTGATGCAATCACACTCTTAGGTATTGGCTCATATGAACTGAAAATGTTGGTCCATGCAAAAACCTACACAGATACTTACAGTGGCTCTATTTGCAAATGCCAGAACCGGAAGCAAACATGATGTCCTTCAGAGGGTGAATGGACAAATAGACCGTGGTCCATTCAGACAAAGGAAATATGATTCACAACTAAAAATAAATTAGCTATCAAGCCGTGAAAGACATTGAGGAAGCTTAAATGTGCATTCCTAAGTGAAAGAGGTCGATCTGAAAAGGCTACAGCCTGTGATTCCAAGTACATAACATCCTAGAAAAGGTAAAACTACAGAGACTGTAAAATGATCAGTCGATGCCAGGGGCAGGGGGTGGTTTGAGAAAGGGAGGGATGAACAGGTGGAAAAGAAGATTAGAGCAGCGACCCAATTACATTTGCTATTGTAATGATGGATAGAGGTCAGTATGCTGCTGCTAAGTCACTTCAGTCGTCTCCAACTCTGTGCAACCCCATAGACAGCAGCCCACCAGGCTCCCCCGTCCCTGGGATTCTCCAGGCAAGAACACGTGCATTTCCTTCTCCAATGCATGAAAGTGAAAAACGAAAGTGAAGTTGCTCAGTCGTGTTCGACTCTTAGCGACCCCATGGACAGCAGCCTACCAGGCTCCTCTGCCCATCGGATTTTCCAGGCAAGAGTACTGGAGTGGGTTGCCATTTCCTTCTCCAAGACATTAGTATCCAGTTCAGTTCAGTTGCTCAGTCGTGTCCGACTCTGCAACCCCATGAATCGCATCATGCCAGGCCTCCCTGTCTATCACCAACTCCCGGAGTTCACTCAGACTCACGTCCATCGAGTCCATGATGCCATCCAGCCATCTCATCCCCTGTCGTTCCCTTCTCCTCCTCCCCACAATCCCTCCCAGCATCAGTCTTTTCCAATGAGTCAACTCTTCACATGAGGTGGCCAAAGTACTGGAGTTTCAGCTTCAGCATCATTCCCTCCAAAGAAATCCCAGGGCTGATCTCCTTCAGAATGGATTGGTTGGATCTCCTTGCAGTCCAAGGGACTCTCAAGAGTCTTCTCCAACACCACAGTTCAAAAGCATCAATTTTGAAAGCGCTGAGCTTTCCTCACAGTTCAACTCTCACATCCATACATGACCACTGGAAAAACCATAGCCTTGACTAGATGGACCTTTGTTGGCAAAGTAATGTCTCTGCTTTTCAATACGCTATCTAGGTTGGTCATAACTTTCCTTCCAAGGAATAAGCGTCTTTTAATTTCATGGCTGCAGTCACCATCTGCAGTGATTTTGGAGCCCCAAAAAACAAAGTCTGACACTGTTTCCACTGTTTCCCCATCTATTTCCCATGAAGTGATGGGACCAGATCTTCGTTTTCTGAATGTTGAGCTTTAAGCCAACTTTTTCACTCTCCACTTTCACTTTCATCATAGGCTTTTTAGTTCCTCTTCACTTTCTGCCATTAGGGTGGTGTCATCTGCATATCTGAGGTTATTAATATTTCTCCCAGCAATCTTGATTCCAGCTTGTGCTTCTTCCAGCCCAGCGTTTCTCATGATGTACTCTGCATATAAGTTAAATAAGCAGGGTGACAATATACAGCCTTGACATACTCCTTTTCCTATTTGGAGCCAGTCTTTTGTCCAAACCCACAGAATACTGCTCACAGGATAAGAGCAAGGCCTAATGTAAACTCTGGATTTTAGGTGATGATGTGTCAACCTAGGTTCATTGATTGTAACAATGTACCATCTGGTGGGGGATATTGATAGTGGGGGAGGCTGTGCACATTGGGGAGTAGAGGGGGAATGGAAAATCTCTGTACCTTCCCCTCAATTTTGCTGTGAACTTAAAGCTGCTCCTAAAAATTGTGTATTTTTGTTTTCAGAAGGAAAATAATGAATTTTTTTAAAAAATTAATCTCTACTCATTCCAAAGACCTAGTCATATAAAGTTAGATAAATGATCAGATAAAACAACCAAGAATTTTATATCTCTTCACTTTTTCATTTGGAGCTTTTTGAAAAGAGGTTACTGAATTTCAAGTCACTTTAGAGTCATCTAATGCTCTCCTGCTGGGAGGGATTGGGGGCAGGAAGCGAAGGGGATGAAGGGGACGACAGAGGATGAGATGGCTGGATGGCATCACTGACTCGATGGACATGAGTTTGAGTGAACTCCGAGAGTTGGTGATGGACAAGGAGGCCTGGCGTGCTGCAATTCATGGGGTTGCAGAGTCGGAGACGACTGAGTGACTGAACTGAACACTCTCCTAAACAGAGATGGAGCCTTAAAAAAAAAAATAAGCTTAGATTTTTAAAAAATATCATTTCCTAACATTGGTGAGTATAAAATCCATCTAAAATGGATGAAAGGAGAATGTGAACTCTGCTTCTTTAAACATTTATGGGGTGTTTGTGAAAGAGACACTCATGGAGGTGATGGGGTTGGAAGGTTCAGGGGTTGTTTGGATTCCCAGGGGGGCCAGGGTTCTGCTACCATCTGAGCTGCCTTGTGGAATTAATGAAGGGGAAGTTTGCCCCACTGTGAATGAAGCAGCCTGTTTCATATACGTTTTCTGTATTAAAGTTCTAAGTAAATTTGTACTTGTTCAAATCACTGCACTGCTTTAAACAAAAACAATTTTAAAAAAAAAGGAAAGAGAGAAATTGAAAACCACTTACAAAGGAACCACCTTTTCTTCTGAACCTGAAATATTGATTTCTTTTTTAAAGAACAAAGCAAAAGAAGCGTTGCTTTACACGGTGGGCAGCCAATCTTTGGAACTTGCTTCCCTTGGAGGTGTTACAGGTTGAAAAACACGGTGGTTCACACATCTTGCTCACCAATTTATTATCTGTGCCAGGGCTACAGTACCAACAAGATAGTGTGATTCCTCCTGCATGGACTTTATATGTGTGTGTATTTTAAGATTTTTTGATGTGGACCACTTTTAAACTCCTTCATTGAATTTGTTACCATATCATTTCCGTTTCATGCCTTGGTTTTTTGGCCACAAGTCATGTGGGACCTTAGCTGCCCAAACAGGAATTGAACTCACATCCCCTGCATTGGAAGATGAAGTCTTAACCACTGGACTGCTGGGGAAGTCCCAAGTTTATATTATTTTAATAGCATTAAAAGAAAATCATGAAGTAAGTTTCAACATTAGCAAAGAAAAGAAGGGAATTTCTTCTAAGTCTTAGAATGTGAGCTTCCATAGACCAGAGGCTCCAACAGCCCAACTTATTCTTCTCACTTCCCTAAAACACCAACTTTAGAAGGAAATTACCCCAGCAGTGTTTGGAATTAGAGTCACCACAGGACAAGGTTGTGAAGCTGGTCTGGTTTGTCTTGAGTTGACACTTAGCTCCTCTTCTTTCTCCCCTAAATGGCTTTGTCCCATCACCTCCTTTTTAGCTTTTCAAGGCTCCCCCTTCCAGTGATGGTTGGAGGAATTACTCTTTCCATGGCATCTGCATCTAAGACTGACAAGTCTTAGGGCAGGAGATATCTAATGGTTTGATTACGGACACAATGATCAGACAGTGGGGAAATAATTTTGAGCTCGGCTCCTAAAGTGACACCCTGCCTGCTCTCAGGGCTCCAAGGATGAGGACAGAGAACAGACACACAGGTCCTCGCCAGGAGGGAGCACAGTGCTGCTCATGAACCTCGCATGGGTGGAGAGATGTGTGGAAAGATGCTGCCCCAGGACTGCATCCCTGCTCTGTTTTAACCTCTCTTATCCATCCTCCCGACAGAAGCCCTGTCCCTTCTCTGGGTGTGCAGGAACAGTACCACCTCCTTTCCCCACGGAAAGTGATGGAACTGCCCAGCACAGCCCATGACTTAAATGAGTTTCTCTGTTCCTCAGTGATCAGATTTGATCCTGATTGGATTTCCAGATGCAGAGAACACAGATCAGTCACAATATTGGGCTTAATACAATTGAAGCCCCGCTCTCGCGTCCACATCCTGACAGGAGAGAAGGGAGGGAGCAGAGAAAACCTGAAGTATAAGTCTGTCCAGTCACCCCAGTTGGAGAGTGAGACCTATCAGTTAGTTCAGTTCAGTTCAGTGGCTCAGTCATGTCCAACTCCCCTCAATCCCATGAATTGCAGTACACCAGGCCTGCACTCTCCTCTTTCACTTTCATCAAGAGACTCTTTAGTTCCTCTTTGCTTTCTGCTATAAGGGTAGTGTCATCTGCATATCTGAGGTTATTGATATTTCTCCGGCAATCTTGATTCCAACTTGTGCTTCTTCCAATTACTCCCTTACACATCCCTAAAATATGCTGAACACAAAGAGCACCCCAGAACCATACCCCTGAGCTCAATTCCTGCTGATGAGTTCAGAGACCTATCAGGACCTGCCTTATTCCTGCCTTCATTAGACACCACAGCCCCACCTGGGGATGGTGCCCACCTTCCACAGATAACGATGCTGAGATGGATGGATTTTCGGTTGGCAGAGCTTCTCAAAGTTTCCTACGTTCAGGGCCCCCTGCTCCCAACCCTTCTCAGCTCTAGCACATCTCCTGACCCCTCTGGCCGAGGTTTCAGCCCCCTACCAGTTTATATATATAACTGAGTCACTCTGCTGTACAGAAGAAATTAACACAGAATTGCAAATGAACTATATACTTCAATAGGAATTTTTAATGTTATGCTTTGAGCCGCTGAACTGAATCTTGGGGATTTATCCCCAAACCAATACTTCAGAAAAAAGGTTGGGGGGAAGCTATCTAACTAAAGGTATTGTGTACCATGGCAGTCACAAGAGAGAGGAAAAATCTTTAAATACAAAATACCCACAAACTGAGGAGAGACAAAACATAGCAACTTCAGGAAATATTCTGCAGCCATTTTTTTAAGACATATGAAGACAAATACAGAGCAAGATGTTTATCATGTAATATTGTATGTGTGCTCAGTCACTCAATCATGTCCAACTCTTCACAACCCCATGGACTGTAGCCTACCAGGCTCCTTTGTCTATGGGATTCTCCAGGCATGAATACTGGAGTGGGTTGCCATTTCCTCCTCCAGGGGATCTTCTCGACCCAGGGATCAAACCTACATGTCTTGCGTCTCCTGCATTGGCAGGTAAGTTCTTTACCATTAGTGCCACCTTGGAAGTCCCATCATACAGAATTAAACAAAGTGAAATGTGCCCTAAAATTATAGCAAAAGTATTCATTTATGTCGGAAGATATTAAAAGGATACCTAATTGAAAGTAGCTCTACATGAGTTTGAGGCAAATATTTAATCTTCTAAAATGTCATCATGGTTTAAAGGTGATGTAATAATAGCCACTTTTTGAATTTAAAATAATGAGTTATGCAGAAGAGATGAGATAATGAAGGTGGAAAATTTTAGTGAAATTGATCTGGACAGCTCCATGTTCATATTTTCGAGTACTCCATAACCATACTGGATTGTGCTTCATGCTTCCCACATCTGTGCCTTTCCTTTTAATTACTTCTGTCACCTACAACTGCTCCCTTCAGTTCAGTTCAGTTAAGTCGCTCAGTTGTGTCTGACTCTTTGAGACCCCATGAACCACAGCATGTCAGGCCTCCGTGTCCATTACCAACTCCTGGAGCCTACCCAAACTCCTGTCCATTGAGTCGGCGATGCCATCCAGCCTTCTCATCCTCTGTCGTCCCCTTCTCCTCCTGCCCCCAGTCAGAGTCTTTTCCAATGAGTCAACTCTTCACATGAGGTGGCCAAAGTGCTGGAGTTTCAGCTTTAGCATCATTCCTTCCAAAGAACACCCAGAACTGATCTCCTTTAGAATGGACTGGTTGGATCTCCTTGCAGTCCAAGGGACTCTCAAGAGTCTTCTCCAACACCACAGTTCAAAAGCATCAATTCTTCATCGCTCAGCCTTCTTCACAGTCCAACTCTCACATCCATACATGACTACTGGAAAAACCATAGCCTTGACTATACGGACCTTTGTTGGCAAAGTAATGTCTCTGATTTTGAATATGCTGTCTTACACATCCATAAAATATGCTGAGCACAAAAAGCACCCCAGAACCATACGCCTGAGCTCAATTCCTGCTGATGAGTTCAGAGGCCCTGGTCCCAACCTTCTACTGCTTCTTTTTATCTTCCTGTGAATTTATAGGATTTGATTTAGAGCTTTAGGATTTAGACCTGTAGGATCCTCCTTGCCATTAAATGCACTTGTATACGTCTACAATTTTGTGCCCACAATATAAACCTACACATGAAATGGTTAACAATAACAAATTCACTCAACAAATATATATTAAATAACAGGCACCATGAGCTAGATCCTAACATTTTATTTTTCTCTCAACAAGGCTAGGATTCCTGTACCTTAAAGCCCAGGTGTAACCAAGCAGGACTTCATATGGCCTTCCCAGGACAGGCCTCCCCCCACCTCCATCCTTTGCTTTAGCTCTTCTGTAAAGTACCTGCTGCTAAGTCACTTCAGTCATGTCCGACTCTGTGCAACCCCACAGACGGCAGCCCACCAGGTTCCCGCATCCCTGGGATTTTCCAGGCAAGAACACTGGAGTGGGTTGCCATTTCCTTCTCCAATGCATGAAAGTGAAAAGTGAAAGTGAAGTCGCTCAGTCGTGTCCGACTCTTAGTGACCCCATGGACTGCAGCCTACCAGGCTCCTCCATCCATGGGATTTTCCAGGCAAAAGTACTGGAGTGGGGTGCCATTGCCTTCTCCGAAAGAGTACCTAGATAATAGTATTTAATGCACATTTCCTGAGTTGTTTTGCACATGTAAAAAACCTCCCCATCTACAACAATGGAAGATATTAACTACTTGAGGACCATAAGCACATAGCCCCAGGACTCCAGGAGTGCTCAGTCTCTTCAGTCGTGTCTGACCCTGCAACCTCTTGGACTGTAGCCCTCCAGGTGCCACTGTCCATAGAATTTTCCAGAAAAGAACACTGGAGTGGGTTGCATTTTCTGTTCCAGGGGATCTTCCCTACTCCCAGGGATCAAACCCACTTTTCTTGCATCTCCTGAATTGGCAGGCAGATTCTTCACCACTGAGCCACCTAGTGGGACCTAGTTCCCCGACCAGGGATTGAACCAGGGCCCCTACTCCTTTCAACCATACCTCAGTTTATGCTAATAAGGTGACTTTTGGAAAAAGCCCTCAGGTGGGCTGGTTGCCAGGGGAACCAGTCAGTGATTAGAGGGTTGAAACTTTCAGCCCAAATCAGAGCTCAGTTCTGTACAAGTGAAATGTGAGATGCAGAAAAGACACTGAAAAGGACTGTGGACAATTGAATTAGAAGACAGGTACTGCCAAAGATATGACTATATAAATGTGGGAATCATAAGCATTGGAGGAAACAGCCGAATAAAACATTCTTAAGAGCACACATCTACAAGAGTAAATAGATCTCAACGTTACATGCAGAATGCTTGTTCTGTCTCTCATTTAGGACAAAGTGCATGTACAGACACATTGTCTATCATGTCTGCTATCCGGCAGAGGCTTTTGCTCTGGACTTGAGTGATACTCCTCACCAGGCATGCAAGTTTTTCCTAGCAGTAGTTGTTTTGTCTGATAGGTTGCCTGCAAGGGTCTTTTGTTTTGTGAAATACAATGGAAGTTTTGCTACTTGGCAAGCAAAGCTGAAACATCACACCCATACAAATGTGTCAATTCTACTCTATGTAAATTTAAATAAAAAATAAGTATTTTTAATGCTTCCGCCTCACAGATTCTGCCTTTGAAGTTTTCCAAAGGAATTCATCAGCCTAAAGAGAAGAAATGACCTCCTCAGGCAAGATGGTGGTTGTTGTTCAGTCGCTAAGTTGTGTCATGTCCGTCTCTCAGGCAAGATGGTGGTTGTTGTTCAGTCGCTAAGTTGTGTCATGTCCGTCTCTTTGCAACCCCATGGACTGCAACACACCAGGGTCCTCTGTCCTTCGCTATCTCCCAGAGCTTGCTCAAACTCATGTCCATTGAGTCAAAGATGCCATTCATCTGCCTCATCTTCTGTCATCCCCTTCTCCCCTACCCTCAATCTTTCCCAGCAACAGGGTCTTTTCCAATGAGTTGGATCTTCATGTCAGGTGGTCAAAGTATTGGAGCTTCAGCTTCAGCATGAGTCCTTCCAATGAAATTCAGGGTTGACTTCCTTTAGGATTGACTGGTTTGATCTCCTTTCAGTCCAAAGGACTTAAGTAAGATGGAAGTGCAGGTATTTATAAAGTGGGGTGCCTGTGACAGGGAGGCTTCTTATTATTTGGGGTCTAACTGAACCAAAGTCCCTTGTTGTATAGGTTCATGGATCTAATTTTACAACATTCAAACTGGAGGCTGAGGGCAGCCTTCGGAGATGGCACAGTCACCTAGTCATCCATCATTGTGCTGCCTCTAAGTAACACTAAGATCATGGCATCCGGTCCCATCACTTCATGGGAAATAGATGGGGAAACAGGGGAAACAGTGACAGACTTTATTTTGGGGGCTCCAAAAATCACTGCAGATGGTGATTGCAGCCATAAAATTAAAAGACATTTACTCCTTGGAAGGAAAGCTGTGACCAACCTAGACAGCATATTAAAAAGCAGAGACATTACTCTGTCAACAAAGGTCTGTCTCATCAAGGCTATGGTTTTTCCAGTGGTCATGTATGGATGTGAGAGTTGGACTATAAAGAAAGCTGAGTGCCGAAGAATTGATGCTTTTGAACTATGGTGTTGGAGAAGACACTTGAGAGTCCCTTAGACTGTAAGGAGATCCAACCAGATCATCCTAAAGGAGATCAGTCCTGGGTGTTCATTGGTAGGACTGATGTTGAAGCTGAAACTCCAATCCTTTGGCCATCTGATGTGAAAAGCTGACTCATTTGAAAAGAACCTGATGCTGGTAAAGATTGAGGGCAGGAGGAGAAGGGGATGACAGAGGATGAGATGGTTGGATGGCATCACCAACTCAATGGACATGGGTTTGGGTGAACTCCGGGAGTTGGTGATGAACAGGGAGGCCTAGCGTGCTGCAGTTCATGGGATTGCAAAGAGTCGGACACAACTGAGCAACTGAACTGAACTAAATAACACGCAAAGCCACCCTAGACTGAAATGCCTTAATTGTCTCATAGAATTATAACAAGAATTGCATTAGAGTGTCAATGGCTAAGGATAGAGTTAAGAGATTTACAAGTGGAAATTTTACCCTTTCTTCCCTTTCCCTGTGAATCCAAGCTTACCAATCATTTCTATCAAAGTCATAAAGTTATCAAGAATTAACGTACCTCTCTAACATTTAGCATCAGGATTTCTTTACTGTATTTACCATCGCCCAGAAGTGTTGGCTTCAGCATCACTTCGTTTCCTTTCCAAAACTTGGCAAATTTATTGAACTCCTGTTGGGATTACTCTCTGACTCCCACATCCTCCTTCTGTTCATCCTATCCCTGACTAATGTGTGACCTTTTTGTTGGAATTATTGAAATTCATTAATGGTCTTATTGTCTCTGATTGGCGGCATTTGTCAATGTGCTGTGGCATTCATCAAGCTCTCATTAGCCCCAACAAGGATCACTTCCGGCACTGACCGAACTTCAGAAACTAATTTTCCTTAACCGCATCAGCTCAGCTTCAACAGCCCTGGCTAATAAGCTACTAATGAGTTTGCTGTTGAGTTTGTAACAAAAAGAAATAGAATTAGTGAGTATTCAGCAAAGTTAAAAGATACTGAACTTTCAGAAAAGGATGTCATTTCTCTAGAGCACTGTTCTATAGAATGCCTTCCTGTGGAAGGGTATTGGGATGGCAGGAAATGGCTTTACCCCTGGGGGTGGGGGTGACAGTCCACATCCCCCTGCCTTTAGCCCTAACAATGTGATGTGTCTACGTCTAAGATGATTTCTGATTATCCCAGAGCCCAGAAAAGAAAGGCATTTACGTCAGTGTGAAACAGTGGAGGCGCTGACTCACTCCTCGAAGGAACCTCAAGTGATCTCTTTATTGCTCAAGTAGCTTCTGAGAGTTTGAGAAAATGAATCTTGCCTTCAAAGTCATAAGGTTTGGGTTCTTACTAGCCATTGGGCAAATGATTTAACCTCTTAACCTTGGGCCCAGGTACATCTTCAGTAAAATAAGGATAACAAAACCTCACCTGTTCCCAAGAACAAAATTTGATCAGATGAATTCTGCGCAATGTCTCCTCAAAGATGGAACGGTGGGTCCCCCACAGATTTTGCTTTTTGCTGTCCTCACTCCCAACAATCACCTCCTTCCTCATTTTCACACCAAGAAGGTCGAAAGTTTCCTTCCACTATGGCTGGAGGAGTTTGGCTGCATTGTGGTGAAAAGCATAGTTTTCATGGACAATCTGCCAAGCTCCTCTAGTTTTGAAAGGGAATAACCTCTGTGGTAATTACCAAGCTGAAAACCCTCCAAGGTTTACTTGTTGTATGTCTCAGGGAACTCAAACAGGGACTCTGTATCAACCTAGAGGAGTGGGATGGGGAGGGAGATGGGAGAGAGTTTCAAAAGGGAGGGGACATATGCACACTCCCTGGTGGCTCAGATGGTAAAGCATCTGTCTACAATGCAGGAGACCCAGGTTCAATCCCTGGGTTGGGAAGATCTCCTGGAGAAGGAAATGGCAACCCACTCCAGTATTCTTGCCTGGAAAATCCCATGGACGGAGGAGCCTGGTGGGCTACAGCCCATGGAGTCGCAAAGAGTCGGACATGACCGAGCAACTTCACATACATATATGGCTGATTCATGTTGAGGTTTAATAGAAAACAACAAAATTCTGTAAAGCAATTATCCTTCAATTAAAAAACAAATTAATAAAAGTTTAAAAGAAAACAAAAAACCCTCCAAGGTTTGAACAAAAAAAGTGATGGATAGGAGAAGCTCTAGGATGGGAAGGAGAAGGCGCACTCAACATGCAGGGAATCTTGACATTTCCCACCACAGTCTGCCCTCCTCCACAAGGCTTATGTCACTCTGATCCTGGTCCCTGTTGGTCAAAGTTGGTCCCCCAAAATGGTGTGCTCCTTCTAACAGCTCATCCTCCTTCAGTCAGCTTCATCTCCTTAGTTCTAGTCTTTGGGATAAAAGTCCTCGATTAAACAGGGCACAGTCCTTGACCTTGGGAAACTCACAAGATAATAGAGGCAGAAGCTGGGGAAAGAGATAGTTATAGTGACATGAGATAAGTGGTCTCATGAGAGGACATACAAGGTGATACAGCAGCATCAAGAAGGAAAAGACCAGCCTGCAGAAAACTTTCATAGAGGAAGTTAGTTTTACACCACATACAGTTGACATCGCAGAGTCAGACATGACTGAGTGACTGAATTGAACTAAATAGTTAACACCTGAGAAGGACCCCTGTATGACCTGGCTCAGGCTCCTGAGATTAATCCCTTAGTGATGTGGGCACCAGGAGGTACAGCATCCACCCCAGTCTGCCCACTGCAGCCTGTGAGTGAGGGGTTGAGCTGCTGGCCTCGCCAAGGTGACTGCAGGCTGGGGGCTGATGCTACCACCTGTGCTTGCCTTTAGCATCAGCAGATAGCTCCTGGAGCTACTTGGAAACAACATTGCTTGGAAAGTATTGACATATATTAGTATAATTTCTAGAAGAATTAGTAGAACCATATTATATATCAGAGTATTTATAGTCAGGGTTCACCTGGTAGAAACCGGCACAATTTCTTCCTTAAGAATCCTAAAACCAAATAACCCACAGGATGCTCATCTTAAAAATCATAATGCCATCCACTCCCAAAGCCACTGCCCTAGTTAAGACTCTCATTACCTTTAATGAAATTCTTAGGGCACACTCCTAACTGTTTCCCTCACTCCTGGATTCCAATATTAATCCTGACAGTCCTCCTCAGAGTACAGCTAAGACCACAGTCGTTAATGTCCCCTACATTGCAGCTGTCATCTCCAAAATGTTCTATCTCTCCAGTCTTGTCTCTCACCGCACCCCACCACAGCCCAGTCCATCAGTCTCGCTGTTCCATGAACACCCTCAGCTTTTGCTCAAATATTCCCTCCACCAAGAATACATCCCACACACCACAACCAGTCTTTGCCTTTCAAAGTTTTTCCCTAATATCCAAGCCTTGCAAAGACATCCTCCCTGATGAAGCCTTGACATTTTATTATTCAAATGTGATGATTTCCTCCTCTGAGCCCCCATCTCACTTAGCTAGGAATTCTCTTGTGACCCTTCACTTATTAGCACATGACCCTGGGAAAATGGTAAGGGGTTTGATTTAGGTCATACCTGAATGTTCTAGTGGTTTTCCCTACTTTCTTCAATTTAAGTCTGAATTTGGCAATAAGGAGTTCATGATCTGAGCCACAGTCATCTCCCGGTCTAGTTTTTGTTGATGGTATACAGCTTTTCCATCTTTGGCTGCAAAGAATACAATCAATCTGATTTTGGTATTCACCATCTGGTGATGTTCATGTGTAGAGTGTTCTCTTGTGTTGCTGGAAAAGAGTGTTTGCTATGACCAGTGCATTCTCTTGGCAAAACTCTATTAGCCTTTACCTTGCTTCATTCTATACTCCAAGGCCAAATTTATCTGTTACTCCAGATATTTCTTGAGTTCCTACTTTTGCATTCCAGTCCCCTATAATGAAAAGGACATCTTTTTTGGGTGTTAGTTCTAGAAGATCTTGTAGGTCTTCATGGAACCATTCAATTTCAGCTTCTTCAGCATTACTGGTTGAGGCATAGACTTGGATTACTGTCATAATGAATGGTTTGCCTTGGAAATAAACAGAGATCATTCTGTCATTTTTGAGACTGCATCCAAGTACTGCATTTCAGACTCTTTTGTTGACTGTGATGGCTACTCCATTTCTTCTAAGGGATTCTTGGCCACAGTAGTAGATATAATGGTCATCTAAGTTAAATTCAACCATTCCTGTTCATTTTAGTTCATTGATTCCTAAAATGTCGATGTTCACTCTTGCCATCTCCTCTTTGACCACTTCCCATTTGCCTTGATTCATGGACCTAACATTCCAGGTTCCTATGCAATATTGCTCTTTACAGCATCAGACTTTACTTCCATCACTAGTCACATCCACAACTGGGTGTTGTTTTTGCTTTGGCTCCATCTCTTCATTCTTTCTGGAGTAATTTTCCACTGATCTCCAGTAGCATATTGGACACCTACTGACCTGGGGAGTTTATCTTACAGTGTCCTATCTTTTTGCCTTTTCATATTGTTCATGGGGTTCTCAAGGCAAGAATACTGAAGTGGTTTGCCATTCCGTTCTCCAGTGGACCATGTTTTGTCATATTAGATTTGATAGACAGAGTGCCTGAAGAACTATGGATGGAGGTTCATGATATTGAACAGGGGGCATTGATCAAGACCATCCCCAAGAAAAAGAAATGCAAAAAGGCAAAATGGTTGTCTGATGAGGTCTTACAAATAGCTGAGAAAAGAAGAGACGCAAAAGGCAAAGGAGAAAAGGAAAGACATACCCATTTGAATTCAGAGCTCCAAAGAATAGCAAGGAGAGATAAGAAAGCCTTCCTCAGTAATTAGTGCAAAGAAATAGAGGAAAACAATAGAATGAGAAAGACTAGAGATCTCTTCAAGAAAATTAGAGATACCAAGGGAACATTACATGCAAAGATGGGCTCGATAAAGGACAGAAATGGTATGGACCTAACAGAAGCAGAATATATCAAGAATACATAGAATAACTTTACAAGAAAGATCTTCATGACCCAGATAATCACAATGGTGTGATCACTGACCTAGAGCCAGACATCCTGGAATGTGAAGTCAAGTGGGCCTTAGGAAGCATCACTATGAACAAAGCTAGTGGAGGTGATGAAATTCCAGTTGAGCTATTTCAAATCCTAAACGATGATGCTGTGAAAGTGCTGCACTCAATATGCCAGCAGATTTGGAAAACTCAGCAGTGGCCACGGAACTGGAAAATGTCAGTTTTCATTCCAATCCCAAAGAAAGGCAATGCCAAAGAATGCTCAAACGACTGCACAATCGCACTCATCTCACAAGCTAGCAAAGTAATGCTCAAAATTCTCCAAGCCAGGTTTCAATAGTACATGAACTGTGAACTTCCAGATGTTCAAGCTGGTTTTAGAAAAGGCAGAGGAACCAGAGATCAAATTGCCAACATCCGCTGGATCATCAAAAAAGCAAGAGAGTTCCAGAAAAACATCTACTTCTGCTTTATTGACTATGCCAGAAACTGTGGAAAATTCGTAAAGAGATGGGAATACCAGACCACCTGACCTATCTCCTGAGAAATCTGTATGCAGATCAAGAAGCAATAGTTAGAACTGGACATGGAACAACAGACTGGTTCCAAACAGGAAAAGGACTACGTCAAGGCTGTATATTGTCACCCTGTTTATTTAACTTATATGCAGAGTACACCATGATAAATGCTGGACAGGATGAAGCACAAGCTGGAATCAAGATTACCAGGAGAAATATCAATAACCTCAGATATGCAGATGACACCACCTTTACGGCAGAAAGTGAAGAGGAACTAAAGAGCCTCTTGATGAAAGTGAAAAAGGAAAGTGAAAAAATTGGCTTAAAACTCAACATTCAGAAAACTAAGATCATGGCATCTGGTCCCATCACTTCATGGCAAATATATGGGGAAACCATGGAAACTGTGACAGACCTTATTTTGGGGGGCTCCAAAATCACTACAGATGGTGACTGCAGTCATGAAATTAAAAGATGTTTGCTCTTTGGAAGGAAAGTTATGACCAAACTAGATAACATATTAAAAAGCAGAGACATTACTTTGCCAACAAAGTCTAGTCAAAGCTATGGTTTTTTCAGTAGTCATGTATAGTTGTGAGAGTTGGACTATAAAGAAAGCTGAGCACTGAAGAATTGATGCTTTTTAACTGTGGTGTTGAAGAAGACTCTTGACAGTCCCTTGGTCAGCAAGGAGATCCAACCAGTCCATCCTAAAGGAAATCAGTCCTGAATATTCATTAAAAGGACTGATGCTGAAGCTGAAACTCCAATACTTTGGCCACCTGACATGAAGAATTGACTCATTGGAAAAGACCCTGATGCTGGGAAAGATTAAAGGTGGGAGGAGAAGGGGACAACAGAAGATGAGATAGTTGGATGGCATCACCAACTCAAAGGACATGTGTTTGAGTAAACTCTGGGAGTTGATGATGGACTGGGAGGCCTAGTATGCTGCAGTCCATGGGGTCGCAAAGAGTTGGACACGACTGAGCAACTGAACTGAACTGGGAAAATCACTTAAGCATAGAGAATCATACCTACCTTACATGGTTGTTGAAAGGATTAAATGAGATTAAAAATAACTTGGAGGGACTTACCTGGTGATTCAGTAGTTAAGACTCTGAGCTCCCAATGCAGAGGGCATGGATTCAGTGTCTGGTCTGGGAACTAAGATTCCACATGCCATACAACCAGCCTAAAAAATAAAATAAATAGAAAATATAAATAAATAAAAATAACTGTGAGTAGTGCCAGGCATATGAAGTACTCAATCTATGGTAGCTTTTCTGGTAGCTATTTTTTTTTGTCTCTAATCACACACATACACACACACACACACACTGTGAGCCCTGAGGACAAGTGCCAGTGCTGTTCATCTTTGTGTCCCTTGCAGGACCTCTCATGTGGTTTCTCCTCAAAAAGCGTTGATCGAATTGGAAATGCCAGCCTCCCAACTAAAACAGTAATTCTTAACATCCAGAGAAAAAGCTCTAAGAAGAGGAATAACTCACACCCTTTGTCACTACATGCAGGCTTCATCAATATATCTCTTTTACCTCCTTGAGTCATTTGTTCTCGACAGACTAGGTATTGTCTTACCTAATAAGGACACCGACATATATCCAACTCATATCGTAACTACTTGATTTTTATAGCATCTCAAAAATGTAAGGGCTTGTCTCCCAGACTGAATTGTGTGATTTCTATTTCCTCGATTTGTGTAGGGGTCACAGAGGAGGGTGGAGTGACTCTCTCCCCTCTGTTTTAGTAGTGAGGACCCAAAAACAGAACTCAGTACAGAACTGTGTTCCAGAAAATGTTCCCTAGATATTGTTGAGCCAGACTTTCACTCATATTTCTTCAAGTTGAACAAGCTGATGGATATTCATGCACATTTCTTAGTGAAGCTGCTAAGGAAGCCAAAGATCAGTCTGGGGAAGCGGGGACCCAGCCGAGCCTGGCAGGTCTCTCTCCCCTCAGCTTTGTCCATACTTCATTGTCCTTGGGACAGCTCGCTCATGTTTCCTCCTGCACAGGCCAGACAAGGCCAAAGGTTCTCAGATGTGCTAAGGCTATCAGGGCTGCGATACCATTTGGAGTTAAGTCTTGATGGAGTGTACTAAGAAATCATCTTGTTATGTTGGTGTTCTCAAAGCTTTTCTGCCCTCCTGTTCATTCTATCAGAAGCTGATCAGAGGGAAGGATATTAAACCATCCATCAAAGGTCTTTGCTTGAGGGAAACAATCATAAAGAATGTATTGTTAAAAGTGTTTTGTTGTTTAATTGGAAGAAGAATAGGTACATGTGTTGGGGCTTCCCAGGTGATAAAGTATCCGCCTGCCAATGTAGGAGACACAAGAGATGCAGGTGCTACCCCTGGGTCAGGAAGATCCCCTGGAAGACCCCCTGAAGGAGGGCATGGCAACCCACTCCAGTGTTCTTGCCTGGAGAATCCCATGGACAGAGGAGCCTAGCAGGCTACAGTCCATGGGGTTGCAGAGTCAGACACAATTGAGCACCTGAGCACAGAGAACACAGAGGCACATGTGTATGTATAATGAGTAAATGAATGCATAAATATATAAATGAATCACTTTGCTCTACACCTGAAACTATCACAACATGGTTAATCAATTATACTCCAGTATGAAATGAAATGGCACCCCACTCCAGTACTCTTGCCTGGAAAATCCCACGGAAAGAGGAGCCTAATAGGCTGCAGTCCATGGAGTCCCTAAGAGTCCAACACGACTGAGCAACTTCACTTTCACTTCTCACTTTCATGCATTGGAGAAGGAAATGGCAACCCACTCCAGTGTCTTGCCTGGAGAATCCCAGGGACAGGGGAGCCTGGTGGGCTGCCGTCTATGAGGTCGCACAGAGTCGGACACGACTGAAGCGACTTAGCAGCAGCAGCAGCATGAAATGAAAAGTCTTTATAAACATACTTTCTTTTTAAGTGCATGATCAAGAAAAGGGAAGAAAAACAACCATCCCTTCATGTATGCAGAGAGACAGGAAATCTTATCTTCATCTGAGATTTAGAGAGAGAAACGTTAGAGACTGAACAAGCCAGCAACATTCCCCAGAGAAATGGTGAACTTATTTCCCAGTGGAGATAGATGCGTCCTGTTCATCCTCACCTCTTATACTAAGTGTAAATTTTGATGTCTGAGTCTTTTGGTGGCCCCCAAGATTGGACTTGGATGTCCTTAATGTACCCTGGTCTTTCCCTCTTATAGTAATGGGTCATCCCACTGTCCAGCCACTTCCCTCTTTATCCATCTTCAGCTTACTCCAGCCCACCTGGCAGGTGCTTCAGATTCAAGAGACCTTAATTTGCATTCTGATATATTGCTATTAAGACTGAAAACTGCTACTTATTGTTATAGAGGACAATTGGCAATATTTGTTTAATCTTATCACATCTTTTGGGCTTCCCTGGTGGCTTTAAAAATTATAAAAGAACAGTCTTTGATCTGGCAGTTCTTACACATTTAACCGAACACTTAATCTTCCAAGTGAAGGATGAACAGGAATGATCCTCTCTCAACAGGAAATGAGTTCATCATTTGTTCTGAAAGATGCTGCTTTGAAGGCAAGAATCGTGACTATCCTGCTCCATCTTCAATTTTCAGAAGTCAAGACTGTCCCTAACACCCATAGGCATTCAATAAATATTTAAGTGAACAATTGACCTTACCAAAAATTCAAATTGCCTTCATCATGTAAAACCTATTTTTATAAACTCAGTGTGCTCCTCTTCCAAACGGGACAGTTAACTAGTCCTATTGTTTTGAAAGGGCAAAACAGGGCGTCTCTGAAGCTCTTCCTGAGTTGAAAACTGAAACATTTATTACTGACATGTAAGTGTTGCTCCCACCTACTCCCCCTTTGCAAATATTTCTGAAGAAAATTCATTTCCAGATAGATATATCCTCATTTACATCTAATTCTCTGCATATTACTCAGTGGAGGAGGGCCAGCAAAGGTTAGGGCATCGGAGAAAGGTGACAACCAGAGATTCGAGTGAATGCAGAGCTTTAACTGGCAATTAGTCAGAATGAAGTAAGAGATGGTGGAACTGGGTGCCTGTTCTAGTACGCAGCAAAGAACTCTGCATTGTGACTGCATTACAAAGAACACGGAAGATATCTTTCCATTTTATCTAAGTCAATGTACTTAAGGGCAGAGAGGTGTTTGTCACAGTCATTACTGTCCTGAAGGGTCAGTAATGAAGTCCCTCTTGGATTCCTGATATCAGTAATTTGGGTCTTCTCTCTTTTATTCATGGTCTAGCTAGAGGTTTATATATTCTGTTGCTCTTCAAAAAATACCAGCTTTTGTTTTCATTGTTCCTCTCATTTTCTAGTCTCTATTTCATATATATATGTATATATACACAATGATGTATATCACACTGCATGTGTGTATATATATATATATATATATATATATCTACTCTAAGATATATATATATACTCTGAAGCTGAAACTCCAATACTTTGGCCACCTGATGCGAAGAACTGACTCATTGGAAAAGATCCTGATGTTGGAAAAGATTGAAGGCAGGAGAAGGGGGTGACAGAGAATGAGAGGGTTGGATGGCACCACCAACTTGATGAACATGAGTTTGAGCAAGGTCCGGGAGTTGTGATGGACAGGGAAGCCTGGCGTGCTGCAGTCCCTGGGGTCACAAAGAGTTGGACATGATGGAGTGACTGAACGGAACTGACTCTTATCTTTACTACTTAAATTCCTTGCTTTGGACTTAACTCGTTTTTCTTTTTCTATGTGAAAGCTTAGATCACTGGTTTGAGACCTCTCTTCTCTTCCCATATAAGCGTTTAAAACTATAAATTTCCTCTGTACGCTGCTTTGAATACATGCCACAATTCTTAATATATTGAAGGAGCAATTCAAATTTCAAGGGGTACGCAAGTCAAGCTGTGTTCCTCGAAGATTTAAAAAGCTGATCATTTCCTCATACAACACCCCCCACACACACACACACATACACAATCACAATGTTGATATTTGGTTAATTTAGATAAGGAGTATACCTTTGTTCATCACACTCATTTCTACTTTCCTGGAAACTTTCTGAAAAACAATTGGAGTTTTAAAAGAGTGCACAGAAAGTTATTGGGGCAACTGCCTTGTTTTACAGGGCTTCCCAGGCTAATGCAGGAGACATAGGTTCATCCCTGGGTCCAGAAGATCCTATGGAGGAGGAAATGGCAACCCACTCCGGTATTCTTGCCTACAAAATTTCAAGAACAGAGAAGACTGGCAGGCTACAGTCCATAGTATCGCAAAGAGTCAGATACGACTGAGCACAAATGCTTGTTTTACAAGAGAGACAGTGAGCTTGCAATCATGGTAAGGCACTAAGAAGCCGCCATCTTCAATAACAAGGTTTGGATTGTTGAAAGCAAGCCTAGGAGAGAAGGACCAGCTGGTGGGAATGAACAATGGACTGTCATGAGGGAGGATCTCATTTTCACCTCTGAGCTGCTGCAGGGAGACTCCAGGGTGTGGTGATGTTCTCATTAGCAGCTCAGGTTCAGCCCAGGCTTCTCTACCTTCTACACCGCGTAACATCAGTGCTATTTCCTGCAGACCCCAGGACCTCAGCAGGCACCCGCTGCTCACCAAGATGACTGTGGAGACATCCCTTCCCACATGGGAACATGAGCAATCCTGAAAGCTGTCCACCGTCCAGAGTGTGACATGAGGGAACAGATGTCATCAGCCCCAGGACAGAGAGTAGGTGGAAAGCAAGTCTGGGATGAACAGAGAGAAATGCAGATTTTTAAATGTTCACAAAGGCAGGGAGAGAGGAAGAAAGGGTAGAATATAAAATAACACCTACGCTATGGCTACAAATTCATGCACCCATGTTTTCTCAGATTACCAGTTCAGTTTCTCATGCCTTGGTCTGATGACGTGGGACCTGCAGTCCACACCGCCTCCAAGGCCCAACAAGCGATTTCTGGGCCTGTCTTACTGAACAATACTTTTAATTTCATCCACTTTTGGCCCCTCACCATGGTAAAAAGATGTCCTTCCCAAAGTTACAGGCCCTGGGACCTGTAACTTTCCAAAGTTACAAGCCCTGGGACTTGTAACTTCCCAAAGTTACAGGCCATGGGACCAAAGTGACACTGGGCTTTCACTGGGGAGTAAAGTCAAGCTGGGAGAAGGCAATGGCACCCCACTCCAGTATTCTTGCCTGGAGAATCCCAGGGATGGGGGAGCCTGGTGGGGTGCCGTCTATGGGGTCGCACAGAGTCGGACACGACTGAAGCGACTTAGCAGCAACAGCAGCAAAGTCAAGCTGTGTTCCACAGAGGATTAAAAAGCTGATCATGTCTGGGCTTCCCCAGTGGCTCAGTGGTAAAGAATCTGCCTGCCAGTGCAGGAAACCCAGGTTTGATTTCTGGTCCAGGAAGATCCCACATAGCCCCCTAGGAGCCGCTATGCCCATGCACCACAACTGCTGTGTGCCCTAGAGCCCAGGAGCAGCAACTACTGACCCCACAACCACAACAGCTGAGCTCCTGCACCTGGAGCTCGTGCCCTGAGACGTACCACAATGCGAAGCCCACACCCCACAACTACAGAGGAGCCCCCACTCGCCGCAACTAGAGGAAGAGCCTAAGCGGCAACAAAGTCCCAACACAGCCAAAAATAAATAGAATTATTTTAAAAACAAATTAAAAGCTTATCATTTACAATCTTCTTGTGAGGCTCTCTTCCCATTTAACTACCTGATTCTTCAAACTTGTCTACAAAAATACTCCTGTGATACAGCCTTTGGTTAGCGCTTCCAAAGGCTGTTCTTCTCACCTGAGGCTCTTATTAAAAGGAAGTTTGATTCATTAGGGCTGAGGTGAGAACTGAGATTCTGCATCTCTAAAAGCTCCCAGGGATGCTGAGGTTGAAGGTCCATGGACCACAGTTTAAGCAGCTGGCTTCTATAGTTCTTAGTACTTACTATAGTCCTTAGTATTAAATATTAACCACTTGTGTTTCTTGTCCTTAGTAGGTCTACAATAAACCTGACTTGGAGGGATGGCTTTTTGATTGAAGTATAGTTGATTTACAATGCTGTCTTAGATTCTGATGCTGCTGTTGTTGTTGTTCAGTCACTAAGTCGTGTTCAACTCTTGGTGACCTATGGACTGCTGCTCACCAGGCTCCTCTGTCCTCCACTACCTCCCAGAGTTTGCTCAAATTCATGTCGATGATGCTATCCCAACCATCTCATCCTCTTCCACCCCCTACTCCTTTTGCCTTCAATCTTTCCCAGAATCAAGATCTTTTCCAATGAGTTGACTCTTCACACCAGGGGGCCAAAGTATTAGAGCTTTTAGTTTCTGCTGTACAGCAAAGTGAATCAGCTATATGTATACATATACCCCTCTTTTTTGGATTTCCTTCCCATTTAGGTCACCACAGGGCATTGAGGAAAGTTCCCTGTGCTATACAGCAGGTTCTCATTGGTTATCTGTTTTATACACAGTATCAATAGTGTATATATGTCAATCCCAATCTCCTAATTCATCCCATGGAGCTATGATTGAATTTATTAAATGTTTCTACAGTAGTAGAATAAAGAGGGAAAGCTTTACCAACACATCAGTCTTTCATCCTACTCATGTTCCCTCTCTTTTCTTGGAGTTAAGGAAGCCAGGGCATAATTGGGTGGAGGCAGACTTGGCAAAGTGGTGTTTCTTTTCTGGCTTATAGAGCAAAACAAGAAAGGCTGGAGGTGGAGTCAGTGGTGGAGGTCTCTGCCCATGTGGCCAGTGATCCAGCACCATGGGATGAACCTGCTTTTCCTGTTTGTAGCAGCTCTCCTCCCTAACCTCATGACAATTACTGGCCAAAATTGCAGAACTGTCTGTTTTTTACTCTCCCCCTACTATTTCTGTCTTGTACACCTGTATACAAACAAGTGTACTCCCTGAAATTTGAATTGATCCTTCTGCCTCTACAATGGAAACTGTAGGATTTTATACTCTCAAAAGCCAACTATAGTGATGACATCACTGTCTTCTAACCCAGCCTCATTCTGTGGAGACCTGCACACATATCCTTCACCCTCCCTTGATTATTAGAGATGAAATGGAATCTCAATGCAATTTGAGTCCCCGTAACTTGTCTTTTTGAATAAACCTCTAATAATCTCTTTTTAATTTCATTTCAATACTATTATCTTCAATTATGGGCTCCATGTCTACAACAATCCCTCACTCTCAAGGCCAAGTTCTGTTCTCTCCTTGTAGTTGGAAATGCAGGCTTATCCAGCTTTGCAAAAGAGATCATCCTTGAGAATGTTCATGTCGGGGGCCTGAGTTCTGAGGTTCACCTGTGTGTGACCCCAGCTAAGAGACTGAACTAGAGCATGAACTCTCTTTTAGGCCAAACATTCTGTGATTCTGGAAGAGTTCATGCAAACAAAAGCATTTAAAATACTAAAGAATGTCTGTTGGGACTTCCCTGCTGGTCCAGTGGCTAAGACTCCACGCTCCCAATGCAGGGGGCCCAGGTTCTATCCCTGGTCAGGGAACTAGATCCCACAAGCCACAGCTAAGACTCAATGCAGCTAAATAAATTTTTTTAAATATATATTATCTGTTTGGATATATGTGATGGGTTGCAATTGTATATGCACATACACGGAGCTACTGAATAAGGAGAATCAACCTCACTTGTTGAGTCTCTGCTAAACAGCAGATGCTGTGTTCATGGTGCTTTTCCTGGCATAGACTTCAGTCTCAAGCTGCTTACAGACAAACGGACACAGTCAGGAGTAGACCACAGCCAGTCTCAAAGCCTAGACTTGCCAAGGGAAACAGATTAAAATTCACAGTAGATAGGAACATGGTGGTTTATTTCTGATTGATTGATTGATTGGTGAACTGATTAAGCATAGTCCCTGATTAGCTGGCAGGCATACTTTGGCCACATGATGCGAAGAGTTGACTCATTAGAAAAGACCCCAATGCAAGAAAGATTGAAGGCAGGAGGAGAAGGGGATGACAAACCATGACCAACTCGATGGACATGAGTTTGAGCAAGCTTCAGGAGCTGGTGATGGACAGGGAAGCCTGGTGTGCTGCAGTCCATGGGGTCGCAAAGAGTCAGACATGACTGAACTGAACTGAATAATAACATAGTGTGCTATGTGTTGGGCTTCCCCTCGATGGCTCAGCAGTAAAGTATCTGCCAGCAATGCAGGAGATGTAAGAGATGTGGGTTCAATCCCTGGGTCAGGAAAAGCTCCTGGAGGAGGCCATGGCAACTCACTCCAGTATTCCTGCCTGGAAAAGTCCATGGACAGAGAAGCCTGGTGGGCTACAGTCCACAGGGCTGCAAAGAGTGGGACATGACCGAGCAACTGAACAACATATAGATAAGAGATTCCGAAACATGTTCAGGGGTGGGGGTGGCAGAGTGCGTGTATTAGCCTTGGAAGAACGTGGGCTGCTTGGTTACCATTACTACTTACTTTTCCCATGAGCAGAACCACAAGTGAGCTCGCCATCCTGGCCCCATCTGGGAGCATGCTGCCCAGTCCACTGCTTTATAAGATGTTCGGAAGAGTTTCCAATTCCCTTGTCAATAGAGAAAACATGTCCCCTAAGTGTATCTGTTGGTGTTGATCCCCTTGTCTACAGGTCAGGTAAACAGGGCACTGTGATTGTGTCCACATGTGGAAAAGTGGCTATGGGGCAGTTTGCAAGTTTGCCCAAGAAGCCAACGTCCTCCCCTTCCCCTGGAGGGAGACAGAAAGCTTTTTTTTTTTTTAAGGTTATTACTTTACTATTTATTTATTTGGCCATGCAACATGAGGGATCTTAGTTCACTGACCAGGGATCAAACCCACACCCCCTGCAAGGGCAGCATGGAGTCTTAACCACTGGACCATCAAGGAAGTAAGTCCCAGACAGAAAGCTCTGATGCTGTTTCACGAGGCCCCGAGGGAGGCAGCTGCCTCTAGCCTGTGGCTCCCAGGAGCTTTGCTCCAGGAATCAATCAGCCACTAAAAGTCCATCAGAGAGGATCATAAAACGTCTGTAATTCACCATGGCACCTGGACACAGAGACAGGCTGGAACTGTCCCCACCTGTTTCCACCGCTGCTGGTTTCAAGGGGGATGCAAAGTCCAATGAGATTGATTCCTGATAGGTGGATAGGAGACAGCACTAGAGAACCCATATCAGAAAGGACTGGATGTTAATGCAGGATCATGGGTGTGCTGTTATTATAGAAGTACAGTTACTAATAACTAAATCAGTCCTGCCTGTTGGGAAAAACAAGAGTCAAGGCAAGGGTCTCCCCTTACTTCACAGACCAGAGAAATTTCACCAGGTTACAGGGGGCTCTGTTCATGTGTGAGGTGTAGTGAATCAGTGTTCAGAGCAAGAACTGTAGTTTTTGCATGCTCATTTGTTCAGTGGTGTCCGACACTGTGTGACCCCATGGACTATAGCCCACCAGACTCCTCTGTCCTTGGGATTCTCCAGGCAAGAATACGGGAGAGGGCTGCCATTTCCTCCTCCAGGGGATATTCCCAACCCAGGAATCAAACCAGAGTCTCATACAGCTCCTGCATTGGCAAGATGGTTCTTTACCACTGAGCCACCAGGGAAGCCCCAATTGTAGTTTTAAATGCTTAGATACAAACTAATAGCGGGGAAAATGAAATGAAAATTTAATCAATCTAGAACACAGACAAGGAAAAAGAGAAATAAACAGAAACAGAGGGGGAAAGCAGACCAAATAGGAAATGTTTTACAATGTGAAACAGCAGAAAATAATCCGAAAACATCAGTAATCATTATTCATACAAATGTGTCACGTCAGTGATCACTATTAGTACAAACTAATACAAAGGCCTGTATTAAGGCCTTGTTAATACAGAGATGGTTGATTAGATTTTTTAATTTCAGTATATACCCTTCACAAAAGAACTTTGACACAAAAAAACTGGAAAAAATGCACCAAGCAAATGTCAACCAAAGGAAAACTGGAATAGCTGTTTCAGTATCAGACAAAGCAGACTGTAAGACAAAAAGTGTTATTTGATTTGAAAGGGTTTATAGTCAAATTATTAAAGGGGTTATTTGCATTGAGCTGGCCAAAAAGTTCATTTGGAATGTAGCTAGGCTGTTCAATAAAGGTCTTGGTGAAAATGCAAACTGTGCCTAAGCCCACACACTGCAGCTACTGAGCCCATGTACCGCAACTGGAGAAACCTGCACACTGCAATGAAGACCCAGAACAGCCAAAATAATAATAAATAAGTGTTTCCATTGCTCAGTAGCTAAGTCGTGTCTGACTCTTTTTTGACCCCATGGACTGCAGCACGCCAGGCTTCCCTGTCCTTCATAACCTCCAGGAGTTTGCTCAAACACTTGTCCATTGAGTTGGTGATGCCAAAGAAATTAAAAAAAAAAAAAAACTAATCACAGGACAGCAGACAAACTTTCTTCTCTACTTTCAAGCAGGTG
Source organism: Bos javanicus (assembly GCF_032452875.1). NCBI lineage: Eukaryota > Metazoa > Chordata > Mammalia > Artiodactyla > Bovidae > Bos > Bos javanicus. Next base: position 43,279,502 of record NC_083880.1, on the reverse strand, counting down.
TTGGCTCCAGGAAGAAGGGTAGAGAGACTGAAGTTAGTAAGAATGAAGATGAGTAATAAAACTCTTCAAAGAAGCTGCTTCTCAGTTTAACAGAGTGTGTTTTTTCCTTTTTATCAATGAAGCCAGTTGCTAGGGCAGGAAGGGCAGTGAGGGGTGGGGGCGGTGATGGGAGGTCTGGGAGAGAAGGTGGGTAGGAGCGGTCAGAGATGCTGACAGCTTGTCATCTCCGTGACGTGCACAGCTGCTTGGGTTGTATTTTAAACGGGATCACATCCCAGGGTAGACACCGCGTCTGGATTTATGATCCACCCCGTGATCTGTCACTTTTATGTATATGCACACACACGAGGGAGTGGAGTGGTTTCCATAGAGAGGAAAGATCACGGCCCACTTACAAACAATTCAAGAAAAGGAGCCGGCGACCCCAGAGAAGACAGAAGTTCGGGGGGGATGTTCCTGGGGCAGACCTCTCGGTTCTGAAGCTGCCCGCCCGCCTCACTGAGCATTTGCACTCCAGAGTGAAGTCTGCTCACAGGTAAGGCTCTGGCTGGGGACTTCCCTACGAAGGATCACTTGATTTGCCCTTAATTATGCAGGAGGTGCTGGGGACTGGATGGGGTGAGCGATAAGAGTTGCAAGCACCCCTGGGGGCACTGTGCTGAACCGTCAATGTCTGTGTTTTAAATGGGGAGAAGGCAGCCCCAAAGGGACCAAGGGGAAGTTTCTCAGGGGGGGCAAGAGCATCCTCCCCCCATTAGTAGAGAGGCCTGCTTTGCAAAAGGTAATAGACCGGAAGCAGGACGGGTTCTCACAAATGTGTTTTTCTGAACAGAGTCCAGTTGTGAACATGAAAATCGTGTTTCCAGATGGGGTGGATGGGGAAGATGGGGGTGGAAACCGGGGTACCAGTCCCCGCTGCCTGACCGATCGGGAAAATGCTTGCATTTCCTGGTTGCTAAGGCATCTCCTTTCGTTCTCTTCATACACCTGTGAGGCAGGTAACGCCTGCTTTTTAAGATGCGGTGACTGAGAGGTTAAGTGACTGATGGAAGGCATTTGAGGGTGAGGGAGGTTCGCAGCCCAGGTCCTCTGCCCTCACAGCCTGGAGTCCTTTCCCCTTGGCCACCAGGGACACTGGAGGAAGGGAACAGATGTCTGTAACAATTAGGTGCCCCCCCTTGAAGGGGAGAGGCCATAAAGATGGATGTTTGATGTCTCCATTTGATGTCCAAGTGTTCTGAGAAATCCTGTCTGCAGGGTTCTCCTGTAACACAGCAATCTAGCCAGCATTCCCACTTCTGAGGACGAATGGAGTCAGAAAAGCAACACAAAAGCTTCCAGTAACAAGTGTTATCTAGATCTTGTCAACTTTCTCCTGGCTTTTCTCCCTCTTGGGGGGAAAGGCCTTTCATGAATGAACCCCCTCTGCTCGCTCAAGTGTGAATTGCTAAGAAGTGTGTGTGTTACACATAAATGCTTCCATGAGTCTGCAGCTCATTACTATAATATCTTTCAAAATGCTTAAAGGGTCGCTGGGTTCAGCAGTGACTGTTTTATAAAGTGTTTTTTTAATTCAACTTCTTACCCGTGATTGCAGACTGCGAACTATCTCTGCCTTCCTAGATGCTGGAAAATGGGGCTGCCTCTGGGCAAAGCCCATGGTGTCCTGCATTTGCCTCTAGCTTCACTTTTTTCCTTCAGGGAGCTGTCTCTCACAGGTGCTCTGAATTTCAGACCAGCTGAGTCCCTCGCTGCCTGTCATTCTGGGCACGACGTGACTCACAGCTCTTAGAAGCAAGTGTCCGTCTCCAGAGAAGCACTGCCCTAATAACCCCCAAAGAATGGCTGAGTGTCAGGTACCCAAATGAGAAAAATGAAGATGAAGAACTTTTCCCTGTAAATCTAACTAGATGGGGGCCACGTGTTTTCAGAGCAGGTAGCAGGGAAATCTTAAACCTTTGTACTCTTGCACTATGGTAAAGGCAAAGGAATCCAAAGAATGTAAGAGGAGAAACTTGCTTAGGAATCAGACCTGAGTAAGGAGGAAAGGACGTTTCTTTTCTTTGACAGTCCTCTGTTCCTGGGATTGGCTCCAGGACCGTCACAGATTCCCAGATGCTCAAGTCCCTTATATAAAATAATGTATTATTTGCACATAATCTACAAACATCCTCCCATGCAGGGGTGAGTGCTAAGTCGCTTCAGTCGTGTCCAATCCTTTGCAACCCTATGGACTATAGCCCGCCAGGCTCCTCTGTCCATGGGATTCTCCAGGCATGAATACTGGAGTGGGTTGCCATGTCCTTCTCCAGGAGATCTTCCCCCTCCTAGGGATTGAACCTGTGTCTCCTGTATTGGCAGGCAGATTCTTTACCACTAGTGCCACCTGGAAAGCCCCACAAACTCCCATGGTTTTATGCAAATGCTAAACAAAGCTAAACTGGAGAGAGAGGGAGAAAAGGAGAGAGAAAGGAGAGCCTGGAGCTCAATCCCCTAATCTCACAGATGGGAACACAGGGACCAGGGGCATTTAGTCACTGAGCCAGTTAGTGGGAGGTAGGGCCGAGCCTGACCCCTGAAAAAAGCAGGGGACCAAGGGAGAGAGAGATAGCGACAGAAAGAGACAGATCCCCTCCCACCCCGACCCCCACCCCGTTATTAACCCTTTCTCTGTGTATTGGTTTTTGGTTTTTTTAATCTTTTAAGGCTTATCAGGCCCTTTGAGAGTGCTCCCAAGCTTTAAAATGCCTTCAAGGCATAAGGCAGCTAAAGCCACAATTCATGGATGTTTATGCAAAACAACTAAGGACAGCCTCAATGAATGAGGAAACCAGAAGTCTGGGTATTGAGCACAATATCAAAAGAAAGGATAAGTCCATTCTTCCACAGTCTAAAGAGCCCTGTAAAATGTTCTCCGGGAATCGGGCACACAGTTCTAAGGACCTCGGAGATGGATAGGAACGCTGAGAAAGTGGTTCACAAAGCGTGGTCCATGAACCCACAGCATCAGCATCCTCTAGGGATGTGTTAGGGATGCAGATTCTCAGGCCTTGCCCCAAATCTACTGATTCAGAAATGCTGGAGATGGGGCCCAGCAGCTGGTGTTTGAACAGTTCATTCACGTGATTCTGAACACTCTGAAGCGTGAGAACTGCTGACTTAGAGTTCAAGGCACGATGAGCCTACCTGGGTAAGAGTGGAGCAAACAGACGAAAAAAGAAAAGCCAGAAAAGCAACATAACAAAGATAATGGTCTGCAGGATGAAGTTCCCTGGCATACTATACATCTATATTTATATTCGTATGAATTATATTCATTAGTTATATAATGTATAGTACATTTACAGATACACAGATACAGACAGATCACTTCTGAGATGGTTGCCTGTGTACTGAATCTTATCCTAATAGCACGTGGGGATTATTACATGTAAACAGTCAGTAACCAACACGCTTCGTTAAGTATTTGGTTAGACAGGGAGCTTTTCCACTTTAATTTAACCTTTATGAGTTAGTACCTATTATCCCCCATTATTATTATTATCATTATTATTATCAGATGAGGAAATTGACGTTCTCAGAGGTTAAGTAATCTGCCTGCCACCCTCAAGCAAACAAGGACCCAGTTGGAATTTGAACCTACCTCTGTCTAACTCCAGAGCCTGTGTTTCTTTCCACGTGCTAGGTAGCTAGTTCCTACATCTGGACCATTCCTACATCTGGCAACAGTCTGTCATCATCAGGCTTGTTAACACGCAGCTTGCTGGCCCCAGAGCTCTTGACTGACCAGCTCTGGAGCAAGACCCGAGAATCTCTGCATTGCTAACAAATGTCCATGATACACGGCCTGCAAGTCCAGAGAACACGCTTTCAAAACCCGGCAAAGCTGAACTTGCACAAAGCCTGGTAGATCTGCCCCTTCTCCCCCTGAACCCTAAGACCCTCTCACACATATCGGTCTTTTCCGCTGCAGGGAGAGATGCTCGTGCCGGCCCCCTTCCTGCTGGTCTTGCTACTGCTCCTCGGGGCCCCCCAGGTGGGCCTCTCCCAGAGGTCCCCCAAAGCCGGGTCCAGCTCCAGCTGCCTCCACACAGCCCTACGTGAGGCCGAGAAGAGCCAGCGGAAGGACACGTCGCTGCTGATCAAGCGGACCGTCCCTGCCCTGCCCAGCGGAGACCCGGAGGACCAGGAGGGGCAGGAGGAGGAGGACGCAGAGAAAAGGACCTTCCCTGGCTCCGTGGGCGGCGGCGGTGGCGGCGGGGCCGGCAGCACCCGGTACAAGTACCCATCCCAGGCACAGTTCCAGGGGCGGCCGTCCCAGGACAAGGCCAAGAGTGACCGGCGCACCAGGGTCACTCTGTCCCTGGACGTCCCCACTAACATTATGAACATCCTCTTCAACATCGCCAAGGCCAAGAACCTGCGAGCCAAGGCCGCCGCCAACGCCCACCTCATGGCCCAGATTGGGCGGAAGAAGTAGAGGAGGAGGCTGGGGACCCCCTGGGACGAGGACGGAGATTGGGGGGTGGACAGGGAGGGTTGGCCCGTCCTGCCGGTTTCTATCGGAGGGATCGGCCCTGGTTTCCAGGCTCTCCACCCCTCTGTGCCTTCCCGCCTCCAGCCGGGCCCCCCCACCCTCTATATCTACACACACCAGCGGCCTGTTGTCCCAGAACCACAGATGGAGGCCACGGTACTGAGACACTGAGATCTACCCTAGGCATCTCCTTTCTCCCTCCCCACAAGGAGAGGCAAAGGTCAGGCACCCCTGCCCTCCACTCCGCTCTCTGACCCCAAGAAGAGGGGTACAGGGAGGCCCTCCCCTCCCCACACCAACCCCAGCCCAGGCAGGAAGGCGAGGGCGCTGAGCACCCTGCCCCCAGACCCTCATTAAAACCCCTCTCACCCACATTAAAACCCATGGCTTCTTGAACCCCTGACTGGTTTCAATTCCTCTTCCTTCAGTCAGCTGCCTTCAGGCCTCCAAGCTTGGAAAGGGGCAGCTAGTGAGACAGGGTACAGGTGAGTCCGTTCCTGACCCTCCCAGGACAGTCCCTGGAGGTCTTGGGAGGCATCAAGAGCTTGGGAAAGGCCAAGCTGGCAGGACCCTGTTGGCTATCACTGGATCTGAAGCTGGCTATGTGGCCAGGTCCCACCAGAGGCATAGCCTTGGGTCTGCTACAGAGTGGGCCCCTGGGTAGAACGAAAGACACCCCCAGCTCCTCCCTGGCTTGCTAGGGCCTGGGCCACTAAGTCTGTCATAGGTGCTTCTTGAATCGATGGTCATTGTCCAGCCCAGTGCTGGGCCTGGTTAGGGATACTGACGTGGGAGGCGCCAAGGCCCTTGCTGTCCATGAGTCAACAGTCTTAAGTGAACAGACAAAAACAAAATGTGAAAAGAAGCAATTTCACTAGGGAGTATATAAGTGATGAACTGCAAGGTCATAGCAATTAGTGTAAAAAATACAAGGAAATCAGAGCAAGATGAGAAGGTTTAATATGAGAAGCAGTTCACTAAAAATGGACATCAGCAAGCACCCTGATGGCCTCTGGCAGCAGAGCTTTCTGCATGGTGACAAGTCATGAATACATACAAAGAACATCTTCATGTGAAATAAACCTCATATGCACACACCACCACCATCAGACAAAGTCAAGAGACAAACAGACAACAAATTTGGAAAAATGTTTGCCACACAGGCAAAAGACAAGTATCTTACTGATCAAATACATAAAGAGCTAATAACTTCCCAGGTGACACTACTGGTAAAGAACCTGCCTGCCATTGCAGGAGACATTCGATCCCTGGGTTGGGAAGATCCCCTGGAGGAGGGCATGGCAACCCACTCCAGTGTTCTTGCCTGGAGACTCCCATGGAGAGAGGAGCCTGGCGGGCTACAGTCCATAGGGTTGCAAAGAGTCGGACATGACTGGAGCAACTTAACACACACAAACATGCACACAAAATAACTGAAAAAAAAAACAATCGCCCTCAAAAAAATAAGCAGGAATACATATATCACACACACACAAATACAAGTGACCCTTAAATGTACAAACAGATGCTAAACTTCACTGCTAAAAAAAGCACAACTGCACTCTTACAGAATTTGTCACACATCAGACTGGCAAAATCTGTTTGACAATCGGTTCACACTGTGACTGACAGGTGCTAAGCCTCCTTCCTTCACTGATGGTTGGTGGGAACGTGAATTCTGAGAGGCAATCTGGAAAATCCGTATCAAAACCACAAATTCACTTTACCTTTAACTCAACAACCCTGATTCTGGTGAACATTATTTGAAAAGGCAAAACTGTGCAGTTTTTTAAATGTTAAGCTAACTTGGAAATGAAAAATACCCCATCTCTAAACAGAACCAATGCTCAAAAAGCTGAAATGCAGCTGTTTTTTCCATCCTGGGTGGGGGGAAAAAACCCTCATGACACAGCAGAAATACCTATGTGAGTCCGGGTTCCTCCTCTTCTGTGTCTCTGAGCAAATCCTTTAACTTCCCTCAGCGTTGGTGTGCCAGGAACCCTCTTTAGGAACGAGACGTCACGGAGTTCTCACAAGTATATTTAACATTTATTTTGTTCTAACAGTGCGTGCGGCATTCTGCTCACACCAAAGATGCAAAGGACAGGAAATTGGCGGGGGGGTGGGGGGTGGGGGTGGGGGGGGGGGTGGGAATTAGCTTGGTTAAAGAAAACTCAAGCAGGTATGACATTTCCCTGAACAACCAAAAACACTAGAAGAACTTCCAAGTTGGGGCTGGTACCTGCAAGCACTCCCAAGTTCACAGCTATCTCCTCTTAGGGCCTTTGGCTAGGTGAACAAAGCCTTGAAGACAGCAGCCTCTAGTAGACTTAGATAAGTGGCTTTACAAAGTTTTGTTTCGCTTTTTTTTGTACCGGAGTATAGTTGCTTTACAATGTTGTGTCATTTTCTGCTGCACAGCAAAGTGAATCAGCTATGTATGTACATATATCCCCTCTTCCTTGGATTTCCTTCCCTTTTAGGTCATCACAGTCCACTGAGTAGAGTTCTCTGTACTATAACATTGGTTCTCATATTTTGCTTTATTTTAAATCATGGTTCCTGCATCACAAAAGCTCCAATCAAGAGGGTGATTAAAAATTAAAAAAGAAGACACAGATCATTGCAAATGCCAGAATCACACACCTTGCAGCCAAAAAAACCCTGAAATATAAAATAGAAGCAATATTGTAACAGATCCAATAAAGACTTCAAAGATGGTTCACATCAAAAAAAAAAAAAAAACTTCTAAAAAATAAGCAAGTGGAGGAGACTGCCACATCCAGACTACTACCACTGCCTTCTCCCACCCATGAGTTCACTTCGTAAAACCAAGATTCTCTTGATTTCACTTTGTAAAATCATTGATGGGGGCAGAGGAGTAGAGGAGAACTGTGCTGGATTGAGTTCCCTTGAAAAAAACTGTTTTAAGCTCTCTTTTTAAAATAAAAAAGGGTTCGAGGGGCTTCCCTGGTGGCTCAGACAGTAAAAGAATCTGCCTACAATGTAGGAGACCCAAGTTTGATCCCTGGGTCGGGAAGATCCCCTGGAGAAGGGCATGGCAACCCATTCCAGTACTGGAATTCCATTCTTGCTTGGAGAATCCCATGAACAGAGGAGCCTGGGGGGCTACAGTTCATGGGATCACAAAGAGTCAGACATGACTGAGCAACTTTTACTTAAAACAAGGTTCAAATGCCAAGTGAACCTTCCCAAAGAGACCAGTGCCTGGAAGACAGGATCTCTAAATGGTCTACCCAACAAGAAACCCCAAAAACAAATACTAAAAACCAAAAATGGTTCCTGCTTCCTGATAGCAGAATAATTTTGGAAGCTATAACAAAATAATCAGCAAAAGCCAAGTGATACCCAGAATTCAATATAATTCCAAGAAATGGGAGGTACATGTGCTCCAAGGTATGTAATATTAAACTAAAACACATTGATAGATAGAGCTGAAGAAACACAAAATCTAATCAAATGGTGTAGCTAGCTACCTCTGTAAAAATTACAGATGGAATCAGACTTGAAAAACTAAACATGTGACTCAAATCTAAGTGCACTATGGGACACTTCGTTCTTTTTAACATTTATTTTTATTGAGGTGTAATCGACATACACGATTTCACTAGTTCCAGGCATACAACACAAAGATCCCACATCATCCTTTAATTAATGAAGTCCCTATTACAGACAGTTGCTAGGGTTCAGCACATCCATTAGAGCCACAAAGACCCTGTCACAGCCTGGCCATCATCACTTAGGAGCTGCAGCAAGCTGAGAAGGCAAAAGACAAAAAAGGTATCTTGGGAAGATAACCCAAGCCTATGGGATGACACAGTGTGTTTCTCTTTTGTTTTCTTGGCCATGCCTCGAGACACGTGGGATCTTAGTTCCCTGACCAGGGATCGAAACTGCACCCCTTGAAATGGAAGCATACAGTCTTAACTGGATGGCCATGGAAGTCCCAGACATGGTGTTTTCTTAGGGAGTGAGCATCTTTACATACTCAGGAAATAGACCCCCAACTTCACTGTCATATAAACCATAAGGGCAAGAATTTTTATTTTTATTTTTTTTGGTTCGCTGTTTATCCTCAGTGGTCAGAATAATTAGGAACACATGACAGGTGTTCAGAAAATAACTGGTGAATGAGTGAATTGAATACGGATCATTAAAGTTCTTATGACATAGGAATCCGTGCATATTTAGCATTTAAAGTGCAATGTGTATAATATTTGAGACTATTTGGCCTAATAGAATTACAGTCAGCCTTATAATTCCAATTTTAAATACATATTTTGAGTAAAGGATTTACGCATGTGATCTTAAATAAAAATCTTATTAATTTATAGACAGTTTTGAGAACATAAGAATACCAGTCACCACATTTATAGTTTAGTTTATTTGATTCTAAAAGAACTAGAGCTCTTGGGAAGGTTTGTCACATAATTAAAATTCTTAAAATAAAATAAATTAAAATGAATATAACGTAAAGTATTTAAGCATTTATCTAAGATTGCAAAGGGGACCAAAAATTCATACATATTTAAAATGATGATTTAAATTTTGCTAAACTTAGAAATAAGATTTACAAGCTGAACTTAAAATTTAAGAAATTATTAGGATTTTAATCTTAATTTTAGATTACTAATTTTAAAAAAATAAAAGGAAACTTCTAAAAGGTCTTTTCTGAGTTTTCTAAATGTCTTTTCACACATGCGTACACTTACATATAGAGATACAAATGCCCTTCTGTTCAGTTCAGTCGCTCAGTGGTGCAGACCCTTTGCGACCCCCTGTACTGCAGTATGCCTGCTTCCCTATAAATTGAGCAATTATTTAAGCATTTCACTAGCGCCCTCTAGTGTCTAAATAGAGAAATAGCACAGGTAAACAAAATACTTTGTAAAAGCCTCCAGTTCAGTCCAGTCTCTCGGTCCTGTCTGACTCTGCAACCCCATGGACTACAGCACACCAGGCCTCCTTGTCCATCACCAACTCCCGGAGCTTGCTCAGACTCACGTCCATTGAGTCGGTGATGCCATCCAACCATCTTATCCTCTGTCATCCCCTTCTCCTCCTGCCTTCAATCTTTCCCAGCATCAGGGTCTTTTCAAATGAGTTAGTTCTCCACATCAGGTGGCCAAAGTACTGGAGCTTCAGCTTCAGCATCAGTTTTTCCAATGAATATTCAGGACTGATTTCCTTTACGATTGACTGGTATGATCTCCTTGCAGTCCAAGGGACTCTCAAGAGTTTTCTCCAACACCACAGTTCAAAAGCACCAATTCTTTGGTGCTCAGCTTTCTTTATAGTCCAACTCTCACATCGATGCATGACTACTGAAAAAACCATAGCCTTGACCAGATGGGCCTTTGTTGGCAAAGTAATGTCTCTGCTTTTTAATATGCTATCTAGGTTGGTCATAGCTTTTCTTCCATGGAGCAAGCATCTTTTAATTTCATGGCTGCAGTCACCATCTGCTATGATTTTGGAGCCCAAGAAAATAAAGTCTCTCACTGTTTCCACTGTTTCCCCACCTATTTGCCATGAAGTGATGGGACTGGATGCCATGATCTTAGTTTTCTGAATGTTGAGTTTTAAGCCAACTTTTTCACTCTCCTCTTTCACTTTCATCAAGAGGCTCTTTAGTTCTTCTTCACTTTCTGCCATAAGGGTGGTGTCATCTGCGTATCTGAGGATATTGATATTTCTCCAGGAAATCTTGATTCCAGCTTGTGCTTCATCCTGTCCAGCATTTATCATGGTGTACTCTGCATATAAGTTAAATAAGCAGGGTGACAATACACAGCCTTGATGTAATCCTTTCCCAATTTGGAACCAGCCTAATAAAAGTTCAAATTACTACGTAAGATATTTACATGAAAAAATATATTTTATCAGTGAGTATTTTCAATATAGTGAGGAACTTCACAGTGTACCTTCACTCTCCCGGTATTCTGGGTGAAAGTAAGTGAATTCCAAAGAGGCTATATGCAATAGGTGACACCTGAACTGGGTCCAAAGTTGGAATTATACCCCACAGTCATAGAAGGAAAGAAAAGAGAAAGTAGTGAGAAGAAAGAATGAGAGAGGAGAGAGAGAAGCAGAGAGAGAGAAGCAGTCAAGAGAGAGAAAAACGTGGGCAGGGGCAAGCTGTCTAGCTTGATTGGAGTGGGTGAGAACACGGTGAAAAGTATGTGTTTATACACATCATTTCTACCAAACTGCAGTCATTCTCCTCTGTGGCAACAACAGTGTGAGCTGAAAACAGGCAAAGTGGTACATTGTTGGTATTTTATTTGTTTAATTATTTATTTTCCACGACATGTGGGATCTTCCCAGATCTGGAATCAAGCCCATGTCCCCTGCATTGGCTGGCGGATTCTTAACCACTGGACTACCAGGGAAGTCTGGCCTTACTGTTAATGTTGACCCCCATTTGACTGAACATGGAACTTGAGGTCTTTCTTGACTTAGTTTCCTTTTTCTTCTCATCGAGGGAACTCTAGCCTTGAAACATAAAGCGTGACACTTCAACTCAGCGTTCATTGTCACCGGTCAGATCTGCATCAGAGACTTCTCCCCATTTCCTCGTAATCCTTCTCTAGGACCGCCAAGTCCTCCCTGGCCTCTGCAAACTCACCTTCCTCCATGCCCTCCCTGATATACCAGTGCAGAAACGCCCTCTTAGCGAACATGAGATCAAACTTGTGGCCCAGACGGGCCCAGGCCTCTGCAACCGCCGTGCTGTTGCTCAGCATACAGACTGCCCGCTGGACCTCGGCCAGGTCCCCTCCTGGCACCTCTCGGGGGGGTCGATCATTGATGCCCACCTTGAATCCAGTCGGACACCAGTCTACAAACTGAATAGAGTTCCTCAACTTTGTGGCCGCAATCGCCGCGTTCACCTCCTTGGGGACCACATCCCCTCTGTAGAGCAGGCAACAGGCCACGTACTTCCCCAGGCGAGGGTCACACCTGACTAGCTGGTGGGAGGGCTCAAAGCATGCAGCTGTGATGTCTGACACAGAGGGCTCCTTGTGGTGGGTGCTGTCGGCAGACAGGATGGGGGCGAAGCTGGTCACTGGGAAGTGTATCCGCGGGTAAGGCACCAGGTTGGTCTGGAATTCGATCAGGTCCACATTCAGGATGCCTTCAAACCGGAGGGAGGCAGTGATGGAAGATGCTGCCTGGCTGATCAGCCTGTTGATGCTGGCATAAGAGGGACGTTCAAGGTCAAGTTTGCCATGACAGATGTTGTAGATGGCCTCGTTGTCCACCAGGAAGGTACAGTCCACGTGCTCTATGGTGGGGTGGGTGGTGAGGATGGAGTTGTAAGGCTCCACTACAGCGGTTGAGATCCTAGGGGCTGGGTAGACGGAGAAGTCCAATTTAGTCTTCCCACTGTATTCTACGGAGAGCTGCTCCAACAAGAGAGACGTAAATCCCGACCCAGTGCCTCCTCCAAAGCTTCGGAAGATGAGAAACCCCTGAAGCCCACTGCAGTGTTCCGCCTGGGGAAAGTATTCATAAATAAGAAATGAGAATTCAGCCAAATAAACCTAGAAGCAGTGGTAACTGTGGGACACAGCCAGTACCCAAAAACAGAAAGTTCTGGTTTACCATTGTTATCACCATCACAAACATGTTTACTTTGAAACATACTTGAGCGGTTACTTCCGGAGTGGGGGAAATCCTTTAGAGTTTTGCTATAAGCTGGGCATAAACATTCAACTGTCTTTTGCTACCCTCTATGAATGTACATGTATATGAGCTAAAGTATATGTATATGAGTATATAAATATATATGTGAGCTAAAGGTGTTTATCAATAATGAAGAAAATGACAAGCAAAATATTGAAGCAATATAGTTCCCCACCACCACCCCTCAGTAGATGAAATATCTGTCATTTTTGTACCCAATCTACTGTGCTGATGTGAAAAAAGCACCATATTCCCTAATGATGATGCCAAACACCAAAATATTTACTAGACAGAGGATTCTCCAGACAGGATTTTAAAGAAGAATTCACTGTCAGTAAATAGAGGAACTGATCTCCAGGGAGGACGTGCCTCCTGTTAACTTTACAACTCATGGTCACTATTGGAAAATGACAAGTTTTAGAGGGAAGTCTCTGGTAACCAGACAAGTCATGAGTCGGCAGAAGCAAGAGTAGACGGTGGCTAGTCGTTTAAAAGAAGGAAATCCTGCCGTTTGCGACAACGTGGATGGACCTCAGGGGCGATTAAGCAAGGTGAAATAAGTCAGACAGAGAAAGACAAATATTGAATCATCTCACTGACATGTGGAATCGAAAAAGGCCAAACTCATAGAAACAAAGAGTAGAATAGTAGTTGCTGGGGTGGGGTGGGGTGGGGGGGCATGAAGGAGAAAGGGGAGATGCTGGTGGTCAGAGGGCATAAACTTCCAGTTATAAGATTAATAAGTTCTGGGGGTTTAACGTACAGCATAGTGACTGTAGTTAACAGCACTGTATAGTACACTTGAACGCTACTAAGAGAAGAGATCTTTTTTTTTTTAAAGGTTTTTTTTAACGTGAACCATTTTAAAGTCTTTATTGAATTTGTTACAATATTACTTCCATTTTATGTTTTGGGCTTTTTTGCCTGAGAGGCATGTGAGATCTTAGCTCCCTGAGAAGGGATCAAACCCCATCCCCTGCATTGGAAGGTGAAGTCCAGTGGTTACACTAAACTGCGAGGGAAGCGAGAATAGATCTTAAATGCTGTCACCACACACAAAAAAGGTAATTATGTGAGGGATGGATGTCTTAAGTATCCTGATGGTGGTGATCATTTGATAATATATATGTATATTTGATAATAGGAATTAAATCATCTTGTTGTACACCTTAAATTTACACAGTGTTTCCCTGGTGGCTCGGATGGTGAAGAATCTGCCTGCAGTGTGGGAGACCTGGGTTCAATCCCTGGGTTGGGAAGATCCCCCAGAGAAGGGAATGGCAACTCACTCCAGTGTTCTTGCCTGGAGAATTCCATGGACAGAAGAGCCTGGTGGGCTACAGTCCATGGGGTTGCAAAGAGTCAGACACGACTGAGCAACTAACACACTCTACTCCATATGTCAATTATATCTCAATAAAGCAGGGGGGGATAAAATAAAACATTTCTTCATGCATGGGAAAAGGAAAAAGAAACAAAGGAGTTGACCAGGCCCGTGGGGTAAGTGTGAGGCTTCTCCCCTCTCTAGTAAGGAAGGTTGGCAGTGCCAGCATCAGGACCAACCCAGCTCTGAGCATGCTCATGTCCGGGAGGCTTCACGGTAGAAGCTGGGTGATGGAGGGGAGGGAGAAAGTGCTGGTGCTGGCTAGGTGGGCCCCCAGGGACCCCGGGCACTCTGAATGGCCCCGGAAGGAGAAGGGAGCCACTTGCCAGCTTGCGGATCCTCTCCAGCACCAAGTCGAGGATCTCCGGCCCCACAGAGTAGCGCCCTCGGGCGTAGTTGTTCGCAGCGTCTTCTTTTCCACTGACGAGCTGCTCAGAGTGGAAGAGTGAGCGGTAGCTGCCTGCACGCACCCCGTCTGCAGACAGGAAAGGAGGTCAGTGCAACCCACACCATCCCACCCCTAATTTGTGCGCAGCCCCCTTTCTCTCCACTAATATCATAGAAAGAAATGAATTTAAACTGCCCAATTGGCTTTTTCAGTCTAGGAAAAGGTGTAATTATTCCCACGTAAATGGAAAGCACCTTTTTCCATCATCCCACCCTTTATTAGTTTATCGGGGCTGCCCTAACAAATTACAACAATCTTGGTGGCTTAAAATGGGGGAGGTTGGGCTTCCCTGGTGGTGCAGTGGATAAGAATCCTCCTGCCAATGCAGGAGATACAGGTTCCATCCCTGGTCCAGGAGGATTCCACATGTCACAGAGCAACTGAGCCCATGCACCACAGCTAGAGAGTAGCCCCCACTCACCGCAATGAGAGAAAGCCTGAGCACAGCAACAAAGACCCAGCACAGCCAAAAATAAAATAAATTAATTTACAAACAAAACCAAGGGAGTCTTATGGTCTCATAGTTCAGGAGGCCAGAAGTTCAATGTCCAGGCATTGGTGGGGTTGGCTTCTTCTGGAGGTTCTGCTGGAGAAACTGCCCCCTGCCTCTCTTCCAGCTCCTGGTGACTGTGGACAGTTCTTGGAGTTCCCAGGCCCACAGCTAGTCATGCCAGTCTCTGTACTTGTTTGTTTGGGTTGTGGACCCAGTTAAGCACATGGGAACGTACATTACCTACGACAGTAGGCTCCAGGTCCATGAAGAGTGCTCTGGGCACATACTTCCCAGCTCTGGTCTCACAAAAGAAGGAATCAAAAGATGCACGAGTGGGCTCTGTTTTAGCAGGTGCCAGCAGATCCTGACCACCATCGAGAACAACACCATCTGGCTGGATTCCGTGTTCCAGGCAATAGAGCTCCCAGCAAGCACCCCCAATCTGGACACCGGCTTGGCCAATGTGGATAGACAGGCACTCCCTCTGAAATGAGCCATAGTAAGAAGTTACAACTGTGTGCATCTTCCTAACGTGACAACATGAACTACATCACTCAGCATGTCTGCTCATGACTGACAGAAACCAGGCTAGCCTATGCCAGCAAGAGAACTTGATGATAAGGCTAATGAAAGCTGTGTCATGGAAACCAAAAACCAGGGTACGGGTAAGCTTCAGGAATGATTGAACTGGACTTCCCTTGCTATCCAGAGGTTAAGACTCCACACTTCCATTGCAGGGGTCATGGGTTCTATCCCTGGTTAGAGAACTAAGATCCTATATGCTGTGTGATGCAGCCAAAAAAAAAAAAAAGAAAAGGAACAAGGGAATCAAGGACTCTAGTTCAAGGAACATAAATTAAGCACCTATTGTATGATGAGCTAAGAAGGAGTTAAGACATACTATATATGAATAAAATCAAGCTTACTCACCCAGAAAAAAATTTGTTATTAGAAAGGAATAAAACCAAAATTGATGTACAGCCTGATACATATTAAAACCCACTGCAGTAAATTAAAGATGTTATCATTTCATATCTTGAGATTTCACTTTTCTTATGTGCTCTAAATAAAAAAGGATGTGCTAAGCTTAAAAGTAGAGCAAATTTCACCAAGGAAACAGGCTAGAGATTTAACAACCCCAAAATACAAAAACTCCATATCATAATAGGCAAAAATGTTGATGTATATAAAAAGGATTTATGTATAACCCTTCATATATAAGAGCTATGTATAAGGCAATTTTATATACATCATTTTTAAAATACTTGAGATATCTATTAGAAAAATGGGCAAATGACATAAGCGAATGAATTACAAAAGAAAGAATCCAAAATGGAAAGATTTAGGCAGAGTGGCATTCACGGCACCATTATTTGCAAGGGTAAAAACCAAGAACCAACATAGTTAACCATTCACTTTTTGGTGGCATTTAAAGGAAAATAGTACAATGGTATGTTATGCAAACTTTTATATTTACCCCCCCAAAAAAACCTGTATGACATAGGAAATGCTTATGTTAAAATGTTGAATGAAAAGCATATGTTATGTAATTTATATAAAGTATGATGTCAGATACATTTAAAAATGAGCTTGCTGCTGCTGCTGCTAAGTCGCTTCAGTCGTGTCCGACTCTGAGCGACCCCATAGACGGCAGCCCACCAGGCTCCGCCATCCCTGGGATTCTCCAGGCAAGAACACTGACTCCAGGGTTGCCATTTCCTTCTCCAATGCATGATAGTGAAAAGTGAACGTGAAGTCGCTCAGCCATGTCCGACTCTTCGCAACCCCCATGAACTGCAGCCCACCAGGCTCCTCCGTCCATGGGATTTTCCAGGCAAGAGTACTGGAGTGGGGTGCCATTGTCTTCTTGCTGCTGCTGCTGCTGCTAAGTCGCTTCAGTCATGTCCAACTCTGTGCGACCCTGTAGACGGCAGCCCACCAGGCTCCCCCGTCCCTGGGATTCTCCAGGCAAGAATACTGGAGTGGGTTGCCATTCCTCCTCCAATGCATGAAAGTGGAGAGTGAAAGTGAAGTCGCTCAGTCATGTCCAACTCTTAGCGACCCCATGGACTGCAGCCCACCAGGCTCCTCTGTCCATGGGATTTTCCAGGCAAGAGTACTGGAGTGGGGTGCCATTGTCTTCTCCGATTGCCTTACTCAGCATAAAAAAAGAATGAAATTATGCCATGTGGAACAACATGGATGGACCTGGAGATGATCATATGAACTGAAGTAAGTCAGACAGAGAAAGACAAATATCATATGATATCACTTATATGTGAAATCTAAAATATGATAAAAATGAACTTATTTACAAAATGGAAACAGATCACAGACATACAAAACAAACCTACGGTTACCAAAGGGAAAGTGGGGAGGGATAAATTAGCAGTTTGGGATTAAAATACACACACTACTATATATAAAATAAGACTTCCCTGGTGGCTTAGACGGTAAAGCGTCTGTCTACAATGCAGGAGACCCAGGTTCAATCCCTGGGTCGGGAAGATCCACTGGAGAAGGAAATGGCAATCCACTCCAGTACTATTGCCTGGAAAGTCCCATGGACAGAGGAGCGTGGTAGGCTACCGTCGGACACGACTGAGCGACTTCACTTACTCATATATAAAATAGGTAAACAACAAGGTCCTATTGTATGGCACAAGGAACTATATTCAATGTTCTGTGCTTAAGTCACTCAGTCATGTCCAACTCTTTGCAATCCCATGGACTATAGCCCACCAGGCTCCTCTGTCCATGGGGATTCTCCTGGCAAGAATACTAGAGTGGGTTGCCATGCCCTCCTCCAGGGGATCTTCCCAACCCAGTGATTGAACCCAGGTTTCCTGCACTGCAGGCAGATTCTTTACTATCTGAGCCTGTAATAAACCATAATAGAAAAGAATATGAAAGAGTATATACATATATATACTTCAATAAAAATAAATAAATGAAGTAAAATAAAAATAAGCATAGAAAAAAGTCTTAAAAATGCATAAAAACATTAACTCTAGTTATATCTAGGGAGAATTTTTTATCCTCTTTAAACGTACCTATTTTCATTTCCATTGGCCTCCCCTTCCTCTCCCACTTTTAAATCACCATTCACTTCTTTTTTTTTTTTTTTTTTTAAGGCAAACAACTTTTTGTGGTAATTTAAGTATCTACTCACCTAAGAGGAGAAAAAGTTAAATCCTAAAAATCTAAAAGAACAGCAATTGCTGGCTTTAGTAACATTGTGTTCCGATTGCCAATTGTCATGGAACAAGTCTGTGCAGAAGGGTAAGAGGTCTATTTGCTGCAATATCAGGACCCTTCAGGCTGTCTGTCTGATCCACTAATAGGCAACTCTGCCCTCATCTGTCTGTCCATGGCTGCACTTTGCCAAGGTCTGAGTTATTGTTCAGTCCAACTCTTTGTGACTCCATCGGCTGCAGCATGCCAGGCTTCCCAGATGCCACTATCTCCCAGAATTTGCTCAGATTCATGTCCATTAAGTCAGTGATGCTATCCAACCATCTCATCCTCTGCCATCCCCTTCTCCTCCTGCCTTCAATTTTTGCCAGCATGGGCGTCTTTTCTAATGAGTCGACTCATCACATCAGGTGGCCAAAGTATTGGAGCATCAGCATCAGTCCATCCAATGAATATTCAGGACTGATTTCCTTTACGATTGACTGGTTTGATCTCTTTGCAGTTCAGGGGACTCTCAAGAGTCTTCTCCAGCACCACAGTTCAAAAGCATCAATTCTTCGGTGCTCAGCCTTCTGTATGGTCCAACTCTCACATCCGTACACGACTACTGGAACAACCATAGTTTTGACTCTACAAACCTTTGCCAGCAAAGTGATGTCTTTGCTTTTTAATATGCTGTCTGGGTTTGTCATAGCTCTCCTTCCAAGGAGCAAGAATCTTTTAATTTCATGGCTGCTGTCACTATCCAAAGTGACTGAGACTGGACCACAAAAAGACACTAGCTGGAGGTTGGGGGTAGTTTCTCTGGCTGGTCACACCCCCATCATCTGACCTGGACTCTGTTCCTGCTTAGCTGCACAAACCCTGTACTTTGCCTCTCTGAGTCATGTGGCCTAACAGTGCTTTATCAGGAATTCAAGTGCACAAATCGAGTAGAACTTCCCTCTTGTCGTTTTTCTGTGCCACCATGTCTCTCACAATAAAAGCAGTGAACTTCACTTAGTATCAACCAATTTTTCCAATCTCTTTCTGGCACAGGAAAGCCTAAACAGCACATTCCATCAACAGCCTCCTCACACCCCATCTGCAAAGCACAGCTTTCTCCTCTCCCCTCAGGAAGAACTCAAGATGATCTCAGTACATCAGCTACTGTAATCAGATCAAAACTTACCTACATGTCAAGATTCAGGTACAAACTTGAAAGCAGTGGGGGTGGGGTGGAGGTTTGTTGTTTCTACATCATTAAAACCACTTACATGTGGACTTCTCTCACAACCTCCTCCCCTGGCTGTTTTTTACCCAGTCCACCAGTCCACAGGGCACTTGTCTTAATTATTCACAGTAAAAGTAAACACCAACATGGAAAAAAATCACTGCTCTTCATGGGGACTATTCCCCTGTGTGATGCAGACATCGGAGTGAGACTGAGCCTTTTGAACTTAGCAAGAATACTTGGCCCAAGAAGGACAAATCTTGCCCATACTGGTTGCAGAAGCAGCCGAGTTTATCTCATAACTATGTCCCTAGGGACAGAAGGCTATCTTGACCTTATTCTTCTCTTAGCCTCTTCCTCCTTTCCAAACTATCTGTTAAAATGATCACACTATTTAAACAAACAAACAAAAAAAAAATGCCCACAGAATATCAGTAGTGATGTCCAAGCACTAATAAATGCAGCTTTAAAGCTTACTGGAATTATTGGGACAGCACAATTTTCTAATTACTTTTTATTTTGAGATAAATATGAATTGTAGATTCATGGATCGCTCACCCATTTTTCCACAGTGGAAATATCTTGCAGGGTCACACCCAGAATATCAAAATTGATACAGTAAAAACACAGTGGGTTTCCAATGCAGCAAGCACTCCTCATGTAGAAAGGCAAAATTTTTCAGATCAAAACAATATAAAACAAACATCCTTAAATTTGGAGAGAGTGTCCAACAGGGAGAGATGATAAAAGATGAAAAAAAAAAGCAAAAAGCAGTTTGAATGCTTGCTTCCATTGAAGAATTAAAAAATTCTAAGATACTAAAATTTACTGTGACTGGAACATAAGAGATTACACTGTTGGTGGGAACGTAAATTGGTCCAGCCACTGTGTAAAACTAAAAATAGAACTACCACTTAATCCGCAATTTGACTCCTTGTATTCCAAAAAAACAAAAACACTGAAAAGACACACGCACCTCAGTGTTCATAGCACCGCTATTAACAATAGCCAAAAAATGAAAGCAAACTAAATATCCGTTGAAGATGACTGGGCAAAGAAGAAGCGGTATGATACAGTGGAATATTACTCAGCTATTAAAAAGAACAAATGTTTGCAATTTGCAGTAAACTAGATGGACCTGAAGTGTATTATAAAGTCAGACAAAGATTACATGTTATCACTTATATATGGAATCTAAAAAAAAATAAGCAAATGAATATAATAACAGAAACAGACTCACAAAGAGAACAAACTACTGATTACCAGTGGGGAGAGGGATGGATGGAGGTTCAAGACAGGGGTGGAGATTAAGAAGTACAAGCTATTATGTACAAAGAATAAGCTGCGAGGATATAGTACACAACACAGGGAATACAGCCAATATGCCACAGCAATTATACATGGAGTATGACCTTTGAAAATTATGAATCACTATACTATATACCTGTAATTTATATAATATTGTAAGCAACTATATGTCAACTAAAGAAAGAGAGAATGAAAGGAAAGTGGATCTTAAAAGGTGGTCTCCAAACAGAATTATTGTTAAGTGTGTATTAATTATTGTCCACAAAGAACTACACTCAAGAGAGAATAAGACAGAGGTCCCTGTACTTCACCTGGCCACGCATTTGTGAGCTTAGCAAGAGCAACCTAGGTCTAAAGTCCCCAGAAACTTTGAAAGCGTAACTAAAAACGAAGCTACTGATTCCTACTGAAAGATCAGCACACTCACTCTAAAGCAAATGTAAAAACTAAAGAAAGAAGATCTTGGCTCAGTGCTTCCACTGAAGGCAAATCAATGAAGCTTTTCCCAAAAATAGCAGAATTATAGATGAACAGGTGAAAGTCAGAGTAGATTTAAATCTGATCCAAACACAGATATTGAAAGAAACAAATGTCTCTTTAAATATTTTGTCTCTTGTAGGAAGAATCTATGAAGAATTGTTTGGTGGGGAAAAGCTGCGAGGATATAGTATGATATAGTATGATAGGATATAAAGACACAGGATGAGTAAAGTTTGCTATAACTATTGACAGCAGCACTTACCATGCTGATCTGAAGGTGCCCCACTGCCCGTGGTAATGACAGGAGGCACCAGCCCAGGTAAGCTTTATCACAGGGCAGGAAATGACCCCACCTGAGGGCTGCACACTTAAAGCAGCACAGCCTCTTTTCAGTTTTTCACTTTTCTGGGATCAAAGGAGGTGTGACAGGCCTGCCTGAGTCTGCTGGGATAAAATCTGTGCACAACCACTGATGAATTTGCTAAACTTTATCCAAATCTGCTTCTAACATATACCTAGGTTGAAAATAACAAATGTCTTTTAAAAAAAAAAATCCTCCTCTCATATTAAGAATGTATGACAACCGATGAATGTTTCACTTGGTAAGTAGTTTTACAAAAACACTGTTTGATTTTTTTTTCCTCTTCACTCCTTAACTTTACTTTCTAATTCATCACATTTGTATCTGTTACTGCCTCTTTGAATCCTGTTTTTGAATTTTTAATTGAAGGTAATTGCTTTACAATGTGTTGGTTTTAGAATGATTAATTTATACATTAATTTATATTAGTATACTAGTTGCTGAATATATGTAATATCAACCTACACAGTGATCGATGTAATTGCATACAGCTGAAGATTCTGGAAATAATCTAGAAGGAAATCCCCCTAAATAGTATTTGTAAATTTATTGTTGTAAATCCATGATTAAAGGACTTTAGGTGACATTTAGGTCCAATTAAGGTAACAGGAAGATCTTCTCTGGGAGGGAAATCTAGTCTGATTATTACAAGAAAAATAATGAGAGAAAGAGGATTCAGGGAATGTTTGTCATGTATTCAGCACTGTCCTAGGCAGAGTAAGACATTCCATTTGGGAACGGGATTTAGCAAAAGAAAGTTGATCTCTTGTAGGATCAAGATGGTTCACCAGACTTTTCACATCTTTGAGTACCCAGCCCTCATACTAATCCACTATCCTCTGCTCTGTTTCTGCAGTACCTAGTAAAATTTGTCTCCTATTCATCACTTCCCTAGTGTGTAGCGGGGGCATCTTATAGCAGGAATTCAATAAACACTTGTGAGTAACTGAACAAAATAGTAGGTTACCAAGTGTCTAAAAATAGGAAAGGGAGGCTCTGCCTAAAATGACAGTATTCTGATTACTGATAAGAAACCCCTCCCCACTGAGAATCCCAGTCGACATCCTGGATTACCTCTCACTGTGGGAACTGATGATCACAAATCCCAAAGGACTGTTTCCTTTTACACCATCAAAGAGCTAAGGACAGATTCTAACTTCAGAAAATTTCAACTAAGTGCTAGGTTGAAAGGGTGAAATTGTTGTTTCTCTGAGTAAAAAGATCAAATGTCAGCAATTTCTTAGGTACCATTGACATCCCTGCATGTTCTGAAGCCCTGTCTGGGTGGGGACCAGCTTCCCAGATGACATTTCTGTACTGCTTTACTCAAACTGCTCCAAAGCAGTATAGAGATGATTCTTAGCTATCGGCTTCTTACTCTCTAACTTCTCATTCTTTCTACAACTAAAAACTATTTCAACATTTTGTACTAACCTATAAGGGAAAAGAATCTAAAAAGAAATATATAAAATATATACGGTATATATCCCTTTACCTGAATCACTCCTGTCCATTAACACGATATTGAAAATCAACTAAAGTTTAATTAAAAAAAAAAAAAAACTTTTTTCCCTGTGTCATGATTCTAGTGCAAGTTCAGTCGCTCAGTCATGTCTGACTCTTTGCAACCCCATTGACTGCAGCATGCCAGGGTTCCCTGGCCATCACCAACTCCTGGAGTCTGCTCAAACTCATGTCCATTGAGTTGGTGATGCCATCCAACCATCTCATCCTCTGACTCCTCCTCCTGCCTTCAATCCTTCCCAGCATCAGGGTCTTTTGAAATGAGACAGTTCTTCACATCAGGTGGCCAAAGTACTAGAGCTTCAGCTTTTGCATCAGTTCTTCCAATGAATATTCAGGACTGATTTCCTTTAGGTTTGACTGGTTTGATCTCCTTGCAGTCCAAGGGACTCTCAAGAGTCTTCAACATCACAGTTCAAAAGCACCAATTCTTCAGTGCTCAGCTTTCTTTATAGTGCAACTCTCACATCCATACATGACTATGGGAAAAACCATAGCTTTGACTAGATGGATCTTTGTTGGCAAAATAATGTTTCTGCTTTTTAATATACTGTCTAGGTTGGTCATAGCTTTTCTTCCAAGGAGCAAGTGAAAGTGAAAGTCTCTGTCCTGTCTGACTCTTTGCAACCCCATGGACTATACAGTCCATGGAATTCTCCAGGCCAGAATACTGCAGTGGGTAGCCTTTCCCTTCTCCAGGGGATCTTCCCAACCAAGGGATCGATCCCAGGTCTCCCCCATTGCAGATGGATTCTTTACCAGCTAAGACACAAGGAAAGCTCAAGAATACTGGAGTGGGTAGTCTATCCCTTCTCCAGCAGATCTTCCCGACCCAGGAATCAAACCAGGGTCTCTTGCATTGCAGGCAGATTCTTTACAAACTGAGCTATCCAGGAATCCCTCTCCAAGGAGCAATCATCTTTTAATTTCATGGCTGCAGTCACCATCTGCTATGATTTTAGAGCCCAAGAAAATAAAGTTTCTCACTGTTTCCACTGTTTCCCCATCTATTTGCCATGATGTGATGGAAGTGGATGCCATGATCTTAGTTTTCTGAATGTTGAGTTTTAAGCCAACATTGTACTTTCCTCTTTCACTTTCATCAAGAGGCTGTTTAGTTCTTCACTTTCTGCGATAAGAAATCTGTATGTGTCTGCGGTGTCATCCGCATATCTGAGGTTATTGATATTTCTCCCAGCAATCTTGATTCCAGCTTGTGCTTCATACAGCCTGGCATTTCGCATGATGTATGCTGCATATAAGTTAATTAAGCAGGGTGACAGTATGCAGCCTTGACGTACTCCTTTCCCGATTTGGAACCAGTCTGTTGTTCCATTGCCAGTTCTAACCATTGATTCTTGACCTGCATACAGATTTCTCAGGAGGCAGGTCAGGTGCTCTGGTATTCCCATTGCTTGAAAAATTTTCCACAGTTTCTTGTGATCCACACAATCGAAGGCTTTGGCATAGTCAATAAAGCAGATGTTTTTCTGGAACTCTTCTGCTTTTTCAATCATCCAATGGATGTTGGATATTTGATCTCTGGTTCCTCTACCTTTTCTAAATCCAGCTTGAACATCTGGGAGTTCATGGTTCACGTACTGCTGAAGCTGGGCTTGGAGAATTTTGAGCATTACTTTGCTAGCATGTGAGACGAGTACAATTGTGCAGTAGCTTGAGCATTCTTTGGCATTGCCTTTCTTTGGGATTGGAATGAAAACTGACCTTTTCCAGTCCTGTGGCCACTGCTGAGTTTTCTCAGTTTGCTGGCATATTGAGTGCAGCACTTTCACAGCATCATCTTTTAGGATTTGAAATAGCTCAACTGGGATTCCATCACCTCCACTAGCTTTGTTCATAGTGATGCTTCCTAAGGCCCACTTGACTTTGAATTCCAGGATGTCTGGCTCTAGGTGAGTGATCACACCATTGTGATTATCTGGGTCATGAAGAACTTTCTTGTATAGTTCTTCTGTGTATTCTTCCCACCTCTTCTTAATATCTTCTGCTTCTCTTAGGTCCATACCATTTCTGTCCTTTATTGTGCCCATCTTTGAATGAAATGTTCCCTCGGTGTCTCTAATTTTCTTGAAGAGATCTCTAGTCTTTCCCATTCTATTGTTTTCCTCTATTTCTTTGCATTGATCACTGAGGAAGGCTTTCTTATCTTTCCCTGCTATTCTTTGGAATTCTGCATTAAAATGGATACATCTTTCCCTTTCTCCTTTGCCTTTCACTCTCTTAGGGTATCCAGTAGACATGAGAATATAAATGACAGAAGATGGATTAACAGGAGAAAAGCAAACAGACTTTGACATGTACAGAGGAGCCTCCATAAGAAAACAAAGATGAAAAAAGGCAGCAAATCCTCAGTGCTTAGGCATGAGGTGGGACAATGAGAGGGAATTGTGGAAAAGTAGCTAAAACACACAGGGCCACCAAAGGAAGATAGGAGCTACTTAAACAAAGTCTGTTTCCACACAGTTCCCTGTCTCTTGGCTCTGCTTACCTCTGGTGATAAGTATGTATCTTTCCCCCTGATGCCGGGAGGGCCCCTCTCACAAGAGAGGTTTATCTCCCGCCTTTACGAAGAAAGGAGAGGTCAGAAGGCGCTTCTGGCTTTGTTGTTCTTCAGCTCAAAAGAATCCTGCTTCCAAAGCGGCATATTTGGGGCAGCACATTCTGCTGCCCTTCAATGTGTATATAACTTCATTTCTTGGGATAGATTCCCTTTCCGGTGTGAAAGGAGAGGCTATTTTTAAAAGCTTTGAACACCTACAAAGCAGTATTTTAAACCAAAGAATGTACTATATAACAATTGTTAAATTGCCTTTTTTATTTAAGAAGGTCCTTTAGGTGATGTGGTCCTTTCTTATAATTAGAGGATGAAGCACTTTCACCCTCTTTTGCTAAGGAGATGCTGTCCCCACTGCACTGGGAGGCAGGAGGTCTCAGAATCAGATTTACTGTTTCCTAGAGACAACCTGAGAACTCATCTCCAGTACCTTTGGCAACTGGGGATTATCGCACATGAATAATTCATTTTAGCTCATGACTTTCAACCTCTCTTCTCCCCAAAGGTTAAGAAAGATCTAAAAGTTGAATGGTTCCATGAAGACCTACAAGACCTTCTAGAACTAACACCAAAAATAGATGTCCTTTCCATTAAAGGGGACTGGAATGCAAAAGTAGGTAGCAAGAAATACCTGGAGTAACTGGAAAATTTGACCTTGAAGTACAGAATGAAGCAGGGCAAAGGCTAACAGAGTTTTGCCAAGAGAATGCACTGGTCATAGCAAACACCCTCTTCCAACAACACAAGAGAAGACTCTACACATGGACATCACCAGATGGTCAACACTGAAATCAGATTGACTATGTTCTTTGCAGCCAAAGATGGAAAAGCTCTATACAGTCAGCAAAAATAAGACTGGGAGCTGACTTGGCTCAGATCACGAACTCCTTATTGCCAAATTCTGTCTTAAAGAAAATAGGAAAAACCACTAGACCATTCAGGTCTGACCTAAATCAAATCCCTTACAACTATACAGTGGAAGTGACAAATAGATTCAAGGGATTAGATCTGATAGAGTGCCTGAAGAACTATAGATGCAGCTTCATGACATTGTACAGGAGGCAGTGATCAAGACCATCCCCAAGGAAAAGAAATGCAAAAAAGCAAAATGGTTGTCTAAGGAGGTCTTACAAACAGCTTTGACAAGAAGAGAAGTGAAAAGCAAGGGAGAATAGGAAAGATATACCCATTTTAATGCAGAATTCCAAAGAATAGCAGGGAAAGATAAGAAAGCCTTCCTCAGTGATCAATGCAAAGAAATAGAGGAAAACAATAGAATGGGAAAGACTAGAGATCTCTTCAAGAAAATCAGAGATACCGAGGGAACATTTCATGCAAAGATGGGCACAATAAAGGACAGAAATGGTATGGACCTAAGAGAAGCAGAAGATATTAAGAGGTGGCAAGAATACACAGAAGAACTATACAAGAAAGTTCTTCATGACCCAGATAATCACAATGGTGTGATCACTCACCTAGAGCCAGACATCCTGGAATGCAAAGTCAAGTGGGCCTTAGTGCTTCCACTGAAGGCAAATCAATGAAGCTTTCCCCCAAAGTAGCAGAATTATAGATGAACAGGTGAAAGTCAGAGTAGATTTAAATCTGATCCAAACACAGGTATTGAAAGAAACAAATGTCTCTTTAAATATTTTGTCTCTTGTAGGAAGAATCTATGAAGAATTGTTTGGTGGGGAAAAGAAAGACACAGGATGAGTAAAGTTTGCTATAACTATTGACAGCAGCACTTACCATGCTGATCTGAAGGTGCCCCCCTGCCCATGGTAATGACAGGAGGTGCCAGCCTAAGTAAGCTTTATCACAGGGCAGGAAATGACCCCACCTGAGGGCTGCACACTTAAAGCAGCACAGCCTCTTTTCAGTTTTTCACTTTTCTGGGATCAAAGGAGGTGTGACAGGCCTGCCTGAGTCCCCTGGGATAAAAATCTGTGCACAACCACTGATAAATTTGCTAAACTTTATCCAAATCTGCTTTGACTATGCCAAAGCCTTCGATTGTATGGATCACAAGAAACTGTGGAAAATTCTTCAAGAGATGGGCATACCAGAGCACCTGACCTGCCTCCTGAGAAATCTGTATGCAGGTCAAGAATCAACAGTTAGAACTGGCAATGGAACAACAGACTGGTTCCAAATCGGGAAAGGAGTACGTCAAGGCTGCATACTGTCACCCTGCTTATTTAACTTACATGCAACGTACATCATATGAAATGCCAGGCTATATGAATCACAAGCTAGAATCAAGATTACCAGGACAAATATCAATAACCTCAGATACGCAGATGACACCACCCTTATGGCAGAAAGCAAAGAAGAACTAAAGAGCCTCTTGATGAAAGTGAAAGAGGAGTGAAAAAGTTGGCTTAAAACTCAACATTCAGAAAATAAGATCATGGCATCCAGTCCCATCACTTCATGGCAAATAGGTGAGGAAACAGTGGAAACAGTGAGAGACTTTATTTTCTTGGACTCCAAAATCATAGCAGATGGTGAGTGCAGCCATGAAATTAAAAGATACTTGCTCCATGGAAGAAAAGCTATGACCAACCTAGACAGCGTGTTAAAAAGCAGAGACATTACTTTGCCAACAAAGGTCCGTCTTGTCAAGGCTATGGTTTTTCCAGTAATCATGTATGGATGTGAGACTTGGACTGTAAAGAAAGCTGAGCACTTAAGAATTGTGCTTTTAAACTGTGATTTCAGAGAAGACTCTTGAGAGTCCTTTGGACGGTAAGGAGATCCAACCAGTCCATCCTAAAGGAAATAGGTCCTGAATTTTCATTGAAAGGGCTGATGGTGAAGTTGAAACTCCAATGCTTTGGCCGCTCGATACAAAGAACTGACTCATTGGAAAAGACCCTGATGCTGGGAAAGATTGAAGGCAGGAGGAGAAAGGGACGACAGAGGATGAGATGGTTGGATGGCATCACCGACTCAATGGACATGAGTTGGAGTAATCTCTGGGAGATAGTGAAGGACAGGGAAGCCTGGCGTGCTGCAGTCCATGGGGTCGCAAAGAGTAGGACAGGTCTGAGCGACTGAACTGAGCTGAAAATGCTTCCCAGTTTCCCTTGACTTGTGGTGAAAGTCCTAATGAACTGTACAGTAGTAATCGGGCCTTGGCGATTTAAGAACTAGACCCCAGGCCACCGGCTCATCAGCTGGGCGACCCTGAGGACCACGCTCCCCCTCACAGCTTCCGCAGTTTAGCGCCTGAAGAGAGGGGAGGGGCGGGACTCCACGATCCTAGCAACCGCGCCGCGTCCCCTGATTGGCTGGTTGCCGCGCGGCCGCCATTTTCAAACCCCGGAAGATGGCGGCGGCGGAGGTGGCGGCGCTGTCCTGACAGAAACCTGTCTTCGGGCCGTAGCGGCCGGGCGCCGTGCGGCTCCCAGAGGGCCTCCCGGGCACCCAGCCACCGCGCCGCCCCCTCCGCGCCATGGAGCCCGAGCTGGAGGCCCAGGAGCAGAGCCGGCCGCGGAGGCGAAGCCGCCGGGTCTCGGGGCTCAACGCCGGCGGCGCCGCGGAGCCAGCGGCCGACACCCCCAGGCCCGGCCCGGACGGCAGGTGAGCGCGGGGTGAACGGCGCCTGGGGACTCGGGGTGTCGGGCTCGAGGCTGGGGAGGGGGTGGCGGGCAGGGAAGGGGCCGGGGGCAGAGAAGAGCCGGGTTGCCTGCTCTCCTCTCCTTCCTCCTCTCTCCCCTCGTCCCCGTCTTCCGATCGCCTGACCCTCCTTTATTTTTACCTCCGGTTCCTCTCCTTCCTCCCTCTCGTCTCCTCCCCTCCCCGCTCAGGGGGTGGAGGTCCTCTCTGCACACCCAGCAGGTTTCCGGCTGGATTTGGGGGTGGCGGGGGCGGTTCCTAAATGCCTACGGAGAGCTGCTAGCTCAGGGGACTGGAATCGTTCCTGGAGCCGGAGAGTTTCTTTTGTTCAGTCGCTCGGTCGTGTCCGACTCCTTACGACCCCATGGACCGCAGCCCGCCAAGCTCCTCTTGTCCATGGATTCCCCAGACAAGAATCCTAGAGGATTCTTGTGATCCATTCCCTTCTCCAGGGGATCTTCCCAGCCCAGGCATCAAGCCAGCATATCCTGCATTGACAGGCGGATTCTTGACCATTGTGCCACCAGGGAAGCCCCC
Source organism: Bos javanicus (assembly GCF_032452875.1). NCBI lineage: Eukaryota > Metazoa > Chordata > Mammalia > Artiodactyla > Bovidae > Bos > Bos javanicus. The sequence continues at coordinate 43,250,113 of NC_083880.1, read as the reverse complement.
GAGGACTTCTACCAGACACCAAACTTTTAGCCTAAAAGCAAGCATTAAAATAAAAAGTTTCGCCGACGCCAGAGTCCCTCCTTTCGAGCCTCTGACCAAGTCGGCGATCAGGGCGCAGCTCAGGGCCCCAGCCTCCCGGGTAAAGAGGACGCAGAGGCCCGTCTTCGACTTTTTAGCTGTTGACACATTTCATTCTGTCCGGTGCGTCTGCGAAGGGAGGACACCGGCCGAGGGTGTCAGAGGTGGTGTCTGCGAGGCAAGCGGTGAACAAGGGCTGGGGGCATTGCTTTCCCGTCAGGATGCTGCAGGCCCTGGGTTCCTGTGACCGGCCATTGGACCTTTCATCTCTGAGGTTGGGTCCTCATCCGTCATATGGGGTTGAAATAGTATCCACTTCCTCCAAGTTGTGCAATTCAGTGAGGTGATTGTGTGAGCCTACATGCAGGGAGTTAGAAACAAACTGTTATTTGCTGATTTTTATCAGTAATTCCACATCCGCTTCTCTTTTCAGAAGTCCCTGTGGTCCACTACTTATTCTTAAACTACAGTTCCTTACTGAAGTTACATTCCAGTCATGCTTGGATGTGCCAGTCGTTTTTTCAGAGAAAGGAAAACACCTTACTTTCATGAACAGAGCATTTGTAAATTCACTGTTAATAAGTCATTGTGCAGAGAACTAGACTTTTTCCTTAGATACTGATTTTTTATTTTGAAGATTAGGATAATCCTTGCCTGAAACCTTTTACTGATTACAATTTATATGAAAGAGGTAGTGAAAGAGCAGAAAGACGTCATCATCCCAGAAACTGAGAAATAGGAGAATCAGGACCATGTAGTGAAGGGAAGAAAAACAGTGATAAATTCATTCTGCATTCATTCAATAAAGCTTTTGAGCATTTGCCTGGAAAGATCCCCAGAGAAGGGCATGGCAACCCACTCCAGTATTCCTGCCTGGAGAATCGCATGGACAGAGGAGCCTGGAGGGCTACAGTCTGTGGAGGTCACAGGGAGTCGGACACGACTGAGCAACTAACACTTTCACTTCCCTAGATCTTCATGGTGTTGTAGATATTGGAGATTTGGGTGAACAGATGAAGTGTCTGCTCTCATAAAGCTTACATTCTGATTAGGGATGAAAGAGGATAATGAAATACCAGGTGGTCATCCTGTGAGGAGGATTAAGGCATGGTAAGGGCAGGCAGAGATAAGGAGAGGGGCTGTGTTGCTATTTTTTAAAGATCAAAAAAGCCTCCTCCATGGTAATGATGCCATTTAAGCAGAGATCTGAAGGAATTAAGGAACTCCACCATGTGAAGATTTGGAGAGAAAGGCAGTAAGTGCAGGGTTTCATAGTAGAATCCTGTTTGGTGTGTTCAAGGACTGTAGAGAAGCCACGGTAACTGGAGTGGAGCAAAACAGCTGGAGAAAGGTGGACAGCGAGGTCACAGAGATGCCTGGGGTCAGATTGGGTAGTACATAGCCAACCACCAGAAAGACTTCAAATTTGAATCTGTGGTTGGGAGACAGTAGAAAATTCTGTGATGTGTATTTTAAAAGGATTGGTCTGCTATGTGGCTGGGAGAAAATCAGGTAGACTAATGAAGAGGTTATTGCAGTTTGAGACATCTGAGTGGTAAACATGGTGGGAAATACTCCTATTTGGGATGTATTTTTAAAGTAGCACCGACAGGATTTGCATATGGATTCAGTGTGGAGTTAAGAGAGACGGAGGAATGAAGAATGATTCCGAGGTTTTTAATCTGAGCACCAGAAGACCAGGTTTCCATGTTCCTGGAGAAAAGTTGGGTTTGGGATGCGTTATGAGGCTCCTATTAAGGAGTGCATCACAACAATTTTTCCCCCTCTTCTCTTTTTTTGCTTTTTTCTCTTAAAAAAAAAAAAACTTTTATTGAAGTTTAACAGTCAAATGAAAGAGTGCATGAACCATAAGTGTTTTGCCCAGTGAAATTTCACAAAGTAAACACATCTGTGTAACCAAATATAAATTGAGGGCTTATCAGCAAATAGACTTGAAATCTCAGCACTGGGAAGTCATCTATATAGTCTGACTAAAGGAGAGTTTGAGGCCCAAACCCCGAGACACTCCCCACATGTAAAGGTCCGGGAGATGAACAAGCTCAGAGGAGCCACAGCTGGTGAGGAACCAGGTGAGATCAGTGTCCAGGAGGCCAAGTGGCGAAAGGGTTTTGAGAAAAGAGATGGGAAAGTATGTCAAGTGTTACTGATAAGGAAGGAATGAACAGTTTAGTGAGATAAGGAATGAGTGATCGTTGAATCTGGTCATGAGAAGAGCATATTGACCTCTAGTAGTTTCCATAATATAGTTAAACTATTAAGAATGTTTGTAGAGGGTTGAGAAGAGAATGAGGTGTGGTTTTTTCCAGAAATGTGTGAGTGTCAGACACTATAAATATGGAGATGCAAAATACTGTCCTTACTCTGGGAGTGTTGCCGAGATCCCAGCCTCTGTTCTCTGGTGCTGGATAGAAACACAGAGACAAGAGTTTTGGGTGAAGTTGAAAAGAGTAGCTTTTATTGTTTTGCCAGGCAAAGGAGGCCACAGTAGGCTAGCGCCCTCAAGACTGTCCTCCTTTGGGAAAAATATGAAGGGATTTTAAAGTTCAGGAGGGGAAGGGAGTGCTGTAGATAAGGAATAGGGCAGTAGCAAGCTTGCATTCTTCTTTCCTTTTGGAAAATCTCTGCATAGTCTAAGTCAGTGTCAGGCTGTCGGGAGGAATACAGAAGTCCTTGAGGCTATTGCACTGACTTTCTAGAATAAAGAATGCTGACAAAAGAAGGGAGTGTTAGGAAGTGCTTCCTCAGAGAAGCGAACACCATATGCATTGTACACAGCTCTGATTAGAAGGTAATCATTTTCAAAATGTAATTAAGTAAGCAAGAGAAGCTTTTCTGAGAAAATGGCTTAGTGGACTTAAAAGAATAAGGCCTAGCATGTTGGAAGCAGCCTTAACCAATTTCTGCTCTTACAGAATAACTTACAGTGGTATAGGGAAGAAACTTAATAATCATAATCGTGTATGATGACAGTTACTATCGTGTTAGGTATATGATGCCATAGATGCAAATAAAAGGAGAAATTCTGGTTGGAAAGGACAGGAATGATTCCCTGTTGTAACCCTTGAGTCTCGGAGGGCCAGTTTAGACAGTGGATGTGCATGGGTGATATCATGTAGGGGGAAGCATTTAAATGTTAAAAGGCCCTTTACACAAATGAGAGTGAAGAGTTTTAGGTATCATGACACTGACTGTATAGGGAGAAGACTGAGATGGGGATAGAGAGGAGGTAGTGATTAGTGATGATACTGAAGAAGTAAGAGCCACATCACTGAGGGAAGCCTTGTATGCCATGATAGTAAACCTGATGAAAACTAGCCCCCAAACAAGTGCTCATATACACAAAATTCCAAATTTGTGGACTCTTGCAGCCCAACTATGGAACCAAATTAAAAGTCGCAAGTGAATTCATCATCGGCAGGAAGTCAATTTGCAGTTACGTGGATGAGTGTTTGAATCTGGTGGCTGGCAGTGAGATTGGAGAACTTGAAACACTGGGTTACACTTTTAGGAAGTCTCACTGCAACCCGAGGGCAAGAAAGAATAATGGCGGCAACACCCGAAAGAATAATGGAGGCAACACCAGCTTGTGGGGTAGATTCTGAAGAAGGGGTGAACTTGATATGGGGCGGATGAGGGAATAAGCAAGTACAGAGAGAGGTTGAAGAGACAGGAAAGAAAAAAGGTGATAAAACAAGCAACCAGAAAGACAGAGAAGGATGGACTCCTAAGTGTAAAGATAGAGCATCTAGCCTGTCTGAGAGCTGTGGACAGTAGCCTTTGGGGTAAGTTTGGGGAATGTGGGATGTTATGAGCAGGAATTTGGGGGCTTTCCCACCAGGGTTCTGTTTTTTAGGTGAGGTTGTAAATTATGTCAGCTGAGAAAAGGGTGGTGACATAGGCTTCCCTGGTGGCTCTGTGGTAAAGAATCTGTCTGTAATTCAGGAGACACAGGAGACATGGGTTTGATCCCTGGGTCAGCAAGATCCCCTGGAGAAGGAAATGGCAACCCACTCCAGTATTCTTGCCTGGGAAATCCCATAGACAGAGGAGCCTGGCAGGCTACAAAACCACCACCATAGGCAGCGTTAGGAGAATGATGAAGTTGTCCTACTTCATTACTCTGTTCTTTTTTTGAAGGACAAAAAAAAAAGAAAATGAAAGTATCACCTTTTTATAAAACAGTGTTCACATACTATACAGTTTTACCCACTTGAAGTGTACAATTCACTGTTTTCCTCTGGATTCAGGACATGTGAATGTCCTCTAGATATGTGCAACCATCACCAGGCAATTTTTGAACATTTTCTTCACCTCAAAATGAAAGCCCATACCTCTCTCCCTAACGCCTCTCTCTTCTTTTACCCCAAACTCTAACCTGCTTCCTATCTCTATGAATTTCCCTGTTTTGGACATTTCACATGAATGAAATCGTATGTGGCCATTTTTTAGTGAGGCATCCTTTGCCCATTTTAAAAATTGGGTTATTTATATTTTTTATTACTAAGATATAAAAAATCTACTCTTGATAACAAGTCCCTGCATGGTTTGCAGATATGTTCCCCTATTCTGTGGGTTGTCTTTTTTGTTAACTGAAGTCCAGTTGATTTACAAATTGTGTTAGTTTCTGGTGTACAGCAGAGTGATCCAGCACGTGTGTGTTTGTACACATATTTGCATGCACACTGCTGTTTACAGGCCTGCCATTTAATCAGCCTGTCCACGTGGTTGGAGCTCATTTTCAGCCACATCTTTGCTAATTGTTAATCCTAGCCATCCAGATGAGAAACGGGTAGACTTGAGAATGAGCTCAGGAGTTGGAATGGCTAATACATGCAGAACCTGAGAGAGAGGGCCTACTGTACCAAGTTAAATAACGGATCATGACTCTGATCTGCCTCTGCTAAAGACTGATCCCGGGCATTGCTTCACACAGAGGTAAAAAAAAAATCTTGAACATAATGTGAATGCTGACACCGTAGGACATAGCTGGGGCAAGATAATTAGGGAGAAAAAGTGAGTAAAGACAGCTGGAATCCATTGGGGGTCTAAGCTTGCTCTGTGGCAGTGGCTCTCGGCTGCTTTCTCCTCCTCCTTGTCTTGTCCCTCTCTGTTCTTGGTAGTAATAGGCCAGTTTCTTGTCCACAGGCAGCCCTGGGCCCCGCTACACGGCTCAGAACTCAGAAAGCAGCGTGCTTCTCTGGCCTAGTTTTCCTGACACTGAGTCTATTCTAGCCCCGGCTTTGATTCAGTTAATTACTCTCTCTGGGAATGGACATTCTTTTAGACTGAGATCCAAAGCTGAATAAAACATTAGTGTTTAAAGAGTTTAGGCTTTACAGTCAGACTCCTTGGGTTCAAATTCTGGCTCTTGAGGATTTAATCTCTTTAAACCTCACTTCATACTTTCTAGCTCATTAGTAGTATCTGTCTCATCAGGCTGTGATTAATCTTTTTTAAATCTCACTTTATAGTATCTGTCCCATAAGGTTGTGGAAATTATAAGAGGTAATTCATGTAAAACATGAGAATAATACCTAGATATTAACAAATGCTCCATAAATCTTAGGTATCATTGTTTTCATTTTCTGCAGGAAACACTAAGAGCTATAACTTACCCTCTATCAAGGAGTATTTAGCAATTATCTCTGTTATCAGTTTTGTAGAGGTGGATCTCTGACTAGATGGTAGATCTTTGACTTTTGTTTTTCTAGTGAAATTGATGGATTTGTAGAGGGGACATCCAGAGTTAAATGTATATTCTTAAAGCAAGTTCTGTTAATTTTGAGCTAAGGGTTCCTGTTGCCTTTAAGGGAATTTAACTTCCTGGATGGACTGTTTTTCAAAACATTTAAAAAACCAAATTAAACAGAAATTGAGCCAGTCCCCGATAACCCGGGATTGTCATCATTATTACTATTTATATTAATAGTTGCTGAAAATAAAAGGATGCCCCCACTAGCTCCTAAGGCTGTTTCCTCCCACATCAAAATGACTGTACTGTTTAACAGTTTTATTGAGACATAATTTGCATATCATAACATTCGCCTGTTGTAAGTGTGCAATTCAGGAATTATTAGTAAGTGGAAGGCGATGGCACCCCACTCCAGTACTCTCACTTGGAGAATCCCATGGACGGAGGAGCCTGGTAGGCTGCAGTCCATGGGGTCTCTAAGAGTCAGACATGACTGAGCGACTTTACTTTCACTTTTCACTTTCATGCATTGGAGAAGGAAATGGCAACCCACTCCAGTGTTCTTGCCTGGAGAATCCCAGGGATGGCGGAACCTGGTGGGCTGCCGTCTATGGGGTCGCACAGAGTCGGACACGACTGATGCGACTTAGCAGCAGCAGCAGCAGTATAGACACAGTCCACCATTAGAATTTTCATCATCCCAAATACTCCCTCAAGTTTGTTTGCAGTCAGTCCTCCTCCTACCCCCAGGCCTAGGCAGCCACTAGTCTGTTTTCCATGTCTGTAAATTTCTGTTTCTGGATATCCATCTAAATAGAACCACACAATATAATCTTTCACATTTGCGTGTTTGTAGTTCGTCTCTATTAATTACCTGCCATGATAGAGGAGGGCAATGACATAAGTCATAATCTCATATAATTTTTCATATTTTTCATATAATTTGGCTTGAGAATGAAATAACAGGTGATTTTTTGTGGAACATCAACTGTACCATTTTATGTTTTGTTTAGACTAAATCTAGTTGAGTGTAAAAATAATTTACATAGTTTGAAAATACATCAAATGACACAAAAAGAAGTATGTAAAGACCAAGGAGTGATCAGTGGGGCTAATAGGAAACACAGTTTAATATATCAAGCTAGTTCCTTCGGGTATTCATTTATTTTATGCCTTAAAAGTTAGTAATTAATTGGATATATGAAAAAAGATTGGACAAAAATTCTTAAAAAGATGAACTGTCACTTCTTATTTCAGCCTTTGAGCTGCTTTTTAAACGGACTGTACTGCATATCTTTTAAAGGCCACTTTTAATGTTTTATGAAATAAAAAATTTTCCCACAAGGATTTAAAATAGCTGCTACATTTTGAGTGTGACCCCTATGAAAAAATGACTATATATCTTTCCAAGTTTTTTGAAAGCTGGCACTGACTCACATACTTTCAGGGCACAGTTTGTTTTTTGGGTTCCTATTTTCCATTAGTTCTCAAAATAAATAGGTACTTGCTTTTGAAATAGGAAAAAATAGCATTACTATAAAGCTGATTACAGCTGGTGCTGGAAACAATCTTGCCATCCAGTTGGAAATATTTTTCCAGTTTTCAGTGTGTTTAAAATTCCTAACAGCTAATTCTTTCCAGCTTTTAAACATCAAATTCATTCTGAGGTCAGAATGGACAATTCTAGGGAATAAAGAAATGAATATCTTTGGTTTTGTGTTCTCCTTGTCTTATATCTGAAAGGAAGTGCTCAGTGACTATTTTAAGTGCCACTATGATTACTATTTTGTAATGAATATTTGTATAACTTTAAAAATAATCTTCTGAGAAATTATAATTTTTGCTTCTCAACCCAGTCTCCACTGGTGGCTCTTTGTGTAGTATATGATACCTAGAACAGTGTTTTTAAAAAGTAATCATAACATGAAGGTTCCATTTGCCCTGTAATCCTTTGGCATTTGATTATAGCACTATATCTCTGTATACTCTTATCTATGTATTCTTTAGTCATATGAATTATAATTTATTGCTGATATCTTACTGTTTTACCAGAAATCATGCAATCTTCATTGTTACTTGACTTTTCTATAGTGGCAAGGAATCACCAGTTCCTTAGTTTATTTTGCTCCACTAGAGAGGCCCTCAAAACAATTTTTGAGCTACAAATAGTTATTTAGGGAGCATTTGCTTTAAATATCTTCAGATCTTTCGTATCTGTTTCTAATTATTATTAATGGCATCCTATTTCACTGTGTCAGGACCCTTCCCAGGAACTGAACAGGCCTTGGGAGGAAGGGAGAATTCTCCAACCGGACCTTGAGCCCTTTCTAGTCACCTCCCCACTCTGCCGTTGCTGCTGTCCCTCCGCCCCTCGCCATCTGTTGTCAGCAGTATCAGAACTGCCTCTTAACCAGCCTCCTGACCAGTGCTGCCTTCTTCCAACTCAGCCTTCTTGTTCCTTAGAACTCAATTGCCGACAGCTGCCATATGTATTCAAGATCAAGTTCATATTTTTAAGGGCTGTACATGAGGCCTTTTATCATGATCAAGCCCTGTTTTATTTCTTTTGATGCTCAAACATAAAGAGCTACTTGCAGTTTCCTGTATATAATTCATTTCACCCCCCGCTTCACTTGTGCCTTTCCGTTTCCCCACAGAGCCTGCCTGGCTCTCATATGCTTTGCTGATTGAGATTTCTCTTTGCTCCAGTTTTACGGTTCAGAGAAGGCAATGGCAACCCACTCCAGTACTCTTGCCTGGAGGATCCCAGGGACGGGGGAGCCTGGTGGGCTGCTGTCTGTGGGGTCACAGAGTCAGACACGACTGAAGCGACTTAGCAGCAGCAGTATTAATTCTTCTGCAAAGCCATTTTGCTGTCCTCTTTCTCCTTGCAGCCATTTTCACTTGTGCTCCTTGTCAAAAATAAACAAACTTCTGCTTTATATTTAGTTTAGAAAACTACAAAAAGCCTGTGTTTGATTTAAGCTTGTAAATGTTTGTAGAAATAACCACCGTCTGTGGTGTTTCTGTAACTTACAGTGACTGAGAATGAAGGTGAGAGACAGAGTACACAAGTGGACAGTGGCCTGACAGTGCAAGAGCTAAGCAATAACTTCTGTAATAATTGGCCCCAAATGGCCAAGACTTGATCAGCAACAGTCAGCTTCCCCAGTTTTTGTCTTTGGTTCCAAATTAAGAATCTCCCTCCAACGCAGGACACCTGGGTTCGATCCCTGAGTCAGAAATATCCCCTGGAAAAGGGAATGGTAAGCCACTCCAGTTATTCTTGCCTGGGAAATCCCATGGACAGAGGATCCTGGCGGGCTATAGTCCATGGGGCCGCAAAGAGTCAGACATGACTGAGCGACTAACACTTCACTTCCAACTTAAAACCAACTCAAGCAAATCCTATCTGCACCCAGTAAATCACACAGGAGCCCCAGTCCCACTTAGCTTGCCTGCACCTTCCCCCTGCTGACAGCCTCCAGTCAGAACACACCTGAAGCCTTCCCTTGTTCCTCATTCCCCAGCCTGCCTTTCAGTCTCCCTAAACACCAGTGATGGTGGCCAGCTCCCTTGCTGTAGCAAGCTCTGAAATAATAACCTTTGCTTTTCTCATAAGTATAGTTTATAAGGGCTTCCCAGGTGGCTCAGTGGTAAAGAGCAGGAGATTCAGGTTCAATCCCTGTGTCAGGAAGATCCCCTGGAGGAGGAAATAGCAGCAACCCACTCCAGTATTCTTACCTGAAAAATCCCATGGATAGAAGAGCCTGGCAGGCTACAGTCCACAGGGTCATAAAGAGTCGGTCAGACACAACTTGAGTGACTGAACATGTGTACATAGTTTATAAACATTTCTGCACTACCTATGTTTTGTGATTTTCTACATGTTTGACAAACCTAGACAGCACATTAAAAAGCAGAGACATTACTTTGCCGACAAAGGTCCGTATAGTCAAAGCTATAGTTTTTCCTATAGTCATGTATAGATGTGAGAGTTGGACCATAAAGAAGGCTGAATGCCAAAGAATTGATGCTTTTAAACTGTGGTGTTGGAGAAGACTCTTGAGAGTCCCTTGGACTGCAAGGAGAACAAACCAGTAATCCTAAAGGAAATCAATCCTGAATATTCATGGAAGGACTGAAGCTGAAGCTCCAATACTTTGGCCACCTGATGTGAAGAGGTGACTCATAAATAAGAAAAGACCCTGATGCTGGGAAAGATTGAAGGCAGGATTGGTCAGTCACTAAGTTGTGCCCAACTCATGGACTGAGCCTACCAGGCTCCTCTGTCCAGGGAAGCCCGTGTCACTTAGTAGTAAAGAACAAAATCCTCGTCACATTTTAACCTTACTTGAGAACTTTGTCTCAGATATAGTTATTCAAAGCTTTTTATTTGGTTTATTTAAGTTAAAACACTAAAAAAAAAACAATCAGTACATGGAAGAGATTTACACATAAAATACAAAATAAATTCATTTAACTTTTGTTTATTATGTTGAGTTTTTTACTATTATTTTTAAAATATTAAACATGAATGCTGAATTTTATCAAGAATTTGTTGCATCATTTACTGTTTTCTTAACCTATTAGTGAAATATATAAAATATATTTCATATCATTGAGCCATGTATACGCTTCTAAAATAAACTCTGCTTGTTTTGGTGAATTAGTTTAATCTGTCTACTATTTTTATAAAGGCTTTTTCACTTTTGTAATGTCTCTGAAAATTTCCAGAAGTGACTAGAACCTATACCCTGATTTTTTGGATTTTGGTTTTTGTGGGTTGTTTTGTTTTGTTTTTAAATACCCTCCCTCTTCTTTCTACAATTGAATGATTAATTAGGCTACTTTGAAGAGTTTTGAAACTATGAAAAAGATGGCTTTTTACCTGTTAGTGCTTAATTTTACTGAAGTTACTCTCAATGTATTTGAATTTTCTGTTAACAGATACTCCCTTCGGAGAGGTAGCTCCTTCACATTTTTAACACCTGGCCCCCATTGGGATTTCACTTTGGTGAGTAGACACCTGGGTTTTTATTTCAAGACATTAGATAGAAATAATTCCTGACTGTCCTTCAATCTAGTTGTCTGTGCATCTCTGAAAGTCTTAAGGCACAGAGTTTCTATCACTGTCTTTGCCAGCATAATTTAACTCTTCTCTGCTAACAGACTGACATTTTTATTTCAGTTAAATGTAAAATATATTTTGAAAAGTATTGGATCTGTTCATCTTTATTCAATTCATTCTCTTATTTCTACCAGTGTTAAAATTAATATATTATGAAACATGAATATATTAATATTTTTATGTACATACTCTGACAGGTTTCTCCTTTGTTGAAAAATATAAAAATGATTGTAGGTAATACATATAACAAATGAATTATTTCTGTTATAAACAATCTTAGTATAGAGGGACTGCTTCATTATTTTTAGGAGACTTCCAAAGGCATCCAACCTTATGGAAACTAACACCAGAAAATTGGAGTTTTTTAATAATTAAAAACTAATTTAAATAATTAAAACCTCATTGCTTCATAATACCCATATAAATAAAATATGTACAAAGAGAGCATGATTCTTATGCTTTTCTTATTTGGGGGAAATAGCAAAAATGGTTCTGCTTCTAGTATGCCAAACTTTACCTGTGTGCATGTATTATGATGGTCCAATAATACATGCTTCATTTGTATTCTATTCTCTTGTATTTAATTTGATATTTTAGTGTATCAAAACACAATACTCAGGGTGAGGTTAATGAGAGTGGACATAAATGTGTATTTCAGATAGCCAGAATAATTTCACAGTTGGGGACTGACTTCTAAATTGGATCTGATTAGATTATCATTGTCTTTAACTCACATTGGAAAATGTGAGTGATGATGAGCTTGTCATCTGTATATTAAATTTTAGTAGCTCACTTTAAGGAGTAAGAAATACATAGAAATGAAGTTCTAATATTTTACTCCTGTACTCCAGGAAAGATATCTTGCATTTTCTCTGAGATAGGTGCATCTCACTTGTGAAAACACTTCTATAGAGGTCTCCATGACAAAAGAAATATCTCATGGTTCATGTATTAACACTTTTGGCATATGATTAAGAAAACTTAAGAGGGAGATTTATTACTTTTTAAATACATAGTTGAAAGGAAAAGATCAAAAATTAAGCATCTAACTCAAGGGGTGAGAAGAACAATAAAGTGAACTGAAGAAAAGAGGAGGAGAAGTAAGAGTGGAAAAGTAAAGTCAACACCCAATCATAGTAAAAGTCTTGGCAAACCAAGGTGAGAATATAGACTATAACATCGTACTTAGCCTGAGACCTACCACAAGCAACATACATGATGATAAAGTGCTAGCCATGTTCCCTTACATGTATTTCCCTGACTTCTACCTGGACTTTATCTTTCCTTTTCTCAGTTGTCCCCATCCTGCGCAGTGTAGATTCTATTCTCCCAGTTCCTCTTCTGTGGGGTGGCCAGGTCCTGGCTGCTCAGTGTTGAGAGTTCACAGGAGCTGGGCTGTGTCATATTTAATCAGAAAATTATTTTGAGATACAGAAGAAATGTTACTTAAGGATTCTTTTTCAGTATTGACTTTGTTGTTGTTCAGTCGCTAAGTCATGTCTGACTCTGTAACCCTATGGACTCCCTATTCCTTATAATTTCCCAAAGTTAGCCCAAGTTCATGTCCATTGAGTCGGTGATACCATCCAACCCTCTCATCCTCTGCCTCCCTCTTCTTTTGCTTTCAATCTTTCCCAGCAATATTGACTAAGGACTAGAAGTTAAAGCTATATACACAGTTGGGTCACTGCTGGCACTTGTAGGGCTGAAGGAAGGTGGTAATGATTACTGGAAGGTTCTCTAGGTACGTGCATGTTCCTCCAGCTGAAAAGTCCTGCTTTGGGCAACACACCGTAATTACTTGGACCAGGAAAAAAGGATATTTCTTTCCTAGTGAAATCACCCCCTCATAGAATAAATAAAATGTGTTCCTTTTTAAAAATACTTCTGCCTGTATATATAAAATATATTTTACTTTTTCTCTAACAAGTATAGGCTTGACTTGCATAAGAGTTCTATTCTGGAAAACTTTAGATAAGTTTTTTAGTAGAGTGGAATCACTTCACACCAGATAATTCAATCTGAGGGAACTTTTTAGAAAGTATATAGTATGTGCTAGTGATAAATTATCAGAGAAGGCAATGGCAACCCACTCCAGTACTCTTGTCTGGAAAATCCCATGGGCGGAAGAACCTGGTAGGCTGCAGTCCATGGGGTCGCGAAGAGTCAGATACGACTGAGCAACTTCACTTTCACGCATTGGAGAAGGAAATGGCAACCCACTCCAGTGTGCTTGCCTGGGGAATCCCAGGGATGGGGCAGCCTGGTGGGCTGCCGTCTATGTGGTCACACAGAGTCAGACACGACTGAAGCGACTTAGCAGCAGCAGCAGTGATAAATTATGAGTATCCCTCATAAAAATAACTTTCTTATGAATATAGCCTAAGGCTTCACTTTTTAAAAGTGATTTTCCTTCTATATAAGAATGAAATCTTTTCCTTTTTTTATAGAAAAGAAAACGAAGAGAGAAAGATGATGATGTTGTAAGCCTTAGCAGCCTTGATCTGAAGGTAAGCCTTATGCTCTAGCAAAGAAAAGCTTTTAAGAATATGCAGATAGCACTTTATTTCTGTGCTATAAAAATAGCAAATGCTGAGTTTTTTTCCATTTTGCATTTTCTGAGTGCAGAACTGAGTGGTATTGGCTCTTACAGATACCCTCCTTTTTCTGTTCTACTTCTCTGTGAAGAATGAGCAGAAAATGTCACTCAAAACAGTAGTGACCACAAGCTCCTGTACCTGAGGAGACCAGGCCTGTCATCTGTGCAGAGGAATGCAGGTAGCTGATGGATGGAAGAGCGCGTGTCCCTCCTCTGAGAGGCAGCTTCTCCTGTGCCTTATCCCCAGATCTGGGGTTTTGTATGAAATCCAAATTTTGTATGAAATCCAAATTTTAAGTGTTGGATCAGATTTTTTCTAACAACTGTGCAAGCCAAATAACTTATCTGCAAGCCACATGTGGCCCAGGGGTTTCCAGTGTGTGATGTATGATCAACCAGAGCTCAGTGCACACTTAGAAACAATTATGTCTCCTATTCTGTAAAATTGTACTTTGAAGTCCAAAACTATTGTTTTGGAATTACTTATTTCACTCTTGTCACTTGGAAGTTTTACAGAACCACCTTGGTTTTAACGAACTTTGTTTTAAAAGATTGTTATGAAAAATTATACATTTTTAAGTGAGGTTTTTTAAAATATGTTTGCCATCATGTTTAATGATGGGAGCTGCTACTTTTTAAAGACAGATATTTTCTAAAAATCAGATTTTTATAGATCTGCCCCTCAACATTTTAGCAAGCCTGGTTAATTTGCTTGAGTATCAAAGATTAATTGTCATTGCCTAGATTCATTTTTCATTGACATTGCAGAATAGTTCTATTGTGCCTTTATCAGCTCTTTATTAACTGGAACACTTCTGTAAAGAGAAAATTCCTCTCATCAACCTCGGCTACTCAGAGTACTCTTTTATAATAAAGGCTGGACAAGTGCTTGATTCCTTTCCTTTATCAGTTTTCAAAAATAATGAGTTTTAGTCATTAAAATCCTCTAAAAGTAACTAGTGATTTTTGTTTTTAATAGTACTATGAACTCATGGATGTGAACATGTTTGTTGTGTTTTGATCCATTTTAGCTGTTACTCTTACTGGGCTCACATTGTCCCATCTTTGGCTTCTGGATGGCTCCTATGTCCTTTTCCTCCAGCTCTAGTAAGATATAATTGACGTACAACATTGGGTAAATTTAATGTATACAGCAGGTTGATTCCCCATTCCTTTTGATAGCCTCACCTCACAGCCAGAGACTAAATGGCCTCCTTTTCTTCCCAGACGACAAGGTATTCCAAGCCTTTGCGGGTCATATGGTCTTTGCCTCGTGTTATTTTGTCCCCAGTCTGGTGAGAGGGAAATTCAGCTTTCTTCTAAACCTGATGTCATTTTAGCAGTTTTTATTGACATTGAATTTATGGGAATTATTTGAATTACTATAATTTTGAGGGTAGATATTATATTATGAACTAATATTCACCAACTAGCCAAAGACAGGCTTCTGTTGCCCTTCAGAATTTATTAATAGTACATTTTAGGGCAGTAGTTGTATATTTGTACATACTGTTGTTAACTTCCTTTAAACTGAGGAATTATATTCAAGAAGGAAATCCTTATAAAATTTTGGTTGCATTAAATACATGCCCAGCTACAAAGAGAATAATGCAGCGATATGCAGTCTCCATTTGTTCCAAAGCCAAGGATTTGTGTACAACTATAGTAATGAAAGAATGAATTTGAAATAATTATTTATTGAACATCATCTTTGTATACCCAAAATTCACTGAGGTCTGATCTAAATTCTTTTATTCTTTTATTTAAAAAAAAAATACCACAGACATTTAGAGTACCCACAATATTTCAAATACTATACTGAACTTTAGAGAGAAGACAGGAAACAAGAACCTCTGACAGAATCATACCTGCATAGAACTATACTGAACTTTAGAGAGAAGACAGGAAACAAGAACCTCTGACAGAATCATACCTGCATAGATTACAGTAGACTGCAGAAGTACCAGTTGGTATTGCTGCTGCTGCTGCTAAGTCACTTCAGTCGTGTCCGACTCTGTGCGACCCCATAGACGGCAGCCCACCAGGCTCCCCCATCCCTGGGATTCTCCAGGCAAGAACACTGGAGTGGGTTGCCATTTCCCTCTCCAATGCATGAAAGTGAAAAGCGAAAATGAAGTCGCTCAGTCGTGTCCGACTCTTAGCGACCCCATGGACTGCAGCCCACTAGGCTCCTTGGTCCATGGGATTTTCCAGGCAAGAGTACTGGAGTGGGGTTCCATTGCCTTCTCCAATATATAGGGCTACCTCATGCTTTTGTGTAGTATTTCATAGTATTAAAGTACCAATTGCCTGTCATAGTCATTAAAGAATAAAATATATAATTTAGTATTAGGTATAATCTAAAATTGTAGAGTATATCATTATACTCTGCAGATTGGTATACAGTTTGAGTATACCAATAGTCAAAATGTAACCCTTCAATGCACTATTAACTTTTAAGAAAATGAGATCCCCAAATCTGAACCTCCAGAGAAAGAACCACCACCTCCTTGCAGGAGGCTTAACAGAGGTACAGTAGAGATCACCGCTCTTGCTTACTCCAAATTTGATAGCTGTCTCTGCGTTTTCTCTCGGTATGCAATATTGCTTCAGTCTCTTACCTTGGCCCAGGGGTAGGGGGTTACATTTCAGGGGCTCCCACTTTGCCCTTCCCTCTGTAATGACTTCTGAGAACATGAAGGTTACCATCTTCTTTTTCAGTCTCTTAAAGTAATTAACAGAAGCCAGCCAACTCTGTAGTCCTTACAGTTTGTTGCCCCCATGTCACCCCTGCTACAATACCATTGCTTCACCACTCCATCTGTACCAGTCCATACCTGTGGTCCTTGTCACCACTTCATCCATGAGTGACCAGTTTCAGACTCCCATCCCGAGTGTCTGGTCTCTAGGGCCAGTCTCCGTGTCGGTGTCTCAGCCCATGGTCCCTCCAGAAATCCAAGCCTGAGGCATGAAGTAGTGGACAAGGTAGTCGGGTTCCAGGTGTGGTGCCAAGGAACATGGAGGCAGCTACTGCAAGTGTCTAATTATGGGACCTTCTGAAGAGCCACATAAAATACACCACACAGTTGTCTTCTCAGGGTACTCACCGGGGAGCTTTTACCCACCAGCTTCTGTGCTCCATTAGTCAGTGGGTGTCCCAAGGGATGTTAATCCCTCACACTTCTAGGCAACCACTTGTAAATGCCTGTCTCCGCCTCTGAGAAGCCCAGGGTGAGAACTCGACGCAGCTGGGGCCAGGGCAGCTGGGGCCAGGGGCTATCTGAGGCCGAGCCATTGCTGCAGCAGCAGCTGGAGTGAGATATGGGTTGAAAACACAGGACTGGCTCAGAGCAGTGCAGTTGGTCTTTGGGTTTGGGCCTTAGCTGATTCTCAGGGGGGAAATTTGGGAAATCCCACTCAACATCATGATATTAATACATAAGCACAGGCCATCTTAAATGATGCAAGAAATGTTATCCTGTACACTTGAGATAAAAAGTCATCACTAACAGCAGCAGTATCTGATTCTGTTTGATGCTTGGGTTATCATTGCAAAGAGAACTGTGGTTTTGATAATACCAAGCTTCTTAGCCTGTCAGCTATTCTGGTTATAGTCTTTCTCATAGTATTAACTGATCTGAGTTGATCTTTTCCCAAAATAAATTCTTAGTAAAACTTGGACATACTACTCAAATTTTACTCCAAATGTTTTACAATTTCAGATCCACATATAGTTTCATTGCTGACTTCTTTCATACGCATCTCGCCCAAATGTGAATGCCTTTTTTGGTGTTGTTTTTAACTCATTACTAGATATTGTGGAGCACTCGTTCCTCAGAAGTACCACTTTGTTAATATTTCAATCAGTGTTTCCTTTTTTAGTAAGATTTGAAATTCTATTTTTAACTCAAGTATTTTTAGTGAAGTACAGTAGTTTTTGTAATCTTGAACTCGTTTTAAAGTGGAACATAGATTTTTATATTTATAAAAAGTTCTTAAAATATATCTTGTGAACTTTGCAATCTCTTTATATACTTGTACAATTTTAAAATGTTTAATTTAGCAATATAAAACATGAGCGCTATACAAGGGCTAAAGATAAAAATTTTATTGTCCTCAGTGTAAGATCCTTACGAAGTTGAAGAAAAGCAGGTTGGCGGTTGCATTTCACATTATCCCTTGTAGAGGGCAGCAGAGAGCTTAGATTTTGTTTTCTTCTTTACCTTTAAGAAGGGTTTCCTAGCCTAATTTCCAATTGCTTGTTATTGTTCTAGACAAAAGTAAGAACAAATAGTATCTAGACCCAAAAAAAAGTAATGATTATTCTTCAGCTCTAATTTATTTCTAAATTCCAGAATTCTTATTTCACATTAAAAGGAGAAAAAAGGTAAATTGGCTAATAGTCCTTTGTCTATAGAGAAGGAAAACATCTTTCTCTTCACAGTATTCAAATTTTAGGAAAGTAAGCATTGAAGGCACCATGCGAACAGATGAACATAGGCTATCATTACACTTGGTTTTTGGAAAACAGTAATTTTACCAAAAACTTTTTTTTTTTTTTTAAATAAAGCTGCATTACTATTTTTAGATAATGCAATTTTGTTTTTATGTTTATAAATTCTAGATTTTATACACAGACAAGACACTTAACCAATTTGTGTTCCAATTATGCCAGTTGTTGAAAGTCAAATTGCTGTTAATAACATCATTAAAGTAAACTTGATTGAAATAGGATTTTTTCCTGAAACTTAAGCAGCTGGAACTGCTTAATAATAATTTCATTATTATCTTTTTATTTACCTGCCTATAATACAAATAATCTTTCTACTATGGTTTGCTTCCCTGTAAACTGTTGGCAGTTATTTAGCAAAACTAGCCTGGGACTAAGAGATTGGGTTTTAAACTCAGCTCTGCTCCTAACTCACAGAATGACAACCAGCCATGCCTGAGCACTGAGCTGAAGGTGCTACACAGACTGTCTCATGGGGAAGGGACACTGCAGCAGCAGTTGAGCAGACCAGATTCGAACCTGTCTACCACTGATGACCCCTGAAACTTGGGACAGGTTTCTCAAACCTTCTGAAGCCTGATTTCCTCCATCTGTAAGATGAAGGTAATAATACATACTTCATAAAGTCTGGTGAACAAGATAATATACATAAAGCTCCCAGCACAGAATAAGGACTCACATTTCCCTTTTCTTTTCCCCACTGTCCATTTTCCTCTTAAGTTTTCTTAGGAGGGTGAGTTAGCAGTCAAAAGGGACCTTTTTCAGCCATTGGATTTTAATAGAGCATTGTTAGAGTCAAGAGTCCCTCAGACTCATCACTCAGAGTGCTCACTGAACTGAATCCCAGGGTCACTGTTGCTTTTATAGATAATCTCTACAGTTGTCTAAATTAGATATAGACTACAAACCTGAACATCCAAACTGAATCTAAGATTTTAGGTTTGATGAGCTGAGATTTTTTTCCACTGGGACTATCACTATACCTCCTTGGCTTTTGTGGCTATTTCTACCTTTATCCGTTACATCCTTACTGAAGGAGAGAAATGAGAGATAGTCGTTTCCCCCCAATTACCTTGGCCTTACCTCTATCAGAACTAAATAGAAAAACAGAGCCTTGAGAAAGACGTCAGGTAAGAGGCCGTGAAAATACGCTAGCAGCTTTTTTCCTCAATCCCTCTCTGCGTAAGTCCTTTATTCCCTATGAAACTAAGTAGCCACAAGGTATTAGCCTTCCTTGCAACTATTTTTTAATGGATGAAACTAATTGAACCAGATTACTGGACCCTATGAGCTCCGAGGGCTTAAGCAGATCAGTGTTCTCACCTGTAAAATAAGGGGACAAGATTCCAGGATCTCTAAGGTGCTTTTATGCTGTGTAGCAGAGAACTGTCTACTACAAGCAGCCTCTCTCAAGGCCCCGTGCATCACACATGTTGCCCAGGTGTGACTTGGTAATAAAGATTAGTTGATGAAATATAGCCAGTTGCCATTACTCTTTCCACGTCTCAAAGCCGACAGATTATTAACACCATCCTAAATGCAAAACACATTGGTGTTTATGGAAGGACAGCATTCTTCCTCCCTGCAAGAAGTAACACTGTTCTGCAAATCTTAGTAAATTGTTTTTTATAGATTATTTGTCATTATAGTCTATGCCCACTGTTGTTCTGCTTGATTCAGTCTTCAACTTTTGTGGTTTCTCTTCTGTCTTTATTCTGCTGAGCTAGCACACTTGAGGTCTTCATTAGACCTATAATCAGCAAATCCATGAATCTTTTCTTACTCTTCATAACCTTTTTGCCATAATTAACACCTTTTCTTCCCTTGGCATCCTGTTTCCTTCCTTTTGACCGTTCCTTTTGCAAAATTCTTTTTCCCTTGGCATTTCTCCAAAGTTATATCCTTGGGCCTCTTTTCTTTTTGTCCAGCTTTTCTCCCCCCGGCATCTCATTCACTCCCAGAGCTTCAACTCTGATCCCTGTGTCTCTGACTGCCCAGTCTAAATCCACTCTCTGACCTCTTCATGAGTCTTTGTCCAACATTTCCAACTACTAACTCAGTAGTTTTATTTGCATGTTTTTCCACCACCTCAGACTCAGTATATCTAAAATGAAACTCAGAATGTCCTTTCAAAGCTGATTCTTCTTTATTTGCATTAATAGTTAACCTCCTAACTTTACAGTCGTCGGAATCTCTAACTTCTTGCACATGTTGTCTCGCATCTGTCCTTTGCTTTTCCCACTGGCCTACCTTAGGCAAAGTTCTTGATACCTGGCTATGATTTTTGTGTTAGGTTTCCAGCCATGTTTTAAACCATCATAAACCCCACCTTATAACACACCTCTTATCTCTCTCACCTGCTCAATAAAACCATGTGCTCATCTGTGCCTATGACCTCATGCTGTGAGTTTGTTCCCTGTGCTCCTTTGGGAAGGCCTTGTACTGTTCCCTTGCTCAGACCTATGAAAAACACAACATGACCTTCCAGGCCCTGAAACAATGTCTTACAGCCCCGCCCCCAATGTCTTTCCCATCCTCCTCTCAGCTGGGAAGACTCTGGAAGTGGTCTCTTCTCCTGAATGCCTCACTAGCCGTACAACTTATTTGGGGACTTGTAAGAAGCTGTCTTGCATCACTTATCTCTTTGTGTGGCCTTGCTTTACACAATGATCTGTTAGCACTTCAGAAGTGGATGTGGAACCTATTGTTTTCTATCACTTGCATCATCTAGAATAGTGCCTTTACAGAGATGCCTCAGATTTCTCTGATCCTAATCAACTGAAGGCAGGAGGAGCAGGGGATGACAGAGGATTAGATGGTTGGATGGCATCACCAACTCAATGGACATGAGTTTGAGCAAGCTCCAGGAGGAGTTGGTCATGGACAGGGAAGCCTGGTGTGCTGCAGTCCCTGGCGTCACAAAGAGTTGGACATGATTGAGCTACTGAACTGAACTAAATAAGTCCTAAGAATTGTTTTCATAAATTACCAGCATCCTGTCATTCACAGTGCATGTGTGCTTAGTTGCTCAGTCATGTCCAACTCCTGTGACCCCATGGACCATAGCCCTCTAGGCTCTTCTGTCCATGGGATTCTCCAGGCAAGAATACTGGCGTGGGTTGCAGTGCCCTTCTTCAGGGGATCTTCCCGACCCAGGGATCAAACCCATGTCTTTTGAGTCTCCTGCATTGGCAGGCTCATGCTGCTGCTGCTGCTAAGTCACTCAGTCATGTCCGACTCTGTGCGACTCCATAGACGGCAGCCCACCAGGCTCCCCCGTCCCTGGGATTCTCCAGGCAAGAACACTGGAGTGGGTTGCCATTTCCTTCTCCAGTGCATGAAAGTGAAAAGTGAAAGTGAAGTCGCTTAGTTGTGTCCAACTCTTAGCGACCCCATGGACTGCAGCCCACCAGGCTCCTCCGTCCATGGGATTTTCCAGGCAAGAGTACTGGAGTAGGGTGCCATTGCCTTCTCCTGGCAGGCTTAATTACCATATAATTAAGAGAAAATTCTACTTTTCAAAATGGAATACAGTACTTATTGTCTAAGAAGAAAACCTGCTCGGTTGTAGGCCTGCCAAACCAACAGAAGTAGGGTTGCTTCACAGAGGTAAGGTTTGGACTAGAAATTGAACTTATGTAAAATAAAAGCAAGGTCCCTGGACAATTACTCTTGTCTTCAGTATCTACATTATTTAACTCTGAATTAGATTTTCTTAAAGTTGTCCGGGAGTTGGTGATGGACAGGGAGACCTGGCATCCTGCAGTTTATGGGGTCGCAAAGAGTCTGAGGGACTGAACTGAAGTGAACTGAACGTTGTCAAGTAGTCCATAATTTATTTTTTAGGCAACAGGGTTTTATAGAAAAAGCATCCGTGTCTGCAGCTAAGTACGAAAAAGGTAACCTGGATAAGCAGTTCCTTTGTCTCTGGGAATGCTTTTTAAATCAGGAAGAGCCTTACGTTAACCCAGTTTCCTTTTGCCCTCTGGCCTCACTGTAGAAATTCCAAAACCCCTGATAGTTTTCTCTGGCAGGGAAAGCGGAGAGGCCTAGGTGCGCCCGGCTGTCAGTTAAGGCGGTCACGTGTCCCCGGGGCCCCACCCCCAGAGCCTGGAGGCTGCGAGCCAGGCAGGCGCCCGCAGAAGCTGCGGCCGCGCCGAGACTAGCTGATGGCTGCGCTGGCCGGCTGAGCACCCAGCCGGGAGGAGCCCGGGAATTCGGGCTGGGGACGCGGGGTCATTTGGGAAGCATGGTGGCACACGATGAGGTCGGAGGTCTCTTGCCCATTAAAAGGACCATACGAGTCCTCGACGTGAACAACCAGTCCTTCCGAGAGCAGGAGGTAAGAGTGGACGAGAACAGCCCAGGGAAGGTTTCTAACGCCACGAAACTTACCCTCTTGAACAGCGTATTAACAGAATGACGTTAAACTGAACTTTTGCTCTTACTGAGCATTAAAGTGGCCTTGAAAAAAAAATAAATTGGCCTTGATTCACATGCAAGTTTGAAATGTGTTTATGCATAGCGTTACTTAAGTGTACACAAACTTTCATACAAAAGAAAAAGATTTTAAATGTATATACTTAAGTTTGGTTGAATTGGTCACATTTCTGATGTTTAATACAGTTTTTTGTTTGGTTAGGTTTTGTTTTGGGGGGTTTTTTTGTCTTGCATTTATTTCTGTTATCTAGTCAGTCTTGGGAATTGGGTTGTGGAGTAAGCAGAAAGTAGGAATCCCTTACTTAGAAGTTAATGCTAGTGAACAAAATGCCAGCGTTCATTTTTAATTTTCTTTCCACATCTGATAAGTTCGTTGTGTGTGGCTTTGTCCTTCAGAAAGAAAAATATGTTAAATTATTTAAGCCAGTGAACCATTATTTAGGTACTTCTGCCGTCCTTGCCTTAATTACCTCAAGTTATCGTACTTTTTTAAGGTCTTTGTGAACATTTATCAAAATAAGTGACTTTTATGCCTCTTATTTAATTTTAATAGTTAATGTTCTGTGCTCATTCTATATATATAGCACACGGCAATTAGATATACTTTATGGTATATACTTCATCATTGCTGAGAGAATAGAAATATCATTCCTGTATTCAGTTAACTGTATGCCGCTGCTTTGAGGTGATGGTTTTGTGGCCATGTACGTGTATCAGAACTTATGTAATTATACATTTTAAATATGCGCAATGTATTGTGTGTCTCAGCAAAGCTGTGTCTCTCACACACACCTTTGGTAGTTAAAATAGCTGCCATCTTTAAAAGACATGATTTGCCTTTGGTTTTCGTTTTTCTGTTTGGTTTTGGCTTATGTGTTTCAGTTTTTGCGAAAGTGGTCATCATGTAAATACTAAAGCGGAACTAGTCTTGTTTGGTATCAGACACTGACCGTGTTTACAGCATACCTTTATTCCAAAGATTAAAAACACCAAGGATGTCATCAGGCTTTTAACAGCACAGCCTTAAATAAATAACTGTATTTGACTATTTAGTACTAAGAGGAAAGGGAAGAAATCCTGTGTGATCATAACTCATTTTTATCTTTTTATAAATAACTTTTTCTTTTCATTCTTGTTAAAGCTTTTGCCAGATAGAAGAGAAAATTATTTATCCAGTAACCCGAATGAGTAAACCCAGACACATACTTGGTTTTTTGTGTCTTGATTTGGTTGACTCTAGAAAAGACGACCCCCCCCAAAAAAATATCCTCTATGTGACATCCTGAGGAGAAAAAAAACCTTTTTACAAAAAACAGGGTTCACCTTAGAACTTTTCCATGTTGTTGCTTTTATGCACAAGGTACATCCCAGTAAAAGACTTTAAATTGTTTTTAAGAATTTTGTTTGTAGCTATCCAGAAAATATTTTAAGGCATAAAATCTGAGTACACCTGGGTTAGTGAAATAAATAAATTGATTAAATACTAGGTCTCAAGTCAGATTCCCTATAACAATACATGTGATTGCCTGGAGAACCTAGATAGTCTGGTTAAAAGCTAACCTAAATAAACAACATAAGTTTATATTAGAGGGTGTTGGGTTTTTTCCCTCTAAGTGAACTTTAGCCCTAGTGAAAGGTTGCCGACAGTAGAAAGTTCCTTGAACATGTGAAACTTGATTGTGTTCTTTATTGTTCCCCTGGGTTTTCAGATCCTCTTTGAAGGAGGGTGTACAATCTCACTATCTGTATGCATTCTTTAAGCTTCTTATATTTACCATAATGTTGCTAACAACACTTCAAAACAAAAATAACATGACAATAAAACCAGGAAGAAAGCCTTATTTGGGTACTGGTAAGACAGGTAGACTCCTACCCTCTGTTCCTTCACCTGCAGAGGGACAGACATGGGTGGATTCCACAGCACTCCCCACAAGAAACCAGAGTAGGTTAGATGGCACATCTCAACCTCTAAAGAAACACTGCTCTTGGTTGTAGCTCACACAGACCAAATTCTAACCCATAACAGACAATTTGTTGTCCCTACCTTATAGGTGACCTGGTCTATAACACTTTTCCCCAACAGTTGTCTCTCATTTTTTTCAAATGTGTTTATCCTGAGATTAGTGAGCCATATTCTGTATTAAATCTTTGCCTTTCAATCATATTTTTTGAATTAGTTATTCATTAAAATTCTCTGTAGTTTTATAATAAATATATATGCTAAAAGTTTGTGTTGTATCTTACAAGCATTCTTCACATGTGAACGTTTAGTGAGGCATGAAAATTACTTTCAGATCCCAAAAGCCAGTGTGGAAAGTATGAAAATGTCCTCTCACCCCAGGCCCTCCTCTGTGTACTGATTCAGCACTACTTTGGTACAGACTCAAGAGTATCTTGCTCTGTGACAGAGCTAGCCAGACGCTCCTCCCAGACGTTTTAGATTAGATACACTCCTGAGACTGGCATCTCCTTTGTGAAGCAGTGAGATTATGGGTGGGCTTCTCAAGGGCTGGGAACATATTAATACCACACATACACTGCCTGGCATAATACCCCACCACCCTCGGAGAGAGAATCCACATTTCAGTTTTAGTTTCAGAAAGATGCTTTAGATATCTTTACATTTAATTATCTAAATTAAATTCAGTAGATTTCATTTTAAATATCACAGTTTTACATTACCAGGAAATTAGTAGTTGTACTGACTGATCCAAAGATAAGAATTTTTTATTTTATGTATTAAAATAGATATCAGAAATTCCTTTCCTTCCAGTTAAACTTAACTTTTCCTTTCAAATTCACTGGGAAGAGCACCTTTCCAAAGACTTTTCAATTGAAATTAAATATTTTATGATTTACCAGGAAGTAAATTGGTTATGCTCTAAACAAGGATGAGGAATTAACCTCTCCTTCCAATCGGTGGGCAGATCTTTCTGACAACTGTTCGGTTTCTCCTTGGCACTGGCATATCTTACTTTGTGAGGTAATTCTATCTCCGTTCACACAGAAGCGTCTTTGTCCTGCCTTTACTAAATAGAAAGGAATGCCTTCTGCCTGCCTTCTGCCCGCGCATGTGTCCCTTCAGTCTTGCACAGATGGGTCTGGTAAAGGCATTCACACATGTCCTCAGCCACACAGTGCGTCGTTTTAGTAGATATCTCGGGAGGTTTCTTTTTCAGTTCGTTTAACATTCACACACTTGTGGCTTTATAGTCACGGTTTTACTTCGGAGTCAGTTACTTGGGGTGGGGGTGGGGGCTGGCCTGCCGCAGTACCTCTTTAGGACTGACCCAGGGGCCTGGACTGTGTGGTCTGTCTGCAGAGCCTCCTGGCCACGGCTGTGTCCACACCTTCAGAGCCTAGAAAAGTCTCATTGCTTGTTTGGATATTCCATCTTTTAAGTTCTTTCCGAAGGATTTTAACCCTTTCTGCCACTTTACTCTCAAATTATTCTCGGGATTATTTTTATTCACTTTACTCTTTTTCATGACTTGGGTCATATCAAAGATTTTTTTAGAAAAAAATTTCATCTGTCATTTTTAAGTAGTGAGTTTTGTATAATTTTTCATCATGTACCCTTCTGTAGCCTCATTAAAATTTTGTCAAGCATGCCACAAATTGCCAAAGGCACCAAAAATTACAAACAAATAATTATGCGCCATGGACATTATAAAGGGTAGGACTGTTTTTTGATCTAACCTTCATTACCTAGGCAGCTGTGTGAGTCACCTGGTGGAGTGCCTCCACTCTCCTAGCTGTAAAGTTAAAGAAATGCAGTTTGTAAGGTTTTGGAATCTTTGGTAAATGATGTGTTTACTATACTATTATTGTTTTAAAAACAATGTATGTAAAATAATTACATCTTCTCAATCTGTATATATTTTTCCTTGATAATTAAATGTATGAGAGGATCTAATTATTTATAAATATCAGTATTTACATAGTAAGTGGAAATATTCCTGAGAAAGGATGTCAGTAATAGATAAAACTCAGTATGTTCCGAGAACTATTCTAAACCCTTTAAACATCTTATTTAATCTTCATATCACCTTTATAAGAGATGTTCTCATGTTAACTCCATTTTACAGAACATTGGGACCCAGGATGTTTCCTGTCAAGTGTCAGAACCAGGATTTGGGCCCAGTCGGTCTGAGTCCAGAGGCTCAGCCTCCTTTTAACCACTGTTCTACCTACGCTTGAACACCTCCCACCACAGGGACCTGGCTGCCTTGGAGCTGACTCATCCCAATGTCAGATGCCTTCATTTAAAGGCTGTTCGTTAAGTGAAGTATTTAAGAGTGAAATGATAGAAGGTCTGGCATTTGCTGTAAAATATTTCAGTATGGGCACAGATGAAACCTGTTGTTAGACCAAGATCCATTATGCAATTCTCCCCTTTTGTGTATGCTTAATTTTTCATAACATGAAGGTGTTTTTCAAAAGTTACTCTCTATATTAAACTAAAAGTTTCTGTAGGATTTTAGTATCTAATTCTTTAGTTTTAATTTTGGATTTTTTTTGTTTGTTTAATGATAGTATGTTATGTTCTCAGTGATGTTCAGATATTTGACCTTTCTTGTACCATTTATTTTTTAATTTTCCATTACTCATTAGTGTCCTTCATGTTTTAACAATGAGAAACAACATTTACTTTCAGCGTTCCATGTTTCTTGTATATACTGTACAAATATCTGACTTTTGAGAGATATTAACATTTTGTACAAACTTGGTGAAATAGTTATAGCTAAACACATGTTTAGTATAACTTGTTCTTGTTTTCACAGGAGCCAAGCAATAAAAGAGTACGACCTCTAGCTCGGGTCACATCCTTGGCAAATCTAATCTCTCCTGTAAGAAATGGAGCCGTCAGGCGCTTTGGTCAAACAATACAGGTAGGAGCAAGTAATGCAGTGAGGCAATGTTTTATAGAAGCCTAAAATTTGCATTTTCTTTGAGCTGTACAGACAAGTTTGTACTGTTATACTTAAATATAATTTTCCTCTTTTGGAATATGCTGTTAAGGAATATTATTGTCAAAACAATATTTATATAACCTCATTATATTAGTTTACATCTTAGAGCAAAGCAAGAACTTGGATAGTTTTTATTCCCAGAAAGTAATTTTGACTGACAAATATTTTATAATACTGTCAGATTGAAGCTGGCATAAATGACTTTTATGCATAAAGAAACTGCCAGAACCTTTTAATTTGTCCCTTTTTTTTTTTTTTTGAGGAAAAAATAAATAGTTTCTGTATCCTCCAAAGCTTTTTCTTATTCACTTTTCTTTCTTTTCTTTTAAGTCATTTACCCTTCGTGGTGACAGCAGATCCCCAGCTTCAGCCCAAAAGTTTTCCAGCAGGTCGACAGTCCCAGTGCCTGCCAAGAGGAGAAGCAGCGCCCTGTGGTCAGAGACGTTAGACGGTAGCATGAAGCAGTCTCTAACCTCCAGGGAGATCAGACGTCAAGAGGTGTGCACCCCACAGCAAGACTTTTATGTGCACTAGCATAAAATGAAACATAGACTCTGATTCTTAAACATGTGTTTTGTCGGAAGAATAGCAAACTAACACCTCCGGCAAGATAAACTTGCATTTTTGCATTTGAGTAGCCGTTTTCAGCACTTGCAGAAGGTGGTGGTCATTTGGTTTAACACCCTGATGGGGTAGAATATGAAACGTATGGCATCCTCTTATTAGAGGTTCCATTCTGAATTATAGTGTTCAGACTGAGTCACTTTGAAAAGCGCTGTTCAAACATAAGTTAAATAATGGTAACTATCCATTGCATGTAATTTTCCTTTCTGAAAGGAAGGAGTGACCTGTGATGTTTGCTGGATTTTTTTAGGCAATCTATGAAATGTCCCGAGGGGAACAGGACTTAATTGAGGACCTAAAACTTGCAAGAAAGGTCAGTAAAGAACTTTCTGTCCTGTGCCATAGGTTTTAAGAATTATATTCCACAAATTCTAAAGGATGTTACCTTTAGAAGTTGAAAAGTAGAGAATATCTACTGGTGTATATTAATTTTAGATGAGGTTTATTAGACTCATTTCTTCAAATATGAATATCAGGAAGAGTTTTTCAAGATGAACATGTACTTTAATTTCTGTTATGTATAAAATAGTAGTCATGCTGGTTTTTACATAGTCAGGCTTGATTCACATGCGGACCTCTCTTTGTGTTTTATTTGCTTGATCTGTGTGTGATGTACTTCTCTCCTCCAACAGGCCTACCACGACCCCATGTTAAAGCTGTCTATTATGTCAGAAGAGGAGCTCACACATATATTTGGTGATTTGGATGCTTACATACCTCTGCATGAAGGTAAGTTGTGCTCCCTAATTTTCGTAAGATTCTGAACAGCAACAACAAGTAATTTTAAATCTAAACTTCTAATTTAGTTCAGGATATTTTTGAAATTTTTATTGACATAGAGTTGATTTACAACATTAGTTTCAGGTGTACAGCATAGTGATTACTATTTGTAAATATTATACTCCGTTTAAAGCTACGGCTACATTCCCTGTGCTGTGCAGTATGTCTTTGTAGCTTATTTGTATCATACATAGTAGTTTGTACCTCTTAACCCCCTACCACTGTCTTGCTCCTCCCTGAATTATTTTTAAATAAACTTGTTCTTGGAATTTCTGCTTTCTTACACTTCAGATTTGTTGGAGAGAATAGGAGAAGCCACCAAGCCTGGCGGGACAGTGGAGCATGTTGGCCAGATTCTCGTGAACTGGGTATGTAGCAGGTTTATGCAGACAGGGCAGGCTTGTCACTTGTGATCAGAATCACACTGATTTGATCCAGTTAGTGGATTCTGAAATCAGATAAATGGGGCACTTAAACTGAACAAATGTACATAGAAGTTACAGTCACTGTTTAAGAAAAACATATCATGAATGACACTGTTTCATTTGTTTTAAGAATATGTTCCTCCTTGGACAGAATTCCCACATTACATCTGTTAATTACCTGTCTTACTCTCTCAGTTAACATCTGAGTGCCTGCCGATGCCAGGCCCTGTTCTAGGAGGAATGGCTGGGGTTCTGTGATGAAAGACAGCCTTTGCATGTACAGTCAAGTGAGAGAACAGTCACCCATTATCACCTGCAGGAGAATCTTCACAGCTTGTTAAAAACTTTCACGAATAGCTCTAAGTTTCATGGACGGAGGAGCCTGGTATGCTACAGTCCACGGGGTCGCAAAGAGTTGGACACGACTAAGCGACTTCACTTTCACTTTCATGTCTTAGAAACAGACATGTTGCAGTCTCACTAATGGACTATTCTTTGATTTCTCTTACTGCTCTTTAGTTGCCGGGCTTGAATGCCTACAAAGGCTACTGCAGTAACCAGCTGGCAGCCAAGGCTCTTCTGGATCAGAAGAAACAGGACCCAAGAGTCCAGGACTTCCTCCAGCGGTGTCTGGAGTCTCCCTTCAGCCGAAAACTGGATCTCTGGAGCTTCCTCGATATTCCTCGAAGCCGCCTTGTCAAATACCCTTTACTGTTGAAAGAGATTCTTAGACATACTCCCAAAGACCACCCGGATGTTCAGCTCCTGGAGAAGGCTGTAAGTAACCCAAGAAGTGGTTCCTGTGCTTTGCCAGTTTGCATGTTAGCTTGCCTGAGAAAGATATACAGTGATCCCCTCACAGCTTCTGCATGCTGAATGAGTACATGAACTTTCAGTTCTTGTATGTTAGCGCACTATGCACTAGTAAAGAGGTGTAATAGATGTTTTATCTATGTTTTAGTCGGAAGACTGGGTTCTAATCTGACCTCTTTCATTAGCTAGCTATGTGACTTAAGGCAAATCACCAGTGTGGCTGACACTGTAAAATGAAGGGACTGACTGAATTATCTGATTGCTGGGGTCCCTTCAAGTTGTAAAATTTTATCATTTTAATCCTGTAGGAAAACAGGGATAAATTAATATGCTGAAAATGCACCATTGATTTTTTTGTATATATATAATTTTTTAGATACTAATAATACAAGGAGTTCTCTCTGATATCAACGTGAAGAAAGGTGAATCAGAATGCCAATATTACATTGACAAGCTGGAGTATCTGGAGGAAAAGCAGAAGGACCCTAGAATTGAATCAAGCAAAGTGTTGCTCTGCCATGGGGAACTGAAAAATAAAAATGGACACGTAAGTGCATTTAACACTAATGTGAAGTGAGCAGTTCCTGCCCTCTTCCCATTGTTTAGTTTTTTCCACATGAATTATGAAGCAGGTTTATAAAATAAACTCATCACATACTGAAAGTAACTGGATTTTATGTTATCAGCTTTGATAAAGCAAATAGTTGGTTTCTGTCATTACAGAGTGACTTAAATGTCTTGATGGAGAATCAGTAATAATTTATTTTTTAGTTTTGAAGCATAAGTCAACTTGTTTGGCTAGGGGTTCCTTTCTAAATAAATTACTAGTTTTATGATGTTTAATAAAAAAGCATATCCTTCAGAATAATTTTTTGAAGAGTTTATAGTAGTGGAAGTTTTTAGCACTATGAAACAAACTTTGACAGCACATAGAATGAGAGCACACTTCTTTTTTCAATCTTAGTTACAAAGGTACCTGCTGAAACTAAGTATACACGTGGAATGGTTTTTTTATTTCATCATGTGCTTTTCAGAAGCCCAATTCATAAGTTGAGGTTCTGTTTGAAAAGAGTTAATCTTCCATCTCTGATTTCTCTTATAAGGCTTCATTGTTCTATAAAAGCTTAGGTTTGTCTCTGTTTAGACAAAACAGAACCATTAACATTTTTACCAGCTTACATTTTTAAGTTCTTGCCCTGTTAGAAGACTGTAGTGTACAGTCCTGGCATTTCCAGTCACGTCGCCACCGACAGGTCTTGGTGGTGCGTGGCGTTTGCTCAGCTGCTGCTGATCTAATGTTACACATGGACAGAAAAGTTGTATATAGTCTACAGTGAGAAAAGCTCTCCAAGGAGAATGTGCATTGCTTTTAAAGCGCCATCTCTATGAAGTCATTTGTAAGGAGATCTTAGTAAATCAATTTGGTAAAATTAAGATCCAGTCACATTTTTTTTAACAATGGATTTCACTCACTTAAAGTCACAAAGTTCTACATTTAAGAAGTATTTGTTTCTCGCTTCTCCAGAAACTGCACATTTTCCTGTTTCAAGACATCTTGGTGTTGACTCGACCTGTTACTCGAAACGAGCGTCACTCCTACCAGGTTTACCGGCAGCCCATCCCCGTCCAGGAGCTGGTCTTGGAAGACCTGCAGGATGGAGACGTGAGGATGGGAGGGTCCTTCCGAGGGGCTTTTGGCAACTCAGATAAAGGTACCAGTCACACTTTAAAATGGTTTCAATGATCATAAACTCAGAACCTAAATGATTTCAGCTTTAATAATTAAGAATCTGTCCCCAGACAACACACTAAACATGAAATGGGTTCTGTCATCGCGAGCTGGTCCACTCGCTGAGTCGTCAGGTGCTGTGGTGCTCTGACTCCCGCATGTGTACCTGATACACATGGGCACTGCCTCATACATACATGATACATAGGGCACTGCCTCCTAGATGTGCCTGCTGTGGGGAGACCAGCACCCATACTCATGTAGTCGGACCACATCTAGGAATAGCTTTCTAAGTCTATTTCCTTTTGTCAATGTTTATTTTTCTAGCTAAAAACATTTTCCGAGTTCGCTTCCAAGACCCCTGTCTGGGCCAGTCCCACACACTCCAAGCCAACGACGTGTTCCACAAGCAGCAGTGGTTCAGCTGCATCCGCAATGCCATCGCCCCTTTCCAGCAGGCCACTGGCCCCTCGGAGCTCCACCAGGAGTGCAGGGAGAACCCCACCACCACCAGCAACGCCAGGGCCCAGAGACAGGCATCCATGGTCTCTAGCATGACTCAGGGCAAAGCTGATGGAGACGCTGCTGAGTGTGGCGCCCCGGTGCACACAGCAGACCACACGACGGGCATGAAAGCACCCCGAGCCCAGACCAGCCT
This sequence comes from Bos javanicus, assembly GCF_032452875.1. Taxonomy (NCBI): domain Eukaryota; kingdom Metazoa; phylum Chordata; class Mammalia; order Artiodactyla; family Bovidae; genus Bos; species Bos javanicus. The sequence goes on along the minus strand of NC_083880.1, from coordinate 43,217,640 downwards.
CCGCAAAGCCAGGGACAGAGCCCAGGTCGGTGGCAAGCGGAAGGAGACCCTGGTATAAAGGAAGCTCTGGGCAACAGCTGCGAGAGACTTTATTTATGACGTTGTACAGTTTTTCTTTCTGTCCTGTGAGCACGGCAGCATTACTCAGTACCCGTCTCATGTCTTCTGTGTGTTTGGTTGGTTTTGGTTGTTGTTCTTTTATTTTTTTTAATGGCAGCTAAAGATACATATACAGATTACTGTTAAACTGCAGTTTGTTTGTTTTTTTCTTCTCAGATCATTTAGAACATGCAAACCTGGTATTTTTAATCAAATGAAATACTTAACAGGTATTTTCATTCTGCACTCATCATGACTTTTTAATACCAATTGTGATATTTACAGTATTTGCCAAAACTTAAAATTTTACAAATACCAGGATTTTACCAGTGTTTCTTTGATGAACTTTGCATGCAAAATTTGAAATTGTAACATTGGCATCTAAGATCTACTTGGAATATTTGTAATATTTCAAAATTTACATTGAAACATAAGTTCTTGGAAAACAAACCAAACTTAATCGGTTTTCCATTTTGCCAACTGGAATGCTTTTTATTAGTTTGTTTTTCACTCTACATTCCTCATTTTTCATTGATTTAACCTGCCGATTATTTAATTTTTTTTTTATTGTAAAGTAGTTTTTAGTCTTTCCTTTTTTTACTTTGATCCCTTTTCAAATTGGCACGTCTTTAAAGTATTTTTCTCCCTTGATTAAAAATGTGTGTATGTATGTATGTTTTTAAATCATATTAACTTTACCAAGTGAAATCAAGCCATACTGTTTTTGAGCCAATTAAGAAAATTGCGATTTTTAAAGTGTAGTGTTTCAGGGTGGTGGACACACATGAAATGACTCAGTGTGTTCTGAACTACTGAAAGAAAACCATCTTAAGGATTTCATGGAAAGTTAATATTCTCTGAAAAGCAAGAGGGAAGGCAATTGACTGGTAATAAGTATTTTAAAAAAAAAAAACAGAGGGAAAAAGAGTGTAGTTTTGTCTTAAAGTAAAAATGTCTGATTGTGTCAGACATTTCTGAGAAGAGATAGTAAAAGCTGAAGTCGAGAGTATGTAGTAAGTCGTAGAAGGCTTGGGGGATGTGAATGGTGTTTGCCTTGATTTACAGTACTTGCAAATAAGGGGTTTGAAAAGAAAAGGAAATGTGTTGAAAATTTGACCATATTAGATCCATTCTGGCAGATTTATTCGTAAGAGGGGAAAAGAGACTGGTGAGTGTTTTACTCTGAAAAGTTTCTGTTCAAATATAATCATTGTCTTGGACGGGGGAGGACTGAAAACCCATGTCGTGGAAGATTTGTCATGGTGACTGTTCCAGTAAACGTGGACTGTTATGTGAACTGTATCTGGCCAGTGGAAATGAAAACTGAAAAAGACTGTAAATAATTAATTCCAAATGATTTCTCTGTATAAATGAATTATACAATTAAAAAAAAAAAAAGTCACACCCATAATCACCTAAAGGTTTCCTGACTGGTGGATGTTTGCTGGACCTCTGCCAGAACATGCTGCTACAGCCAAGGAGGTGATGACAAGCCTCACAGAGGTTTTAGAAGGTCACAAATACGCCTTCGAAATGCATCAAAAAGAGAAAGATTAGGTCAAGTTTTTTGAATCTTATTAAACCAATTAGAACACACTCTAATCAGAAACAGCAGTTGAATTGAAGACAGCTGAACACCTGGCCACTTTCTGGATACAGTAGTCGAGCTATTAACAAAGGACCTTCATTAATCTAATTTCAGATTTTAATTTAGGTAACTCAGGTTTCTACCTCTGCAAACTCAAACCTAATAGTGTAGATTACACCAGTGGTTGTGATCGGAAATCGGCAAGATTTCTAATCGTTCCTAGAGATGTTGTAAGATACAGTTTCTTCCAGAGTTACCTTGATAAGCTTCCTAAGTTGTAGAAACAATGATGGTTCAGATGTTCTTAATCAAAAGATGTTTTATTGGAAACTATATAGCTCTCCTGGGATCACTCTAGGGCAGAAATAAGACCCAGAAACTGAGTAATTGTATAGAATGAACACCCTTCAGAAATTGCATCTGTATTTGAAAATCTCTGATTATTCCAGTAGTTCTCAAGCCTGTTTGGGCATGAGTCATGAGGGGTACTTTGAAAAAAAATGAAGATAACCGGGCCTCACCCCCAGCTCCCCTCCCCCAATTTCCACACCTGTTTCACTGAATCAGTGGGAGTGGGGTGGGGTACAGGGGTCCTAATTTATACTTGTCAACACTCCCCCTGGTAATTCTGATACAGAGAATTCCACAAGTCAGCTCTTAGTCATCACTGATCCAGCAGGTATGTAGGTAGTAGTGACATATATCTACTTAACCTGCTTCTCAGTTTGCCTTTAAACTCTTCACAGAGTCTGAGTTAAATATATACAAGCAGAATACTCAAAACACTGTGTTTGTCTGTTTTGAGCAAAGAGTGGTCTTTCTGAACCCAGGGCTCGATCTGGTTGTGTGCACACAGGTGGGAGGGGAGGTACGGGCGCCTGGGTGAATTGTCAGCCAGTGGGGCACCATTGTCACGAAGTCGCCTTTGAATCGATTAAGACGGGCATCTCCTTGGCTGATCCAGGTCAGTCTTGTGCTGACTTAGCTCTCCTGTACGCTTAGTGCTTGAGCGAACGTGCACACCTAGCCCAGTGCTTGGTTTTCTGTACATATGCCTAACGCTACTGTGACTGAGTTCATTTTACAACCATCAGCAGATGCCTGGCCTGGGCCGCCATGATTCAGTCTTGGTGACTGATGCAGACCCGCGTGGGCATCTCTGGTTCTCTTCCTCATCAGAACTGCCAGTCCCTCGAGGAGACACTCACTGGTGGATGGGTGGTATTGTCTATTAGGGTTACACGACCTAGAGGTAAAAGTAGCTGATAATATCCTGCAAACCTGGGCTTTTCTTAATCAGCGTTAAAGAACACTCTAGAAAGAATCGCATCCCTTTGTCCAGTGAAGCCAGTTCCCATGAGAGGAGTATCCTAGAAAAGAAAATCTCCCTCAATCCTAGATCAGAGACCTTCCCAGATCAGAAGGGCTTGGAGTTTTGCCTGCATAAGTGAGGAATTCCAGAACAAACTGCAAGTCTTCGGACTTACCAGGTACAGTTGTTTCCTCAGATCCAGTGTCCATAGTCCTATGTATCATAAGGCTTTGAGACAATGGACACGTTCACTAAGATAATGAGTGTTTAAACCCAGAGCTGCAAAGTAATTCCGTAAGAAGAAAACACCACTTTTTAAACGCCCTTTGGAGTATCTCAGAAAACCCAACTCCTTTGAAAACTGATAATCATTTATTCTGCCCTTTCCTCCACAAACCATATCTCAGGGTAACTAGCTGACGAAGGGAATGTTTTCTTTAGAGCAGTGGCCCAGCTAATCAGTGAAGAAGGCAGGATAGAATAGCACCGTTTTGTAAGCCCTCATGACCTGATGGATCCAGATGTCAACCATTAATAAAGACCACCATACCTCCAGACAAGGCGCCCACCCACCACCTAAGCAGTCTTGCCAAGAAAGTCAGCCTGAGTTCAATCTGCAAGAAGTTAAGACAAATGAGTTCGTTCAGCAAAGTAAAATTAATTCAAAGAGAAAGATGGAGGAATCCTACACCTAAGAGATATATCAAACCATTGTGATGTTTGTATGGACTTGTTTGGATCCTAAATCGAGCAAATTGTTTTTTAAATAAGACAATCCAAAATATCCAGAATTGACTGGGTAAAGTGCACAAGATAAGGTTGTATTTTTATCTTTGACAGAAGTACTATGATTGCAGTCTCCCTAGAGAGACACACTGAAATCTTTATGGATAAAAATCACATGAGGTCTGAGATTTCCTTCAAAATTATAGGGCAAGAGCATAGTTAGGGATAAAAAGGAAACCACATAAGTTGAGAATTGCTGAAGCAAGATGAGGCATCATGAGAATTTATACTCTGCATATCTCTTTGAAGAGATGTTTGAAATTTTTCATTAAAAGTGCAAAAGTTAAAAAGAATGAAATTCCAGGATTGTATCCAAGTCCTTAATGTCTTAACCCCCTCTGAACCCCCAGGCTTCACTTTTCATAATAAAGGCAGAATGTTCATCAAATATGGATGGTCTACTGTCTACCCTCTCAGAGACACACAAACCTGCCTCAACGACTCGACATCCGTGTCCTATGTTACCGTTTGGCAACAGGATCAGAAAAATCTGGATTCTGGTTCAATCCACACAGCCTTTTCCTCTATTTTTCTTCCCATTTGCCTTTCCTTTCCCTCTCCATCAGTGGCTTCCTTCGCCTGCCCTCTTTCCCAGACACACGGACATGGGTTCCCCCTGGAGCTAAGCCAGTGAGAAACCAGGTGTTTCCAGGTCCCCCAGGGAAGCTTCTCCACGCAGCCCGACCCTGAGACCTTCCAGCAAGGTGGTTTAGTCACTAAGCCATGTCCGACTGTTGTGACTCCATGGAATGTAGCCTGCCAGGCTTCTCTGTCCATGGGATTCTCCAGGCAAGAATACGGGAGTGGGTTGCCATTTCCTTCTCCAGGGAATCTTCCCAACCCAGGGATCAAACACTGGTCTCCTGCATTGGCAGGCAGATTCTTTACCAACTGAGCTACAAGGGAAGCTTCCAGCAAGGACCAGATAGTAAACCACCTCCCTGCCTCTTAAGACGCTCATGTCCATACAAAAACTTGCACATGGGTGCTTTTTCACAGTGACTTTATTCATAATTGCCAAAGCTTGAAAACAACCAAAGTGTCCTTCAGTAGGTGATGGATAAATGAACTACAGGGCATCCAGATGGGAATATTATTACATGCTAAAATAAGCGAGCTGTCAAGTCATGAAGACATGGGGGAAACAAAGGCTACACGCTATATGATTGCAACTAGTTTGATGTCACGGAAAAGGCAAGATATGCCAAGGATAAAAAGGTCTGATTTTGAGGGATTGTGGCGAGGGAGGGATGAACAGGTGGAGAACAGAGAGTTTTTAGGGCAGTGAAACTTCTCTGTATGATACTGTATTGATGTATAATATACGTGTCATTATTTGTTTGGCCAAACCCACAGGACACACACCACCTACAGTGACCCCTGATGTCAACTGTGGACTCTGGGTCATAATGACATGTCCATGTGGGGTCATCAGTTGTAACACAAGTACCAACCGGTGGAGATGATGACGGGGAAGCCACGGGTGTGAGGGAGGAGGAATATTGAAATGTCACACTTTCCACCTAGTTTAGCTGTGAACCTAAAGCTGCTCTTAGAAGTCTATCTTTTAAGAGAAAGGAAAAACATTACCCAGACCCAGGAGCACACATCCTTCAAGGATGGTCTGCAGAGATCAGAACACAAGAGTGTGCATGCTCTACAAACATGGCCAGCAGTTACCCAACACAGTGACCCAGAGACCAGGCCTCAGGCTTTCATCCCAGCCCCAACCTACCCAGGGCAGCCACTCCTGAAGGGCCAGCATCTACGACAGGCATGCGTCCTGGGCCTGCCCCACAGTCTGGGTGGGAGGGGCCCCAAACTGCCTTCTGTCCAACCCCATGGACTCTGGGCTGGAGAAGCCTGTGTTTCAGCTGAGCTAGGGTGGACCAGCCCCAGGCAGAGACCGCTGCCTCTCTCCCATCTCCTCTGCGCTCGAGGATGGAGGACCGTGGGGGGCTCCCACTCTGGCCCCTCCCCAGCGGGGCTCTATGATGGGATCCGGAAGCAGCAGGCTTCCTCCCATGGTTGGAGTAGCTCTCTCCCCTCTGGCTTCTCCGGCTACAGCTGTGGGTTGAACGTGACTGGAGAAGCTGGAAACTGCCCCAGGGCTGGAAAAGAGGCTGTTATCTGCCAGCATGCAGCTTTGCCAACATGAGCTCGTCTTCCCGCCAGGCTCCATCTCCAGGTGTGATGCTCAGCTCTCAGCTTCTCACCCACCTGCCAGAGAAAAACATGAAAGCTGTGATAACTGGGGGAGGGGCAGGAAGCAGATGGGCAGAAGGCACCCCCAAGGTTGACTCTGCAGAGTTGGGGGCGCCCTCACCCCTGCTTTCTTACCACTCCACCACCGTGTTTTCAGGGCCCTGCTGAGCCTCAGGACAGGAGGGGGCTGCCCAGAGTCTCTGCCCAAAGGAAAGTGCGGCCTGAGACAAGAGGGTATGAAGCCCACATGGGACAAACCTCACAAACCACAGGGGTCAGTGAATAGCCAGCGGTGACTTTTTCATAGCATCAGAGGTGCCCGCATCTCACAGGGAGCAGCACAGCTTTGGGGGCACAGTAGGCCCGGGTCAGGCAAGTCCTCTCAGACCTCCGTGTGGCTGATCCCAGCAGGCAGCGTGCTTTTCCAAAACAAGGGAAAGAGACCCACAGGCGTGTCAGTACACACTCCAGGACCGCGTCTAAGCAACTGGGCAGAGTCCCTGGAACCTGACGTGCTGCGTGCCTGCGGGGTAGGGGCGTGTAGGCGATCTTTTCCACAAGTGGAAACTATTTCAGCAGCCATGCTCCAGCGCTAACACAGCCAGGTCCTCCAGGGCAGGAGCTCCCGACTTTCCAGTCACTTTCTTTGTTGCAGGAACAGACTAGCAAGGGCAGATGCTGGCATCTGTCTGCTGATCAGCATGGGTCCAAAGGGTGCGGAATGAGGTTCTTCAGTCAGAGCCATGGAAAGTGACACCCTGACCTGCAATGCCCCGCACCCTGAGCAGCCAGGCAGGCTCCCTGACCTGGGAGAGTGCTCCTCCCTCCCTCCTTCCCTCCCCCTCTCCCCTTCCCCCTCCCCTTTCCCCTCCCTCCCTCTTTCCCCATCCCCCTCCCTCCCTCCCTCTTTTCCCCTCCCCCTCCCTCTTTCCTCCTTCCCCCTCCTCCCCCATCCCCCTCTTCCCTCTTTGTCCTCCCTCCACTTCCACACTTACCCCTCCCCCCTCCCCTCCCTCTTTTCCTTCCCCTCCCTCCCTCTCTTTCTCCTTCCCCCTCCCCACTTTCCTCCTTCTCCCTCCCTTCCCCTTTCCGTCTCCCTCCTCCCTTTTCCCCTCCCCACTTCCTCCTCCCTCCTCCCCTCTCCCCTCCCTTCCTTCCTCCCCACCCCTTTCTCCCCCTCCCTCTCCATTCCCCCTCTTCCCTCCTTCTCCTCCCTCCACTTCCACACATTCCCCCTCCCCCTCTTTCCCCCTCCCTCTCCCTCCTACCTATCCTCAACCAGGCTCCTCTTTACCTGGGTGCACCGCAACCCAAAACACTGAGACACCAAGGTCTGCAGCAAAGAGAGGGTCCATCAGCAGGGCCACCAAGCAAGGAGATGGGAAAACAAACCCCAAATCCGGTTCCCCTCAGGCAAGGGGCTTATGTGTTTATGGGATGAAGACTGAAGAAGCAGGTCGTCTGAGACACGGGACCGTGGGGAAAGGTGATAGAAAAGGGTGTCCCGGTCATCGCTTTGTGCAGGCATAGCTCAGCAACAGGCCTTTGCATGTTCGCACACTCAGTTGAAAGGTCAGTGGTCCCAGCCAGTCTCAACCAGCTCAGCTCAAACTGGACACCGCTGACTCTTGCGCAGCTGAACTAGACACAGCTGACTCCAGCTTTCTGGAAAATAACCGGAGCAAACGTCTTATTGTTTAGGCGCCTTGCAGCCTGGAGGATGAGCCAGACATCTGCAGCAACAATTAAAAGCACCTTGATGAGTAAAGGCAGGTGCGATGGGTTTAACTAATCCTTGGTTTCAATCCCTCAGACCCAGCCAGGCCCCACCTGTTCCAGGCTGCGCCTCCAAGGCCCCATTGACCCATCCCCCCGCTAGTCCCCCCAGGGATCTGTTGCTGCCCCCGCGACACTGAGCACTTCCCACCGTCAGCATCACCTTCTCTACTGGTCTGTAAGGTTACTGTCCTTTGCGTCCTTACCACCAGTTCTCCTGACACAGAAAAAGTGCTCAGACGTATCTGCTGAATGAACCAGAAAAGCCACAATATCTTGGCTCAGCCTTAGCGAGAGTCAAGGTACCAGATGGAAGCTGGCCCATGCAGACCCTCAGTGCTGTAAGGGCCCTATGGCAGCCAGGCCTGCCATGAGCCGCCATCCTGGAGTTCAGACCTTCTCCCGCCCCCTCCTGGAGTGCCTCAGCGCTGGCCTGCATGACCAACAGAATAAGATGGAGCTGAAAGCTCATGACTCTGAAGCCCCTCTGCTGTGCTCGGTCCTGGAGGGAGCCAGACACCAGGCTGTAAGGACACTCACGCTGGTGTGTGGACAGGCCCCCAGGCAGAGGAACTGAGTCCTCGCGCCCACAGTCAGCACCAGCTTGCCCAGAGCGTGAGGGGGCCCCTGAGCAGGGGAGGAAACCTTGAGTCCCAAGCCAAGCCTTCAGATGCTGTAACCTCAGCCACCATCTTCTTTTTAAATTTTTATTTATTTTGCTGCACTGGGTCTTGGCATGTGGGATCTAGTTCCCTGACTGGGGATTGAACCCAGGCCCTCTTGCATTGGGAGCGTGGAGTCTTAGCCACTGGACGTCCCAGCCACTGGCAACCTCATCAAAGACACTGGGCCAGAACTAGCTACTAGCTACTTTGCTCCTGGAGAAACTGAAATTAGGGCTTCACAGGTGGCACTGGTGGTAAAGAACCTGCCTGCCAGTGCTGGAGATGTAAGAGGTGCGGGTTCACTCCCTGAGTTGGGAAGCTCCCCTGGAAGAGGGCATGGCAACCCACTCCAGTGTTCTTGCCTGCAGAATCCCATGGACAGTGGAGCCTGGTGGGCTACAGTCCATGGAGTCGCAGTCAGACACAACTGAAGAGAATTAGCATACATGCACTCATGTTTACTAAGGTTTTGAAACCAAAGGAAATTGTTAAATCCATTACACCTGTACCTGTCCTCATTTTATCAAGCTTGCTTTCACTGCCGTCACAAAAGGCTTGCGTGTCCTCCACACGTCACTGAGCACAAACAATAAGATGTTTGCCCAAGTTGTTTTCTAAGAATTTGGAGTTAGTTGTGTCTGGTTCAGGCTGGTTGGGACCACCAAGCCTCCCAATGGGCAAGCACGAGTGTCCGCCTAGTGACCTTTGAGACATCGGGGACCAAAAGGCTACCTTCAGAAGCTGCTAACTGCTCCATCTACTGAACAAGTGTCCTGTGGAAAACCCACAGCTTAGTCAAGGCCTGCTCAGAACAACAGTGAAACTCACCTTTTATTTCCCATCACCTTTCCCTTCTCCCCACACCTCAGACCACGCTGCGTCCTTACCCTGTGAATACCCCAGCCCCTCACCTTTAGGGAGGTAGAGTTCAGGCAGGGTTGTTCTCCCTTTTCATGTCCTGGGGCTTGGACCAAAGCAGAGGGAGCAAAAAATAAACCTCAGGGAGAGAAACCAAGGCCACTCTCCCAGGGCAGCAAACAGGGGAGTAGGTCACAAACATGCACTGTGGCCTGAGGCCTGCCGCCCTCTGCCCCTAAATCCTGCGTCCCACTGGCCCAGGCCCACAAGCTGACCTTGAACAGCCCACTCTTACTCAATCTCTTGACTTTACAACGGAGGATAGACTTGTCCTCAGAGTTGGGTGGAAACCTGCAGGTCACGAGGCAGAAAGTGGTTCATGGTGCTTGTGCGGATGAGCAAAAACACAAGTTTTTAGACCTCCAAAAGTTTCTGAAAAACTTTGCAAAGAATCAGAAGTTTTGGAAGCTATGCTTTTAAAGGGTCCCCCTGTGGCTGTGGCCAGATATTGGCCTCTGGCTTGAGTCCCAAGCTCCCCCGGTGCTTGAGGACGGGGCAGGCGGTGACCATGCTGGGGCCCTCCCCAGGGCAACAGAGCCTGCCCCTGCAGAGGAGCGAGGTCCAGGGTCCTCTGCCCTCAGCTGTTCCCGCCCCCACCTCAGCCGTCCCACTGGAGGAGTTTCTGACCTTTTCTCCTACATCATCACTGTTTCTACCCCCAGTCTCTCTCGTTCTCCAGGGCACTAATGCCCCATCTTTCCCTCCTGGGACTCTGGTCAAGCCCACCTCTCCTGTGGCCTCCGCCAGTCTTCAGGACAATGAAAGGCTTGGGCGCATGGATATCTCCAGAGGCCGGGTCATTTAGAACCAACATCACAATTCTCTGGTGTTTTTGAACCATTCACTACCTGCTGTTCTTTACTCCACACATACTGCACTCAGTAAATGTATTTTAAAGGCCATGATTATAAGTGGAAAACCAGCTTTCCTCACTATAAATAGAAGCAAACACTAACAATCAGCGTCCTGAAAACAAAACACCAGGAGATAAGTCCTGCCCGGGACACTCCCCCTCGGAGGGGGAGGCCAGCTCTCTCCTTGGCTATCTCTGTCAGGTTAAGTCCTCACACCACCTCGGGCACCATCAGGCCCAAACTTTGGTCAGCAATGGACTTCCTTTCAGATCTACCAGTTTAGGACTCCCCTGGAGGTTCAGGGGTTAAGACTCCATGCTTCCACTGCAGGGGGCACAAGTTCAACCACTGGTTGGGGAACTAAGATCCTGAACGTGGAGCAGCCAAAAAATTTTAAAAAAAAAAAACAGAAACAGATTTACTGGTTTAATTATTTTTCTGTTTCTTTCTCCCCTCTCTTTCCCCCATAAAAATCATAATGTACACGTAAGTACAATCCTCTGGTCCGAAAGTATGTGCTGAAAAAGTCTATTTTTTTCTTTCTTCGCCAGCACCAGCCCACAGAGCCAGACACCAGCATTGTCCGGGGAGCAATAATGGCTGTGTTTCCAGCATCCCTGCCCACTGGCCCTGACAGATACCGCAGTGGTTCCTGCCAGGAAATTCCCTGCCACGTGAAAACCCAGAGGAGGAAGCGGAGCCCCATGGACCTCTCAGGCTCCACCCAGAGTTGCAGGAGTAAAACAAGCCCATCATCTCGGGCCCGGGCATCCACAGGGACCTGGGAGCCTGTGACAAGACACACACACCCCCCGGCCTCAGGCGGCCGCCTCTGTGCTTACTCTACCATGTCTGAGGTGGTTTGGGCCCTGTGTACCACTTGATAGAGCCCTCAGGGGAAAAGTATTGCCACCTCCATTTTGCAAACAAGAAAACCAGGGCCAAGATCTAACTCGAGGTCAGCACCAAGGTCAGCTTCACTCCTTCCGAGGCCACTGGCAAAGTGAGCCTGGGCATCTGAGGGGAGATCCTGGTACCCCCAGCCCACCCTCCCATCCACGGTCTTCCCTGGGCTCTTCTCCTGGTGACCAGGCGCCTCGTCCAGCCTTCTTTCCCCTCAAGGACCGTGACCCCCGTCATCGACTGGGCCATCGCCCCAGAGGGCAGCTGAGCCCTGGCTACAGGGCTGGGTCCTCATATCAAGGATCACCTGCCGCCCAACCCCCTGCTGGGGCAGACAGGGTCGGGGGGAGGGAGGGGCGGGGCTCAGCAGCAAGGGGCGAGGGATGGGTGAAGATCCCCCAGACTCGGGCAGGGTCTCCACTGTGCTCTTTCCCAGCCTTCTCCAAGACCAGGCGGACTCAGGACAACTGGCCCATCATCCTTACAGGCAGCAGGCAGAGCGAGTGAGGCTCAGGTCAGAACCTGAGTCCCGCCCGACCCCTGGCTTTCACCCCCAGGGCCTGGGACCCTCCTCCTTCCTCCCCCGCTGGCCTTGCCATAGAGGGTCTTGGAGAACCTCACATCAGTGCTTCCCAACTTTTCTCCCCCAAGGACCCCTGTTATTCCCCAAATGGTGTTCTCACCGAACAAACCGCAAGTGCTGCATCATCTGTTTTCCACGTGTGGTCAGGGATGGGCGGCCACCCGGACGCATGCCCAGGCAGCGGAAGAACCTCCCTGACTCCGCCCTCAGGAGCTTGGGAGCCTCAACACACGTTTGTGAGCAACTGCTAGAAACTCGCATTGCCCACAACCCACGTGGTCTTCGAAGCCCCCAACACTGAGAGACCCACTGAAACGTCCTGTCCAACCATCTCTGCCCCCGGCAGGATGAATCCCCCATCTCGGTGGGGGAGGAGTGCTCCAGTGGGCACCCCCTCTTCCAGCTCTCATCTGTGCCCAGGTTTGTCCCCAGCACAGGGAGCTTTCAAAGTGGGCACTCTCTTTCGTCACCAGGGCTGGAGAGCACTCTACCCAGAAATATGTTGAAGGGAGGGAAGGATGGGAAGATGAAGTCAGAAAGGAATCTGAGCTTCAGCAAAAGCCCGGCTCTCCCGGGGAGAACTCGCTCCTGTTTGCATACTCGGGGCAGCTCCGTCTCCTCCTGCGGCTCCTGTGACCACCCCCTCCCATCCTCAGACCCGGCTCAAGGAAACACTGTGGAAGGAATGAATGAGCAGGTAAGCATCATCGGCACCCACGTGGGTACCCACGGCTCTGGATGCAGGAAAACTCAGTTTGCCAAGAGCACCTGCAACCCCCTCCCCAGATCTGACTCCCATCTGGGTCCCAGGTCAGCCAGGCAGAAAGACCAGGGATCCAGGCTTGGCTCTGGGGGGCAAAGCAGGTGCAGGGGGCTGCGAGTCAACCGGGAGAGCACCGTCAGCTCCCAAAGTGACTCAGACTTGACTTGGGCGACAGCGGCCTCTAGCCTGAGCCGTGCTCACCACCCCAATTCTCCCAGCGCACTGCCCCCTGACCAGCGGGGCGGAGGAGGCCCAGGTCATCAGGCAGAACTGTGGCTTTGGAGGCAAGTAAGTGCTTCTTTCTCTTCTCACTTTCTCACCTCGGCCACCAAGCACCTGGGAGCATGAAGCAGAGGGCAAAGCCAGGGACCCCAGAACATCAAGGACCCCCCCGACCAACTGTGGGTTCAGAACATTGTGGGGGCCACATGTAACCTTTTCCGAAGCTCTCCAGGTACTTTAATTGGCAGCCAGCACTCAATATATCACAGCTATATATAAGTACACTCTGCTATATTTAAGATGGATAACCAGCAAGGACCTGCTGTACAGCTCAGGGAACTCTGCTCAGTGTTAGGTAGCAGCCTGGATGGGAGGGGAGTTTGGGGGAGAATAGATACATGTGTATGTATGTCTGAGTCCCTCTCTGTTCAGCTGAAACTATCACAACATCGTTAACTGGCTATTCTGCAATACAAAATAAAAAGGCTAAATTTAAAAAAAAAATTAAAAGGAATCATGGCTTATAGCAAAGGCGGGCTCAGGCTGGACTGGCAGGGATGATGTGGAAATTTCCTGCCGTGCCCTGGGATGGGGCCATCTAGGCGGGAAAGAGACCCAAGTGCCAGAGATAGCAAACAGATGCAGGTGAGCAAGAAGGAGCTTGCAGAGGCACAGGCCTTTTCCCAGGTTGCAGTAACATGGAGCGGAGCATGGGAGGAGCGGATGAGGTCATCTATGCTGGGCGATGCCAGGAGGGAGGAGGCAGGCCCTGGCTTCTCAGATGCAGGGCTGTGCCCTCTGGACTGTGACCATCTAGCAAAATCTGGGTGAAGGGGCCATGTTCATGACCTCAAAGCTCAGAACCTGGGTGGGGTGACAGAGCAAATGGGGCTGGATAATTAATCTAGAGGGTTTCTGAGGACCTGGAGCACAGCTGAATCTGTTGAGAACCTATTCTTCCCAACTTTGCGGGGGAAGAGAGGAGCATCGATCTGAGGTCTTATCAGCTGGAACCAGTGGCCTGACGTCCAGATCATCATCTGTCCTGCCAGTTACCTGCGCAGGGATCTCCTACTTCCGTCCTCCACCGAGTGATGGTTAATTCTGTGTGTCATATTGGCGGGGCTAAGAGATGCCCCAAGAGCTGCAGGAGCCGTGTTTCTGGGTGCAGGTGGGAGGGGTGTGTACAGCAGTGATACGAATTCGACCTGATTCAGCAGATTTCCCTTCCCAGTGCCGGGAGGCAAGGGGGGTCATCGCCCAATCCATTGAGGGTCCAAGCAGAACGAAAAGGCAGGGGAAGGGCGAGTTCACTCCCTGCTTTGAGCCAAGACCTCCGCCTTCCCCCGCCCTTGGACAGGGGTCTCCTGGTTTGAGCCTTCAGGCTGACATCAGGGTGTACCCCGTCAGCCCCTTGAAGCCTAGCCTTCAGGTCTGGACTGAACTCTCCTGGGCCTCCACCCACAGGGAGCAGATCCTGGGGCTTTGCCTCCATAATGCATGAGCCAGTTCCCGTAACAAACCTCTCTGTGTCTCTACAGACCCTGTTGTTGTTCAGTCGCTCAGTTGTGTCCAACTCTTTGTGACCCCATGGACTGCAGCACACCAGGCTCCCCTGTCCTTCGCAGACACAACTTAGCGACTGAACAACAACAAAAAGCATAATTCGTTAAAATTAATACTTCGAAGGATTTGGGGGAATTTTTGCTTTAGTTGTGTGTCCCACTCTTTGTGACTTCAATGGACTGCAGCACACCAGGTTCCCCTGTCCTTCACAGACAAGACTTAGTGACTGAACAACAAAAAGCATAATTCATTAATATTATTACCTCGAAGGATTGGGGGGAATTTTTGCTTTAGTTGAAATTAGTTTTGTTTTCGCCAAAGTGGTTTCACCCCAGCCAGTTCCCACAGATGTGTCAGTTTAGTTCTGGTCAGCCAAATGTCAGTTTTGTGTGTGACACATTTCAGACATGAGCAATTATCAAATACTTAAAACATATGCAAAATAGCGCTTTGATGGAGGCAGTTAACAAATCTGTAAATTGAAAGGAGTATTGAAGCAGCAGTCTGTTTTGAAAATCTATTCAAGAGAAACCCACCCCATCCATCTACAATTCTTAAGGCCAAGGGTTTAGCTACTCCACCTTGAAAGGAATCGGTTCCCTTCCCCAATATACTAAAAAAGAAAGAAAGACTCAGAGACTGTTCATCTCTGTCAGGTTATGGTTCAATGTTGACGTGAACTGACAGCAACAAAACCAATTTCCAAGCCACAAACTAAAAACTAAAATATCTAACTGAACAAAGAAAACCAGAGAAATATTCAGAAACTGCTCAGAGCATCTTATCCAGTGTGAATCTCTGTAATCCTTAGTGTCCTTAGAGATAATTGTTTGGTAAATTGGGGGTGAACAGCAAGTTGACGTTTTGCAGAACTAGTCTTAGCAAGTGGACTTTCAGAGAAATGGCTTTTGGAGGCCCAGGTTTCCTGATCTGACCTACAGCCAGGAACTTCCAGCTGGCTCTGCCGTTCCCCTGGGGTCGAGACTGAGTGGGGCTGCTTCTGAGGGGAGTAGGTAACCTGGGGTCCCCACTCCAAGGTCATTCAGGCCCCCTGGAGCCAATGTGAAGCCATTTCTGTGCCCCCTGCAGTGTCAGGTGGAAGGAGAAAGGCACTCAAATGCAGGCCCACAGCTTTGAGAGGCTGGTCCAGCCTTGGTCCCCACCAGCCCACCCAGAAGACCCCTCCCCAGGGCTACTTCCTCCAGGGGCGGGGCTGCAGGAATCTCCATGGAAATCAACTGTGCCGATGGAGTCCTGAGGTCCCTCCAGGTCCGTCTCTCATCAGAGCCCTGAAACAAGTCACTTCCTCTCCCAGACTCACGATTCCCTCTCTGTTCCCGGGACAACAGATGAAGAGAAACTGCTGCGGCTTTCTTCCTGCCTTGTGGCCCCAGCAAGCCCTCTTCAGCAACAGCTCAGCAGGGATGAGCCTCAAAGTTCTCACACCAGCCAGAGGCTGCTGGTGGCTTCATCTCTCTCTTTCCCTCTGCGAGCTCTAACTATTCATGAACTGCTTGCATTGTTCTCAGTATAACATCTTTACACACACAGATATGGAGAGTAAAATAGCATCCATGTATTAGTATCCTGGGCTTGCCCTGTGACTCAGCAGTTAAGAATCTGCCTGCCAACACAGAAGATGCAGGAGACCCGGGATCAATCCCTGGGTCAGGAAGATCTGGAGGAGGGCATGGCAACAGTATTCTTACCTGGAGAATCCCTTGGACAGAGGAGACTGGGAAGGCTACAGTCCATGGGGTCACAGAGTCACACACAACTGAAGTGACTAAACACACATGTACATTAGCATCTTAGCACCAGCCGGCCTAGGGAACCAAGTGCTTCCGGGTTCCCTCCTCCATCTCCTCCTCTTTCCTCCCCTCCTCCTCCCTACCCTTCTCCTCCTCCCCTCCTCCCCCGCCACAATCCTAGAGTCTGCTCTTCCCAGGTATGAGCCTCATACTTCTTCAAAGACAGAAGAATCATTTTTTTTAAAGGGAAGAAGATCAGGGTTTTTTGTTTTTTTATTTTATTTTATCTTTAAACTTTACAATATTGTATTAGTTTTGCCAAATATCGAAATGAATCCGCCACAGGTATACCTGTGTTCCCCATCCTGAACCCTCCTCCCTCCTCCCTCCCCATACCCTCCCTCTGGGTCATCCCAGTGCACCAGCCCCAAACATCCAGCATCGTGCATCAAACCTGGACTGGCGACTCGTTTTATACATGATATTATACATGTTTCAATGCCCTTCTCCCAAATCTCCCCACCCTCTCCCTCTCCCACAGAGTCCATAAGACTGATCTATACATCAGTGTCTCTTTTGCTGTCTCGTACACAGGGTTATTGTTACCATCTTTCTAAATTCCATATATATGCGTTAGTATACTGTATTGGTGTTTTTCTTTCTGGCTTACTTCACTCTGTATAATAGGTTCCAGTTTCATCCATCTTATTAGAACTGATTCAAATGAATTCTTTTTAATGGCTGAGTAATACTCCATTGTGTATATGTACCACAGCTTTCTTATCCATTCATCTGCTGATGGACATCTAGGTTGCTTCCATGTCCTGGCTATTAGAAACAGTGCTGCGATGAACATTGGGGTACACGTGTCTCTTTCCCTTCTGGTTTCCTCAGTGTGTATGCCCAGCAGTGGGATTGCTGGATCCTAAGGCAGTTCTATTTCCAGTTTTTTAAGGAATCTCCACATTGTTCTCCATAGTGGCTGTACTAGTTTTTATTCCCACCAACAGTGTAAGAGAGTTCCCTTTTCTCCACACCCTCTCCAGCATTTATTGCTTGTAGACTTTTGGATCACAGCCATTCTGACTGGTGTGAAATGGTACCTCATAGTGGTTTTGATTTGCATTTCTCTGATAATGAGTGATGTTGAGCATCTTTTCATGTGTTTGTTAGCCATCTGTATGTCTTCTTTGGAGAAATGTCTATTTAGTTCTTTGGCCCATTTTTTGATTGGGTCATTTATTTTTCTGGAGTTGACCTGTAGGAGTTGCTTGTATATTTTTGAGATTAGTTGTTTGTCAGTTGCTTCATTTGCTATTATTTTCTCCAATTCTGAAGGCTGTCTTTTCACCTTGCTAATAGTTTCCTTTGTTGTGCAGAAGCTTTTAAGTTTAATTAGGTCCCATTTGTTTATTTTTGCTTTTATTTCCAATATTCTGGGAGGTGGGTCATAGAGGATCCTGCTGTGATGTATGTCAGAGAGTGTTTTGCCTATGTTCTCCTCTAGGAGTTTTATAGTTTCTGGTCTTACGTTGAGATCTTTAATCCATTTTGAGTTTATTTTTGTGTATGGTGTTAGAAAGTGTTCTAGTTTCATTCTTTTACAAGTGGTTGACCAGTTTTCCCAGCACCACTTGTTAAAGAGATTGTCTTTAATCTATTGTATATTCTTGCCTCCTTTGTCAAAGATAAGGTGTCCATATGTGCGTGGATTTATCTCTGGGCTTTCTATTTTGTTCCATTGATCAAAATTTCTGTCTTTGTGCCAGTACCATACTGTCTTGATAACTGTGGCTTTGTAATAGAGCCTGAGAAGATCAGTTTTATGTACCACAAGCTGGAGCTGTTCTTCTCAGAGGTTGGGGCCTCACAGGACAGTAAGATGTCAAAATTAACATGGGATTCCCCATGTTTCAAAGGAAGTACGTGAAAGGGAAAAAAAAAAAAAAACCATCTGCCATGGGAGTCATTTCATTAAAGAAAGGACATTTGAACTATAGAAAGAGCATGTTCTCAGAACTTTAAAAACTGAATACATCAAGTTCATCCAAACATCTTTATTTTCCTTGTTTCCATGCAGAGCCTGGAGCCCTTCGCCTTGGACCAGCTTGGCATTTAAGAATCTCTCATTTAGAAACTCACCTTCTGTGACCTGCGTCCCTAAGAGAATGGGGACTTTCTGGGGGAGTCCACCCCCATCCTGGACGCCCCACCCCTGAAATCTCAGGAGGAGGGAGCAGCCTCCGCCCCCTTCCTCATCTCCCTCTTGTCTCCACCAGACGCCACACCCGATCCCACCCTGGGAACCCTCAGGGACCAGAGCTCCTGCCTGTCTTCTCTGTCTTCCTCCCCCTCTAGCCCAGGCCTGAGCAGGGGGCTTCAGGGAGACCCCGAGGACAGGGCTAGGATGGACCGTGCAGTGGGTGTGATGTCACGGGGCCCAGTGACCCACTGAAAATATCCCCAAATGGAAACACTTAATCGGTGCTACAGCACACCTTGATGGTCTGGCCCCACCCCCTCTGCACGGGTACACTGCTCTGTCATTCGCCCTCGAACAGGAATAGGGGAGGGTAAAGGGCTGGGCAGGTGTTTTGCTATAGCCCTCCAGGTAAGCAGATTCTGTCCGTCTCCACCCTGCACTGAGAACCTCTGCCTTGGCTCTGGCCAGAATGGTTTTTAGAAACTACACAGCAACACTGCAAAAACCCAGGTTCCAATGGCACCTCAGCTTGACATCAGGGGGTGGAAGGGGGGATGCTCCTCCCATCTCTGACTTCTGGCCTCTCCCCAGCTCCTCTGTGGGCGCACGCACACCCAGGGAGCTGCTTCAGAGCCCCAACCCCAAAGGGGCCCCGAAGGGCTGGAGCCGAAGGGTTTAGGGGCACCTTCCTCCCTGAGCCTGAGCTAGGATCTGATGGGAAATACCGCCCACCCCTCAAGTGTGATCCCCTCCCATTACCCCATCACAGCATCTCTGGTCCTTCCCACGTCTTGACCATCCCGCCCTCCTTCAGGTAAGGCAGGGCTGGTCCTCCAGGGCTCCCAACTTGGCTCTATTAGTCCCCATATCTCAAATGCAGGACATACACACACACAGAGTTTTCTTTCAGATGGCTACATGCAAAGGGCAATAAATATCACCAGAGGGGCAGGCGTGTCCCACCCCTGGTCCAGACTCTGGCCCCAGGTTCTGACTGGAGCTCAGGCAGACACTCGAGTCCCGTCTGCCCCATCCCACTCATAGCACTCCCCCCACCCTCCTCAACCACGGGCATCAAAGAGGGGCCTCCTGGAGTCCTGCTGCTGCTGCTGCTAAGTCGCTTCAGTCGTGTCTGACTTTGTGTGACCCCATAGACGGCAGCCCACCAGGCTCCCCCCATCCCTGGGATTCTCCAGGCAAGAACACTGGAGTGGGTTGCCATTTCCTTCTCCAATGCATGAAAGTGAAAGTGAAAGTGAAGTCGCTCAGTTGTGTCTGACTCTTCGAGACCCCATGGACTGCAGCCTACCAAGCTCCTCCATCCATGGGATTTTCCAGGCAAGAATACCTGAGTGGGGTGCCATTGCCTTCTCTGCCTGGAGTCCTAGGGTCCCCCATTAGGGCTGAGTGGAATGGGGAGAGGCTCAAGGGAACCCCACGTGCCCCCGCTGGGGCCCTTCAATGACCCCACCCAAACCCCACCCTCCCCAGCCCCCCTCTACCCCCATTCAAGCACAGTCATACACCTTGGAGCTCACATCCCTTTATTCCAACAGGCGCATCACTTTGGGTCTCCTCACAACAGCTCTGCAAGGTAAGGAGCACCCCCGTCTCTCAAGCACTCTCCGTCTGGCTGGGCAGATCAGACCCCAGGCGACGGGGAAGCCCCTCCTGCCCACCACCAACTGTCCCCACATGGAAGCAGGGCCTGACCAGGCAGTGGAACCAGAGTCGGGCGGAGGCAGGGGGCAGCAGAGCAGGCGGGGGGTAGGGGGACCTCAGTTCTGGGTGAGGATGCGCACGAATTCCTCATAGTTCACCCGGCCGTCTTGGTCCACGTCCGCCTCCCGGATCATGGCGTCCAGCTCGTCCTGAGACACCTTCTCCCCCAGCTGGGATGTGGCCTGCCTGAGCTCGTCCACGCTGATGTAGCCATCGTCGTCCTGGTCGAAGGCACGGAAGATTTCCCTCAGTCCCTCCGTGTCTGAGGTCTGAAGCCCTGCAGCCATGGCCTCCAGGAACTCCTGGAAGCTGATGCTGCCGTTCTTGTCCGTGTCCAGCTGGGAGATGAGCTTCTTCAGCTCAGCCTCTGACAGCTTCAGGCCCACCTCCTGCATCACAGTGCCCAGCTCCTGCACACTGATGGTGCCATCCTTGTTCTTGTCAAACCTGTCGAAGGCCTCCTTGAACTCCGCCACCTGCTCTTCGGACAGCTTTTCTGCCATGTCGCTCGCACCTGCTACGGAGCTTGCCAGCTCACTGCCAACCCACCGGAGGGGCTCACGTCAGAGCTGGGACCAGCTCGGGACCAAAGCTGTGTGTGTCTGAGAACACAGCTCAGGCGGCAGGCTTGCCACTGCTGGGAACTCCCTCCTTTTCTGTGCATCCCAGCAAAGGGAGGAGGACACTCCCCACCCACCCCATGTCCCGGGGCGATATCCTCCTCCCAGGGAGGGACAGCGGACTGCAGACTGACAAGAAATACAGGAACTGGAGAGGCGGGCCGGCCCCATGAAAGGCTGCAGAGAACCAACGTGGCCGGGCCTCGCCCACCCCAACAGCAGAGCACAGTGCCCATGGCACTCTCACAGTCCAGCCAAGCTCAAGATGGGGGGCTCAAGACAACTTCTCCAAATTTAGAGACCAGTGTGGGGAGGGGAGGGGAGCCTCCCACAGCCCTGAGAACCGGGAGGGCTGTGGCCAGCGTTCCTGTTCTCTCTGGGGCTGTCCAGCCCCCGTCCTGCAGGGTGGGCTGTGGTGGTAGAGCTGAGTGGGATTCTCCCAGGATGCACTGCGGGTTTCGTCACTCTCCAGCCCACAGTGGCTGGCAGGTCCTCAGGTGGGGATGCGTCTCCCTGCCTTTGGCTTGGAGAAAGGGGGAGCCGGGCGGGGGTGGGCAGAGCCTGCCACAAGTACTGCTGAGGTTCATTCATGAAGTGAATATTCGAAGTGTGATTTCAGAGGCGAGAGGAAGCCTCCAGTATCCTGCAAGGTCCTCTCCTCTAGCTCCCTTCTAGCTTCTCTGATTCTGTCCCAAGTCCCGGGTTCTCTACAGAGACCCCAGGAAGGCGGGGACCCTTCACTTATAACTCCAGAGGGGTCCTGCCTGAGAGCACTGGGCTGGATCGGGCAGCCCCCAAAGATGCCAGGGGCGGGAGGATGTAGAAGTGGGTGGCTGGTACTTGGTCTGCCTTATGGGTTTACTAAGTCAGCCCTAAGCAGACAAATTCCCAGGCTGCATAGCCTTATCTGTTTCACCTATGTCCACTGCTCTGAAGCAGAGTTTAGACCAAGAGCTCAGGCCCTGGGGACCATACCCAAGTCCTAAGCCCTGAGATCCAAGGCTGTAAAGGGACATTTGCCCTGGGGCCCCCATGGTGACTTTCTCAAGCAAATTCCCTCATGATCCCTATAAATCCCCTGACTTGCCCCAGCTGTGCCTCCAGGGGAGGAGCAGACTTCTTCTGTCCTCCTGAGAAATTAGTAAGTTCCACTCCTGGTTCAGCCATCTGACAGCATTTTGTCCTTCCCTAGAAGGCAGTGGGCAAACACCTCTCCACTTCTTGACCATGCACATCCACCCCCGGCCACCCTGAGTCCAGGGGAGCCAGATGCAGAGAGATGGGAAACCTTCTGGTTGCCCATCTCCTCACATGAAGGGTTTTCCTGGTGACTCAGTAGTAAGGAACCTGCCTGCCAAGGCAGGAGACACAAGAGACCAGGATCAGTCATTCGGTCAGCAAGATCCAATGGAGGAGAAATGGCAACCCACTTCAATATTCTTGCCTGGAGAATCCCATAGTCAGAGGACCCTGGCGGGACTGCAAAGAGTCGAACACGACTGAGCGCACACAGACATCATGAAGACGATCACTATCTCATCTCAGAGCAGAAGAGTGCAGAGGCCAATACATAATGAGCAATCAATTTCTCAATGAAACTGACAATTGTCTTGGGTGGAGGGTGTGGATTCTCCTGGGAGACCAGCTTCATAAGACAAGTGGGGAGGGTGGGGCCACTGATTACTGGGACCAGCCCAGCTCCCTTGCTTATTTTTAAAGAATATTTGAAGATTTAAATCTATGCTTTAAATTTCCTTTTCTTCTCATCTCATTTACTCTCATTGCTGATTCTGCACTGTAAGTGGAGAGCTTTGCAGATACTGTCAGGAGACTTGAACTCTGGGTTCTAATTCCATCTTTGATTTGGGGACTTAATTTGTGTGTCTGTATGACAGACATACAAAGCTATCAGATAGGATAATAAGTCCCCGTATCTGATCAGACCTCTTAGGATCAAAGCTCAAAGCTTCTTTGATCAACGGAAGGTGCTGTTATTCCATGACCACCTTGTGTTTGGTTGTTGCTGTTCAGTCACTCAGTCATGTCTGACTCTGCAATCCCATGGACTGCAGCACGCCAGGCTTCCTTGTCCCTCACTATCTCCTGGAGTTTGCTCAAACTCATGTCCATTGAGTGGGTGATGCCATCCAACCATCTCATCCTCTGTTGTCCCCTTCTCCTCCTGCCTTCAATCTTTTCCAGCATCAGGGTCTTTTCCAATGAGTCCAGGTGGCCAAAGATTAGAACGTTAGCTTCAGCATCAGTCCTTCCAATGAATATTCAGGGTTGATTTCTTTTAGGATTGACTGGTTTGATCTCCTTGCAATCAAAGGGACTCTCAAGAGTCTTCTCCAACACCAATTGATTCAAAAATATCAATTCTTTGGTGCTTAGCCTTCTTTATGGTCCAACTCTCACAGCCATACATAACTACTGGAAAAACCATAGCTTTGACTATGCAGTCCTCATGTTTGCATTTGGTGTGAACCAACACTCCTAGAAGTATTCACTGGAAGAGGACTTTGCTCTCAAGGCCAGTGGGTAAGAGGACAAGGATGGCCACCTGGGAGGCTGGGGGCTGAGCATGAGGAGACTGGGGGCTGCCACTCCCTGGGCAGCCCTCAGGCACAGGAGGAGGGAGGAAGGGCTGCAGACCCAGCAGGGAGGCCGTGGTCCCCGCAGGGGCGCAGGATGTCTGTGCCTGCTGCCCGCTGGGGTGCTCGGTCTGCAGAGGAAGGAGAGCCTGGAGCAGAGGGAAGGGGGAAGCAGAGGAGACTCTGGCAGGTGGGCCAGCAAGCCTGCCCTGCCGGGCCTCGTCTGCTCCTGACCCCACCTCTCTCTCCCAGGGACACTCGACTTCTCTCAACCCTGGTCCTACAGGAGGAAGGGTGATGGAGGAGGCTAGGACAGGAAGGTGACCTCTTCCAGGCTGGCTGGGTGAGTCCTGAGGCCCTCGGGGTAGGGAACCCGCACACTCAGTAGCCATAAGTGTGTGTGTGTGTGCGCGCACGTGCACGTGAATGTGTGTGGCTGAGTGTGCAGGAGAGGTGTGCAGATCCAGGTCAAGGGTGGCTCCGCTTCCCAGGGACTTGACACAGCACCCCACTGCTGTCTGGGTTCTGTGGGCGAAACACCAGGAACCAGCAGAACGGGTCTTAAGGCTCCTCCGCCTCCCAGACCTGCAGGGACCTGCCTGTCCGTCCGCCTGAGCCAGTCTCCGCAGGAACGGCCCTGCCACGATCTTACCCAGGAGACCCACTCCAAGAAAAGGGAAAAGACACCGTGTGGGGGTCACTGCCGCCCACAAGGCAAGCCCCCCTCCCCTGCTCCAGCCTGCTGCCCCCACCAGGCCCCCACCCTGAACACAGCACTCCCACTTGGGCCACACGGCAGGATCTGGAAAGCATGGGGTGTGGGGCTGGCCTCTCCACCAGCCTGGGGTGGGTGACTTCACCTCCCCAGCTCCAGGGGCCTCCCTTTAAAGGAGATGACACAGCACAGGCTTTATGGGGTGTCGGGGATGTCAGGGTGACACAAGAGGACAGGAGGCAGTCGCTTAGAGCCTGGCATACAGAAGGCACTCAATAATAGGGATTCCACTATCCCTCGCTGCCCCATTACCCAAGTGCTGCTGTCCGCCCGGCACCTCCACGCTTCCTCCCGGCATTTGCTTCCAGGCCAAAGGACAAGCATCCTTGAAGGGGACCAGGGTGGCTGTTCTAAGGTCTCAGAAAGTCTTTATCTGAACTAAACACCTGGGCTCCCAGGTGTTTGGGGGACAGTGTCTGTCCCACTTCGCTCCTAGCGCTTCTATTGTTTCCTGTTCCTACTGGCCCTCACATGGCCGGTGCTCCTGGTAGAGGAGCAGATTCGCTGGATGAGCACGTTCTCAGGACATGATCAGAGGCTGGAGGCCACTTTCCAGGTCTCTGTTGCAGCAGATGTGTGATTCTGGGGCTTCCAGGAGGTAGACATCACATCACGTGCATGCGTCTGATTGCTCTGCACCCACGACTCTTCGCCAGCCAGGGCTGCTGGATTTTCAGGGCCCACAACTCGCCTGCATAGGGCAGACTGGCAGGACTGTCCTCTCCCCTCTTTAGGGGAACTTGGCAGGAGACATATCATGCTCCACTCACCATCCATGCACACGCCTGACCCGGTAACAGTGGACTTGTCTTCCAGCACTTTCTGTAAAAAGTGCTTCCATCAAGTGCTTCCAGAGGGCTGAGACTTATCCCAGGACACCAGGCACTTTCACTTTAACCATCCCAGGTGGAAATCTTCCTAAGGTCTCACGTGTTTTATTTCCCATCACTGTAGAACTGGCTGGAATGTCCCTCCGGTGGTCAGAGGAGATGAGTGTGGCCATCAGCTGTGTTGCAATGCCCTACTGCCCACTGGGACTCCGGCAGGAGTGCTGGCTACTCGCTACACAGTCCTGGCTTGCTGTTTTTCTACTTGGCCTCCCCACTTCTCGCCCAGTGTCCCACAGCGTCCTCTTCATCTCTTTTGGTGACATCACTTGAGGAAAAGCCCAGAGTTGCCTTCAGCACTGTGGGCCTGACAAAACAGAAGATGGGGGACTTCCCTGGTGGCTCAGTGGTGAAGAATCTACATGCCAGTACAGGAGACATTGGTTCAATCCCTGATCCAGGAGGATCCCGTGTGCTGCAGAGTCCATGTCCCACAACTACTGAGTGTGTGCTCTCGAGCCTGGGAGCCTGCAACTACTGAGCCCAGGTGCCCTAGAGCCCCTGCTCCACACTAGAGAAGACACAACCAAAGAGTAGCCTCCACGCTCAGCAACTAGAGAAAAACCCATACAGCAATGAAGACTCAGTGCTGTAAAAAATAAATCCTTTTGTTTTTTTTTTAAAAAGAAGACGGGGACCCAGTCCTGAGCAGGGGGCACTCGTCTCCCTGTGCTTGTCTGGGGAACCCTGGCTGAGCCGCACAGGGGTGCTGGTTTAGACCAGGTCAGGGCTGACGCCTGGGGAGTGCGGGCAGCTCCGCTCCAACCATACAAGCACACGGCATAACCTGGCAGGTCACCTCTTGCCCGTGGCCAGGATGGCTCAGCCCGGTGCCCAGGATCTGGGTCAGCATCCCTGCCCCCTCCTCCCTCATCATGAGATCCCAGAAGCCCTTTCTCTGCCACCAGAGCTGGGGTCTCTCTTTCCCACAATCCCGTCCAGCCAACCAAGATTCCTAGAAACAGAATCTGTCTCTCAGGCTGCTTCCTTCTTCGGGGAAATTGCTCTTTCCTGGTCTGGAGTCTCCTACAGACCCGCTGTCACCGGTCAACAGTGAGGAAGCATATTTCTGCTTCCTTCTGCGCCTGATTCTGTACGGCCCCAGGACTCTGGGTGCCCTCAGTGATGGGCTGATGAGAACCTTTTATATCTGTGGTCAGCAGGGGTGGCAGCCCCAGCTTTCCCCTGTCCCCAGCTGTCCCTCCACACCTGCCAGCGCCTACTTGCCTGACCTGGTAAAGCCATGCCCACACCTGTGTTCCCCCATTTACCTGGGGGAGAGGGTGATAGTCTTCCTCACAGCTGCGCTCCCGTGTGCCAGGTGCCTTGAGAAGGGTTCTGAAGGTGACCTCATCTCATCCTCGCTGTTCACTCCCGCTCCCAGATAAAGAAACTGAGGCTCAAGAGAAGTCACAAACCAGAGTCATGGACAAGCCAGGGTTTTGGATCTGGGCTTGCCAGACCACGAAGCCCAAACCCTTCTACCTCTCATGGCATCTGTCCAGAGCGGAGCGCAGAGCAGACGGCTAGCCCAGGTGCCAGGAGGACAGCGTCTCTCCTCCATCTGTACTTACAGTGCTGATTCTGCCGGCATCTCATTAGTAAAAACAGACATTCTGGCTCTCAGCCCCATCGCTCCCAAGAACTCAGTCCAGGCGCAAAGCCTTTGGTCTAGGTGAGGAAGTAGAGGGTGGAGGGGATGGAGGGGGTGGGATGTCAGACCCTGAGGTGCACTCACCCCTCCAGTCTCCACGTCCGGGGTTGGAAGTGCGCACGGAGGACTTTCTGCTGGTGCTCTCAGAGCCAGGACTGCACTGATTCTCCCTAGGGTGCTGGGAGGTTGAAGTCACAAGGCCTTCCCCCACCCTGGTCCTCCCCTCCATCACTCCATCATTCGCTCCAGGAGACTTGAGTTCTATCCCAGTGGGGCCTCCATCCAGCCACGTGGCCTCAAGCAGAGCCTTCTTCGTCCATTCAACAGATGCCATTGCCAGGGTTGAGCTTGACCTTGAGAGCCTCCAGTGACCAGATACTCTCCCCGCCTCCAGAGGGGCTGAGGCTGGCGAGAGGACCCCTCAGAGGCTGGAAACACCCTTGGGTCTATTCTCCAAGGACATCCGGCCTGGGAGGCATAGAGAGCACTTGCCCCAGAGCCAGGAGACCCTCCTATGAGGCACATTTTTGTCCCTCGCTCACCAGTTGCACAGTCCTGGATAACCACTTAGTTTTGATGGGTTACCAGGTCTGGAAAATGAGGGCATTGCACTAGAGGATGGCTCTCAGAATTTTATTGGCAGGGGCGCCACATTTCAAATGAAGCCTTATTGGTCTGAGAGAGAGCAGTTCATCTTCATTGAGCTCTTATGTTCCAGCTGCTCTGTGACCCTTCCAAGTGTGACTGCACGGTGCTCTGGGCCTCACTGTGATCAACTGACAGGTGAGGCCCAGGGGTCAGGAGAGTCTGACTTGTCCAACATGAGTGAAGTGGCTAAAAGCAGGCTTTCCTGGTTGGCGGGGGGAAAGGAAGGAAGCAGAGTAGCGCCCATCGGCTTCTTCCTGCTCCCTCGGCATCTCTGGAAGGACTTCTGCAGAGTCCAGGTGTCTCCAAGAGCAAGTTCAAATCCAGGGGATGAATGACCTTAAAGAGAGTTAAACTACTTTGCTCTTCTGATGCCCTGTCCAGATACCATGCTCACGCCCCAAGCCTCCTGCCTCAACCACACCTCACTTGCTCACTAGCGGGCACATGTGTCCACCCATAGATGCTTGAACCTGCACATACACGTGTTTTCCTGTGTTAAACGCAAAGGTTTTCATCACCCATAAACTTTGGGCTTCCCAGGTGGTTCAAGGATAAAGAATCCACCTGCTAAAGTAGGAGACACAGGAGATGTGGGTTTAATACCTGGGGTCGCAAAAATCCCCTGGAGGAGGAAATGGCAACCCACTCCAGTATTCCTGCCTGGAGAATCCCCTGGACAGAGGAGCCTGGGGGGCTACAGTAGGTCGAAAAGAGTCGGACATGACTGAGTGACTGAGCACGTACCCCATAAACTTCAAAGGCTGGGAACTTGGAACCAACACCTTTCTGGCCTCTTAGTGAGTCCCAGACCCTTGGGGGAAAGCAGCTTGTTCTCTTGAACATAATTACCACACCCCAGTGGTGACGAGGGCTCAAAGGAACAGATGGGCCTCCTTAGCCACTCATCAAGTGCATCTCGGTATCAAAAGATTCGTAGCGTGGCGTTCTAGCCCCTCAGCCACATTGGTCTCTGTAATACTTTGTCCATTTTTTCTCAAACCATCAAATGCAAGTTTGAAAGGCGGGACAGTCACATACATGAGCCCTGCCCACCCCCAGCCTGCTCTCCACTGGCCTCCACCCCAAGGCCAGCCCAGAATCCCTTCGCCTGCCCACAGCACAGCGGAGGCAGTAAGTGACGGCGGGGTAAGCTACTTGGGAAAAGTTACCACAGGAATCACAGAAACCATCATTTCCCCAGGAAAGCAGGAAGTTCAAGAAGAGACTCTGTCCTGTTTGGCTACTTTTTTTGTGAGCTGTAGCACTGATGTGTTTTGATTTGGGTGAGTTTAATCCTGAGTTAATCAAAGTGACTCTTAGCAACTAAACACAGGCACCGATATGTTAGGGCCTAGACAGCATATCAAAAAACAGAGACATCACTTTGCCAACCAAGGGCCATATAGTCAAGCTATGATTTTTCCAGTAGTTATGTACAGATGTGAGAGATGGACCATAAAGAAGGCTGACCACTGAAGAATTGAAGCTTTTGAATTGTGGTGTTGGAGAAGACTCTTGAGAGTCCCTTAGACTGCAAGGAGATCCAACCAGTTAATCCTAAAGGAAAGCAACTCTGGAAAAACTGATGCTGAAGCTGAAACTCCAATACTTTGGCCACCTGATGCCAAGAGCCAACTCATTGGAAAAGACCCTGATGCTGGGAAAGATTCAGGGCAGAAGAGGGTGACAGATGATGAGATGGTTGGATGGCATCACCAATTCAATGGACATGAGTTTGAGCAAACTCCAGGAAACAGTGAAGGACAGGGAAGCCTGGCGTGCTACAGTCCATGGGGTCGAAGAGTCGGACACGACCAAGTGACTGAACAATATGTCACCTTGGGTGGGAAGTAGGGTGAGGCCCCCAGAGACACTGTGGGTGCAGATAAGCTGATGAGGAGCTGGAAGGATTAGAGGCAGGGGTGGCCCAGGGGGGCACCCTGGAGGTGGACTCATAGACCAGCCACCTGAAGAAAGCAGCAGGACCTGCCTGGAGGACACGGCAGCCCAGGAAGACACAGGGAACCCTCAGAGCAACCTGAGCACTGGGCTTCCTCCACACTCGGTGGACTTCATTCCGCAGGTGAGGCCTCAGATCATAAACACGAATCACCTGGGTGGCCTATGACCCCGAGCAGGAGGCGGGAAGCAGCGCCCATGTCCTGGAGGGTGACGCACCTGACTGTTTATCAGGTTTTAATTAAACATTGCACAGCTCTGATCCAGATCGATGGTCTCCTCCCTGAACTGAAGGCACAGCCCAGGACAGGCCTGGAGGAGTCCTGATGACTCACACAAGACCAAGACCAAGCAAACATCCTTCCCAAGCTGGTCAGGCTCCGGGCTGCAACTGTCTTCAGGGGGAGGTGAGAAAGGACAATCCAGACCCCCACAAGTTCCCACAGAAGGCCCCCCACTAGCTGCAAAGACCCTCTCCTGGCAACAAGGGCAACTAAGAAAGTGTTGCTTTTCCCGAGGTCTCAGGAAGTTGAGCAAAAATGCGCTTATGTTACTGGCCCCTCCCAGCCTTGGAAAGCAAGAAGCCCCAGAAAGCACTGGTCCAGACCACGTGCTTGGTAGAGGCTACTTGCTGCCCCCAGGTGGGCTTGAACTCACCTCTCGGTATCCCACCACCACATCCCGTGTTTGTCTGTGTCAGTGTTGTTACTCTTAGACTGTGTGTGAACTGCAAAGTTCCCACAACAATAGTGCATGCTGTGTGCTCCCTGCAAACCCAGGCGTGTCCGCTCATTTCTGGGAGACTGAGTGATGGAAAGTCACAGGTAGGAAATTGATCCGCGCAGACCAAACACCCCAGAGACAGCCCAAGACGGGGACAGCCCTGCACTGACCCTTGGATGCATGCACTGGAACCGAGGAGACTCTGAGGGGCTGTTGGCCCTAAAGCCACAAGGGGAGAAGGTGGAGGCCCTACCCTGGGGTCCTGGGACCACACTTCCCTTCCCAGGACTCTCGCCCACCTCTGTCCTGAGCCTCCCTGCACCTCCTGCCTGATCCTGCTGGGTTCACATCCAGACATTTGGCCTGGAGGAGAGAAGTCCACCATCCCCAGATCTGCTGGCCCCCATCACCCCGACTGTGTTCGGGCCTCTCTATGAAGCCAAGCCAGCATTCCACAATAAAGACCGAGTTGGATCAAAGTGCCCCAGGTGATCAGACAGTTTGCAGGAAGCTGGGAGGTGAGTCTGTCCTCCTGAGGCCTGAACAGCAAGAATGCTGTGTGGGCGGGAGTGGACTTTTCTAGCATTAGTGTGGGGATGTGAAGCCTCGGAGAAGCCAGGGCTGGAAGGCCAGAGAGTGAAACCTCAGCAGCTGCTCCCAGGGGTCAACACAGAGGTCACCCGCCCCCACGGAGCCACATGGCAAACCTGTGAACAGTGAAAAGAGATGACAGACCACACCATGGGTGAAGCTGGCACCTGGGAGGGAGCGCCTGGGGGCACCCCATGGGGTCTGACCCAGAGGGAAGGGCTGGAAGGGATGACACAGGTCCAGGCCTCCTGCAGGTGGAAGAAGTCTGCCCGAGTGATGACCCGGCCCTCCACTCATTCAGCAAATGATGTCTCCCGAGCGCAGGGCCCGTCCTGTCATGGAGAGCTTCTGTCTGTGTGTGTGTCAGCCACTTCTGTCATGTCTGACTCTTTGTGACCCCATGGACTGTAGCCCACCAGGCTCCTCTGTCCCTGGGCTTCTCCAGGCAAGAATACTGGAGTGGGTTGCCATTCCCTTCTCCAGGGGATCTTCCCAACAGGGCTCTCCTGCATTGTAGGCAGATTCTTTACTGTCTGAGCCACCAGTGCTGGTCGGGGGGGAAATCAGAAACAGCCCTGAGACTTCCCAATACTTAGATCCCAATACTTAGATCCTCTTCTAACAGAATTGGTGATGATATTGATGAACGTGGGGGCTTCCCCGGCAGCACTAGTGGTAAAGAATCTGCCTGCCAATGCTGGAGACACAAGAGGCCTTTATAATTTTTTTAAACTATGCATAAAGTGATTCAGCATTCAGAAGATCTGCAGAACTCAGTAAACTGCTGCTGCTGCTGCTGCTAAGTCACTTCAGTCGTGTCCGACTCTGTGCGACCCCATAGACGGCAGCCCACCAGGCTCCCCCGTCCCTGGGATTCTCCAGGCAAGAACACCGGAGTGGGTTGCCATTTCCTTCTCCAATACTCAGTAAACTAGTAGTTTCCAATTGGCTGACACATGGAATTACCAAATCACGAGCGGGTGAAAGATCACTCGGAGCACAGGAACAACCAGTGGATTTCAACGGAACAGGATGAAAGTTCGTTGACATGGTTCCCGAGTCCATACCACAGTGAACTTTTAAGAAGCTGCCACCTGTCAATTTTTGATATGGTATCCAACAAGAAGAACCACAGTTCTCTGGAAGGGTCATTAAACATTCTCTCCTTTGCCAGGTGTGCCTATCATGTGATGCTGAATTATCATATACTTCAAATCAAAGTACCTGCCCACAGACTGAGTGCAGAAGCAGACAAGCTTTTATAAAGCCAGGCATTAAGGAGATTTGAAAAATTATTTTTTTTAGGTACTGTGATTCTAATTTTTTTTTTGGAAATGTAATTATTTTTTTATGTTGTTGTTTACTTGCTAAGTTATGTCTGACTGTTTTCTACCCCATGGACTGTAGCCCACCAGGCTCCTCTGTCCATGGGATTTCCCAGGCAAGGATACTGGAGTGGGTTGCCATATCCTTCTCCAGGGGATCTTTCTGACTCAGGGATCAAGCCCACATCTCCTGCATTGGCAGGTAGATTCTTTACTGCTGAGCCACCAGGGAAGTCCCTAATTATTTTTTATAAAACTACGCTATTTTTGCTTTTTCATTTCTTCTTTGCTTGTTTGCAGGGCAGGAATAGAGAGGCAGACATGAAGAAGGGACTTGTGGACACAGGGTGGGAAGGGGAGGGTGTGATGAATTGGGAGAGTAGGCTGGACATACGCACACTGCTGTGCATAAAACAGATAGCTAGTAGGAAGCTTCTGTAAGACAGGGAGCTCAGCGCAGTGCTCCATGGTAACCTAGAGGGGTACAATGAGGAGTGCTGGGGTGGGAGGGAGGCTCAGGGGGAGGGGACATATGTATACTTATAGCTAATTCACAGGGTTGTACAGCAGAAACTAAAGCAACCTTGTAAAACAATTATACTCCAGTAAAAAAAAATTTAATAAAATTCTACATTCCTTACAAAAAGTTATGAATACATAAAATACATTTACATATATTAAAATTTTATTAGTTCTCATGTCAAACACAGAAAATATTGATAGACATTTTTAAAGGCTCTTTACAGTCTGCAGTAATCCTTAAATGTATAAATGGGACTGAAGACCACAAATAGATCCTGCAGGGAAGGGAATCACCACCCTAAGAGGCCACAGGGGGAAAAACACACAGCTCAGGAAATGAAAAACATTCCCTCTGTCATAGTTTCCTAACCAGCAGTTTGCAACAATTCAGTCATCACAGCACTGTGTCCTGTGAGTCAGGCGCAGCTCTAAAACCCTTCCTGAGCTCCCTTTCAACTTGCTTTATGAAGAGTCCACTCAGGCTCTGACCCAGAAACCTGCAGACTCCTGTTGGCCACTTACGCCTTGCAGGTGAGGAGGGCAGGACATAGAATATGGCAGCCCATCCACCGGACAGTGTCAGGCAATGTGACCCAGGCATGCTGGCCTCTGGTCCCCCCGGACACCATGTCAGCTTCACACCCACGGCCAGTGCTTCTCCTGACCCTGCCCTCGTGGTCTTTCATGGACACGTCCCCCAACATATGATCTTGTGGGGACACACCGTCCAGCTATAGCACTTAGTTTATCAAGTCTTCCTTTCACAGGTCATCCTCTAAACCCAACCCAAACTCAGAGAGGAGAGGGCTCAGGGCTGGTGCTTTTACTAAGTGTGGAAGGTGTGAAGACTGGAGGAGAAAGAGTGGGAACTGGGCGAGTCCAGTAGGCAAACCCAGAACTCATCCCTCTCGAGGCTGTCCACTCACCTCTCTGAAGCTGTCCCCGCAGCTCCGGCCAGTAGGGACAAGGGTCTGGCCATTCCCAGAGCTGCTGGCATCAGTGCAACCAGCTGGCCAGCCTGCTGCCTGGTCCTAGACTCCTGTCCCAACAGGACCTGGGCTTTAGGCAACCGCAGGGTGGGGAGCATGCTAGGGGAGGGACAACCCGGCTGCTTTTAAGTGCCGGTGAAAGATGGGGCTCATGCAGCACAGCCACCTCCATGTGCTCTCGGCCACCTGTCCACGCACCTGGCCACCTGCACATGCACAAGGCCATCTCCACACACACACGGCCACTTCCCTGCATGCCCAGCCACCTCCTAGCAATGGTCATGGCCAAGCAACTGAGCAAGGAGCAAGTAGCTGAGTTCTAGGAGGCCTTCTCCCTGTTCCACTCAGACAGCAACAGCACCATTCCCATGCAGGAGCTTGGCACTGTCTTGTGGTCACTGGGCCCGAACCCTACCAAGGCCGAGCTCCAGAAAGTGGTGGGTGAACTTGACTGCGACGGCAGGGGCCCTGTGGGTTTCCCCGAGCTCCTGGGCCTGATGGCCTGGAAGGTGAAGGCTGGCGACAGCGAGGACCACATCTGGGAGGCCTTCCACGTCTTTGACAAGGACAGCAAAATTCTGGTCAGCACCGCCAAGTGGCGGCATGCAATGACCTGGCTGGGAAAGAAGCTGAACAACCAGGAGGTGGAGGAGATGATCCGGGCAGCACACATGGACGCAGATGGGCAGGTGAACTGCGAGGAGTTCATGCACCTGCTGGTCTCAAGTGAGGCCACTCTCCTAGCCCACCCCTGCCCAGGTGTCCCGTCTCTGTGATCCCCACCCCTCCGGGCACTGCTCCTTCTCTGGTTGGCTGACCAATCCAGATTTCTGCCCTCACTTCCTTTCCTTGCTCCTGCCCACCTTCCCACACTCTCCTTGTTCAGGACGACCCAGACCACTGCCAAGACCAGCAAAGCTCAAATGCTCAGTGCCTCAGGAGCAGATGCTCGAGGGGGGCCCTGGGCAGGAATCAGAGGAAGACAGTCACAGCTGCGTGTCCCTGGGGAGGGCCCTCCACCCAGGACCCCTAACTGGCACCCCCATCAATCCACTCTGATTCAGGAGGAGGGGGTGGCCCAGGCCCTGGGCAAGGGGCGCTGACTGGGGCTGACAACCAGGGTCCAACCTCTCTTCCCCACATGCCCCCTGGTTCCTTTCTGTCTCCGCCAAACCATGGTGATTCATCTCTTGAAGCCAGGAGTCAGTTCTAACGGGTTTATATTCACCTTCTTGGAAGGAAATTTGAATGTAAGGGAGAAAGAGGCTGCAGGGGAATAAAGAAGACGCTTGCGTTCCTGCTCTTTTTCCCTGGTTCAGACAGAAATGATCCTTGTTAGCTCCAAGAGGCAGCAATCTCTCTTTTTGTGTCTTTTGGAAATGTGATGAAATCTTGCACTGGTGGGCAGAGCAAAGAGAGGGGTCTCAGCAAGGTGAATCTTGAATTTTTATTTCAAATAAAATGGATGAGTTGGCAGCAAAGGGTGGTTAGAAATCCACGTAGAGCTCTAAGATCTGAGCGGATTGTGGGGTGGAAGGAACACTGGTCTGTGTCCGTGGTCTCCCTGCATTCACGATGGAGTTGCTGGGAAGTATAGAGTGAAGACTCCAGCACTGGAGAGGCCACCATGATGCCAGTGCAGTAAGAGATGCACTTCCTGCATTAAACTCTGGCTCCCAGAGGTGGCATCAGATGACCCAGAGGCCAAGGGGCTTGTCAGAGATGACATCAGTGTTTGAAGGGGTGGACGCTACCCCGGGGCTCATCAGGAAGGGCTGCCAGCCCTGGGATGGTCACAGAGCAGCTGGGCCATCTCCATGAGTCCTTTCCCAACACCCTCCCCACATACATGGGTCCTCATATGTAGAGGGGTGTGCATGGGCTCTGGGCCTGGTCAGACTGGCATTTCTGGCCTTCTGGTGGTTGTTGCTGCCCCCACTGACTGGGCCAAGTCACTCGTCCTCCCCATGGGGACAGCTGAACTGGGCACCAGATCCCCCTGTGAGCACACTGCCTGCACAGTAACTCACAGCCGCCCTACAAGCAGCTGCCCTTCATCGCTTCCCCGTCTACAAAGGAGGAAGCCGAGACACTGAGAGCTTAAGAAAGCAGCGGAAGGGGCAGAGCTGGGGGTAGAGGCATGTCTGTACCTCAACCTTGCTTCTTGCCTCCCCACCCATCACCCCTGGGGCCTCCACGTGACCTGATGAGAACCATGCCTCCTCCAGCACTTGTGAGGATTAGATACCATCTTCTTAACACACCTGGCATGCAGTCGGTGCTTAATAAATGGCAGCTACCATTGCTATTATCCTTCCAGCCCCAGCACTGCATGTCCCTCCCTTGAAATGGTCCAAGGGAAGAGTCGGAGTCGGGAATGGGAAGTGGTCCAGGCAGGGCAACCACAGAGACCCCTTCACGCAGGAAGGGGAGCCGGGACTCTGACCATGGGATCTCGTGGGCTCAGCCTCCTCCCGCCTCAACAGCCAGGGGTGGCTGAGCGCCTCCAGACACAGACTTGGGAACAAGCCTGTAAAAGAGGACGGCACATCCAGATGCCATGGATGCAGGGCCCGCAGTGCCATGGGCAGAGTCCAGTGCCCATCGCCTCAGAGGCTCATTTGGGCACCAAGGCCCCCCCTGCCAAAAGAAGCAGTGACGTCCCCCCCAGGGGCCTTATGCCTTCCATGGCATGTGCCCTCAGTGCTGCAGGAGGTAGAGAAGAGGGGTGAGTGAGGGCATGGGTCCCAAGTATCCCTGCTCAGTGTCCACGGGTCTGTAGGCACCAGTGTGGAGCTGGCTGGGGAGCTGGCATTCAGTGCCCCCCATCCCATGGGGTGCCCTGAAGTACAGGGGTTGTGTGCCTGCCCACACCTCAGCTAGAAGGGCTGGGGTATCTTTCTGTGCCTACATTTAACAGGTTTTAGAGCCCTTCGTGGAGACCCGTGGGGCAGGGCAGGGATGCGGCTGGTGTTGGAAAGACCTCCTGGTCTTCCCGTGGGTGTGCCAGTGATGCCCAGAGGCTGGGCGGCAGGTTAGGGGTCCAGACGGGCTGCAACCACTGCCCCCTCCCCAGAGACAACAGAGCCCTTCTGTTTTCAGCTCACCTCTCATGACCTTGAGCCTCGGGGAACCAGCACACGTGGGTTGGTGATGCATGGGCCTCCCTTCTGCCAGCAGGTGTGAATCCGGCATCAAGGTTGAGGGGGATTGTGCCTCCCTTGGTTTTGCTTTCTTGACACAATGTTTAAAAATGTCTTCCATGGTCCTGTCTCATTCCAGGAGGGTCATCAGCCAGCTTGGCAGCCTGCTGGCCACTCTCCCCACTTGCCGGGGTTGGAACAGGGATGCCGGCCAGAGGGGCACACAGAGGGCAATGCTGTCTGAGGCTGGGGTTCTCCTGCCCTGGCTGGTACATCCACACCGCAGTGGCCACAAGTCCCTCACGATGGCTCACAGGTGGGGACCCCTCAAGGCGCCCACCTGCATGCCAGGCACCAACCACTCCCATTCTGGTTCTCGCCTAGGACTCAGGCTCCTGGACTGCACCTGTGTCTGTCTTTAGCCTCCCCGCCCCCATCTTCTTTTCCCTCCTCCCTCCCCACAGCTCCAGGACCTGTCCTGTCCCCAGATACCCAGCTATTCATTTCACTAGTAAAATGCAGTCACCGCATTTGTCAGGCATGGGACCCTGGCCTCTTTGAGTAGGATGGGGTGGTGGGGGGGTCCAGAGCATCAGAAAGGAGGCCCCAAGCCCTCCTGGATGGGAGGGAGGTCCCGGAGACGTGAGCAAGGAGCCCAGGCCTGCGGACCAGCCCGTGCTTCCAGAAGAGACGTGGAGCAGCCCCTCCACACCATCGTTTCCTTTTCCTTTGGATCACTGAATAGCTGCACTTAAACCACCTCCCTTCATCCCCAAAAAGGTGCTTTCTGCTGCAGCTCAGAACATTCCATCCATCCTTGGAGAAGGAATTTATAAATATTACCTCGGCTTCCACGGGCTTTCAGCAGGCTGGTCATAAATCAGCGCTGGGCTCCTGGACCTCCCAGGCTATATAAAGCTTCTCCTCTGCCTCCTGTTTCCAATTTTAAATCAAACGCAGCCCAGCCCCGCCGGCTCCTGTGGATCCTTGCAGATTCCAGGGGCCCTTCAAAGGCGCCCCAAACTGGCTGGCTAAAAATGACTCCATTGTTCCACTAGAGAAATTTAAAATTAAAACTCACGTGTGGGGTGGAGACTGCCCACAATGAATATGAATGGGGAATATGAGATGTGTTTCTCTACCAGAAAATACAGCAAAAAAAAAAAAAAAAAAAAAAACCTATCTCTGAGAAAGGTCTGGGCCCAACTCACCTGCTAACCTCCCCACCATCTTCTTTGTTTCTATAGCGATTGGGGTCTCAGACAGGTGCCTGGACCCACCCAGAGAGGGGAAGCAAGTTGTCAGAGGCCTCCCCTGGCCTTCCGACCAGGTGCCAGGAGCTGGGGGGCTGGGGCACCTCCTTCTAAGTACAGGGGACAGAAATGTCAGGGGCTGGTCCTGGGAGATGCACTTGAATTAATCCGGAAAGGCCGGGAGGGTGTCCATGCCCAAAGGAGACAGCGCCCATGGGGACAATCAATCAATCAGTGAAGGAGTTTCATATGGTTCCCTCAACACCTTCTCAAGGCTTCCAATCTTTCTAGCAGCCTCGGAGTTTCCAGGGAGGGGAAGGAGCCAGGCACTCGGTTCAGAAGGAAGGAGGCATCCAGAAGCTACATGTTAGACTTGAAGAATCCTAGGTCTGCACACCACCTAGGGACTCATCTGGGCTAGTTTTCCATCCAGAATGAAAGGCCCAGACCTGACAGCGTCTGGAGAGAGGGCTGGTTTGCATCTCCTTGAACGTGTCCATGAGAGAGTTCCAGACCAGTTGGCCAACAATTGGATAATTCTTTTCCTCAGAAAGCGTTTCCTTACATGGGTCTGAAATGTGAGTTTCTTCCTTCTGCCTACATCCTGGGCGAAGAGAGCACAGCAGCCCACTCCATTATTGTTGCCTGAAGAAACCCATGGATAGAGCAGCCCGGTGTGCTGCAGTCCATGGGGCCCCAAAGAGTCAGACATGACCGAATCGATTTAGCACACGCACACACACACCCTGCACTGACTCCAGAGCCCCGCCTTCTCTCTG
Source organism: Bos javanicus (assembly GCF_032452875.1). NCBI lineage: Eukaryota > Metazoa > Chordata > Mammalia > Artiodactyla > Bovidae > Bos > Bos javanicus. Next base: position 43,179,262 of record NC_083880.1, on the reverse strand, counting down.
TGTCAGTTCTCTGCATAGCTGTGGAGCCCATCACTTCTGCCCTTCACCCTCTCCTCTCCAAAGCGCCTCTCACTCCCTGCAGGATCTGTGTGATGCGAGTTCAGGCCGCCACACCCCTGCTTTTCAAAGTCCTTCTTGGTGATGCCTCACTGGACTCCAGGGATGACCAGGGGTGACCAATGCCAATGAAAGTGGGGCCACATCCCCGGTGCTGAATAGTGGTGGTGGTTTAGTCACTCAGTTGTATCTGACTCTTTGCGACCCCATGGACTGTAGCCCCCGAGGCTCTTCTGTCCATGATGATTTTCCAGGCAAGAATATGGGAGTGGGTTGCCATGCCTCCCTACAGGGGATCTTCCCGACCCAGGGGTCGAACCCCGGGTCTCCTACCTTGCAGGCAGATTCTTTACTGACTAAGCCACCAGGGAAGCCCCCCTGTGCTGAAAATGGCATCTCTAAAAATGAAGCTCGGGGGCCAAACCAGACTTGTGTGCAAATAATATGCTTCTCATTCAACTAGCGTTGTTGAGTGTGTGCATGCCTGTGCCTGTGTGTGCGTGTGTGTACGTGCTTGGCTTCAGGGGACACAGAGATGATTAAGACTCAGGACCTCACGATGGATGGAGGAAAGATAAGCAAGCAAGTGGTTACAAGACAGTGCCTGGGAGGTGGCGGGAGGGAAGTGGGCGAGTGGAGGAGGAGATGCCTTGCCTTCCAGCAAGTTGGGGGCAGGGTGCAGAGGTGAAAGCAGACAGGCAGTGGGATGAGGCGGGTGGGCAGGACTGGCTTGGCCATTCCTAGGTGTTGGGAACAGCATGGGAAAAGGCACAGAGGCACAAAGGAGCGACCACCTCCTGTCCATCCTTCTTATCAGAGGCTCAGTTCTCCAGGAAGCCTGTCTCTCCAATCCCTGACTTCCAGGCTGGATCTGGGAGCTTCTTTCCCCAGAAAGCACCACTGGAACTCACATTGCTGAATGGGGGAGATGACTACCCTAAAGGTTTCGGTCCCTGGGGACTGGAGAGGACCCAGACATGAATGACCGCACTTCCTTGCTCCCTCAGTGGGGATCACTGGACAGGCCAGGGGACTGCCCTCAGGCCCCATCCTCAGTTCCCCCTTCCACAGTGGGTTGGAAGCCTCAGAACTTCTCCTTGGGCCATCTCAGCTAGGGCAATAGACCTGGTTGGAAAAGAAGTGCTAATACCCCAGAAAGTGTGATCAGCGTGGGGTCTCCTTTAACTATCAGCACCACCAAAAGAGAGAAAGAAAATACCCCAGAAGGACTGGATTAATGTCTTTCAATTCAGAAAGGGGTGGGAGAGGCAGTTAGGGGGCTTCCTTGGTGGCTGAGGGGTAAAGACTCTGCCTGCCAGTGCAAGAGACATGGGCTCGATCTCTGACCCTGGAGGATCCCACATGTCGCAGAGCAACCAAGCCCATGGGCCACAACTACTGAGCCTGTGCTCTGGAGCCTGGGAGCTGCAACTTGAGAGTAGCCCCTGCTCTCTGCAGCTAGAGAAAAGCCTTCTTAGCAATGAAGGCCCAGCGCAGCCAAAAATAAAAAATAAGATTATTTTTTAAAAAAGGAAAGAAAGAGGGGAGGTTAGGTATAAGCTGGTAAAGAGATGGTCTTCTAGGACCTCCTTGGTATTCCAGTGGTTAAGATTCCACATTTCCACTGTAGGTAGGGAGCCTGAGTTCAATCCCTGGTCGGGGAACTAAAACCCCACAAACCTCACAGTGTGGCCAAAAAACAAAGATGATCTTCCTTTCCAGGAAGAACTGAGCCACAAGAAATGGTTTTAAACATCCTCAGGGAACATTTTGATCTGGGTGAATCAGAGTTTCACAATAGCACAGATTCTGAGAGGCCTACAGAGGACCCCAAATGAGAAAACCCACCAGTTCAGAAGCACCACCTACATGGGGAGGGGGGCTATCCCTGTACCCCCAAGAAGCCCCTATAGCAGGCTCTGCAACAGGGGGTGGACAGCAGATGCCTGAAGCTATTCATGAGAGCATTTCTAAGACATCCCAAGAGAGACCAGCTACATTTCCAAGAACCAGGCTCTCCAAATAAAAATCTGGGTCCAAAGTCCTCTACTTAATTTTAAAAGTGGATTTTTGGTCCTTGGATCTGGAGTCTTTGCGGCCTTACCCAAGCCTCAGATTCTGCACAGTCACAGCTTCAAAAAATAATACCATGTTCCCAGCGGGAACGCTCCGGGGCTGGAGGAGGACTCTCTGTAATCCAAAACCTGTGAGGAAACTTCAGTTCTGGTGCCAAGGCGAGGTCTCTACTGAAAGGGAACAAAAACAGGCAAGGAGGTTTTGCAACAAGCAAGTCCTGTGTTTAAAAAATTGCGGGGAATCAGAAGACTCAAAAGAATCAGCTAAAACCAAGGTTTCTTTAATCTAGAACCTAGGGACTTCAAGGCGAATGAAACTGGGTGTTGGAATCTAGTCCCGTCAATGTTCTCATGTCTAATCTCCATCAACTTGCTGGAAGTGGGGTGGTAGGTGGTGGACAGGACAGGACCCTCATCCAGAACCACGTAGTCCTGCAGATAAAGCTCCACTCACAGTGCCTGGAGAAGGAACTTTTTGTTCAGTTGCCAAGTCGTGTCCAACTCTTCGAGACCCCACGGACTGCAGCACACCAGACTTCCCTGTCCTTCACCGTCTCCCAGAGCTTGCTCAAACTCATGTCCATTGAGTCGGTGATGCCATCCAACCATCTCATCCTACGTCATCCCCTTCTCCTCCTGCCTTCAATCTTTCCCAGCATCAGGGTCTTTTCGAATGAGTCAGCTCTTCACATCAGGTGGCCGAAGTATTGGAGCTTCAGCATCAGTTCCTCCCAATGAATATTCAGGGTTGATTTCCTTCAGGATTGACTAGTTTCATCTCCTTGCTGTCCAAGGGACTTTCAAGAGTCTGGAGAAGGAACTATCAGATACTGATTTCAGTGTGTGTTTCATTCATTCATTTATAAATCTTACAACTATTTGTTGACTGCCTGCTCCATGCCCGGCACTATGTTGTTTACTAGAGATAAGAAACACCTGCCTTCATGTAGCTACCCGTTAGCGAAAGCACCCACAGGCGGACTGCAGAACTAACCCATCTCCAGGACCAGAGACCCTGTGTCCCCCAGGGGATGTGGCTGCACCACAACCACACAAGCTACGTCACCATGTATGTCCCTGACAGACAAGAACCTCAGTGTTGATTAGGCCTTGCTGTTGCTGCTGCTGCTAAGTCGCTTCAGTCGTGTCTGACTCTGTGCGACCTCATAGACGGCAGCCCACCAGGCTCCCCTGTCCCTGGGATTCTCCAGGCAAGAACACTGGAGTGGGTTGCCATTTCCTTCTCCAATGCATGAAAGTGAAAAGTGAAAGTGAAGTTGCTCAGTCGTGTCCGACTCTTAGCGACCCCATGGACTGCAGCCCACCAGGCTCCTCCGTCCATGCAAGAGTACTGGAGTGGAGTGCCATTGCCTTCTCCGGATTAGGCCTTGAGAGGAACCAAATCCTTACTGTGTTGCATCTGATGGTTGGAAGAATTTTTTGCAGCCCAGTCTCAGGCTTCGTAAATGTGGAACTTAGCTTCTGTTCACTGCTCCGTCCTCCCAGAGCCCTGGCATCACCGGCGGCCTTCGTGTGGCTGTAGGACCACAGGCCTTTGGTGGGAGGTGTGTCCTCGAGGCCGTGTCTGTACCAGAACGTGTGTGGATGGTGTAACTGTACATGGAGTGACCGCAACCTGCCTAAGTCAGGGAGGAAAGTGAGCATGGCTGTGACTGGGCCCGCTGACAAATTTTCCACACACACACATGGCCACGTGAACACCTCCCAGGGCCCCTCCCGGGCTGTGGAGGGGGTGCCACCCCGAGGGCCCAGAAGCAGAAGCTTGAGTCTCCTTCTCCCCAGGGTCAGTGCAGGTCCTGGGGAAGCTACATATGTAAGGATAAGTCATCTATGCAGTCAAGGTTCTCAGCCCCTCAGGTCACCTCAGGTCTGTGCCCAAGAGTCACAAACACTTCAGTCAGGCTCTTCATAAATGCCAAGAAAAGGCGTGGTGACGCCAACTCTGTGCCTATTTTTAGCTCTGACCTCCTCTCCCCCCTCCCCCACCACCATGTGTGGACTTCTCTCTGCCAGACCTTTCATGTCATTCTCTGCTTCTGGTCCTCACTGTGTTGAACTCTCTTTGTAAATCTTCCCATCGTCCATCACTTTCCTTCCATTCTTCCCTTTTTTAGACCTGTACCGTGCTGTCTTCTCTCCTGGTCTCTTTCTCTCTCCTCCTTTCACCTATTGTCACAGGCCTCTCTCTACATGGAGATCTCTACCCCTCCACCCCTTCTCACTTTAACTCTGTATTTCACCTCAGGTGCTACCATCTCTGGTCTTCATATCCCACTCTGGACTCCCCACTCCACCCCCAGCTTTCCCTGGAGCTTCCACTACTTTGTAAATACAACTAAACTCCACCATCCTGGCCTGTCTTCTCCTCTCTGTCCGCTAGTTAAGAACTTGTTCTCAGGACTCAGCCTTCCTGCAGCCTGTCCTTCCTTCCTGAGGCCTGAAAGCCCTCAGCAGCCCTTCCCTTCAGGCTGCAGGAACAGAGCCAGGCCAGCAACCGCAGGAGCCGTCGGCAGTGATGCAGAGAAACTAGATCACACATGCATTGCAAGCAGGGTGTAGAGCGAGCAGCCACTCTGGAGAACAGGTTGGCAGTTTCTAAAGGAAAAAACTAAAAACCTAAACCTGCAACTACCACACAACCCCGTAATTGCACACCTGGGCATTATCCCAGGAAAATAAAAACATATATTTAAGATTTCAGTACACATATGTTTATAATCTGGAGAAGGACATGGCAACCCACTCCAGTATTCTTGTCTGGAAAATCCTGTGGACAGAGGAGCCTGGCGGGCTACAGTCCATGGGGTCGCAAGAGTTAGACGTGACTGAGAAACTAAACAGCATGTTTATAGTAGCTTCATTACACCCTAAAACTGTAACCAGCCCGATGTCCTTCACTGGGTGAATGCATCGCTCCTCACACATGGACTATTACTCAGTACTGTAAAGGAATGAATGATTGGTACATGCCACAACCTAGATGAATCTGCAGAGAAATTTGTTTTGAGAGAAAAAAAATTGAATCCCCAAAGGTTGAATAATATACACTTCCATGTATAATTTGAAATGACAGATAAATAGATGCAGAGAACAGATTAGGGGTTGCTAGGAGTTAAGATGGGAATGGGCACAGAAAGTGGGTTTAGCCCCAAGAGGGTATACCAAGGGATCCTGGTAGTGATGGAGCCATTCCATGCCTCATGTGTTAATCTCAGGATCCTGGTTGTGGTATTGTATTGTCTATAGTTTTGCAAAATATTACCATAGGGAAAACTAGAAAAGGGTACACAGGACCTCTCTGGATTATTTATTAAAATTCAGTGCAAACCTACAATTAAAACATTTAATTTTTTAAATTAGAAAAAAATGGGAATCACACTTTACATATGTTTTATATTTTATTTTTAAAATCTATAATGAGTATTTTATCTAAAAGAGTCTTACCTATTTATTGACTGCTTATATTTCATCTATGGATAGATTGGGGCTTCCCTGGTGGCTCAGACAGTAAAGAATCCGCCTGTAATGAAGGAGACCTGGGTTTGATCCCTGGGTTGGGAAGATCCCCTGGAGAAGGGCATGGCAACCCGTTCTAATATTCTTGCCTGGAGAATTCCATGGACAGAGGAGCCTGGTGGGCTATAGTCCATGGGGTTGTAAAGAGTAGGACATGACTGAGCAACTGACATTTTCACTGTTTCATGGATAGATTATAATCTTTTAATTATTTGTTTTTCCTAGGGATTATTTTTAAATATTTTGCCACTATTATTTTAAAATGCTGAGAACAGCATCCGGGTGTCCATTTTTAAAAAACAGCTCTCAGATCAGATCAGATCAGTTGCTCAGTCGTGTCCGACTCTTTGCGACCCCATGAATCGCAGCACGCCAGGCCTCCCTGTCCATCACCAACTCCCAGAGTTCACTCAGACTCACATCCATCAAGTCAGTGATGCCATCCAGCCATCTCATCCTCTGTCGTCCCCTTCTCCTCCTGCCCCCAATCCCTCCCAGCATCAGAGTCTTTTCCAATGAGTCAACTCTTCACATGAGGTGGCCAAAGTGCTGGAGTTTCAGCTTTAGCATCATTCCTTCCAAAGAAATCCCAGGGCTGATCTCCTTCAGAATGGACTGGTTGGATCTCCTTGCAGTCCAAGGGACCCTCAAGAGTCTTCTCCAACACCACAGTTCAAAAGCATCAATTCTTCGGCGTTCAGCCTTCTTCACAGTCCAACTCTCACATCCATACATGACCACAGGAAAAACCATAGCCTTGACTAGATGAACCTTTGTTGGCAAAGTAATGTCTCTGCTTTTCAATATGCTATCTAGGTTGGTCATAACTTTCCTTCCAAGGAGTAAGCGTCTTTTAATTTCATGGCTGCAGTCACCATCTGTAGTGATTTTGGAGCCCAGAAAAATAAAGTCTGACACTGTTTCCACTGTTTCCCCATCTATTTCCCATGAAGTGATGGGACCGGATGCCATGATCTTCGTTTTCTGAATGTTGAGCTTTAAGCCAACTTTTTCACTCTCCACTTTCACTTTCATCAAGAGGCTTTTGAGTTCCTCTTCACTTTCTGCCATAAGGGTGGTGTCATCTGCATATCTGAGGTTATTGATATTTGTCCCGGCTATCTTGATTCCAGTTTGTGTTTCTTCCAGGCCAGCATTTCTCATGATGTACTCTGCATATAAGTTAAATAAACAGGGTGACAGTATACAGCCTTGACGAACTCCTTTTCCTATTTGGAACCAGTCTGTTGTTCCATGTCCAGTTCTAACTGTTGCTTCCTGACCTGCATACAGATTTCTCAAGAGGCAGATCAGGTGGTCTGGTATTCCCATCTCTTTCAGAATTTTCCACAGTTTATTGTAAAAACAGCTCTAATGAGATATAAATAACATACCATACAAGTGAGCCATTTAGAGTGTACAATTTAATGTTTTTTAGTGTTTTCTGTGTTGCACAATCATCACCACAATCTCATTTTGGAAAGTTTGTGTTCCCCCTAGAATTAGCCCTATATCAGTAGTAGTGAATCTCTGTTCCTCCTCGATTGCCTGCCCCAGCCTTCAGCAACCACTAATCCACTTTCGTCTCTATCAATTTCCCTGTAGAGACAAGTTCTGGACATTTCATATAAATGGAATCATACAACGTGCAGTCTTTCATGAGAGGCTTCTTTCACTTAAAATGTTTTCAGGGGTGATCTGTGTTGTGGCAAGTGTCAGGGCTTCATTCCTTTTTATTTATTTATTTTTTTTTCCAGTTCTTAGTTATTTACTTATATTTGGCTGTGCTGGGTCTGTCTTACTGTACAGGCTTTCTCTCTAGTTGCGGTGTGAGGACTTATTCTGGTGGCTTTTCTTGTTGTGAAACATGGGCTCTAGGCCCTCGGGCTTCTGTATTTGCAGCACCTGGGCTCAGTAGTTGCGGTTCCCAGGCTCCAGAGTACAGGCTCTGTATTTGTGGCACACGGACTTAATTGCTCTGTGGGGTATGGGATCCTGCCACACCAGGGATCAAACCTGGGTCTCCTGCATTGACAGGCAGATTCTTTACCACTGAGCCCAGGGAAGCCCTTCATTCCTTTTTGTTGCTGAATAATATTCCATTGTATGAATATGTCATGTTCTATTTTTTCATTCAACAGTTGATAAACATTGGCTTGTTTTCATTTTTCAGGCTGATATACATAGTGCTTCCATAAACAGTCCCATACAACTTTTTTTTTTTCAATGGATGCATGTTTTTGTTTCCTAGGAGGGGCATTGCTGTATCTTATGGTGACCCTGTGTCTAATTTTTTAATCTGGTGCCCATTTCTGATTATTTCTTGAAGGCGCATTCCTAGCCATGAAAATAATTGGTCAGATCATAGCACATCTTTAAAGTTTCTGATGCATATTGCCAAATTAAACTCCTAAAAACTGTGCTAACCTCTGCCCCCACCAGCAGGGCAGGAGGAGGCTTGGACGGTACAAATCTGTGCTCCGGGAGCCCTTGATGGATTGGTCCCACCATCCTCTGATCTGCTGGAGCTACAGGGACTTTCAAGGCAGCCCACTCCTCTCTTGGGCATGGCTTAGTAGAAGGAACCAGAGGTCCTGGCTGCCTCTCCCAGACCAGCTGCTTGCTGGCCATGCGACGTCCAGCAGGTGTTTATTTCCTCTCTTGCAAAAGGAAGTTAATACTCGCCTGCCTACCCCACCCAGCTTGGCGGATCAGTGTAGGAAATCGGTGTAGGAATGCTTCTGTAATAAGGACACACCCAGACACAAATGAGTCTGGCCAAGGGGTCACCTTTTGAGAAGAATTCCTTAACTGGGTTGTCCTCTGAGCCATGAGTTTTGAGGGTAACTTGTTCGTCGGGGGTCAGTAGTTGGTTGGCTCAAGACGTATGTTTATACTTCAACAGAAGTTGAGGATAAATAAAGCTTCTTTTAAAAAACCATGAATGTAATAGCACAGCACACTTCTAATGTGTCATTAAGCTAAACACACACGCTTGCACACACACACTCCCAACAGTGCCTCAGTTACAGAGGGACAGAGAGGACGGAGGTGCCAAGGAGTCTGTACCCCGATTGTAGCGTTTTCTTTTTACTAATGGAAAGTCCTTCCCTCCACTGGGATAAAATGTGCCCTCCAGAAATCCTCACCATTAGTCCTTACTCTGCCCTTAGTCCTGCAGCATGGCCAGGGCAAGGCAGCCTTTCTGAGAGTCTTCCCACAAGCCCAGGGCCTTCTTCCATGGCCCAACAATCAGTGGGCCCGCACATGAGCCCACAAGGAGCTCTGCCTGGTTTTGAACAGGTGAGAAAATGGAGCTTCTAATGGGAAGGCGGCCCATAAACTCACAGCGTCCCCTGTGAGTCAAGATAGGAACTACACATATTCTTTTGTGTCCAGCTTCCCAGCTCTCTGCCTCATCAGAGCACCCTGGAAATGCCCTCCTGTCTGCTCCCCAAGGGGGCTTCTCCTGCTCACCCAGCTCAGCCCAAGCTGGCTGAGTGCACAGGGGCCTCCCACAGCCTCAGCTGGGGTGTCCAGGCCTTAGAAGCCCTTAATGGGCTCAGCGGTGGGCCTTAGGAGTCCCAGTCTCAGGAACAGAGGCATAATTTCCCTCCAAGGGCATTGTTCCACATGCTAGAGGGATGAGTTAACACTACTGGATCAACCCTGGAAGCAGGCCTGCCCTGTTCCGTCTCCCAGGTTTCGCACTGAACAACTGTAGGGGGTGCCAGGCACATGGTGACCTGCCTGGAGGCATTTATGACTTCATGGAAACGAACAAATCTTATATAGATCTCTCACTACTATCAACCAAAAAAAAAAAAAAAAAGGTGGTTGGGAACAAGCAGACTTGTTCACATCAGAGCCAGGAATGACAGTGGAGGACCACAGGCTAAGTCCAGGCCGAGTTCCAGGTGACCAGCTTCCAGCCCCAGCTCAGCCAGGGACCAGCTGGCTAACCTTTGGTGGGAGCTTTAGTTGCATCTCTACCAACAACACAAAACAGCCATAGGTACTACATACCTTTATCAATTCATAAGTATGTATCATTATTTGCAAAATGAAAATCCAACACTAAAGACCCCGAAAGTCCCTGCTGGCTGGGGGGCCATCCCTAAGGCAGACAAGAGGGTTGACGGGTAGAGGATTCGGGTCAGGATAGGGAGGGAAGCTAGGTGGGGCTGGTCTTACCTAAACACCAGGAACAGAGAAACAAGCACACACCCTCTCCCAGTTCTGTGATTTTTTTCACCCATCTCAGCTGGAACAAAGAGGCTTTTGTGAGTTTAGTGGAGCCTGACTTAGCACACTTTTCTGTCTCCTTCTCCTTCTGTGTGAGAAAAAAAACAAGCCTTCCATCCGGGTTTGCTAGGTTCCTTTGAAGGGCCTGTGGCTTTGCTTTAGGCAAACAGGAACCTGGCCGGGCCGCCTCGCCCTGCTAAGGGAGCTTTTTGGCAGGACTTTCTGGAGGCCTCCTGGGGCAGAGACTGCAGACGGGTGGGAGGAGGGGAGCCCGGGCTGGGGTGTGGGTAGAGCCAGGTAGTGGGCACCCTGCCAGGCGAGGTACCCAGTAGTTCTGAGGTTTCTAAGCACCAGGTACTCAGCAGGCAGGGCACTGAGCCCCTTCTTGTCTGGTTGGAAGCCACGCACATTGGCTCACTGAACCTTCCCGTGTGCTCAGGGGCATCTGGGCCCACGGCCCATGGCCCACATCAGAAACAGAAACCCACAGGGTGGCACGCCTTGGCCAGAGGCCACTGGGACCAGGTGAGCCCAAGCCTTGGTCTTTGCTCCCTCTTGCACCGCCCACTCCCCGGACAGCCCAGCTCCCCTCGTCCTTCCCAGACCCAGGACCAGGGCCTCCACGGAGGCAGCAGACTAGCCAAGCCTGAAATGATGGCCCCATAACTGGGGGGGAAGGTCAGTTCCCCAGCCTCCGAGAGGAGAGGAGGCTCACTCTCAGCCCCCCGTGCCCGTGAGCTCTGCACACTTGCCTCCAGCCTCAGGAGTGTATGCCCAGGGGTGGGAGGGTGGGGCCAGATGGACCTGCACTCTCACACACCCACCCACACCCACACACTCACACATATTCACACACAGCCCCCCAACACTCACCCACAGTTACACACACACCCCCCCCTCCCAGCATACCGCGGGAAGGTGGCACTCAGGCCCCTTCCCTGAGCACACAAGGTGCCCTTGGGAGGTATGAAGTCAGTCTCATGCAATTCCCCCTCACCTGAGTGGAGAACCTGAACTAAGGGAGGGTAGCAGAGGCCCTTTGGGAGCCCACGTTTGGAGCAGGGGTCTGGGAGGGGCCCTTGGAGGAATCAGGGCCCTACTGGGAGATTCACTGAACCACCACCCAGGGCCGCCAGCATCACAGCGCCCAGCCCTGTAAACTCATGCACATGAAACAGGACAGCCTGGACAGTTCCCCAAACTCTGTGGGGCTGAACAGACAAAGAGAGTAGAAATTCTGACTGTCATCACTACAACCAGCATTCTCTGAACCCAGAGGAAGTGCCAAACTTTCTGCTGAGCTCTTTCCATGCAAAAAAGAAATTTCCGATTAATTCGCACCATAACCCAACCAGGTAGGCACCACTGTTCCCATTTTCCAGGTGAGAACACTTGAGGCTTTAGAACTGGCGAAACTCCTCCAGGCCCCTGCTGCTGATGAGGAGCAGATGAGTTACTTAGTAACCAGCTCACTTGACTCTCCCTGGTGGGGTCTCTCAGACACCATGGAAGCCCCTCCTGGCTGAGCACCTGTACTCAGGGGGACTTACAGAGCAGAACTGGGCCTTTCTTCTCACTGGCCCCGCACTGGGCAGTCCAGGTGGGGACAATGTGGGAGTAGAGGCCAAGGGAGTAGGAGGCCAGGAGACATCCTAGCTTTTGCTTCTCCAGCAGCTCCTGGAGATTTGCAAGAAGGAGGGAGTTAGGGAGTCTAAGTGATGAGGGATTGGAGATGAACCCCTCATCCCCCTACCCCAAGGTGTCATCTTGATCCCAGGGCCTGGGACCTACTCACAAGACAAAAGGGATTTTGCAGCTGTGACTAAACTAGAAATCTTGAGATAGAGACCCAGGTTATACAACTGGATTACATTCAGTGTAACCACAGGGTCGGGCTTCCCTTGTGGCTCAGTGGTAAAGAATCTGCCTGCCAATGCAGGAGATGTGGGTTCGATCCTTAGGTTGGGAAGATCCCTGGAGAAGGAAATGGCAATCCACTCCAGTATATTTGCCTGGACAGTTCCATGGACAGAGGAGCCTGGCAGGCTACAGTCCATGGGATTGCAAAGAGCTGGACACGACAGTAATAACCACAGGGTCTTTGCACGCCAGCCACTGTCCTCTCCGCCCTCGGTCAGGAGCTCCCTTGACTCTGGTTTGGACTGAAACTACACTTCTCTCTCCAAGAGGGGGGCAGGAAGGTCAGATCAGCAGTAGGAGCTCTCAGAGGGTGAAGGAGATGAGGAAAGGGCCCCAACCCATGGACTGTGCAGCCTTTAGAAAAAGGCAAGGAAACGATTCTCCCTGGCTGCTGCTGCTAAGTCGCTTTAGCCATGTCCAACTCTGTGCGACCCCATAGATGGCAGTCCACCAGGCTCCTCCGTCCCAGGGATTCTCCAGGCAAGGACACTGGAGTGGGTTGCCATTTCCTTCTCCAACGCATACATGCATGCTAAGTCACTTCAGTTGTGTCCGACTCCATGCGACGCTATGGACAGCAGCCACCAGGCTCCTCTGTCCACAGGATTCTCTAGGCAAAAATACTGGAGTGGGTTGCCATTTCCTTCTCCATCTCCCTGGGCACTCCCACAAAGAACCAGCCGCGCCGAAGCCTTGGTTCTAGACTCCTGACCCGGAACTGTAGGAGGACACATTTGTGTTGTTCAAACTACTGAAAGAAAGCGAAAGTTTTAGTCGCTCAGTCATGTCCAAGTCTTTGCAACCCCAAGGACTGTACCCCCCACCCCGCCAAGGCTCCTCTGTCCATGGGGATTCTCCAGGCAAGAATACTGGAGTGGGTTGCCATTCCCTTCTCCAGGGGATCTTCCTGACCCAGGGATCGAACCCAGGTCTCCTGCATTGCAGCAGTTTCTTTACCGATGGAGCCACCAGGGAAGCCTCAAGCCACTGGGCTTGTAGTAGTTCATCACAGGAATTGCCTAATTCCCGGGAATCTAACACAGAGGGAAGCCAGAACAAGCATTCAGAGAAGAGGCTGGGACTGGATTAGTCTGCTCCTGCCGTGACACAACAGCATACGGGGCTGAGACAGCACACAGCCGCCCTCTACAGTGTGGGGGCCGGCCCCTGGGGGGCCCCTCTCCTTGCTGTGTAGACGGCGGCCCTCTTCACCCAGCCACCTCTCTGGGCACACGCACTCCTGGCGTCTCTCTGTGTCCTCACCTCCTCTTCTTCTTGGAGGAACACCAGCCAGATTTACGGGGCTTGTTTTAACATGTCACTTCTGTGAAGACCTTGTTCCCAAATACAGTCAGGTTCTGAGGTGCTGGGGGCGGGAGGTGGGGCTTCAGCATGGGAATTTGGGGGCGCATAACAGGAAGCCTCCATACCTGCCTCAGGCCCACGAGGCCCTCATTTTAGGGCCCAGCATGAGCCCACATAGCTGTAGAACCAGTTGGAGCTGCCAGGAGAACCGGTTGATCAGGACAGGCCAGGGCGGTATGGGTTTGCACAAGGGACTAGGGGATCCTGAGGACCAGTGGTGAGGACAGCACCCGGCGCCCGGGCTCCTAAGTTGGGCGTGGAATAACTCAGTCTCTGCCAGGCCAGACCCTGCAGCTCCTCTCTCAGTCCTAACGGGGCCCCTGAAGGCACCAGGGGCCAGGCAGTGACAGTGGGCAGCCGGCAGTGGGGTCAGGAGTTAGTCTCTGTGGATCTGGCTCTCTGCAGGGAGGTGGACAAAGGAAGACCAGGAGGGCCCAAAGCCTGTGGTACCCACACTTAACATCGGCCGCCCCGACCTGCAGTCCGGGACGGAGACAGGAGAGGTTTCCTGATTCCTCCCTTCCCAGCAGGACCCAGGCCCCTGACCACACCTGGCCCCAGGACCTCGGGCAGCGGGCGTGATTCCCTCCTCCCTGCCTGCTCGCTGACATGAGTCCTCCTGCTTCCTCTTGGGCCCCGGCAGCATCTCTCCCATCACCTCCCCTCCCCCGCCCCCTCCTCCGAGCCAGCATGGACTCACTCACTCCCCAAACGGCCAAGGTGCAGGGCAGGGCTCAGACAGAAGACAGCCCTGGCCAGGTACTTGAATAGAGAAGATTCAATATGGATACTTGCCTAAGGTGTAAAATTGCAAAGCCGGTGACTGAAAAGGTCAAAAGAGAATTTTACAGAAACACTTCCGAGGGTGAGGCAGCAAAGGGAACAGCTGGGAATGTGAAAACGTGGACCCAAGACCCCAACCTCGGAGGTCTGAGGTGTCATGAAGTCGTTTTTACACGTGTTGGAAAAGCCACGAATGAATTCCGCTCCCCTCCCTTCTGCCTCTGAGACTCGGAGTATTTCTACCGCTTCTTCATAAAAGCACGACTCACATTCACACGGAAAGAACCACATCCTTCCCACTCCTTCCTCCCTTGTCAGCTCGGCCTGAGGCTCTGCCAGGGGTGGAGTGAGGGAATCTGCTAGGGTGGCCACGGGGCCCAGCCCTGGCCCTTTCTCTCTGTCTCCACTTGGGCTCGTGGTTGGTTTCAGGTATCCCCGAACAGGCCGTGGGATGCCCCGGTGGCTGGCAAGCTTGATTTCTGCCTGTGGTGTGAGGGTGTTTTCTAGAAGAGACTTGCACTGAGTCGGCGGTGAGGGGAGCAGGCCCCCAGCCCCACAGGTGTGGTGGGCCCCTTCCGATCCTCTTCGGACCTCCATGGAACGGAAAGATGGGGGACCGGAACTCACTCCCGGTATTGAGCAGGGACGTCCGTCGGCTCCTGTCCTCAGGCGCGGGCACTCCTGGTCCTCCTGCCCTCGAACTTGCACTGAATCACACCCCCAGATCTCCTGGGCCTCCCACATGGGACTTCTCAGTCTGCACAACCACGTGAGGAAATTCCTAGCGTGAATCCCTTCTGTATCCTGTTGGAGAACCCTGGCTAATATGCCAGCAGGATCTCTCTTTGTCTTGACGACATTTATTTTATTTTTAAATTGAAGTATAGTTGATTTATAATATCAGTTTCAGGTATATAACATAATGACTCAATATGTGTATAGATTATACTCCATTTATAGTTATAAGACAATGGCTATATTCCCTGTACTGTTTAATATATCTTCATAGCTGATTATTTATTTTATAAATAATAGTTTGTATCTCTTAATTCCCTACCCTTATTGTGCCTCTCCCATCTTCCTTCTCCCCGCTGGTGACCCCTAGCATGTTGCCTATAGCACTGAGTCTGTTTTGTTACATACACTCATTTGTTTATTTTTCTAGATTTCATATATAAGTGATAACAGAGTATTTGTCTTTCTCTGACTTATTTTACTAAGCCTAATACCTTCTAGGTCCATCCATGTTGTTGCCAATGGCAGCACTTCATTCGTTTTACAGCTGAGTAATAGTCTATCGTGTATATATGTACCATATCTTCTTGATCCATTCTTCTGTTGATGGAAACTTGTTTGCTTCCATACACTGACTATTGTAAATAATGATGCTATGAACATTGGGGTGCATGTATCTTTTCAAATTAGTGCTTTGGGGTTTGGTTTTCTGGATATATACCTAGGAGTGGAATTGCCAGGTCATATGGTAGTTCTATTTTTAGGTTTTTGAGAAGCCGCCATACTATTTTCCACAATGGCTGCACCAATTTATAGTCCCACCAACAGTGTAAGAGGGTTCCCTTTTCTCCACAACCTCTCCGGTGTTTGTTGTTTGTAGACTTTCTGATGGTAGCCATTTTGATAGGTGTGAGGTGATATATTATTGTGGTTTTGATGTGCACTTCTCTGAGAGCGTTTTTTTCTTGTGCCTGTTGGCTATCGGTGTATCTTCTTAGAAAGATAAAAGATCTTCTGCCCATTTTTAATCAGATTATTTTGTGTGTGTGTTGAGTGTATGAGCTGTTTATGTATTTTTGATATTAACCTCTTGTGGATCATATCATTTGCAAATATCTTCTCTCATTCAGTAGACTGCCTTTTTTGCTTTGCTGATGGCTTCCTTTGCTGTACAAAAGCTTTTAATTTTAATTAGGTCTCATTTGCTTATTTTTGCTTTTGTTTCTTTCACCTTGGATGATAGATTTTTAAAATGCTGCTATGATTTGTGTCACAGAGTACTCTGCTGTTTTCTTCTAGGAGTTTATAGTTTCAGGTCTTAGCTTTGGTCTTTAATCCATTCGAGTTTAGTTTTGTACGTGCTGTACATGGCTCATAAACACAGGTCACTCACTATCCTCTCCAACCAGAGCCCAAGAGTAAGGGGTTCACTGAGGCCAGGGTTGGGGAGGATGCAGGATGGACACGGAGGGGTGACCAGATGACACCCAGGTGCCCTGGAGAAAAATCTACCTTTCTGTAAAAATTCCCCTTGGAAGATGGCAATGCTGCTCCCAGGTGACCTCAAGGGCTCTCACCCCAAGAGCCCTGCTGCCACAGGACAGCCCGGAGTCCCGAGAGGGGTCCTGGGGTGACAAGCGTAGTCTTAGGGTCTGAGAGTGACGTGTCCCATTCTATAGGGACCCAAGGGTCCCCAGAGAGCCAGACCTCAGTGTTGAGATCTGGTAGGTTTTCCTGGCCTTATCATCCCTCTCTTTTCAGCACATTCTCTGTGGAACCTTGGGATTTCCATGTTGTGTTAGTTGCTCAGTCGTGTCGAATACCTGGAGTGGGTTGCCATTTCCTTCTCCAGGGGATCTTCCTGACCCAGAGATCAAATCTGGATTTCCTGCATTACAGGTAGATTCTTTACCAAATGAGCCACCAGGCTGCTTTGATTTAAAGCCAGCTCTGAGATGACCCAGTGGGCCCACCACTCTCCTTGCTCTGTGTTCCTCAGTGACTCCCATGGACTTCCCTCTGAGCACCTGAGGCTCCTGCCCTCCCTCACACCCACAGCTGCTTAGGGAACATGGGTCCCGTGATTGATGGGGGTCAGCTCCCTGCAGGTCATCCTCCTGGAGACACCTTCCTCTCAGCTGACAGTCCACACCCGCAGAGCAGCACCCCTCGCCAGAGAGGGGAGGTCTGTGTGGCCCTGCCCACCCCCCTGGGCTATGTTAGCCAGCACCCCCATGTGTCCCTCAGGGCTCTCCAAGTGCTCTCAGCACCGCCTGTCCAGGGCAAGCACAGGGCCCCAACGGGGCCGCGTCTCAACCCCCAACCCCGTCTGCATTCAGACTGGAGCCCAACACCCATGACTCAGTTCAGAACCCGAAACAGTCCTGCAGGAAAAGTCATTAGGCTCGGCTCCGGGCCGGCCTGCGGACACTGATCCCTTGGAGGCTCACACAGATCATTTCTGCTAATTAAACAAATGTTTTTCCAGCCCGTCTTGGTTTCCGCTGCTGCCGGCAGCCCTGGCTGCTGGCACGCCACCGGAGCCGTGCCCTGGGGGGCAGCATGGATCACAGGACAGACGGGGCGGGGGGAGGACAGACAAGATGTCTTTAGAGCAGAGTCGGAGTCCAGACAGAAGGGAGGGAGACGGAGGAAGCACCGGTGCCCAACCCCAAGCCACAGCCAGCTCACAACCGCCAGCTCGTACACACACACACAGACATACAAAGACACACAGACTCACATACCACACACACCATATACACAGACACACACACACACCCCACACACACATGCACAAACACCACACACACACACAGATACACACACATACATCCACATACACCACACACACACAGAGACAAACACCACACACACCCCACACACACGCACAAACAACACACACCACATACACACACACCACATACACCACACACACACCCCCCACACACACAGAGACACACCACACACACACACACACACACACACCCACATACATGCATCACATATACAGACACATATACTACACACACCACACACAGACACGCCACATACACATGACACACACATGACACACACCCCACATACACACACACACCACACACACCACAGACACACCACACACACCATATACAGACACACACCACACACACACACCACAGACACACCACACACACACAGCACATACACAGACATACACACACACCACACACACCATATACACAGACACACACCACACACCACACACACACCACATACATACCACATGCACACACACACCACACACACAGACATACACACACACCCCACACACACCATATACACAGACACACACCACACACACACAGACACACACACATACATACCAAACACACACACACTGCACACACCACACACACACACACATACACCACATACACATACCAAACACACACACACCCCACACACATACCAAACATACACACACACACACACATACACACCACATACATACACACACCAGACACACATACACACACACCATATACACAGATACACACACACCACACACACATCCTATATACACACCACATATACAGACATACCACATACACAGACATACACACACACACCACACATACATACCAAACACATGTACACCACATGCATACACACACATCACTCACACACACACACACACACCACATACCAAACACACACATGCCACACACACAACATACACACACACCCCACACATACCAAACACACACACGTTGACAGAATGCCTGGTTTCCCTCCCTCCCTGAACCCCCGCCGCCCACCTCTAACCCCCCCAACACAAATAAACCATCTAGTGTAGAATAAGGATTCCAAGTTCCAAGGTTCGAGGGCACCTTGTCCCCATCCTGAAGGAAGCACGTGGGCAGCTGGAGAAGTTGTGCGGAAAAAGGAACAAGGAAATGTGGTTCAAGGTCTCCATGTAGCCAACATCAGCAGGGGTTCTACGCCTTTGAAAGTGTAATTATCACGGTCACCACCCACTTCCTGTCACTGGCAGCCCCTGCAACCCAGAGAACTGTCCACGCACACCACGTTTCTGCACAAGGTCAGGAAGTGCAGGACTCTGAGGCCGGACAAGAGAGGACTGCTGATGGCAGGTCTAGAATCCCAGGGCTGGAGCGGTCGGTCCCTGACTGGGAAGCGTCCTCTTTCTGTATCTGAGACCCTGACTGGAAGCGTCCAGCTCCCCGGGGGTCCCCCACTGCCGTGTCCTCACACACCCCAACTGCCTTTATACTTGGGACCCCTGGCTTCTGTCAGAAAAGCCTGGGCACCGCACTGTCCCATCCCCACAGAGACCAGCCAAGCCTGACCGCTCTGAGGGAGAGAGGCCCGTGGACATTTTCCCCTCTTGAACTCCAGGGTTTAGAACATGATGCACAAGGAGCCCTTGCAGGCCAGGTCTATACAGCACAGCAAAGCAAAAGCACTCCAGTTGAAGAGGAGGTGGGAGAAAACCCCCATTGACACCCCCCGCCAAGGTCTCCAGTAAACACAGTCAGAAAATGCTGGACTAGAGGACTTCCCTGGCAGTCAAGTGGTTAAGACTCTGTGCTTCCAATGCAGGGCATGCAGGTTCAATCCGGGGTCAGGGAACTAAGATCCCACATGCCATGCAGCAAGGCCAAAAAATAAATAAAAATAACTTTTTTAAAAAAAGAATAAGAACTAAATTTTTATTTTAATTACTATTTTTTTAAAAGAAAATGCTGGACTAGCAGATTCCTAATGCCCTGAAGCCCAGGAAAGATATGATCCTGGGTTTCCTCAGAGACCCTGGATCTAAAACACCCCTCCCCACCATCCCACCACCAGTCACCCATAAAACCAACACTTGCTTGACTAGTTATGCAGTCCTTTCCAGATCATTCCATTGCACAGATCCAATGAACTAGGCATGCTTCAGGACTCAGTTCAGTTCAGTCACTCAGTCATGTCTGACTCTTTGCGACCCCATGGACTGCAGCACACCAGGCCTCCCTGTCCATCACCAACTCCCGGAGCTTGCTCAAACTCATGTCCATCGAGTCAGCGATGCCATCCAACCATCTCATCCTCTGTTGTCCCCTTCTCAGGATGACAGAAGGCTTCAGGATTCAAAGGGCTGTTATTAGGTTAATGACCCAGTCCAGTCCTTGAGGGAGCCGCACAGTAATGGAGATCACTTTGCTCCAAGTGAGAAATATTAAACTTTATTTTATATGTTGAAATACACTTTTTTCATTTTTTAAAATGTTATAAGCAACTGCTATCCTGTAGAAATCCATTGCAGGGCAGCTCAGTGGTAAAGAATCCATCTGCCAATGCAGGAGACACAGCTTTGATCCCTAATCCAGGATGATTCGAGCATGCTATGGAGCAGCTAAGCCTGGGTGCTTCAACTATTGAGCCTGTGCTCCCCAACACAAGCCCCCGCAATGAGAAGCCCAACCACCACAATGCAAAGTAGCCCCCACTCACCACAACTAGAGAAAGCGCAAGCAGCAACGAAGACCCGACACAGTCAAAGATAAATAAAGAAATAAAATTTTAAAAATTTTTCTAAAAAAGCAAGTTTAAAAAAAATCCACTGCAAGAGAAGTGAAAACTTCCCATCCTCCCCCTCTAAAGCCAAGGCCTTGGGATAAAGCAGTCCTTGTGACGAGCATCCTGCAGCCTTGGTAGGCCTCACAATTTGTGCTGGGAGGGCTGGGTACCCCCACCCCCAGGGGCTCTGGCTGGTGCAGCTGCTGCTGAGGGAGTCTTTTCCGGGGGCTCGAAAAACACAGGAGTGTGTGAATTCCAACCCTTGCTCCCAGCACAAGCAGCAGCCTGTCGCTTGCTCCTGTTGCCTTCCTGCGATAAAGGCTTGACCTTTATCTGACCTCACAGGGAGAGAACAGAGCCATAAGAGCATCAGTCATCCCCTGGTGAAGAAATGATGGTCCAGCTCATGAAAACCAGAGCGTCAGGTTGAATAACCATCAGAGCTGCCAAACCATCAGGCAGCTCTGATGTCTCTATAGACCTGTGCTTCCTGGAGCTTTGAATTTAGGACTTGTAAGAAGCATTGAGTTGTGCAGACTCTGGTTGAACACTTCTGGGGACAGGGAGCTTTCCACTGTGAGTTGGGAGAAGGTCCTGGTAATCAGGATGTCCTCCCCCACAGGGAGCCCAGATCCTCCCCCTGGGCTGTGCACAACCCCTGAGGCATATGCTGGACTCCCCACATGTGGGAGTCCCCATGCTGTACGCTGACACCTCACCAAATAAAAAATGCCCGTCAGAGAAACTTTGGTGTTATGAGTCACCCGGCATCCTTCAGGCTGGATTTTACTCCCCTGATAACCAGACCTTCCCTGAGTTCAGCCAGGCCAAGTGTTTCATCTCAGCTCATGTCCTGTTAGAGCAGTAGAGGAAGCTGTGGGCACCTCTGATCTCGCTCGTGGCGCAAACAATACATCAAAGGCAGCTCCTGCAGAAAGCAGCAATTGTCCTGTTACAATCCCGGACAAATTCAACCTAGTGTTCCAGGAGGAAAGCCCCACTAACCTCTCCCTCCCCACGATCTTCCGTGCTCACCTCCCTGCCCGCCCCGTCCAGCCAGCACTTCATCACGTGCTCTTTGCGGGCGTCTTTCCTCTTGTAGAGAGTCTGAGCACACAGAGCGTTTCTTCTTCCCCAGCCCCACATTGTGTTCCCAAGCAAAGTGAGGGGTCGCAGAGAACCCCTCACCAAGTAGTCTGGCCGAAGGGTCGCACCCTGGACACCTTCACGGGGCCACCACTGCAGTGTGGTATTGGGGGCACCCAAGCCTGGGAGACGACGGAACTCAGGGCCTGCCTGGGGGGTCTCCCCGCAGGACCAGAAGCCGGCTAGCACATTCAGGTGGTACTTCTGCATCATGGCCTGGGAGGGTGGCCTGAGGTTTCCCAGGAGCTGAGCAGACGAGGCAGAAGGACAGGCCCACCCAAGAAGGGAGGCAGCTCCCATGGGGAGCAGGGGTGCAGGGGGTGGGGTGCATGGCAGGAACAGAGCTGGGGGAGGAGAGAGGAGCCTGGCTGCTGTGCTGGGCACTCACCAGAAAACAAACGCACCCCCAGAGAAGGCCTGCGATGGTACCTAGGCAAAAAGGCCCTTCGGGACCACAGCACCACTGCCCCCTGCATCTCTCATCTTCATCCCAACCTCGAGGAGCCCAGGGCCGAGGCAGGAAGCTCCAGTCAGAAGCTGGGAGGGCAGTGGCCAAGAATGGACAGGGCTAGACCTCGCTCCTACACTCTGGGCACACAAGCCCCATCCAGGACTGGAGCCCCAGGCCCCCTCCCAGCGTGGGGACGGGCACAGTGCCCCCAGGAGCAGGCTACTGCAGAAACAGGGACAAGGCAACAGTCTCCACCTGGACACAAGAAGGAGACACCATCCTGATCGTCCATCTCCACCCCCTGGGCTCCTCCCCAGGGGAACTTGAAACTCAGTGTGTGGGGGGTCAACTTCACCTTTAATTCCCAAAGTTCCTGTAAAACAGAACGTCTGGCACAAGGAAAGTGCTTTCCAAGATGGTTTATTGGATCGAGCCCAGCATCTGCGGACAGTCTGGTATTTTCAGCATCACAGAATTGGCCTGCTGTCTGGTCTTTTACAAGAGACCAGGGCATCCTGCCTGAAATCACTGTCTTGGAAGCAGGAGAGATTTTAGAGAATGGAGGTGTGGCTCCAACTCCAGATCGTGGCAAGCTTCGGTGAATGGGGCCCCGATAAATCACAGATGATACAACCCGAAATCCTCTCCCAAAGGTCCTGTATGGGAGGTTTGTCCTACAGCCGTAACTCAGTTTTACATAGATTCACTTTTTTTTGGTTGGGGGCGGGGTGGTAAGTGCCTGAACTCTTTTATGGGTCTTCCCCTCCACAGAGAATGGCTCAGTGAAGTGCTTAATAAACTGAGACCAGCATGTCAGCAAACATTTTGGAGTGTCTACCCTCAGTTCAGTTTTTCACTGACCACAGCTATTGGTGAACTTTTGAGCTTTGATTAATTGGGCTTTCTTTTTTTTTTTCTGTACCCTTCTCCAAGATCCACAATATCTCTGGGTAACCTGGACCATATAAATATTTAATCAAGTGGCTCCACGTGGGGTTTTCAAGTATGAATGATGCAATCTGCCTCGTAAGAAAAATCTGTGTTTCTTTGATTTGCAGTCATGAAGCCCCACACAAAGCCCTGCAGACCCCCACAAGGTGCCTTTTTCTTAACACACACACAGTCTGGAGAGAGAGCCAAGGGCCCTCTGGGGAGGAAACTGTGAAGAAACAGAACGTCTAAATAAAGTCAAGACTTCTCTGAAGCACCTCACAGTCCTTATTCAAAGGACATTTTACAGATACCCTCTCACTCTGGACAAAACACACCTTCCTGGGTGGCTTGGAAAACGCCAGGCAGAGGAGCCTGATCAGTAGACATGCACGATCATAAACATCTGGTCTGTCAAGCCAGCCTCTAATATAACTGCAGCTTCGGGAGGGGAATGCAAAGAATATTTCAGCTTTAAACAATGACGCATCACCAAAGCAAATGGGCAAGGGCCAGTCGAATTCTCATCTAAAATTAAATGCAGTGTTGTTTGCAGAACTTCACCTCAAGTTCCTTCAGTCCTTGCCTGGAATAGATTTGAGTCTCTGCCTCTTGCTCTTGGCTTGGTATCCAGACAGCATGCATGGATGGGGAAGGGGGGTGGGTTCGTGACTGCAAGGCTGAGGGTAAGGGACTAATCTTGGCCAAAGGCTTTTTGGAAGTGAGTTGGAAGTGATCTTTTAAATGATTGGACGCCTTAAGAGAAACATATTCTGTTTTATTTAAAACAGTCTTTCAGATCAAGCAATCCACCCGTGGCTGTTCATTGAGAATAGCAGGAAAACGACTGGCTGACACTGGCTCTCCCGAAGCCCAGGCTATGGTTTCCAGAGGCGAGGAGCTGAGTTTACTGGCCCGACCCTGAGAGGGGTCGGAGTCCAACTCTGCCATGTATTGGAGTCTGGGCCTCACTGCCAAGTTACTAAGATCCGGTTTCCTCATCTGTAAAATGGGGATAAGGTTTGTTGGGAAGGTTAAGTGAGGAGGTGCCCAGGGCCCTGGCAGCTACCACTTCTCTCTAAAGGTGGGTTATTACTGTCACGCATAAATAACCCCCCAAGGCACCAGGTGACGTAGCAAATAAGTGGCATCGTCATTTGATTCACGGAAGCTGAGGTGGAGAGGTCAAGAGGCAAGAGGAGGTCCACAGAGAAAATGTTTAGCCGTGACTACAGCTTCAAAGGTCTGGTCACTGAACTTCCCCACCTTGATCTTCAGTGCTCCTTAGGCCTGGTTTATTCCTGTCTTGACCAAATGGAATGGCTGTCCTATAAAGAGTGGGACTCCAGGGCCATCTGCTTCTGTTCTGCTGGCCGCCCCTCCCACCCTGGACACCACATCCCATGAAGGGTAGGAGATGGGAGGGGGCGGTCCCTCGAAGACTGGGGGGTGTCTTCGGTGGTCTTACAGTTAGATGACCACCAACTTCCTTTCCCACCCACGAGAAGGACTCGGAAGGACGGGGGGTGGTGGCAGAGTGAAAAGATCCATCTGTGCCTGCAGTTAGAATCCATCAGACCCAGCCATCCCCACAGTGATGGCTGGCCTGGGGAAGGACACATGTGGACCCTGCATGTCATGTGACTCCTGGAGGAAGGGCTGGCCAAGGGCCATGGCACACAGAGGTCTGGGGGAGGGTCAGGGGGAGGGTCAGGGAGAGCGGCGTGCATTGGGTTTATTCTCTCCTTTATTCAAGCACTGGTTGAGCATCTGCTGACAAGTCATCCAGTCCTTAGGGGATGATGGGAAAGGTGAGTCAGAGCACATGGGAGCCCCGGGCGCTGGACTTTACTCGGTGGAAAATGCCCCCTCTGGCTGCTTGTCACATCAGCATCCCATCCGTGATAATAGTAATAAAAATAGTAGCAATACCTCTCACTGCCTGGGCGCAAAGCGAGAAGTGCTACTACTTGAAGTACTACTTCACCCCTCACCACACTCCATGGGGAGAGATTTCCACTTCACAAATGAGGAGATGGGGGTGCAGGAAGGTGAAGGACACTTCCGAGGGGCAAAAGCTCCATGCGGCAGAGCGAGGGTCCCGGCCCAGGCATCCTACCTCTCTTGATGGTCCCCTCCCAAGTTCACGGTGCCTCCATGGCCCCCTCCTTGCTCCGGACTGTGACCACCGCCCTGTGCTCCCTGACCCTCCGCGGGAGTTCACCTCCACGCCAGGTCCACCTTCACCGAAGCTGCTCTTGGTTGGAAAGCAGTAGGGGGCAGCGCTTCCAATTTGCCTTCCCTTGTCTTCCCTCATCTTCCCTTGTCTTCGTCGTGTCTCCTTCCGGGACCTTGGCAGCAGCCTCCACCTGGTCCCCAGGCTCCATCCTGACCTGGCTCCCAGCCCGCAGGAAGCAAAGGGAGCCAGTTAGAGTGCAAGTCGGTGACACGGGCCCCTGTTCCCAGGCCCTCGGGGTGTCCTACAGTCTCAGCTCCCAGTGGGGGCCCCCTTCCCATCCTCCCAAAAGCCCTCCTCTGCCAGGCCCAGCACACAAGGACCCCAGAGGGCCTCTGCTCTGGCCTCTGCCCAGGGCGCCCCCTCCCTCCCTGCCCCCCAGCACCAGCTCTCCCATCAGTTCTCGTGTCCTGACCCCCGGGGCTGGTTAAGGGCTATCTCTCTGCCAATGCTTCCAAGGTAGCCCATGCAGGGTTTATCACATGGCGTGGTCATTGCCAGTTTACCTCCCTGCTGCTACAGACTGACGTGTGTCCACCAAAAATCCAGGTGTCAGCTCCTAGCCCGAAAGGGGATCGTGTTTGGAGATGGGGTCCCTGGGAGGTGATGAGGTCTTGAGGGTGGAAGCCCCAGGACGGGATTAGCGTCCTTATAAAGGGACCCTAGAGAGCCCCCTGAACCCTCCTCCAGGTGAAGACACAGCAAGAATATGCTGTCTATGAACCAGGAAGAGAATTCTCACTGGACACTGAACCCGCTGGTCCCCTAATCTAGGACGTCCAGTCTCCAGAGCTGGGAGAAATGAACCTCTCTTGTTTATAAGCCCTAGCCTGTGGTGTTGTGTTACAGTAGTCGGAATGAATGGTCCCCCAGACTAAACTCGAAGCCCAGTCTGTATTTACTTTGCACTGTGTTGCCTGGACACAGAGGGGGTAGGGTGGGGAGGGGGCACTCAGCACAGACCCCAAAGAGTCCTGGCGAAGAGCCCATGCCCTTGGGGCATCCTAGCCCCTAAACAGTTCCTCAGGGATCCTGACTCTTTCCTCTCTGAAACCCTTGCGTGACGGCAGTCACGTTCCTGTGCTTTCTTTGTACCTCTATCCCCAGAGTCGGGCCCCCAAACCTCCTCCCCACCTGGGATGTTTCTGTAAAGGAACAAGGAGGCCCTGAAGGGGCAGCCCCAGTAGCAGGAAGGCTGCGCATCACCATCCTGTGACCCCACAGACCAAGGCTGGCCCTTGGGAGGAGAGGACACAGGCATTTCAGGAGAGCACACAGGCATTACTGGAACCTAAGTGCAATGACCACCAGAGGCAGCAGCCCGGAGCTCACCAAATAGAGGGGCTTTGGGGAGATCTGAGCTCTCACTGCGTCTTCTTTTGGGCCATTTGTGTCGTGTATAAAATGGGTGTGATTCCTGCTGTATTAAGCCAAGGAACCACCAGCTGCTGTAACAAGCAGCCCCAGGCCTCAGAGACTAAATGCAGTGAAGCTAGCCCTTCTCACTGAAGCAAAGCCGTGTGGTCCTCCACCCCACCTGCCGCCCTAACCAGCTGACTAGGGGAGAGAGGAGGGCAGAGAGTTGCCCAAGGCCTGGGGGCCAGCCTGGAAGAAGCGTCCATCTCTTCAGCCACATCCCCCATCTAGGACCAGGGGGAGGGGAGGCAGGAAATGTGGACCACGAAATGGTCTGGAAAACACCCACACTGCTTCTGTGTCATCTCCCTGGCAGAGCTGTGTTTATCAGAACCACACGAAAAGGCACTGAACAGCATCCTGGCCCAAGTGTGGCTGATGCCAACATAATAAATTTCCTTCTTCTGTTGCCTTTGGTGGCTGGTTAGGGCTGCACATTTTCTAGAATGATCTCTGTATTTAAAAAGCCCTAGGTCTTTTTCCAAGCCACCACTAAAGAGACTTTCGGGGGCACTAGCCAATCATCAGAGGTCCAGGGGTGTCCGGGCAGGGAGCAAAGGGCTCACACAGATTTTCCAGAACATTTGGAAAGCTGTGCACTGAGGTCCATGCCAGTGTGTGCCCCCCAATGCCTCCACCCACATCCATCAGCCACAGACACACGTCTGTCCTGCTCCAGAAGTAAATGGAGATTCAGGTGACTGGATTCTGAATTTCCTCAGCACAGATAAAAGAGGCTTAAGGAGTCTGTCTGTGCGGATAAAGCCGAGGAATGAGGTGTCTCTGGCTGGGAAGGTGTGACTCAGGGTGGAATCAGCTGTCTCCCCATGTGTGGGGAGGCAGGCGGGATGAAACTGAGACTCTTCTCTGACCTCCCCTTCATCACTTCCTGCCCTCACTTGTGGCTTGCTGATGGACTGGGGGAGGGGACAGAGGGGGCTGCTGGCCGATGACCCTGTGTCTTGGGGGCAGAGACAAGCTGCTGGTGAGGATGGCTGGGCTACAAGGACTCCGACCTGCCTCCAGGAAGCAAACGGAGCTCAGCATCAGCAGACCATCAGCTGCACAAAAAGAGAAGCCACATGACACGGTTGGGGTGGGGCGGGGCGGGCAGGGGTCGCACCCCCACCATAGCCCGTGGTTCGTCATCTCTGAGAGTCTTCCCGCCAGGCTGAGGGACCTTTTTTGTGAGATTCACTAGAGATGCTCCAGTGCTCCCACATCTTGGTTTGGGTCATCCCATTGCTATTGGTTATGGCAACGTCAGACTCTAGCTGTCAAGTGATGGCTGACCCCCTCAGGCAGCCGACCTCCCTCCTGTAGCCCCCACTCCCTGGGGACACACCACCCACTCATCCCCGGGTCCCTGGGCCTCTCAGTGGCTGCACCCATGGGGCCTCCGAACCCCTCGGGCTCCTTCCTCCCACACGTGCTGTTCACTCCCAGTCCCCTCCAGGAGAAGGGTGGGGAAAACAGTGCCATGAGAATCCGTCCTCCTTTGGGATGATGGCTTTCCCTTTGTCTCGTGGGGGTTCAGAGAGTGAGGTGTGCCCACAATCTTCTACCTAAGAGGCAGAACCTGAGTGCCAGGGGTAGGGAAAACTCATTTCCTGCAGGCCATCTTCCTTTCGCGTCTCCAGAAAAGCCGCAGAATGCAAACACACACACATTCAAAGTTAATCTGGACCAAACTGTCCAGGACTCTAGCACAGAATCTGGGGACGTGCCAGCAGACTCCTCACCTAGCTCAGGGCACCACCTCCCGACTCACTGTGGTGGTCACTGCACCTGGCTCTGGTTCCAGCCCGCGGCCAGTTCTTTCAGAGGCTGGAGTCCATAACCATGTGACAGGCCCTCCTCCAGCCGACAGATACACCCCCTGCCTTTCCTCCCCTCCTCCTCCCACATCCGTGCTCTGCCTCCTTTTAAGACTCATGTTTCATCCTAAACCAGATTTCTCTTTTCTCTTTCATTTTGTTGACCAGCCATCACCATGACAACCCTCCCACCCACCCACCTCCTCTCAGGAATGGGCCCACAGGCAGGGGCTTGTCCTCGTCCTGAGTTAGTCAAAGTGAGTCAAAACTCAGCTCCCGCCCAGGATCAGCCAGAAGCGCTCCTTCCATTTATTTCCTTGATACCAGGAGGACTCCAGCACTGGGGAGCTTAGCTTAGGGCAGGGAACCCTTCCCTGGAGGGCAGGAAATGGGTTATTTGCCTTTGGAGTCAGCTCCTCCAGGGACCAAGTGGGGGCTATTCTGGGTCCCTGCACACCACAGAATCTACAAGGCAAGATCATAAGCCACATTAAATATACATTTTAAGTAAATATTTTTAATTTTTTTTATATTTATTTTTATTTATTTGTGCCAGGTTGCAGCATGTGGGATCTTAGTTCCTTATCAGGGATCGAATCCTGGGTCCCTTCACTGGGAGTGCAGTCTTAGCCACTGAACCACCAAGGAAGTCCCCATAAATTCATCTATTTTAAATATATATATACACAAACACACACACACGCCCTGGTGGCTCAGCGGTAACGAATCTGTCTGCCAAAGCAGGAGACATGGATTCAATCCCTGGGTCAGGAAGATCCCCTGGAGAATGGAATGGCAAACCCCTACAGATTCTTGCCTGGGAAATCCCATGGCAGCGGAGCCTGGTGGGTTACAGTCCATGCTGTTGCCGAGTCAGACATGGCTGAACAACAACACACACGGTATATTTGATAATAACTATTTGGAAGTTTTTCTCACACCTATGATCAGAAACTGCTTTGCTGGATGACTTTGCTCAAAAATCAAGCCAGAAATAAAGCCACAAAAGATGGGCAAGAATGAAAACCCTCTCACAAACCTTGCTGTAACCTGTGGGAAGCAAGCATACTGGGCACATTATGTCTCAAGATATTATCAGCGTGTTTATGAGGCCAAAACATTCAGAAGGTGTAGATGTAAATAAATTTTGTTAAAGTAACCATCCATGAATGTTTGCTTAGTGCTAAGGGGGAACATTCCCTTGCTCAAGACTTGTATTCCTCCAAGACTCATCTTCAAAGACTCAGCTAATTAAGTAATACCGACATTTTTCATGGCGATTGAAGGGAGTAACCCTCCTTTTCCAGTCCCTGTGTGCGTTCTGTTTGGTTTGGCGATAGGAAGACTATCACATGAATTTTATTAATTTATGGCCATTTATTGAACCTAAACAGAAAAGCCACACCTGGCTGTGGGTGTAGTAGGTGCAGGCTCTCCAACAGATGAGGTCATACTTAATGTCCCTCACCAGGAAAAAGGAGGTAGGTGGCTCAGACGAAAATGATCAAGGGATCCGAGATCTAAAGTGATCTTTAAAGCTTGATCCAGTGGTGACTTCACAGGGGTGTCCACATGTAAAAGTTCATCAACCTGTGTAACTGTGGACATGTCACACCATATCACATCCCTGTAGAAAAACAGAATAAGTGCTCAGAAGGCAAACTGAGAGCATCTCAGTTCTCTTGGCTTCTACCACAGAGGTGCCAAAATACCACCCCCACCCCTGACCTGTGGAAGAGGCTAGAAGCAAGGAGAAAGGGCCCAGACCGCACACCTGCGAAGTGTCAAAAAACCTGTGAGGAGATGCACAGGGAGATGCATGTGTAAGTAAGTGGACACAGGCCAGGGAAAAGCAGACATAGGCTAGCTTCTCTCGGACTTTGT
The DNA here is from genome assembly GCF_032452875.1 of Bos javanicus. Classification (NCBI taxonomy): domain Eukaryota; kingdom Metazoa; phylum Chordata; class Mammalia; order Artiodactyla; family Bovidae; genus Bos; species Bos javanicus. The sequence goes on along the minus strand of NC_083880.1, from coordinate 43,149,100 downwards.
CAGCTGATTTATGTGTTTTGGATTCTCTCCATGTATGTCCTTTATTGCTCACTTGGTATCAGACAAAGTACTGCAAAGTGCTGCAAGTATTGATAAGGTTACTAATAGATTTTAGCAAGTAGGTGAATTCACAAATACAGAATCATGTGTCACGAGGACCCACTGTACTAATTAGGTGGAACTAGTGGTAAAGAACCCACCTGCCAATGCAGGGAGACACAAGAGACAAAGGTTCGAGTCCTAGGTTAGGAAGATTTCCTGGAGTAAGAAATAGCAACCCACTCCAGTATTCTTGCTTGGAGAATGCCGTGGACAGAGGAGCCTGGCAGGCTACAGTCAATGGGGTCACAAAGAGTTGGATACAACTGAGCAACTGAGCACAGCACACAAGAGGAACTAAGGGGAAAAACTACTGTCTATAACAGTGGTTACCCAAGTTTACTCCAGTTAGAATCTCCTGGGGATCTTTTAAAACCCTTAATGGATAGACCACACTCCCAGCCAAATAATGAAGAATCTCTGTGGTTGAAGCCAGGCATCAGTCTTTGCAGTGTTATTGTTTCAATTTCCCCAGGTGATGACAATGCTCAGCTCTGGTTGAAAGCCTGTGATCTTTGCTTGACCAAAATTTATTGGGCATGGCCCATAGAGGGCTAGGATAGTGCTAATGGCAGCTGCAATTAGAAGAGTAAGTCCCAAATGGCTGTTAGATCACCCTGTGTATGTGATCTATTGCTCTATAACAGGTTGCTCTAAGGCTTAGCACCCTGAAAGGACATTTACTATCTCAGTTTCTGTGGGTCAGGAATACGGATGTGGCTGAGCTGGGTTCTCCAGGCTCAGGGCCTCTCTCAAGGCTGGAAATGGGTGTCAGATAGGACTACGGTTCCTTGTGAAGACTCAGCTGGTAGGGGATCAGACTCTAAGCTCAGCTCAGCAATGTTAGGCAGGGGGCAGCTCTTCATGAGTGGGTGGACCAGGAGGCCCCATTTCTCGTTGACTGGTTGTTCTTTGCTGTGGGGGCCTTGAGCTTTGCCTTGCAGATATCTGTACACACAGGATACATTCAGTCAGCCCTGGGGTTGATCGGTTGGCTGGCTGGTTAAATGAAGTAACGAATGTCGTCTCAGAAATCCACCTTCCCCAAGTCCCTTCTCCAGCAGCCTCACAGCCTGATGTTTCCAATGTCAAGATCGCCAGTTCAAAGTTTGATGAAAATATAAGTATTTTAACAGGATTACAGATGATTTTGGCAGGGAAGGCCGAGCCTGGTAACAGCTCATGGTTACCCAGAACTCCTTTCTCTAGTCCTTCATCACTTCCATCCAAGGCCAGGCGCATGGTGGGTGTACTCTGATTACCCAGCACTCCTTTCTCTAGTCCTTCTTCAGTTCTACCCAAGGAGAGGCACACGGTGGGTGTACTCTGATGGGAAAGAGGGAAGAAGTCAGGGAAGGTCTGAAGTAGAGCTTCCAAAAGAGCTCCAGAAAACCTGTTGTGAGGCTGACTGTCCCTCCAATGAGCGTGTTTATTCATTTTTGAAATGATAGTTATCTGCTGAAATGGGACGTCTGATCGTAATGTGTAACCATGATCACATGTCCTCAGTGTGAGCTGGACTCCTAGAATGGAAACAACTGTCCTTAAGTCGCTTTCGTCTGGGGTTGGATCCATTCCGTGTGTCTGTGGACTTACTTGCCTTTGTCACCAGGGGACAACCCCATTCTGCAGTTCCTACTCTCCGTGTGAACAGGGGAGAAGACTTTGATGCTCTGGCCTCTGACCTGGGGTGGGGGCATGGGGCATCTCAATTCTACCAGCTGTGTCATCTGGACAAGCTACTCAACCTCTCTGGATGGCGGGGCGGAGGCTCAGCAGGTGAAGGGCTTGCACGGAGTTCATTGCTCTGTGATAAAGTTCTATTTACCAATAAGGACATGGCTCACTCATCACCCGTTTACCCAAATACACCATCATGCCTGCGAGTGGTGTGTGGGGACGTGAGCCCTCCCACATGGACGCTGCCCAGACCCATGTTCCTGGGGAACCTGTGTTCCTGAGTCACAGCTCTGTTCTCGAGACCTCTGGGGACATGGGTTGTGCCGCCGTCACTCCTGAGGTGGCCGGGCTGGAAGGAAGAATTCTCACCACAGGAATTGTTCAACAAGTATTTATTGAGCGCTTAGTGTGTGCCATGCGTGGGATTTAGGATCTTCTTCAGGTAGATGCGGACAAAGTCAGGAAGCCAAATTAAATGTGATATCTATTCACACAACGTATTGAAAGCTTGCTCTTTCTGGGATTTTGAAAGCAGAGGGAGAGGAAATCCAGCCGTGGGTATGACTGGGGCTGAGTTCCTACCAGCTGCTGCCCACACACCTGTGCAGGTGGGCACACATGCTCACACCTGCAGTCCAGGGGTAGGAGGAGGAGACCTTGCAACAGGAGACAGTAGATTCTGCATGAGGGGGCAGGAGAGTGACCACAGAGCCGAAAGGGGTCCTGTCTGCTTGTCCCCTTCCTCCTGCCTCTGGCCGTGGACTTGGTAATGACAGGGCTTCCCTGTGGCTTCCCCAGGGGAAGGACTCACTCCCTCTGAATTGCTGCCCAGCAGCCTCGGCTTCATCCTGGCAGGAGGTTTGAAGTGTGTGCGGGGCCCCCAGTGCTCCCAGGCCCAAGGGGCCGTGTTCACCCTCTCCTCATTCTGTCTCAGCCACCTTTGTACTTTGCAGGCCTCTGAACGGGTGACCACCCTTCCTGGCTGAGCCAGGCCCAGAGGGACCAGGATTCGGAGCCACAAGCTCTTGGCAGCCCTGACCCCAGGGAGGGTGGCTCTGGGCCTCCCTAAGGAGAAGGAACCAAGCCCGCACCCCAGGGTTCCCCAGCCTCCCCTGGTGACCTTGGCCACACCCGCCGGCATTACAGCATGAGGAACCCAAAGTTCACAGAGATTAAACACAAGCGGATGATAGGCTTCTGAGTCACTCGGAGACCTTACAAACATGGTTTCAACAAGGGCAGAGCCCAAGGCCAGGCCCCCGACGGAAATGAGATGGAGGGAGAAAGAAACCCTGCAACATGCAAGAGGCTGGTTTAAAAGCCAAAGAATAAAGTAAGAGTCCCTAGAACAGCAAGGAGATCAAACCAGCCCATCCTAAAGGGAATTAATCCTGAATATTCATTGGAAGGACTGATGCTGAAGCTGAAGCTCCCATACTTTGGCCACCTGATGCGAAGAACTGATTCATTGGAAAAGACCCTGATGCTGGAAAAGATTGAGGGCAGGAGGAGAAGAGGATGACAGAGGACAAGATGGTTGGGTGGCATCATGGACTTGATGGACATGAGTTTGAGCAAGCTCCAGGAGTTGGTGATGGACAGGGAAGCCTGGTATGCAGCAGTCCATGGGGTTGCAAAGAGTCAGACACAACTGAGCGACTGAACAACAACAACAAACTGGGACTCACAGCACCGCCTCAGGCCCCTGGAACTCATGCATCTGAGACATTTCCACGTGCAGCAGGGACTTTCGAGAGGCCAGCAGGGGAGGGAGAGGGCTTGGATGCCGGTGGAATACATCCATGTATATTTAAGTCAGTGCGATTGGGTCTTCTGGTTGGAAAGATGGGGCGCTGTTGAGTGATCATTCGACCTGTCAGGACCTGTGCCAGGTGTTCACAGGGGCCCCAGGAGATGGTGTGGTTGAGGACCCGGGGGCTCCTGGAGACTGGCTCTGGGTGGTACAGTGGCCATTAACGGCCCCCAGAAGCACATCTGGCCTCCACTGGGCCTCGGAGGCCCGGCCACTGCACCTCTTCCAGAACATCCCGCCTCTGGACTTACTGCAGCACCTGATCTGCACCGCTCAGCCCAGGTCATCATCCTCCTGCTCCTCCCAGCTCCGAGGCCCGCCCGGAGGAGGCCAGGGACAAAACACAGCTGCTCCCTTGGGAGTGGGCAGCACAGAGCATCCCTGGGCCTGACAAACTCACTGGAGCTTCATGCTCTCATGTTATCTAATGAGGACAGCTCCTGGCTGCCCACACCTCTGCAGATGGGGAGCCAACGGATGGGAGGCTGGCCCAAGGCCACACCGCTGGTTAAGTTCTTGCCCATCACACCCCCTATGTCTCCCACCAGGAGGACCACCTGCTTAATGACTGACACCGTCTTGGGTCCAAAGTATGCGGAGAGCAAGGCCAGTGACCAGCTCACCAGCCCCGCCATTCCATAGACTGTTGTAAACGTCCTATGACCATAAGGACAGTGGTTTGTAGACTCTCAAGCACTCTCCAGTCACACACCCAACCAGGTGGATGCTCAGACACTTCCTCCTCATGCCAGGTGTCACCCCACGTGCCCCTGGCTGCAGGTGGGTGATTAACCATCCCCGCCACCCACACCTGCCTCCTGCACAGCATCCACCACTGCAGGCCACCCCAGGCTGCCCCTGCTCCTGAAAAGCCTTCTCTGACCCTCCACGTCCACTTCTAAGTGACTCCTCTGATCAAGTTATCATAAGAATGACAAAGTCAACCCAAACAGTATTGCAAAATCAAGGGATTAGAAATGAGCCTACAGGGTGATGCGAACAAAGCAGAGGGCACCTAAAGAACTGAGCCACGGGGATTTCCCTAGCAGTCCGGTGGTTAGGACTCCATGCTTCTGCAGCAGTGGGCACAAGTTCAATCCCTGGTGGGAGAACTAAGATTCTACACTCCATAAGGCACAACCACAAAAAAAAAAAAAGAAGAAGTGAGCCCTAGTTTAAGCCTGTGCTCAGGCAAAGGGCTCTGTGAGTACCTAGACGTACAGGGTTTTCCTCTCCCGAAAGAAAAAAGAGCTGGAGCTGGACAGGCATGAAGGCTGCCTCCTGAGATACAGCTGCTGGGATGGGTGGAGGGGCCCGCAGAGCAGAGAAGGGCCATGTCTTTCAAGATCTTCAAAGAGCAAAGCCCTTCTGTTTCCCCAGGGAGGACGCTCTCCAGGGGTCCTCGGTGGTGTCCCACCTATCGCTGACCTGGGTCAGATGCTGTTGGGACAGGCCCTCTGGAGGTCAAGGTGCTGAGGTTGCAAAGTAAACCTGAGCAGGTGGTCACCATCAGCCCCTCCCGAGGCCTCATTCTCATCTGATGTTTAATTTATGTCTTACTGTTTCAGTCTTTTGATGCTAATGTTCTCATACTTGGGAAAGGAGTGGGAAAAAGCCCCACCAGAGGGACTTCCCTGGTGGTCCAGTGGTTAAGAATCTGCCTGCCAGTGCAGAGAACATGGGTTCGATCTCTGATCCAGGAAGCTCCCACATGGCACGGAGCAACTAAGCCTGTGTGCCACAACTACTGAGCTTGCGAGCCACAACTTCTGAAGCCCACGTGCTCTAGAGCCTGTGTTCCACAAGAGAAGCCACAGCAATGAGAAGCCCAAGCACAACTAGAGTGGTAACCCTCGCTCACTACAACTAGAGAAAGCCCACACGCAGCAACCAAGACCCAGTGCAGCCAAAAATTAATTAACTAATTTAAAAAAAAAGAGTCCCAGCAGAGGAAGAAAGCAGGGGCTGATGGGACTGAAGACAGCCAGGCGGGAGGGAGGATGTGGACTAAAGAAAGGGCTCCGCAGGGCCAGGTGGACCCCTGATGCGCAGACACTCAGGGACACCTGTCAGTGGGATGCAGCCGGGTACTGTGCGGGGTGCTGGCTGTCAGGAGAAGGCCGAGGGACTCGACGTTGATGTGTGGGATGGTCGCCTCTAAACAGCAGACCTGGCCTGACCCTTGGCCCTCCACCTCCACTCCTTGACCTCTGGAGGCCAGGGCCCACTCTTTTCTGCACCCGAGGTTGCCTAGGCAACGACTGCTGCTGGCCCCTGGCCTTCCAAAGCCCCAGGGCTGTAATCCGAATCTCAGGCAGGCTTGTTCCACTCTGCTGGCTTTGAAGAGAGAATGCTGCAGCTCTGGTTTCAGAACCTGCCCGGAGGACACCCCCCAAGTGAGGGAACAGGACCTGGGAGGGAAGGCAAAGAGGGGGACAGCTGGGAGAGGAGTCCCCCGGGGCAGGGCAGGAGGTGAGGACCTTCCCGAGTTCTGCCTTCGGATTCATGAACAGAAGGGTCCACAGGGGCCCGTCTGTGGTCAAAGACTGTCTTGGGCCCAGCCTGTCTTCCTTCGCTGTCTTAATCAGAGACTGGAATAAAATCACACTGCTCAGATCCACAGAGGACGGTGAGCAGCAAGTCAGGGCTAACAGGCTTCAGAGGACTGAACTGGTAAAAGAGGCTTTCTTACATTAGAGTTATGGGCCGAAACCAGTCATTCTAAGCGATAACTTATGGGGGGGGGTCTGGCTGTCCAGAAACTGTCTGGAGGGTTCTGATTGCTGGCAAACCCCATGTGAGCAGGTAGGAACAGGACACCTTAGAAAGCAGAGGTGACCAGAGCATGCCTGTGTGCTTGCTCATCACCCCGACCCCATGCCGCCTAGAAGCTGGGATTCCCCCTGGTACTGTGTGCGGATCTCGGAAGTTAAGGTGACTAATGCAATGTGAATGCAGGCCCCAGTGTTGTGTTAAGAATGTAAATAATTGTGCAACCCAGGAACTGTTGCATGGTGTGGTTAAACTAGCTGGGTTGGGACATTCACTCTAACATTTATAAGCTGTGTGTCCTTGAGGAAGTTATTCACCTCTCTGTGTGGCAGTGGTCTCATCCACACGATGGCGATAACAGTCCTAGGATTTCAGCACAGTTTGAGCCGGTCGCTCCGGAGGAAGCGCCTGGTAGTTGTTTCTAAATGGTTGCTGCTGGTGTCGGTGACTCAGCTGCCCCGTGCTGTTAAAGGGTTGACAAGTTGCTTCTGCCTGGAGGGCCCTAGACTCTGAGTGCTTGGCCGGCCTCAATGCTCGGGCAACTCAACCCCCAAACCCTGGTCGCCCCTGATGCCGTCAGGCTGTGCCTGGTCCCTTCTGATAGCAGTGAGGTGGACACCCAGGTAGCCCCTGGGAATGAGTCAGTGAGAGAAACCAGTGACTCCTCTCCCCAAGACAGCCTGAGGTTGTGAGCCCCCGGCCCACGATGTTGCCCTTGGCGAGACCCACTGACAAGAGGGCCATCCCTCCTGTGGCTGGTCCACAGGGACGGTGGGTGCCGGGAAATCCCATTTTCCACACACAGCCACAGCCAACCTGTGCTGGAGTGGAGGGAAGCTGGCTTTCTCTCTCTCTCTCCCTTCTCTAGCCAGGGGGCCTGTCCCCTTCCCACAGCGTCTCAGGAAGACGGGAAGGGATCAGAGCCGGTGCGGATGGAACATTACATCTGCTCGTCCACTCCCTAGGTCTCACCCAGTCCCTGGAAGACTCGCCTGTAATCCGCCCACACCCTGCCTCAATCATTCTCATCATTCTGCCTGAACCCAGTCGCACCTCACGTGGGACTCGAACCCAACGGAAACTCAGAGTGGGACCTAAACCCCTGGGCTGGGACTCCAACCCATCATCTTTTCATTGAGCTCACACACCCGTCTCAAGACTTAGTGACACTTAGTTTCTTTATGTCTCGTTGCAGAAAGAACTGATCGAGAGGCTGATAGGTAAGGAGCAGATTTACTGAGAGAGACACACACTCCACAGACAGAGCGTGGGCCGTCTCAGAGGGTGAGAGGCCCTGAGATATGGGGTGGACAGCTTTTATGGGCTGGGCAATGTCATAGGCTAATGCGGGGGAGGATGACTCCAACTAACTGGGGGAAGAGGTGTGGATTTCCGGCATTGGGCCATAGCCCACATTTTGGCCTTTTGTGGGTGGCCTGGGATAGGTCCTGGTGTCCACGGGTGTGTCGTTAATGTGCTAATGTGTTACAGTGAGCGTGTAACAAGGCACCATGTCCAGAAGGTGAACCTTCTGCCCTCTTGGGCCTAACCAGTTCTAACCAGTCTCTGTCATGAACTCAACGGCTGTGTCATTCTTTTGAAGTTGGTGCCTGGCCTTCTTCCCTCCTATCTCATTGGTGTTGATTTCAAGAACCATCACTTGTGAGAGAAGTAAGCGGTTTACACAGTGCCTTTCGAGGATGTAGGCCTCTGTCCCCAAGGCCGGCTTCTAGGCCGGGAGGCCGTGTCTCTAAACACTTATCACAAGGTTCAATCCCCAGGTCTATAAGATCCCCTGGAGGAGGAAATGGCAACCCATTCCAGTATTCTTGCCGGGAGAATCCCATGGACAGAGGAGCCTGGCAGGCTGCAGTCCCTGTGGGGACCGCAAGAGTCGGACATAACTGAGCAACTAAGCACACACTCAAGTTCCCTGTCTGGGAACCGCCTTCCTGCCCATGGGCCTCTCCACAAACCCAGACCAGATTCGAAGCAACTGAAACTAGGCTGTGTCTTAAAGCCAGAACTCCTTCTCCCCTCTGTTCATTGTGGCCGCCTATGCTGTTTATTCAGTAACAGGTTATTTATTTTGCCAATGTTGTAGCCACACGTTCCCGGAAACAAACTCACTCAGAAGGACAATGCAGATAGTGGAGTGCAGTTTATTACACCAGCGGGCCCAAGGCAGAGTCTCCTCTCAGCCAAGGACCCCGACCAGCATTTGTGAAAATCTTTTATACCCCATGTGTACATGTCTGAACCCACCACTCCAAATTCCTTGAGACTTACATAAACCAAGGAAAATACAATCCCAATAACCCCTTCATTCACGTGCTATGTCCTCATGTGCTCAAACAGTCAAACAATTAGCCAATAATCAATAAACCCAAGGTTACACTCTGATTGATACAGAAAAATTTATGGCCTGTCTGGAGGAAGGGGTGATTAGTGTATGTTTTCTCTTAGGTGATGAGTAACCTAGATATGATCTTCAAGGTTCCCCTGTCTGGAGGGGGTCTTATCCTTCTGTTGTTGTTTTCATAGGCACTCAACACAGAGTTCAGAGTCCATTGGAAAGGTGGCCGAGCATGATCAGCATGAACAGGCCTAAGATGGAGTCCAGGCCCTATGAATTCCTTCTTCACCAACACTGAGTGTGGGATGTGGGCGCCCTTCTAAGGGCTTTGCTGACAGTCACTCCATGAACCCTCACAACAGCTCCGGAATGTGATGCTCAGTCTTCATCCCCATGTGCTGGGGCAGGTGAGGGGGACCTCAGCCTGGAGCACTCCCCCATACATCACAGGTGCACAGACAGTGAGCAGCTGGGTCAGGATTCAGACGAGGGTCATGAACTCCGGGGTCCCTGGCCTCGCGCTGTCTCATGGCACAACATGCCACATGGGTCTACACTGTCTGCGAGTAGCCTGGGATCTTCTAGAAGCAGAGACAGTGTCTTCATCAAAGGATCTTACAGTGAAGGCACCCAGAGATGACCTGTGATGACTCAGAAGTGACTTTTACTGGAGGGTTTCCCATCCACCCACCTACCCATGAGCAACATCAGCCCAGGAAGCCAGGGAAGTAACCCCTCCCACAGGAGCTGCCCAAGTGCCTGGGGGGGTGAGGATGGGAGCAGGGAGGAGGCCCCTGGCTGACCCCCCCAGAGACCTGTAGCTACTGCACCCCCTCCAGCTTCCCCAAAGGGAAGATGGCATCTTCTCTTCCATTGTTCTCTGAGGAAGTCTGGCAGCAGCACAGACAGCCTGCCTTCCAGGCCCCACCTCGCTGGAGTCTCACCCGGCGAGAGTCCCCAGATGCCCTAGAGTCCCTGCTGGAGCCTCAGCTCAGGGGTGGCCCTGACCTGGGGACACTCAGCCACAGTTGGACTGAGGGGGACCTGAGGGACCTCTCGAGGGGCCCTAGAGAGGGGGCTGCCTGCACTCCAGGGCGCTGAGTGACAGCCCCTCGGGGGCACAGTGGAGACTGGGTAATGGAGGAGTGGGGAGCAGGGGCCAGGAGGCTGGGTGTCCCCAGTGGGCTTAGTGAAGCTATTTTGCAGCCAGTTAGTGGGGCTGCCAGGACGGCTCCCCCGTGGTGGTGTGGCGACCCGGGGCACTGTGTCCCAGGAGATGAAGGGGAGGACAGCTCAGGGAAGCTGGGTCAGCCAGCAATGGGGCAGAAGGAAGAAGGAGGGGCACCTGGAAGTGTGACACCGAGGTCCGGGAAACGGGTGTCCATGGGACCTCAGGGGCCTTTCACCAGGCTGCAGGCCAGCTGGCCACCTCTGGCTGCTGCAAGGGCTGGGCTGGGGGGCGGGGTGGGTTCCTCCACGCAGGCAAGTCTGAGATGTTTCTAGCAAGTGGCCACCGCAAGTCTGTCCTGGAGGACCAGCACCCCAGCTGCGGGCGGTTCCCACCCAGTGGCTGAAGCCTCTGACTGACCAGACACCTCCGCACCCACCCCACCCCACCCCAGTGCTCTGGGGGCATGGAGGTCCCTTGGCAGAGTTTTCCACGAGAACAATGCAGGTCTGAAGGTTCTTGTGCTTAGCCTGATCCCTGCTGGCCCAGCACCCACCCTGAGATGTTTTGCAATGACAACTCAGAGTCTACTGACTCCATCAGAAACTGCTACAGGACATCCCAGAGCTTCAGTCGCACAAGACTCAGTCTCTGAGCAAACAGAATTATCATCTAGCTGGATAGAATATGGGAGAAAAAATGTGAATGGTGTTATAGCACAATCAATGGTGAGAAACAAAAAAGCCTCTATACCATAAAGGCAGGGCTTCCCCGGGCGGGTCAGATGGTAAAGAATCTGCCTGTGATGCAGGAGATGCAGGCTCGGTCCCTGGGCTGGGAAGATCCCCTGGAGAAGGGAATGGCAACCTGCTTCATTATTTTTGCCTGGAGAATCCCATGGACAGAGGAGCCCTGGGGGCTACAATCTGTGGGGGTCACAAAGAGTCAGACACAGCTGAAGTGACTCAGCACACACGTATGCACGTACGATAAGAGTGGCTATGAGAGCAGAGGGGACTCCACAGCGCCCAAGTCTGGCCAGGACTGCGTGGGATTTTGCTGATGGCCTCTCCATGACTTCTTGCTGTTTAGTCACTCAGTCGTGTCTGACTCTCTTGCGAAACTATGGACTGTAGCCTACCAGCCCCCTTTGTCCCGGAATTTCTCAGGCCAGGATACGAGAGTGGACTGCCGTGACTTAGCAGCCTATTAAACGACAACTTTGTAAGCGAGTCCATGAAGAGCAAGGCTCGTGCCTGGACAGGAGGAACGGGGTTGGGTGAGACTGCCGCAGCTTGACACCCTCCTTCTGTGAATGTAACTGGCCAGGGTGCTGCCTGCAGAGACCAAGGATGATGGCAGAAGGAGCCCGAGGGGTGGGAGAAGAAGGCCCCCCACCCAGCAGGCAGACCCCAGCCCTGCACTCACCCTCCAGTGCCCAATTTCCCTTTGCCCACCCTGTGTGCATCCAGGACGGGCCCGCAGACCCTCTGCAGAGCCGACCCCAGGCTGCTCACAAGTACAACTTTCACTTAAAGTTTGACATGGTGCCGTGCATAACCCCACCAACCGTCTGTGCTTTCTTTCCATCCTTCTGTTCATGATCTGGGGAGCAGGGCTTCCTGTCTCCAAAACTTGTTCCCAGTCTCCTGCTCATTGTAACTCTGTTTCTTCTCATAATCACTGGTCCCCACCCCTTTCCCAAAAGATGAAGGGAAAAAAGTAATAAGGTGAAAAAGAGGTGACGTGTGTCTGAGCCATCAAAGCAGGCCGAGGAGGCAGGTGGCATGGCTGGCCATCCTTCTCAAGGGGGAATGGGGAAGCTGGGGGTGCAGGAGGACTGACCAGTGACTGAGGTCAAGGTTAGACCCCACTCTCCCCACCCCACCCCACCCCAGGCTTAAGGGTCCCTCCAATCCATCACACCCCTGCACCTCCCCCACACAGCTTCCCTCATTAGCCTGACCTTCAGTCTCCCTGGTTGGCTTTCAGTCACGTGCAGCAAATTTATCCTGATGCCCTGAAGTCTTCATCTCACAGTTTCTTAGAATTCAGACAGGATGTGAGCAGTGAGGTCCAAACACAATTGCATTTTGCTTTTATTTCTCAAGGCTTCATATGTACATAAAGTACCGACAAACTGCTGGAAAGAAGAGGAAGACACACAATGACCACTCCCAAGTGGCCCACTTGAAGATTTGGTGGCAGGGAGGTGGACAGACAGAGGGACCTGAAGCCCCAGGTGCCCTGCTGGTGACAGGATCCCTGGTCTGGAAGCAGAATGCACCCCTTGACCTGCAGTCATCAGGGCCCGCACCTGTCCCTGCCTTTCACCCGGCCCCTCAGGAGGCCCCAGGGCAGCTTCCCAGGCCCGGACGTGGGTAACTTTCAAGGCTGGGTCTGGAGGGAGGTCTTTCCGGGTCACGGTCGTGAAGAGAGCTGGCCTCCCAATGCGAGCCGCTCTAAGCCGGAGGTCTGCGCCAGGCAAGTGGGTGACAGGCGTAGCTAAAGGCTTCCTGGGACAATGAGCTGGCCTGTTTTCACCTGTTGTTCTTGGCTGACAGTTGTGGGAGACGAATGAGCCAGGGCTGGGCCAGCGGAGGGCGAACGGGAGGCCAGCCTGGCCTCTGTGTGCCCAGTGCCTGCACAGAAAGCTGCCCACACAGAGCGCTGCCAGTGTGGCCCCTGGAATGTGCCCGAGACTCAGGCTCCGGCCCCTCGGCTGGGGCAGGACCCACAGCTGCCGAGCCCAACAACTCCATAGCCCACAGCTGTGCTTGTCGCAGGGTGTGGCCCAAGTCCCCACTGGGTGAGAATGTGGCAGTTCCAGGGCTGTGTTTTCCATCAGGGTCTGCTCTGGGAGCCCCTCCAGGCCACACCTGCCACAGCTGGCCCTCGACCACCCAAGAGCCAAGGCAGTGACCTGTGACCACCGAGGCTTCATAGCCTTTCTCTGCATGCTTTGCCTGCTCATGGTGTCAGGGCCTGATGTTCGGAACTCATCCCCTTCTCTGGCATATTCAGCAAACTTCTTCCGGATGCCTTAAAGTCCTCGACTGACAGATTCTCAGAATTCAGACAGGATGCTAGCAGTGCAGTTCAAACCCAATTGCATTTTGCATTTATTTCTTGAGCCTTCATAGAAAGGAAGCCCCAAGCTAGATCACTAGAAATAACGTGAGTGCTAAAATTGGAGCCATCCATAGACAATTAGCATGACCCCTAAGCAAGCAAAGAAGACACACAAGGCATCCCATGCTTGGTTGAAACTGAACTTACTAACGTCATGATTTTGCTACACATACATAAAGTCACTACTTGGTACACCTTAAATTTACCCAGTGTTGTGTGTCAATTATAACTCAATAAAGCCAGAAAACAAAAGAGAGAAGGAAGAGAGGAAGAAAGAGAGGAAAGGAGAAAGGGAGGAAATGCAGGAGGGAGGAAGAAGGAAAACTTGAGAGGAAGATGACACAGGCACCACTCTCAAGAGACCTGGTTGGAGATGTGGAGAGCTGAGGGACTTCCCTGGTGATCCAATGGTTAAGAATTCGCCTTCCAACACAGGGGGTGTGGGTTCAATCCCTGGTGGAGGAGCTAAGATCCCACATGCCAAAAAAAAAAAAAAAACCAAAAATATAAAATACAAACAATACTGTAACAAATCCAACAAAGACTTTAAACATGGTCCACGTTAAAAATAAAATCTTTAAAAAAAATATATATGGAGAGATGAGCTCACAAATAGACCTGAAGTATTACAAGGATAGCACAAGAAAGAATAGAGTTCAGGGTGCACAGACATGATGCAGAATTGAACTGAAATTGCTGTGGAAGGGGGGAGAATGCACCCAGGCCAGGCAGATCCTACAGGACCCACTGTTTCAAAGGATGGAGTCATATGATCCAATGTGAGTGCTGATTTAAGAGGAGTGTGTAGAATTGCCCAACCCCAACCAAGAGGGAGGGAGAGAGAGGTGCTTCTGCCCCTGGGGGCGGCAGGAAACCCATTGTCCTGGGGGAAGGGAGCAGGATGCCCACCCCATCATTCCTAAATTACTGATTAAATGGGTTGAGATTTTTTTCTTGAAATAATTCACCTGTGTTTGTGGTTAAAATATAGAAAATACAAATGAACAGGCAGAAGGAAAGGTAAGTTCTGGGTATTCTCACCACTTTGTCCCACGAGTCTTTTTTCTCTGCACAAACACAATTTTGCTAAATCGCACTTTGCTAAAGAAAGCACTGATTGAGGACATATCTTAGTCTGCGAGTTACTGGGTGTGTTCACAAGGGGCTCATGGATGGTGATTCCTCTTTTTGTGTGCAGAGGGCTACAAAGAGCTCCTCTTTGGAAGTGATGGCCAATATTTGTCACCCATAGACCTGGATGGCTTTGGGTAAAGAAACGTAAGCTTTCTACCTGCCAAGTAGGACAGCCTGTTACCACCCTTTTCCGCTTGGTTTTCCATGGCGTCTGTGACATGGCGAGGGGAGCGAGGCTGATTTCAAACTCTTCTAAATAACGTTCCTGCCTCTCACTTAACCTCTTTGGTTCCAGAGTACTGAACCCACAGGGGTAAGAAAATGTAGGAAAATAGTTGTGTACCCCAGACGTCGCCCCTGACCTCCAGGAAGGGTACCGTGGGAGAGGCAGCAGGTGGATTAAAAAAATACCCACACAGGAGGACTTCCCTGGCAGTCCAATGGTTAAGAATTCGTGCTTCCACGGCAGTGGGTTCAGGTTCAATCCCTAGTCACAGAACTTAGATCCCACATGCCTCACAGTGTGCCAATAAATAAGTAAGTTAAAACACCCACGTGGTACACGACTGAACACACCCAAGGGCTTGCACAATGAATGTAAGGGTTGGAGAGGGATTGAGAAATAGCCTGGTCCTCCCCCACCCACTTTGATACCACAGAGGAGGAAACTGGAAACCGACTTGTCCAAAAGCCTCTTACAAAGCCCCCAGAATGTCTGTTTCTGAGCTGTCATGTAGTTTCTTAGCAGTTCCTGTGCTTCTGGTTGGGGCACATACCCATCAGACACAGTTTTGGTGGGCCTGCTGTAAATCACCATAACTCACGCCATCTTCCTCCGAAGAGACAGACTAGCCCAGAGGGAGTCCATGGCCTTCCCTGGCCCCCAGACCACTCGCTGCACAGGGGCCAGTGATGTAAGTGCTGGTCCCACCGGTGCTGAGACAGGAAGAGAACTCAGGGGCTGTTTCTCTTCTCCGAAAGTCCCTCCCAGTGGAGTCACTGGGGTTTTATAAACCAAATGTCTTCACAGCTGAAATGAATAACCATGACCTCAGCCATCACACACGCAGCCCCTGCTGCTATGCATTTAGCATCGCTGTCCGGGCGTCCTGTAAATAACCCGTGTCTGGGGAACATGTGGGGGACGAGCCCGCCGTCAGGAAGGGTTCTCGCTGGAGGCCTGAGACAAGCCTGCGAGCCCGACCGTCATCTGTTAGCGATTTCCCGCTCCCATTAAAGCCAGACGCTGGATCCGCTTGCGTCGTCCAGACCATCACCAGGGAATTGTCTTTATTACTTGGACTTGGGTCTTCGAACCACATCAATTATAGACCTTGGTGCTGCCAACGGGGTTACGGGGGAGGGGTGTGAGATGAAATGAGGACAGTCTTGCCGGGAACAGTTCACAGATGTGTGGAGACGGAATCCTGTGTTCACAGAACACAGGAGGGAAAACAAAAATCTAGATTTTAGGCAAATCAACCCCCCAAATATGATGCCTAATCCACAAAGCTTTGCATTGGGGCATTTAGGCTGCATTCAAACCTAACTTTACGAGGGGCAGGCAACAGAGACCTAGGACCCAAATTTAAGGAGTAATTTTCAGAGTTATGGAAACAATAGGCCATTATTATTATTATTTAAAGCATATGAAAAATAGAGTTGCTATTAACTAGCCTCTTGGAAACTATGAAACACACAGTAGGCCAGCCAGAGAAGACACCTGGGCTTTGTCCCAGTTCCTCCCTGAACTTCTCCATGGCCTTGGGCACATCACAGGCGTGGAGCCTCGGTTTCCTCTTGTCAGATGAAGGGTTTGAATAATCCAAATTTCCCTCCATCTCTAACTAGAACTTGGATTCTCAGTGCCTTTAGGAGGTATGGAAATAAATCATTGGCAGAAAAAGTCACGCCCAATACAAGAAGTCATCATATAGTAGCCATGAGGGCTGCTGGACTGGGGGCCCCAAAGCATATTAGACAGAAGGGCTGGTACCTTCTCAGAGTCCACAGTCCAAGCAGACAAAATCGCAGCCACAGAAACCTGGGTCTACACTAAAAAGCCCTGCACCCTGGGGCCACTAAAGGCAGGCTCTCCAGCCTCTCGGCAACCATGTCCTGGCTTCCCAGAAACCCTGTCCCCTAGAAGAGGCAAAATTATGCTGAGGGACAAGGGACCCTGGAAAGTGTAGGGAGGTTAGTCTTTAGGGAACTCCCACCCCTCACAGGATGGGCCTGACTTGGTCAAAAGACACCCCAGCTCTCCAGGAGGCTCAATGGCCATAACAGTTCCACTAAATCCTGGAAGAAAAGGGACATTTGCAACCAAGAACTTACAGACTGTCTCCTCTTTCGCTCTCTTCCATTTCCTGAGAGTGACTGATGGTGCCCTGGCAAGGAGGGGCCACAGGGGAAGTCATTTCCTCTCAAAGGCATTTCACTCACCTCTGATTCACCTCGAGTGAATCTGCTCAGAACCAGACACACCACACCATGGATTTTTCCTGAGCTCTAATCTGTTGTGGTTCTTGACTCGAGCCCCTGTCCTTCCACACCATGTAGCTTGTGCAAGAAGCCAGGATCTGTGGCTGGTGGGGCTGAGTGCTAACCCTGCTTCTCTGCCCTGAACTGCTTGGAAGGCATCCTTCCCATCTTCAGCTTCCGGGCCAGGGGAACAGGAGGATGAGGCTGTCAGACGCAGGGGATCTAGGTCCAGCTGCAGTCGAGACCAGGCTCCCCTTGCCCTGAGAACACAGGAGACGAGGGGCCCTTGGCAGTCACCAGCGTGGCCTTACAAAGGAGTCCAGCAGCAGCTTTCGCCAGGCTTAACATCCATGGAGGTCATGCTCTAAGAAAAATGCAGAGACTATTTTCCACTTTGTTGCTGTTCAGTCACTTAGTCATGTCCAATTTTTCGCAACCCCATGGACTGCAGCACACCAGGCCTCCCTGTCCTTCACCATTTCCTGGAGCTTGCTCAAACTCATGTCCATTGAGTTGATGATGCCATCTAACCATCTCATCCTCTGTCATCCCCTTCTCCCGCCTTCAATCTTTCCCGGCATCAGGGTCTTTTCAAATGAGTCAGTTCTTTGCATCAGGTGGCCAAAGTATTAGAGGTTCAGCTTCAGCATCAGTCCTTCCAATGAGTATTCGGGTATTTCCTTTAGGAAGGACTGGTTTGATCTCCTTGCAGTTCAAGGGACTCTCAAGAGTCTTCTCCAACACCACAGTTCAAAAGCATCAATTCTTCGACTAATTGTCCACCAGCCACATTTCTTCCAGACTTAACCAAGGCCTGGTGGGATCTTCAGCTGACAGCCTAGGAGAAAAAAATGAGACTTCATACTGCTCCCCTCTTCTGTCTGTCATGTGCCCAGGGACACACGCATGTGCACACTCATACATGTACAGCTAGTCGGGACCGTGCATTAGTAGCCCCATCGGGATGGACAAAGGGATGGACGAATAGAATGGGGATTGGCTAAGACAGAGCCACCCCGTGGTGGGAGAGGAAGGGGCAATTCCACCTGCATCCCATAGAGGACGCTCTCAGCCTGCACGGAGGTGAGCAGCCTCTGCCCATTCACAGCTATCCTTCCATGAATCATCACCAACTCTACAAGATGGACTAGCCATATGGCAACAGCTTGGGCCTGGCAGTCAGCTCCATCAGACCGCAGTGGGTGCTTCCCAGAGGCACTGAGCTCATAGCTGACGCCACTGGAATCAGGTGGAGCAGGTGGTCACCTGAAGGAGGACAGGGGCTGGGGAGGAGCGGGTGTCTCTGCAGGTTTGTCTCTGGGCGGCTGAGCACAGGCAGGATGGGGGACCTAGGGGCTGTGCAGAAGCTTCCAGAGATCTCGCTGATTCTCACAATCTGTGGATGACCCAGGAGCAGGCTGCTCCATAGATAAAATACAGGGTGTGATATGAGACAGAGGAGTGGCAGCGGAGGAGAAGGGGACTAAGGGGGTCACACCTCAGCCCTGCACTTGGGTCACAGAAGCAGCTGGTGACAGGGAGGTGCATGGTGTCATCCTCATGGGACACATGGAAATGTGAACCCTAGAGGGTTTCTCTTCCTGAATTTTCCCCTCTCCAATTCAGCCTCTGTGTCTCAACACTTCTCAAGTAAAAGCAGCCAGAATGAGAATAACAACATGCATTGAGTACTCTGTGAATGTCAGGCACACTTATTAACTCTCTTAATCCGAAGGTGGTGGCTTCCCTGGTGGCTCAGTGGTATAGAATCTGCCTGCCAGTGCAGGAGACATGGGTTCAGTTCCTGGGTTGGGAAGATCCCCTGGAGAAGGAAATGGCAACCTGCTCCAGTATTCTTACCTGGAGAATCCCAGGGACAGAGGAGCCTGGCGGGCTAGGGTCCAGGAGGGTCACAAAGAGTCAGTCATGACTTAATGACTAAACAGCAGCAACAGTCCCAAGGGAGGCACAAGGTCAGTGGCAAGTAGAAATAGCCTCCACCTTTCTCTGGTTTTGAGCAACGGATGGGAAGGAGACAAGGTCTTAAAGAAACTTATAGGGAGAAGGATCTGGCCTATAAGGAAGGAACCAAGGAGAGAAAAAAGGAATGAGATAGAGGATCATGGTTCCTGGGCAAAAGCCAGTGTGGCCTTGAGCCCACAGCCTGGGCTCCTCTGGAGGGGAGGGGGCAGTGGAAATAGGGGCAGACCCCCCTCCTGCCTCAAGCCTGAAGTGGAGGCGCAGGGCCAATGGGTCATTGGACTGGACAGTGAACATCTCCACGGCTCTGGTGTAGACTGGGTGTCAGGCCTCAGGACTGCCCCCTACAACCTTTGCACTAAGCAAGACCCTGGGAATATGCCCCAGTCTTTGGATGGAGGAGGGCTTCCCTCCTTGGTGGCTCAGATGTAAAGGGTCCATCTGCAATGTGGGAGACCCAGGTTCGATCCCTGGGTTGGGATGATCCCCTGGACAAGGGCATGAAATCCCACTCCAGTATTCTTGCCTGGAGAATCCCCATGGACAGAGGAGCCTGGCGGGCTAAAGTCCATGGAGTTACAAAGAGCCAGACATGACTGAACAACTAAGCATACGCAAAATACAACAGTCCCATGGTCTTCTTCAAAGCCAGGCATGAAAACCATTTGCAAAATGTAGAATCACACCACTCTTATCACTTATTTTTTTTTAATATTTTATTTATATTTATTTTTATTTGACTGTGCTGGGTCTTAGTTGTAGCATATGGGACCTAGTTCCCTACTAGAGATTGAATCTGGGGCCCCTGCATTGGGGGCACAGAGGCTTAACCACTGAACACCACTGGACCACGAGGGAAGTCCCTCACTAATTTTTTTGTTTTTGAAAACATAGTTATTGGTTATAAAATATGCTGTCTTAACAAGCAATGAGTTTATTCATGCATTTTAATGAATTAATCATATACTTTTTTATTTTTTAATTGGAGGATAATTGCTTTATAATGTTGTGCTAGTTTCTGCTGCACAACAGCCCCACATATACATATAGGCCCTCCCACCCCACCCCCATCCCACCTCTCTAGGTCATCACAGAGCACCAAACTGAGGTTGAATCATACACTTTTAAACTTTCACAGCTTTAACTGTTAACATAGGCACCCATCGAAAATTTGTTTACGACATAAATAAACAAAAGCTCTTGGGTATCCTTAGTAATTTTTGAGAGTGAGGGTGGTCCCGAGACCAGGGTCTTTGGGAACTGCTATAATAGACTTAGAGCAGGAGGGATGAGGTCGGCAGGGGAGGGGGGCCAACAGGAGGGCGGATCTGTAGCTGAACGTCAGCCTCTCCAAGCTCACCCACCAAACGAAGTTGCTGGACCGATGGGCTTCATCTTAACAGTCTCTAATTTTACAGGCAGAGGCAGAGATGGACACTGGAAAAAGTCAATGGGGCCCTCCCTGAAATTCTGACTCCCTCCAGTGAGCCATGGGAATGCCACGGGATGGGTTAGAGGCCAAAAATACTTGCCCTAAGACCTGGGGGTCAGAGGGCTCCTCCCAGAGCCAGAAGTGGGGATGATGTCAGCGCCCAGGGGCCGGCAACATTCCTGGTCACTCAGGTCTGTGGGTGGCTCAGGAATCCGCCATCCTTCTGTGGCTCCAGAATCTCTGAACCCAGAGTGTGTGTGTGTGTGTGTGCGTGTGCGTGTGCATGTACATGTATGCCATGTCATGTCTGTGTCTGTGTGTAAATGTATGTGTGTGTGTGCCGTGTGTGTACACATGTATGCCATGTGTATACACCTGTATGCCATGTTGTGTGTGTGCACATGTATGCTGTGTGTGTGCACAAGTATGCCATGTGTGTGTGCCCGTGCACACCATCAAATGCTAGAAGTAGTCCAATTCTGGCCCTGACGTCCTTTCAGGGAAGCATCTGTGGAGGAAAAAGCTTACAGCCTTGTTCCTCAGTCGCCCATGCCCCTCCCCATGTTGGGCCCCAGCAAGCAGAATTACTGAGGGTCGCTGTGGGGTGGCCCCAGCAGCCATGACACCCCTTCCTTTCTGCCACGTCCCTCACCAGGGCTGGAACTCATGCTCCTTTGCAGGGTTATTGGAGAAATGCTCCAAAACACTGTTATAAATACCCACTAATAAATAAACATGGGTTATTTCTGAAGTGTGCCCAGGAATAGCCAACTGCCCAAGTAGCCAAGGTTGTTCTTCAGATCCTGGGAAAAATAGAAATATGGGCATGGTTTCTTTTTCCATGGCCCAAAGCAGAAGCACTGTGCATACATGCCTAATTTTAGGATTCTGTTTCCATTGCTTTTTTATCTTATCATCTTATAACTTGGGGCAAGAGAGAGGAGGGGAAACAGAAGGGAAAACAATAAGGAAGAAAAAAAACAAACAGGCAAGGAAGATTCTACTCATCTTTTTCAGCTCTTTCCAAGACATTCAGAAAAACAAAGTAGTCTAGGACTTCCCTGGCCATCCAGTGGACAAGAATCTGCCTCCCAATGCAGGCGATCGGGGTTCAATTCCTAATCTGGGAAGATCCCACGTGCCATGGGTCAACTAAGCCTGTGCGCCACAGCTATTGCGCCCACATGGCACAACAGCTGAGCCCACACTCTACAGCCTGTGCTCCTCAACAGGAGAAGCCACAATAGTGAGAAGCCCATGCACCACCGTGAAGAGCAGCCCTTGCTCATCGCAACTAGAGAAAGCCCTCACAGCAGTGAAGACCCAGGGTAGCCAAAAATAATTTTCAAAAAAGCATAGTCTAGGTTTCCATGCTTCTTTGGCCCTGGCAGACATGAATGATAAAGACACAAGATGACAAGCGAGTCATAGAAGGATGGTATTAACTTCCAGATCCCAAAAGAAACAGAAAACAGACAGAAATCTGGGAGAAAAAGAAAGGCCACTATAACAACCGGTGTGACTTGAGGCACCAGAAAAGGAGTTTAAACATAAGTCACCAGTAGTCACATACGGATGTAAGAGTTGGGCCATAAAGAAGACTGAGCCCCAAAGAATCTATGTTTTCAAACTATGGAGCTGGAGAAGACTCTTGAGAATCCTTTGGACTGCAAGGAGATCAAACCAGTCAATCCCGAAGGGAATCAACCCTGAATATTCACTGGAAGGACTGATGCTGAAGCTGGAACTCCAATACTTTGGCCATCTGATTTGAAGAGCTGACTCATTGGAAAAGACCCTGATGCTGGGAAAGATTGAGGGCAAAAAAGGAAGGGGGTGACAGAAGATGAGATGCCATTGGATGGCATCTGCAATTCAATGGACATGAGTTTGAGCAAGCTCCAGGAAATAGTGAAGGACAGGGAAGCCTGGCGTGCTACAGTCCATGGGGTCACAAAGACTTGGACACAACTGAGTGAACAACAACAACAAAATCCCATAAAATAACTAGGATTTATTAAGCACCTGTGATCTGCCAGCATTTTTCTCCACGCATCGTCTCATTTAGTCACCAGTAAGCCTTTGCTCTGGAGAAGGCAATGGTAACCCACTCCAGTACTCTTGCTTGGAAAATCCCATGGACGGAGGAGCCTGGTAGGCTGCAGTCCATGGGGTCGCTAGGAGTCAGACACGACTGAGCGACTTCACTTTCACTTTTCCCTTTCATACACTGGAGAAAGAAATGGCAACCCACTCCAGTGTTCTTGCCTGGAGAATCCCAGGGTCGGGGGAGCCCTCTCTGGGGCTGCCCTCTCTGGGGTTGCACAGAGTCAGACACAACTGAAGTGACTTAGCAGCAAGCCTTTGCTCCCTACACAGACTAAGTGGCCTCAGCTCTCAGTTCTCAGTGGTCTGGTGGGTGTCAGGATCCCTGGGCCTGAGGCCACAGCCTGTCCACCACAGTGCAGCCATCTGCCTTTCCCTTCCGTCCCCTCTGGATGGCAGAGGAGCCCTCAAGGAGGGGCCCCAGAGTCTGTCAGGCTTGAAGATGCCCCAGCCCTCTGCCCAGTGCACACACCACAGACCCAGCACAAGGGCGGAGTCCAGCCAAGCACCACCCTGCCTCCAGAGGGGGATAGAAGCCTGGACAGATCCTCCCTCAGGGCCCGCTTCACTCAGGACTCCTCTGGGGAAGACCGAAGGTGAGTGGGAAACCGAGGCCCAGGGAGCAGGGTGCCCGGAGAGGGCGTGGGATCCACAAACTGTTCCTGAGGTGGCCTCACCCCCAGAACACGGTCAGAAACAGCCCAGTAAGTCCCAGGAGAGGCATCAGCCGAACTGAGTGCCACTGCTTCTAAGACCTAATAAGTCATGTCTGTCTCCACCTGAAAATACAATCTGGCTTCAAAACCAACCCACGGGCCTATACAAGGAGCAGGAGCAGGGAATCAGCTCTGCCATCAAAACCAAAATCATGCTGACGAGCGGGCACGGCCCTTGCAGGCAGGCCCTGCAGAGGTCCTGTCAGGCACCCTGATGTCCCCAGTACGAGCCCTGACGGTTATATCAGAACATGCCTCACCCGCTCGAGTTAAAACTGTCACACCTCTGCTTCTCTCACCTTCTTAAGGCATTTTTTAAATAATCTTTATTGAATTGGCTACTGTATCATTTGTGTTTTATGTTTCAGTTTTTTGGCCACATGGCTTGTGGGATCAAATCCACAGCTCCTGCATTGGAAGGTGAAGTCTTAACCACTGGATGGCTAAGGACGTCCCCACCTTCTTAAAGCACCTTAAGGTGGATTCTCCCACAGTGGACAGGCTGTGGGCTCAGGCCCAGGGATCCCAACACCAGCTAGCCCACCAGGACGCAGTGGAAAGGAACCACGATATCCCTTCCCGTGACAATTACTTCCTGTCCAGCAGCCCGTGAGCTCCAAGCTCTTTACCAGAGAGTGTGACAAATCAGGTCTCAGAATCCAGAAATCTGGGCACACCCCACATCCCCCCAGCTTCTGACTTCGGGCCACACGGACAGGTGAAAGTACATCACAATGCGATTGGACCGCCAGGAACCAGAAGTGATAAGACCGCCGGGGCAGCTTTTGTTTTTCCCATGATGCGGCTTTTCTTGATCCAGAAGCACTCTGGTGAAACCATCTTTAGAAATCTTTGCTATTTGCCTACATCAATTATTACATCAGTTATAAAGGCATCATGCTTACTCCAGGTCACTCCAAGGCAAGTTCTAATCCCACCCCTCTAGCCAACTGCTCCACCAAGTCCCCCTGTGCAGGTATTCAGGTGCCACTGGGCAGGAACCTCTCAAATCTCCCATCGTGACATCCCAACTTGTCCCCACAACGTGCTGAGGTTGTAGATCCTCGAGCAGAATGAGCAACATGATGAACCAAGAGATTCCAGGAGGAGTGTCTGGTGAAATGGAGAAGCATAAAAGTCTGCTATAAGGCAGGAGCAGTGATGGGGACACGGAAGGGAGGAGAGTGAGAGACAAAGGCCAATGGGGTCAGAGGGGCCAGGGGCCAGCGGGGGCCCCGAGGTGCGCAGAGTCTGACAGACAGCAGGACACGGCAGGAGTGGGGGCTGCTGGGAAGATGTGTTTAGTGACTTGGTTAAATGAACCACAATGCCTGCAGAAGTGGAATCAGGAAGCACCTATTTTGGTCTCAGATCATTTACAGTTTTGTTTTTGTTTGGCTTGGCGGGGTGGGTGGGAGATTTATGGAAACGAGAGCATGAGAAACCACTGTTCCTTCTAGAGAGAAGCAGAGACAGGGATGAGGGGAAACAAAACTTGGGTTTCACTGTTAAAACCCTATTGGCTGTGGGGCAAGCATCGCCAAGGCTGGCATGCTGGACATCCTGCTTGGTTCCTTAAAAGGTAAGTTCAGCTAAGAAGGTCCTTCCTCCTGGGAGATATTTTAGAATAAGTGGAGTAGATTGCCCGCCACACACACAATGAGATGAACTCTTATAAAGCGGCTGACATTTGTTGGGTAACTAGATACAGAAAATATCCCAGTAAAATAATGTTTTACCATGAGGAAACAGCCCAGACAGATGAACAGCGGGGCTGGACTGCAATCAGGTCTCCTGGTCCCTGCACTAGAGTCTGGGGTCCATTCATGTTCTGCGTCAGTGCTGTGTTAACCCTTTCACTCTGAAAAGGGCCAGATGTGGACCATGGATTATTTGGTCCTCTACCTCCAGGATGGAAGAGTCTGGGTGCAGAGTCAGCGAGTCCTGTCCTTAGTCACCATGAGAGCCTAGAGGGAGACTGGAACTGAATGGAGGCAACTCTGGGTTTGAGGACTGCATTTTCTGCCAGTTGCCCAGGGGACTCTGTGTCAGGGCTGGGAAGGGAGTCCCCCCCCTCTTCGGGGATGCAGTTTGAACTTCTCTCTTTGCGTCTGTGGTCGGTGAGTCACCTGAATGCCAGTTCCCCCAGCGGTCTCCTCCCAACAACCTCCTGGTTCACTTCTGAACACCTGGCCCCCACTGTCACTGTGGGGACCACAGGCAGCCGAGGGCATCTGCGCCCTCCCCACCGTCCATACACACTTGTTTACACACTGAGCTCTCACAGCACACGCTCAGTGTCCACAGGCTCCCAAGTCCTCGGAGTTTTGGGGAGCCAGCCTAGGCCGGCGGTGCCTGCCTGTGGTCACTGCTGTTTGCCGGTCAGGATGCACAGCTGAGGAGGAGGCAGAAGGCGTGAACTGTGTCGTTCACGGTCAAAGGGACGTGGCCACAGGCCAGGGACAGGGTCCCATTGCAGCCTCATTTTTCTTCCGGGCAGCTGGGCAGTCAGCTCCTTGTCCTCATGTCCCTGATGAGAGGAGGGGTGTAGCAAGACTGGTGCATCCTTTCCAGACAGAAGAAAACCAGTGATTCCTCCCCAAACAGTCCATCGGGCCCAGAACTAAAGGTCAGGCCCAACATTCTGTGTCAGGACCTCTCTCACTGCCTGTCGAGGCCGCAAGGCTTGCCACACTTGGTCCCTCTTCTCACGTCTGAAGACATTCATCTTGGCGTCCAGGCTGTGCACCGTTGTGGGCAGCCTTCCAGCAGCAGGATGGGGCAGATCTGAGTTTTCCACATGCACCACTGTGCTGTAACCCTGGCAATGTGGAGGGAGGGGTCTAAGAGAAAATGGACCTTCAACAATCTTATGAGCCCCCTACTAAAATGTGTGTGAATTGTCAGAGTCACCATGAAAGTTGGGTGTTGGGCTCCACCAGTCAGTTCTATTATTATCCCCAGTAAACAGTGGAAAAAATTGAGGCCCAGAGATGTGAACTATTCTGGCTCAGGTCACAGGGTTAGGCAGAGGCAGAGCTGAGATTTGACCCCAGATGCTTGGAAAGGCAGTGATGCTTACAATGATGTAAGACAGTCATTACACTGTCTTAGACCCAAAGAGGTATCTCCACGTGACCTCCAGAACCCATCCACCTCTGTCCAGTGGCCCCAGTGTGGGTAGCAGGACTGGGGGAAGTTTACTGTTACCGCTTTATCTTAGTGAGCTCAGCTGCTCTAACACCACACCAGACAGGGCGGCTGATAAACAACAAAGTCCATTTCTTACAGTTCTGTGGGCTGAAGGTCAAGATCAAGGTGTGGCCAGGATTTGCGTCTGGTGAGGACCTGCCTCCTGGTTCACAGAGTGTCTTCTCAGTGCATCCTCACCTGGAGGGCACTCTCTAGGGTCTCTTTATAAGGACACTAATCCCATCCTCAGGGCTCCACCCCCATGACCTCATCACCACCCAAAGGCCCCACCTCCTGACACCATCACCTTGGAGGTTAGTGCCTCAGTATATGAATTTGGTGGAGAAGGCACTGGCGACCCACTCCAGTACTCTTGCCTGGAAAATCCCATGGACGGAGGAGCCTGGTAGGCTGCAGTCCATGGGGTCGCGAAGAGTTGGATATGACTGAGCAACTTCACTTTCACTTTTCACTTCATGCATTGGAGAAGGAAATGGCAATCCACTCCAGTGTTCTTGCCTGGAGAATCCCAGGGACGGGGGAGCCTGGTGGGCTGCCATCTATGGGGTCGCACAGAGTCGGACACGACTGAAGCGACTTAGCAGCAACAGCAGCATATGAATTTGGTGGGGGACAAGCATTCAGTCTGAAGTACCCTTCCTTTCCTTTCTGGGGCCTTTCTTTGTGACCCCACCAGGCTTCTCTGTCCATGGGATTCTCCAGGCTAGAGTACTGGAGAGGGTTGTCATTCCTTTCCCCAGGGGATCTTCCCAACCCAGGGATCAAACCCACATTTCCTGCATTGGCAGGTGGAATCGTTACTACTGAGCCACCAAGGAATTCCTTTGATTTGGGTACATGAAAACATTATTTGTGGGAAAACTCAAAATGGACAAGCTTTGGGGAAACGCTGGAAGACTGATGTGGGTGTAGAAGGAAGCTGACGTCCACTGTACCAGACTGATCATTCCTCAGTAAGTGACTGGTGATTTTTAACACATATAACTTCTGTGACTGCCAAGCAGACCCACTGGAGTCTCACGTTCTCAGAGTTTTGTTCGCACTCTTACCATTAATTGACACATTTGTGGGCCTCCACATTCTTCAATTCTTGTCACCATGCAGGAGCCCCAGGTGACCAGGGTCTTTATCCCAGTCACCTTAGCATCACTAAAGAGAAGAAGCATCTCAGCAAATCTCCTGTCCACCTGGTCCCACTCTTCTGGATGCCCCAGACTCTGCTAAACCAGCAAGCTGGAGGAACCATGGGGTTGGGGGAAAGCCTTGTTGTATCAGCTTGGTGTGGCTGGTCCATGCCCTCGGGTGTACAAGTTGCATGTGTGTATCTATGCATACGTGTCCAATACCATTTCCTGGAAGGCCACAGCTATGCCCTGAGGAATGGGTGACTCATCGCCCCACACCAGCCCTCACCAGCTCACAGGCCTGTCTAGAGCCGCCCAGAGCCAGGCTCTCATGGTGAAGGATGTTCGGCTCACTGCAGGGCCATGCCCTGGCCCCTGCCCTCAACCATCTGTTTGGCTTTGGGCCACTGAGAAGAGAAACCTGCTATCTTTCTGGGTAATTCCCTCTCTTCAGCTTCTCAAGTAAACATTCCAGAAGGGGAATCAGTCAGGTCTCCAGATAACAACAAAAAGAGAAAATGGTCCCGTAAACCTTCTCATCCAGCTCACCAATCCCCCATCTCCTCTGCAGTTCCCCCACCTCCGGCTCTGCAGGTAACCTCCCTGTCCTCCTTCCTCTCTTCCTGGCATTTCCTGACTCATCATTCACTCAACACTCCAGGAACCCACTCCATGCTAGATTTTATGTCTGGCCCCGAGGATACAAGGATGGATCAGGCAGCACCCCTGCCCCAAAGGTAAAAACTGAGATCAGCCAGGAGAAAAAGCTTGCCCCATGTGTTGTGTGTGAGTGTTGGGAGGAGGGAGAAGAGAAACTGAGTCCTGGACAACTTCTTGCGGGTGAGCAGTTCAGAGAGGAATGTCTTCACCGCTTTGGGTCATCCTCAGAAACCGGAAGGCGGGGCTGGTGTGGGTATCTGCATTCCCAAACAGTTCTGCCCTGTGGATGGTGTGTAATGGCTCCTTTTCCTGACCCCGCACTCCTGGTCCCCAGGAAATACTCTCTTCAGCGTAGAATCAAAGACATGGCCTCTGCAGTTGGTCATGCATAACCAGACAGGGTAAAGATGGTGAAACCAGGCCAGGATGGGCCTGGAAAGATCTGATGCCTCTGGGCAGAAGCAGGGGGGAAAAGCGCAGGTCTGGAGGCATCCTGAACCCAGTCTCCCTTCATCCTTATTAAAGTCCGCGAGCCCAGCCATCTCATGGGGTGACCTGCACAGTCACGAAGCAGAGACAAGGCCTGTGTTCACAGTCCCCTTGGACCCACTGGCCGGGATGCACTGTTCCTCCCATACAGGTCAGGTCTGGGCCATCAGTAGGATCTGTCTGCTGGTGTGTTTTGTTTGTACGATGGGAGGGGGAGGGGAGGCAGCCTGGAAACAATCAAGGGGACTGTTGACCTTTCACAGTTAAGGTCCTAAGGGCCCAACACCCAACGTGTGAACAGGCAGTGGAGGGGCCAGTGAGCCAGGGACAGGCAGACCCCAACCCCAGCCCCACTGACCAGGGAACAAATATAGACAAACAAGCAATCCGTGACATCCTTGAAATGTATGTTGCAGGCTGAGGTCTCCAGTCCCAGCAGAGAGGGGGTGGGAGGCTGGGAGAGCCTTTCATCATTTCCAGGTCCCCCATCCAAAAGTTGCCTCTTCAGTGGCACCCCAACCCCGAGACAGCACCCGAGATCTGTCAGGTTCTGGACTCCACCTCCCTCACTCCTGCAAATGGGACGAATTACGACAAACACAGTTGGAAGCTGTACTGGGGGTGGTTAGGACCACACGGTCTGCTCCATCCTAGAGCTCCAGGTGGACACCCCACCCTCAACTTGAGGATGCTTTGTAGCTGGAGGGGATGGGCCTGCGGCCCCAGCCAATCGGGAGCTGGGGTGGCATCCCTGAGGATGCCCATCCAGTCTGTGCCAGGGCCAGGAGCTGCTGGGCTCACTCAGCCCAGGGAGCCATATGGGGCGGGGAAGGGGACCAGAAACCTCGGTGGTCTTTAGGAGGATCGCAGGTGAATCCATCAACCCCAAAACTGTTGCTTGTGATTGTAGAGCAGAGGGCAGTGCATCGTGGCTTCGGGATTGCTTTGTGGAGCTTTTTCAGGAAATCAAGGTCTGCCAGGAACCTGGGTGTGTTGAAGTCCACACCCTGCCCTTGACACTCATGGAATCATCCTGAAATCTGCCATGCCCGGCCCACCCTAAGTACCATGTTTTGATTGTGTTTGCTTTACCCTGTCTCATCACTAACCCTGTGGCTTTCAAAGCCCTCCTCCCTGCCAGAGGTCCCTTGGTCCCCACAGGGGCATGCTGCCCAGAGCCAGAATAGACAGTGGGAGTTAGAAAAGAGGAGGGTTGAAAGGCAGTGGCTCCCTGGAGTCTCTGTAAGGTCTACACCCCGCCCCACCTGCATTTCAGCTGCATGCCACGCTGCCTGCAGCCCATCTGCCCTAGCTGCTGGAACTCCACGAGTTTCTTCAGGTTGGCGGTAAGAAATGGAGTATTTCCTGCCATAGTAGTAAACAAGGATGTCACAGTCAGCCCTCCGATGTGAATGTGTCAGCCCCAAGGACACTAAGGAAAGAGAAGAATACCGGCCATCTGCCAGCCATCAGATTACAGCCACTAGCCCCGGTGAGCCCCAAGGAAGCTCAGGATGTAAAAACACAAGATACTGTCCCCAGATCACTGAGATTCATACAAAAGGAATGATTTCAGTGAGCCCAGACTCTCACATCTTTCCATACACAGAAAAGCACTAAATTCCTTAACTTGGGATATCTGTGCACGCTAAGTCTCTTCAGTCGTGTCCGACTCTTTGCGACCCTATGGACTGTAGCCCACCAGGTTTCTCTGTCCATGGGATTCTCCAGGCAAGAATACTACAGTGGGTTGCCATTTCCTTCTCCAGGGGAATCTTCCTGACCCAGGGATCAAATCCGCATCACTTAAGTCTATCTGCATTGGCAGGTAGGTTCCTTACCACTAGCCCCACCTGGGATATCTGCTTTCCTTTAATGAACAATAATATTTTGATGTTCAGACTACCTGCCCTTTGTTGCAAAACTTCAACATAACCTAGCTTCCCCCTTACCTCCTCAGAGCAGCTCTCTCAGGGTCCCTTGAGATGATACCACCCAGGCTTAAGTCCTAAAGCTTCCCACTGAATAAAAAATAACTCGCAACTTTTAGGTTGTGAATATATTTTAAGTAGGCAGCAGCAAAGGGAACTGGACACTGCTGCTGCCAGGGAGGACACTGTGTTCTTACATCTGCCTCAGACCACAGCCCCAGGACCACACACATGGAGAAACTGATTTCTTCTTTCCCCCACCCGTCCCCAGTATGGGTACCTCTGCCCCCATGGCCTGGGAAAAAAGGAGAAGGCACAGCCCACACTCGTGGGTGTGGCCTTTGGTTGCCTTGGATACAGGTTCTTCTTTCCCTGCATCCACAGAGGATGAAGGGCTGAGATGTCACAGCTCTCAGACTTCATAGTCACAGCTCAGATACAATCAGGACCTTCCTATAACAACCCCACTTGAGATATGGGATCTTCATGAAGCCTGCAACTAATTCATCACAACTGAGACTCAAATAGGAGCCTGATTAGCAGTTGGTTTTCATTCTTTTTGGTTTAGGTATCTTAGCTCTTGTTTTTGTTTTACTCCCTTTCTTTCTTTCTCCCTAACATCTCTGGGAGAGTAGGCAAATAGAGTCTTCTCTGAACTCAGTATGGGCCAGAGACCCAGGCCCCAGCTCCCCCCAGAGGCCCAGAGGGGAGGGGCAATGACATCATGTCTACATAGGCCCCCAGCCCCTTGGAAAGTGATCCCGCTGTAATTTCTTGGAAAAGCCTGCTCCTTCCCGCGGTTTCTGCTCACACCAGCTCAGGTTACCTACTCTGGCCACCACTCACAGGAGCTCTCTGCTCTTGCCAGGTTTCCATTTGCATGCCCTCCCACCCTCTCCTCTCCTCTCCAGGCTCTCCTCCCAACACCAGGTGCCCGTCTGAGCACAGCAGCCTGAGTTTAAACTCCTGTGGTCTCCACCAGCTATTTAACCCTTCAGATCTCTCTAATGCAAGGTGTTTGGGGAAGAGAACATGTTTCACTTTGTCGTTTCATTTTGATGAGTTCTCTCACTCTGGGTACTGAAGTCTGGGGAGGGAGGAATCTGGGGAGTAGGTTTTCTAGGTAGGAGATATTGGCCTGTTGGAAACAGTCATTTATGCTTGGAGGGTGCTCAGCCAGCCCCCCGCTTGTGTGTGATGACTCCCCCCGCCCCTGCCATGAGTTCCTGTTCAGTGCCTGAGGTGAGGCAGGTGAGGAGGCCCTGTCCCTCCGTTAAAAAGCTCCACCTGGGACACCACAGATCTAGGTTCTGGCTCTGCTTCTCCCATTGATTTTTTGGGGAGGGACAGACAGAAACTCTCCCTTATCCCAGGTTCTGATCCTCTCGTCTCTGGGATGGCCCTTGCTGTCTGGCATCCACAGTTTTCCGTGGGAACATGGGATGGATGCTTAAGTGGAGACAGAGGCTAAAGGAGTTTACAGGGCAGATGGGCGTGTGAGCTCTGAGTTCTCTAAAAACAGGGCAGGGGAACTTCCCCAGTGGTCCAATGGTTAAGACTCTCTGCCCACAATGCAGGGGGCCCGTGATCAATCCCTGGACAGGGAGCCAGATCCCACATGCTGCAACTAAGGGCTAACATGCTGCAACTATGAAAAATATTAAAATATGTTTTTAAAAATAAGTATTAAAAATAAAAGCAGAGGAGGCATGGGTTGACCATCCTTCCATGCTGGAAGGTGGGCCAGTGCGGTGATTACAGGTGTGGGTTCACAGGAGGTACACCTCAAACTTCCACCATGCCATAATAAAGCCGGAAAACAAACTGTGTGGGTTCTGGACTCCAATGCCCAGGCTGGAACCTCAGCTCCACCAGCAGGTGAGCGACCTTGTGCACGATCCCTAACTCCTCTGGGCAGTCACCCTTCTTTAGCAAACCAGGGATCACAGTGCTAGCCACGCCACAGACATAGTCTGGGGATGTCACAGGATAATTCACACGAACCCTTGGGCTGCACTGCTGTATTAGAAGGCTTCCTTAAAATGAACCATTATGAGGACCATTTCTCCAGCATTTTGCTTTGAAATCATCCTGGAAAGATTAAATAATGAGTTTTTTAGAATCTTGGAGGTAGGAACCACGATTCTCCCCAGTTTCCTTGTAAGGAAGCCCAAGCTCAGAAGTTTATATCCTGTTCAGCATCCCACAGATGAACAAGGGGCAAAGCACAGCTGGAAGGCTGTTCCCACCTCCTGCAGCCTGGCTGGGAGCAGGCGTGGTGCTGGCCTGAGCTCCACAATGTCTGGTTCAGGGGCACAAAATGTGGGACTCTCCTATCCTGGAGGGGCTCTCCTGAAAGGGGTTTCAAGGGCACAGGATCAGAGGAGGCGGCAGTGGAGGCCAGACCCTGGCCAGCCCCATCAGACCCCACAGGCCCACACTGCTTCCCGGGGCGTGGGGCTACCTGCATCTCCTCTTCCAGGCAAGAAAGACATCTGACCAGAGGCGGTGAGCTCTCTGAGCTAGGTAGTGGGTCCCCGCCCAGGCTCCAGCCCCGCTCCTGCGGTTTGGCAGCGAGGCCTCTCCTGCTCCAGGTCTGGCACTGCCGCTCGCCCACCTGTAGAGAGCCAGGCAGGTGCGTGCCTATCGCGGAGACGCGCGGGCGGGTGGGCGCGGGCACCAGCTGTCCCACGCGGACGTCCCCACCCTGCCCTGCGCGGAGAAAAGGGGCCTCGAGCCTTACCAGTCGTAGCAGCAGCAGCAGGCTGACCGCCCGGGTCAGTCCCGAGTGAATACACAGGGCTTCCCTGGTGCGCCCTGCGCCAACGGCAGAGGCATTTCGGTGCCCAGACTCGGAGACCCGAGGACCTCCTGGAGGAGGTGAGCAGGGAGGGGAGGAGCCGGGCCCCCTCCCAGGGAACGGGGGACGGCTGAGCTGCACGTGGCCTGCAGCAGAAACACGTGGAAAGGTCTCGCAGGAAACTTGGGAGCCAGACACCCTGCTCATGAGAGGCCCGAGTTGGCGGGGGTCACCCAGGGGGTAAATGAGAGAGCAGGTCTGACCACAGCCCACTTTCTCCAGACCCCTGTAGGAGGCTGCACTTCCCGGCGCCCCATCCCACCCGCCCCTCCACCCCGGCCCCTCCAAGCAGAGCCCTCAGCCGGCAGGTGGGAGCCTTGTCATTTGGCTGTTTTATGTGGTTTGGAAGGGAATCCACTTCTGGGTTTTGAGGCCAAGATAACATTTTTTTTTTAAATTCCCCCCCTTTTCTCTTTGGTGGGCTTGTTATGACTGATTTCAGAGCCTGGCTTACTGAGGGGGGACACGGGGGTGAAGGCCGTGGGGGTGGTATGGTCCTGATAAGGGGGGGCCCTGCCCTGCAGAGGTTGGAGGTTGGGCACCCTTGCAGGGGGCAGGCCTACACCCCAAGGCAGGAGGAGGGTCAGCAGGTTCACCCCACCTGGCCGAGGCTGGGCTTGGGAGGTGGAGGGGGTCATGGAGGCAGCCCTCGGGTGCAGAGTGCTCTGTGATCGTGTAGATCGCTCTCTGGTGTGGACTCTTTCACCCGCTGGGGCAATCGAGGGGCAGAATTTGGCTCTGGCCGCCAAGGCCCACAAGGAGGAGAAAAGCCCAAGGAGTGCCCTCAGCCAGCCCGGAGAGGCCGCTGGTGGCAGCCCAGCTGGCCCGGGCAGGCGCAGGGGGTGGAGAGCATGGGGGACTTAAGGGGCGCCCGGCGTGTGAGGCCACCATCACATTCCAGAGTGACCGCAGCCCCAGACTAAACATGAGATGGAAAAGCCTGGCTCTGAAAATGGCTATTTTTACATCCCCTTCCCAGAATTCCAAGGTGCTGAGATACAATTTAAAACAAAAAGAAACCCAAAAAAGAGGGTAGAGGAAAAAAATACCCCACTATGAAAATTATTCTTTCTTTCAACCTTTCTAATGCTGATTTCGGCGACCCACCCAGACCTACAGAACCCACCACAGGCCTGGAACCCTGAATTTTCAATCTACACCCAGCTGACTCCTGCATACCACTTTTGCTCATTGTGGGGACTGTGCCAGCCACCGGGCCAGGGGCTGGGGACGCTGGGTGGTCAGATACAAGCAAATTCACAGCGCTGTGGAGACGCTTCCCACAAAAAGCAACAACTTAGCACCCTCATCACAATGGGGTCTCGGCATAGCCAGTGAGAGCTCTTCTTGGAGGGTCTGGGGTTGCTTCTGCACCCCTAGAAGCAATACTTCCTCCAGGCCTCAGAGGAAGAAGGTGGAGGTTCTGGTCTCCAGGTGTGGGCTGCCCGGGGGCCTTGATCTGAGCCGACCCAGCATCCAGACCTTTCTCAGCAGAAGTCAGAGGTCACTGGGACACTCCGGACAGGCCGGTGGCCTCTTTCTTACAGCCAGTGAATGAGAACCAGAGAGGGAAAGTGACCTGGCCCAGGTCACCCATCCAAGGAAACAGCATAGCAGAAATAGGAAACTAGCTTTGGGGCCCACGGCTGTTTGTGCAGCTAAGATTTGGCCTGGCTATATTTCCCACAGAAGTAAAACCTGAGGGCAGAAGTGATCTCAAACATCCTCACAGTCCACCCTAAGTGTTTCAGTAAGGAGCCCAAAGCCATGGGGGAGGTGACATTTCTGCCCCTGGGGCCACACAGCTCAGCAGGGCCAAGGGAGGTGGCAGCCCACCTGGAACTGAGTTGGCTTCAGTGCCCCTTAGAATTACAGGGGTCGCTGAGGGTGGCAGGGAGAGAGCAGCTTTCTCAGTGAATACCTGTCTCCCGCCCAGGCCTGGCCCATCTCAGCAAACCTGGACCGGGCTTGGGCAATCGGTCAGTAGGCTGGACCATCAGCTCCCCCTTGTGGCCAAACATCAGAACGCCAGGCTGGGGACCCTCCCCCTGGGCTTGGCCCTGATGGTACCTTTCACCCCACAAGTGAGGCTTAGGGGTCTCTGTGTATGAAGGCTCCACCAGTGGCTGGCTAGAATTTTGGGGGTGAATGCTTAGCTCATCCAGAGAGCTGCAGATATGTAGAGGACCCCAAGCTTAAGGGAGATTCCTGCTGAGGTTAAAAAGCTGGCTCAGGGGTCTCCCCTAGTTCTGGCCTCAGCACTTCCCCCAGAGCAGTGCCCCGGCAGCCCACCCAGGGGCTAAATCCCCAGCCGACCTTTCCAGGCAGAGACGCTGCGGTGCTCAGCCCCTGGTGCTTCTACGGGTCTGTGAAAACATTTCAGCTCAAAAGTTCTAAAATTCGAAGGAAAAAATGAACATAATAATGACAAATGTATGAAAATGAATCCAGCTGGATTATAGTCCTCTGTGCCAACACAGCCATGAAATGTAATTTTTTGTGTGTGTTTTTTTAAAATGGAGGAGACCATGAATGCTGAAGTCCCTCGGGCCCAGGACAGTCAACATTTCCCCGTGCCTCCAGAGAGTTCTTATTAAGGCAAGAAACAAAAAACAAAAAAATTTATTTCCAGAGAAGAAACACGACGAGGCTCTCCTCGTTTGTTTACATAGAGTGGATGGCTCGTCTGTGCTCTGAGATGGACAGACAACCTTGAACAAGTGGTTTAACCTCTCAGAAACGTCTCTCATCTGAAAAGCAGAGAAGAAAGGAATACATTCCCAATACAGCTCCTGGGACAGATAGAAATGGGAGCTTAATAATAATGCCATAGACTGGATGTTTGTGGCCCCCTCCGAAAGTCCTGTGTTGGTGCCCTAATCCTCACAGTGATGGTCGTGGAGGTGGGGCTCTGGGGAAAGGATTAAGGTGAGATGAGGCCATGAGAGTCATGGGATTAGTGTCCTTACAAGAAGGAAGAGGGGACTTCCCTGGTGGCTCAGTGGTAAAGAATCCACCTGCCAATGCAGGAGACATGGGTTCGATTCCCAATCCAGGAAGATCCCTGTAAAAGGACATGGCAACCCACTCCAGTAGTCTTGCCTGGGAAATCCCATGGGAGAGGAGCCTGATGGGGTTGCAAAAGTCAGACAGAACTGAGCGACTAAACAACAACAGTCAACAAGAAGGAAGAGACCGGAGCTGCCTCTGTCCACCCCACGAGGACCCACGAAGAAGGCCACCGTCTGCAGACCTGGAAGCGGGCTCTCACCAGGGCCAGGTCTGCTGCCCCAGTCTAAGCCTCCCAGCCCTCAGGACAATGAGAAATGACCCCAGCCTGCGCCGTCGTATCGTGTTGTGCTGTGACAGCCCAAGCTGGCGGAGACGAATCACCTCCATCGTAATTCTTTGCAGGACTAAGTACCCCGTGGGAGGAGAAGCAGACTCATTTGCAGGGGAGAGAGGACCTGTCTTAAAGGGAGTCACAGAGGGTCTGAAGGGTCTACTCTGCGCTGTTCTGGGAGCCAGCCCATCACTGACCACCAGCATGGCGGGACTGGCTGCTGATGTGGAAGCCACTGGCCTTATCACTGGTTTTTACTGAGTCTCTGGCTTGAGGACAGGGTGCTGCAGCCTCTTTCACCCTCCAGGCACTGTGGGCAGGTCGTGAGGCCAGGCTGCTTTGCCAGGACACCCTGATCAGTGTTGGTTTGAAGATCAGAAACCCTGAAGGGTGGCAGAATTTAGGGCAGCTGTGGGAGACAGCTGACATGGTCTGCGAGTTTAGGAACTGAATGCAATACGGGACCACCTTGACCACAGCCCCTTTGCTTCTCAAATCTTTCCTCCCTGGCATCTTCAACTTTCCGTGATACCAGGGTTGGCAGACTATGGCCCATGAGCCAAATCTGGCCTCACCCGTTTTTGTAAAGTAAGTTTTATTGGAACACAGCCATGCAGTTCCTCTGTGGCCAACCTTGCCCTGTAATGATAAAATAAAGTAGTTATCACAGAGACCATACATTCCAAAAAGCTGAAAATGTTTACAGTCTTTGCAGAAAGTTTACCAACCTCTGCTCTAAACCACAGACAGTACCTCTCTACCCCCAGACTTACCATGTAAAAATAATGAATCCTATTGTGTTGAAGACATGGGGTCAGCTTTTTCCTACTCATAGTCTAATTGGTGCAATAATACTTACACTTGAGGTACATAGAGTTTTCACAGCTATGGGAACATAGCATAGCAACTTTGGGTAGATTAAGAAAAAAAGCATATCCCAAATTCTCTTTAAAAGAAAGAGCACAGTGATCAAATTGGACATAGTCCTACATAACTCCAGGAGGCTCTGTTCACACCATAGAAGAGTTGTGCAGTACACAGCCTGGGCAGCTGTCCATGGCAGCCCTGTAGCCCTGCCTTCATCTATTCATTCAGTCACTATGTATGGATTATCTCTGTGCCAGATGCTGAGGAAGGTATGGTCCCTGATCTTTAGAGTCTCACATAATAGAGGAAATAAACTGAGTATTGATATGTTTAGAACAGAATTATCTCCCCCCGCCGCGCCCCGCCCCCCCCCCCCCAGGTTCATGCTGAATGTATAACTCCCATGTTACTGTATTGGGAGATAAGTAGGCTTTAGGGTAAGTGTCCTAGAGAGGCAAATACAGTTCAGCAAGTAGCTTAGCTCCCAGCCTGGGGGACAAGGACGTGCCAGGCCACTTGGCGAGCACCTTCCCTATGTTCAGGTGGGTGCATCCAGCCGAGACTTTCCTTGACTGATATGCTGTTTGAGAAGCAGGAACAGACCCGGGAGATGTGAATTCCGTTACTCGAATTTCTTATCTTTGTCTCGCATCAGAAAGCCCTCTTTGATCCAGGGAAGTAAAATGCCAATCAGCCCTGACGGGGCTCCGGGCTCACTTAAGCCGCGGACCTGAACTGTTCCAGGCGAAGCATATTGGTCTTTAAGCTTCCATCTTCCTTTGAGTGTGTGATTTCTGGAGAATATGTTATTTTGGAAAAGAGTGTTTTCTTTGCCTTGGCTCAGACGGGGATTCCTTCTGCCTCATCTCCTATCTCCCTGCCCCTTAAGTGTTGGCGTGAGGCCACGTTCGAGCAAGCGTGGCCTCTGCTCTGCCCGGTGGCTGGTCCTCCTACACGTCCAGTGTCCTCTGGGTCCAGGACCGAGTGTTGGGTTAGGTTGTTCCAAAGGAGGATGAGAGAGCAAGGACTTAACATGTGGCTCCAAGAGGGACACAGACCACCTCGGCCCTCGTGGCAGAGAGGTCCTTACCTGCTCCTGTGTCACCTGCACAGCAGTGGCCCAGGGCACCGGTCCAAGCTGTAGACCAGGGGGCATCTTCTCGGCCAGCAGGACTGGGGCAGCGTCTGGAGGGTGGTTGCATTTGGCACACGTTATCCCCAAACCTGTGGAGGGTCTTGTTCACGT
The DNA here is from genome assembly GCF_032452875.1 of Bos javanicus. Classification (NCBI taxonomy): domain Eukaryota; kingdom Metazoa; phylum Chordata; class Mammalia; order Artiodactyla; family Bovidae; genus Bos; species Bos javanicus. The sequence goes on along the minus strand of NC_083880.1, from coordinate 43,110,495 downwards.
GTCAGCCAGTCTTGTGCGGACACTGCAGGGAGAACCAGGTCCTAAGCTGAGTGAAGGGGGCGGTCAGCCAGCTCCATCTAATGATCCCTTCAGTGTATGTGTGAGAAAGAGAGGGAATGACCACTCTTTTCCCAGGAACTCAGGCCTAAATTCACAAGACCACCACCCAGACTTAATCCAGTCAATCTCTTAATATCCAGTCAGTCGCTCAGTCCAGTTGATCTTACCTCTGAGCTGTGGGCATGACCTTCACCACTTTCTCCCTTGCGGCCCCCTTCCCTTCCCTCTCCCCTGCTCTGAGAAACTCTAAAGGGCCCTGGGCCTCACACCTGCAGCTTCTGCTGTCTGTCTCCAGCTCCCATCCCATTATCCCCCAACTAAAATCCCTCAAAGGGTCCCCTCTGCCTCCAGAATAAACCTCCCCCATTTTTACTCCTTTATTCTGCTCTTTTCAGAGCAGAAAACGGCAGCACACCCTTTCCTTTACCTCCTGAAGCTGCTCAAGGGCAGAACTCTACCAGGTGCCTGGATTCACTTGGAAATATTAAAGAAAAAAAAAAACACCAAAGGAAACCCAATCCACAGTGGCCTGCCCTGGTTCACTGGTAAGACAGAGATTTATCTACGTCTCTGGATCTCTTCCGGTCATCCGTCACCTCCTTCAGCCGTCGGAACATCCTGAGGAAAGTACGAATTCACTCTGGGCTGTGATCAGAGCCGTCTGTCTGCACAAAGTACGGGTGGTTACGGTGTTCACTCCTGCAGTTCAGGCATTGGCTGCAGCTGGAAGTCGATGCTGACAGCAGCAGAGAGAAACACAGCGCTGTTCTTTGTGGCCAGGAACCTTTGAAGCAAGATTCCCAGGACCCCAGCCCCAGAAGCCTGGCTCCCTGCGATACCCCCGGGAAGCACGGTGGGAAATGACCTCGGCTATGCCAAACACCTCAAGGCTCCATGCGTCTCCCTAAAACACTACACGTTGAGGGCGTTTCACTGGACTGGACCTCGAAACTAAAGTTTGAGAGCCTGGTGGAGAGGAAACCGCAGCTGGCAGAGCAGTGGTCCCCAGTGTGGGTCTTCCCGACACCCCCTCCAGCAGCCGCTGTGTCCCATGAAACTCACAGAAATGCAGGTTCACAGGCCCCAGCCCAGAATCACTGAATCAAGTTTTTTTTCAGGGAGGAGGCCCAGCACTCTGTTTTAACAAGCCCCCCAGGTAACTCTGTTCCAGGCAAAAGTTTGGGAACCACTGGAAGAGAAGCCAAGGAAAGTTCCATGTCCACCTGCATCTCCTCCCAGGGAAATCAGGGTATGGGCCTGGATGCTTTAGGTCCATCTACCCTGACCCTGGAAATCCCAGCCTGCCTGCCTTCCTGCCCTACCCCCTGATGGAAGACAGTGCTTAGTAGGTAGCAGAGTATGCTACAGGTTTTAATAAGTGCTAGATTTTAAGCCGCATTCTTGCTTGGCAAATGGTGGGTCCTAGGTTTGTGTTCAGTAGACACTGCCATCCACCATGTTGAATCACGACTGTCACATTTGCAAAATACTCCTTTCTTGTGTTAGTGAAGGTTCTCCTGGGAAACAGGCCCAGTGGGATACGCCTTCCCATGCATACAGAGAGGGGAGGATTTATCACACGGGACTCACTCCATCATGGAGGCTCAAAGTCCCTCTGTCCACCTGCAGCCCTGAGCCCTGGGCACCTGGTGGTATAGTCCAGTCCAGACCTGCAGGCCTGGGGACGGGAGGAAGCCATAGTGCCAGTCCCAGTCTGAGGCAGGAGAACACCATGTCTAGCTCAGTGGTCAGGCAGAGAGCAGACCCCCCTCCTTTCCATCTTTGTTCTCTTCAAGCCTCGAGGGACTGGATGGTGCCTCCACATTGATGAGGGCAACCTTCTTTATTCAGTCTGCTGACTCAGATGCTCATCTCTTGCAAGGAGACCCTTAGAGACACCCCAGAATAATGTTTTACCTGCTCCTGGGCATCCCCTGGCCCAGTCAAGTTGACCCATAAAATTAACCATGACTCACTTCATAGCATCCCTTCCTCCCATCCCACCCAGAGGCATCCTGTCCCTGAATGTTACTCCAGGTAATAACCAAGCTCTTATTGTTTTTCAGTCACTAAGTCATATCCAACTCTTTGTGACCCCATGGATTACAGCACACCAGGCCTCCCTGTCCATCACCATCTCCTGGAGCTTGCTCAAATGCATGTCCGTTGAGTCGGTGACGCCATCCAACCATCTCATCCTTTGTTGTCCCCTTCTCCTCCTGCCCTCAATCTTTCCCAGCATCAGGGTCTTTTCAAATGAGTCAGCTCTTCGCATCAGGTGGCCAAAGTACTGGAGCTTCAGCTTCAACATCAGTCCTTCCAATGAATATTCAGGACTGATTTCCTTTAGGACTGACTGGTTTGACCTCCTTGCAGTCCAAGGGACTCTCAAGAGTCTTCTCCAACACCACAATTCAAAAGCATCTGTTCTTCAGGGCTCAGCCTTCTTTATGGTCCAACTCTCACATCCATACGTGACTATTGGAAAAACCATAGCCTTGACTAGATGGACCTTTGTTGACAAAGTAATGTCTCTGCTATTTAATATGCTGTCTAGGTTTGTCATAGCTTTTCTTCCAAGGAGCAAGTGTCTTTTAATTTCATGGCTGCAGTCACCATCTACAGTGATTTTGGAGCTTAGGAAAATAAACCAAATTCTGCTGGGCCAAATTTCCAACATCCCTTTCACCCCTGAATTGTTTTTCTCATCCAACTTGTGCCCGCTAACTTAACATTCATTTTCCTCTCTCTCGTTATTCATTTTATCTCTCTCTCTCTCTTCTCCCATTTTTGGTGTCACACTGGTCCTTCTGTGATGCATGGAAATCCTGGAAGCACACCTGTGACAAGGTGAAGGTTTAAAGTCATGTCAGTGGGACAACCCACATTACAAACTTCTACAACCAAAGGTGCCTTGGGCATCTCAGTCAAAGTTTCCTCCTCCTGCTTTCCCTCAAGTTCAATATAAACTAAAAACTTGTCTTTTCTAAAAAATGATTTTATTTCTGTGTTTACTTTTGGCTGCACTGGGTCTTTGTTGTTGTTTTCCGGCTTTTCTCTAGTTGCAGCGAGCAGGGCCTCCTCTCTAGTTGTGGGGCTTCTCGTTGCTGTGGCTTCTCTTGTTTCAGAGCGTGTGCTCTAGGACATATGGGCTCAGTGCTTGCAGCTCCCGGGCTCTAGAGCACAGGCTCAGTAGTTGTGGCACACGGGCTTAGCTGCTGTGCGACATGTGGGATCTTCCTGGATCGAACCCATGTCTCCTGCATTAGTAGGCGGATTCTTTACCGCTGAGCCAGCAGGGAAGCCCCAGACTGTCTATGAGATCATGTTTAGTATCAAGTGGATTCATATCCTTCACAATCCAGCCTTCAGGTCCATCGTGCCTCCATTCAGGGGTGGCAACCCCTCGCCAAGCAGGGCCCCCACATCCCTGAGCCAAGCCTTTGTGTGTGTGGTCAGCTGGCTGCCTGGCTTTGGGTTTTAGTTCTTTGTGACCCAGGCAGATCCTCACAGGATGCTGCAACCATCATCACAAAGCAATCGATCAAACCGATTACATGTTTCTAGAACACAAAGGAATGTGTTTTTGTAGGCTGGTTTGGGAACTTGTTGCTTTTGTTTCCATGAAGAAGTGTGTTCAAGTAAGAAGCCAAGTCTCCCATCTCAGGTCACAGTTCCCTTGTGATTAGAAACGTCCTTCAGCTTTATTGAGTCTCCCAGATTGGGCGGCCCTTGCTTTAGAGGCCTGTGAGCTGATCCTGGGGCCGCCTTCCAGGTGAGGCCCCTGGTTACAGGTGTGGGGGTGTGTCCTCCAGCCTTGCAGGTAACATTGCTCTGATCCGTGCTGTACGTGTCCGAAACGACGTCCTGCTCTTGGCCTGTTCTGAGAGCTCTGGCCAGTCTCCCAGGGAAGAGGCCACAGAGTCGGCTGGACCCAGCGCCCCGTGTTTTCCACCAGCTCCCCTCCCCTCCCCTCCTCCAGCTGCTCCCTGTGCTGCCCTTAGCCCCTGCTCAGTTGGCTCTTACACAGAACTGAATCCTATTTTCTGCTGTATACACTGTGAGCTTTTGGGGGGGGCCATATGGCTTGTGAAATCTTAGTTCCCCAACCAGGGGTTGAACCCAGGCCTTCCACAGTGAGAAAGCAGAGTCCTAACCACTGGACCACCAGGGAATTCCCCACTCTCTGCTTTTTTTTTTTTTAAAGAACCAAAGGACCCCTCTGAGTCTCCAAAAGAAAAAGTAAAAAAAAAAAAAAAAAGACTAACGATTAGACTCTTTGAAGGTAGCCTGTGATGATCTTTCTCCTATGGCTCAGTTAATTTCAATTTTTAAAACTACCCACATGTGTTCTGCATGGTGACTCATAGGCAGAAGGTCTGGCTCCCTTCTCCCAGTTTGTCCCTTTGTAGAAGTCTCCTCCAGGCCTTTGGAAGCATTAAGCCCAAGAAATGTTTATAGTGAACGCTTGACACATGTAAAATCCTACGTGATTAAACTTCACTCTCTGGTTTCTGTGTTTGGGAGGAGTGTACGAAATGAAACAAAAGAGAAGCTGTATCAGTCAGTCTGTGGCATCTTCACACTTGCTCTGCAAAAGTGCTGCCAGTACTACAGGTCCTTGTAAAGCTTGGTAAACTACGCAGCACCATGGATAGAAAAATGAATGACGCTGTAAATATTTATTTACCCAAGACGTGAGAAACAGTCAAGGTCATCTCTCCCCTTCTCTTCTAAGAGCAAAGTTGGGCCTCCTTCCTATTTAGGGCTCACGACCCCTTCCTGCCCCCATTCCCAGATATACTTCCTATGTCTGTTTCCTGAGCAACAGATTCAGGTCCTTCGGGGCCAGGACTTATGCTTCTGTTTGGGGTGTTGGCTTTTGCTTTTGGTGGGGTTACTGGTATCTTCAGTGCCCAGTGGAGAACCTAAGAGAGAATAATCAGTTTGAAAAATAAACAAAACAGGGCTTCCTTGGTGGCTCAGTGGTAAAGAATCTGCCTGCCAATGCAGGAGACACGGGTTTGATCCCTGGTCTGGGAAGAGCCCACATGCCATGAAGCAGCTGAGCCCAGGAACCACAGCTATGGAGCCCTGAAGCGACAACTGCTGATCCCATGCAGCTTAGAGCCCATGCTCCACGACAAGAGAACCCACCACCACGAGAAACCCACACACAGCTAGAGAGTAGCTCCTGCTCACTGCAACTAGAGGAAGACCCAGCACAGCCAAAAATAAATAAAAGAAGGGTAGATGGATGGAAGGAAGAAATGAAAGGGAAAGTGGACCAAGGGCCGACAGGACATTCCTCGTCTCTTTCATCCAGCGCCCTGTCTCCACCACAGCAGAATGAGCCTCCGGATCCGGTGAACACCGAGAAGCAAGGGGAATTTTCTCTGTGGATCGTGCAGAATGCAGAGGGGTATGCTACTGGCACACCCAGCTCAGAGGTCCGTTGCCAGTTCTCTTCTCTGAAGTTTGTGGTTCATGAGAACCGCACACCTGGAGACCAGCTGCTGGAAAGTGAGAGTCTATATGAAGAAGGAGATGTGTGTATGAGAGAGAGACTTGTCACGAGCCTCTCCACCTTTATTTGTGGTTTTGAGACATTAGGCTTCTAGGAGGCTCCCTGTTTAGATTGGACCAACTTCAGACATATTTGCATTCAAGCTGCCAGAGATCACGAGACTTTTGATGCCAGCATAACATGAGCTTAGCTGTCAATGCCACATGGTACTCACACTGAGAAAAGAGGAAAAACAAAGTCTGCGGGGTCTGGAAGCCTTTTCCAGGCCGTCATGGAAAGGACAGTCAGTGCTGCAGGGTGGAGAAGCAGGCAGCCTGCTGGCACTCCCGCAGTCAGCACAGCTGCTCACAACATGGGCCAGTGAGCTCTGCGATGGGAGCCGGGCTTAGGCTCACTTTCCTGAATAAAGGAACTCAAACGCTTAACTCAAAGGTTATCATGTGGGTTCTGCGATGTCACTGAACACACACATATCCTTAGATGCTCAGTCTGTCTTGTATTTCACTTTACACAAATGGATTCATACTATACTTCAATAAGGTTGGCAGCTTTTTTTCATTGGCCGTTGTAATTTTTAGATTAGTGGTAAACCATGTAAACCATATCCGACTCAATGGACATGCGTTTGAGTAAGCTCTGGGAGTTGGTGATAGACAGGGAAGCCTGGTGTGCTGCAGTCCATGGGGTCACAAATAGTCGGACACAAAACGACTGAGCAACTGAACTGAACTGATGTAACTCTAATTCACCTTAACAGTCACAGTGCATAAGCATTAAGTGAATGTGCAAATTTATTCTACAGCTTCTCCGCTGCTGAGGTCTTTCACTATGACATGCATTGTGGCACTAATCATTGCCACTCGTCTGCTTACGACACATATGAGGGTTCCTTCAGGTACATTTGCCAAAATAGAAATGCTAGGGGGAAGGCATAATCAGATGAAGGTAGTCAAAAAAGGACAACTTCTAGGACTTCCCTGGTGGCACAGTGGGTAGAATCCTCCTGCCAATGCAGGAGACACAGGTTCAGTCCCTGGTCCAGGAAGATCTCACATGCCATGGTGCAACTAGGCACCACAACTACTGAGCCTGTGCTCTAGAGCCCATGAGCTTCAGCTACTGAGTCTATGCCCTGCAACTACTGAAGCCTGCATGCCAAGAGCCTATGCTCCACAACGAGAGAAGCCACTGCAGTGAGGATCCCGTGGACCGAAACCATAGAGTAGCCCCCACTTGCTGCAACTAGAGAAAGCCATTGCAAAGCGATGAAGACCCAGTGCAGCCAAAAATAACTTTTTTAAAAAAAGGACAAACTTCCTGTTACAAGATAAATAAGTGCTAGAGATGTAACACACATGATAAATATAACACTGCTATACATTGTATAAAAGTTGTTTAAAAAGTAAATTGAGTTCTCATCACAAGGAAAACATTGTTTTCTATTTCTTTCATGTTGATCTATATGAGATGATCCACGTTCAGTAAGTCTGAGGTGGTCATCATTTCACTGTGTGTTGTACACCTTAAACTCATATAGTGCTGTATGTCAATTACAATGCAACTAGAAGAAAACAAAAAAGAAAGTAGAGCTACTGTACAATTGTGGTATAAGCACTTTTAGCAATATGATCTAACAGCTTTCCAAAACACACGTACCAATTTATACCCGTGTTGGCCGTCCGAGTTGCCATTTGCCCAACATCCATTTTCATTTTTGTTAAGATGATGGTACTTAACGGTATCATTTCATTGAAGTGTGTACTCACTAATGTGCATTTCCATCATCACTACTTTGGACAGGTTGGACAGGAAAGGACCAACCTTTCATGTCATGGGACATTTGAGGTTTCCTCTTTTGTAAATTTCTTGTTCATAGTCTTTGCCTGCTTTATTTTTGGGGGGAGGGGGGTGTTAATCTTCTTCTGAATGATTTATAAAATATCTTACATAGTTTGATCAGTAGTCGTTTGTTATCTTTATCACAAATATCTTCTCCAAACCTGTCAGCTGCACATTGGGCTGTTTTTTTTTTTTTTTTTTTTTTAAGTAGAGTTGATTTACAATGTTAATTTCTGCTGTACAGCAAAGTGACTCCATTTGTATATATATTGTTTTTCAGACTCTTTTCCATTATGGTTTATCACAAGATGTTGAATATAGTTCCTTATGTGCACATTGAATTTTAAAATGTAAACTGAGAGGTGTTCTGAGTGGATTACTCCTGAAATAGGTGGTCCTACCTCAAAGTCAGAAGAGAATTGTTTACATGGTTGTAAGATGTGTGCATGTGCTTCAGTCATATCCAATTCTTTGAAACTGTATGGACTGTAGCCTGCCAGGCTCCTCTGTCCATGGCATTCTCCAGGCAAGAATACTGGAGTGGGTTACCATGCCCTCCTCCAGGGAATCTTCCTGACCCAGGGATCGAACCCACGTCTCTATGTCTTCTGTATCAGCAGGCAGGTTCTTTACCACTGACATCACCAAGGAAGAGGTTTACACATCAACAAAGCCACAGTCATATATACAACAAAGTACAGTCATGCATACAACTTTAATATTTGAGAAGCACATCATTGTTTTCAAGGCAACGTCTCATCACCGAATTTTGGCTTCATGAAAACATCTGAAACTAACTGGCCTTATATTCTCATCCGTGAGATTTGGTGGTTGATCATTATATCCTTTCAATGATCAAAGTATGACCTTGATCCCTCTCCTACAGCCGGGAAGACCCAGGCTCAGAGGGCCGAGATGTGTCTTCAGCCAGTCCTATGGAGGTGTCTATGCTCATCAGTTACATCTCAGTAAAGTGGGGGGCAGCTACAGGAAGCCCTGGAATGTTAGCCATCTGATCCCTTGGGCAGGGTCTCTCCACACGCGGGGGTATGGAGACCAGCACCAGGAGAGGAGCGGCTGGAAAAGGGGTGAGGGAGACACACGTCCAGGACTGGCCAAGACCCAGCGGAGGTGACAGCAGCCCCTCTGGCTCTCCCTGGATGAAGCCAACCCTGTGCTTCTGCCCGCCCCCAAAAAGAAAAGGGCCATGTGCACAAAAGGATGGACTCACCCCGACCAATTTTATTGAGCAGTGAATGCAGGAACCAGACTCTGCCCCTGGTGTCCCACATGTGGAAACGTTAGCAGCTTTCACAGACAGAGGCAAGTTCCTGTTGCAAAGATGAGGGCAGAACCTGGCGCTTTTTTGTGTCTGTGTGTGATTAGTGCACACGGATACACTGATTGACCCAGAACACATATCTACACCTGCAGCAAATGGGAGTGGCTCTTATCTCCTCGTATGAGGAAGCACCATCCTAACAGCCTGAGCAGTGGAGCAGAAAATACCCACAGCTGCCAGCACAGAACTTTCCACCACGTATGGGCCCCACCCATGTAGCCCTGCCAAGAGGCGCCCCTGGTCGTGAGCACAGCTGGCGTGACCTTGACCCACCAGGCTCATTCTTCCCCCCACAGTCTCTGGAGGAACCTGGTGAGGTCAACATTTCTGGAGACACTGGCTTGAGGCCTGACCCACAAGAGAGTTCACAAGGGGTACTTTCTCCATTGCCCCCCAAACCATATAGACCTCAACTACTTATACAAACGTCCTCTAGTTTAACCCCTGAGATTTTAAATTATGATACAGAATCTTAAGCAGACAGATGCAGTTTGAACATACTATGTCATGTCACCTCATGGTTTATAATGTAGAATTACTTGCTTCTTTCTATTACTAAAAACAGACTGTGCAACACTTTCTCACCCTGACTGGATGACAAGTCTGATTCCTGGCCAGCTCACAGCACCAGGGCAGTGCCTGAAGCTCAGATGTTCCTTAAGTGTCCACAAAAAATGCATGAATCCACGCTCGACCTGGCAGAGGGTGATGCCAACTGCAGAGCTTCAGGAAATTAGCAAAACTTGGGGTGGGCAAAGAATTCATTTAGCAGCTGTAGAAAGATGAAAAACAGTCTCTAAAGAGTTTCCCAGCAGTGCTTCACGTTGGAAATCACTAACCCAGGAAGGATGTGCTAAGACGCCTTCCTGTTACCTGTTGCTTTACAGACTTGTTAACGAAACCTAAGTGCTACAGCGCATGTGTCTAAAAGCTTTCATCACCAGCATACACTTTTTGAAAGAGCTGAGACCTCAGACTGGAGAAAAACTTCTTAAGAAACACTGTGGGAATAGGAAGCCTGATACTTCCCCACTGAGACCTGTATAAAGCCCCCTGAGCGATGGGCACACCTGGGCACAGGTGATTCTCACAAGGTGCCAACAGTGGCTCCAGAAAAAAGCACCCAAGGGGGCAGGCTGTCCCCAAAGCGCCGTCCTGGGCCTGGCCGGGACCCACTCCCAGGGGCCCGCCCCCTACAGTGCAGGCTCCTCCCTTTGCACATCCAGGGCCACCCGGCACTGAAGGAATCAGGGGTGGTGCCTCCCAGGTGTGTGTAAACGGAATCAGAGCCCTGGCCCCCCAGCCCCACCTGGCCCCCCCATGTTTCTGGAGAGTCTGTCCTGAAAATCCCTCCGAGGAAGGTCATGAAGAGAGAAACCAGCACGGCTGGGAGGAAGTTGGAGCCAGCTGGACTGAAGTCCAGGGAGGGCCAGCCCCAGGCCTTTCCCAGGGCCTTAGAAATATCCGCCAAGGGTCTGCACAGAAGACGAAACAGGATGGTCCGGAGGGACTCGGGGTGCTGCTCCCACAGCAGCACCACAGTTTCTGACGTCGAGGGCAGAAAGCCCCCGTCGGCCCTGAGTCACTGGCTGCCTGGACCTCGCGCCTGAAGCTCAGTTGTAGGAGAGGAAGTCGATGAGCCGGGGAGGGATGTCCAGTCTGGCAATCTTCTCCAGCCCCCTGACGCCAGCCGCCCGCCTCAGGCTCACCCTGCAGAGCTGAGACAGGCTAAGAGGGGTCTCTGCAGAAAGGGACAGAATGTACGTGAGTCAGCTTGAGGAAGGAGTGCAGCATCCTTCAGCGTAACAAGAGCCAGGACAGAACTGCAGACACCTCCCCTGTCCTGCAAAGATGATGAGCCCTGTGTACCCTCTCCGGAAGGCGGCCAGGAAGGACAGCCAGGGACTGGGACCCAGGACAGAAGATCAGGAAATAGAATTCAGCTGATGGCCCCTGGGGTTTCATCTTGTGGGCTTTGGGTTTTGGGGGGATTTTTTTTTGGCTTTTGTGATTTTTTTTTTTTTTTGGCGCCATAATGTTATAACTGAGCACATGGATTCGTCAGCAAAGCACAAATCTGCAGCCAGTAGGCTTGTTTGTCAAACTTCCAGACAGATGAGGATTGGGCAAGGGTTCAGGCAGCCAGTGCTGGCTGCCCACCCCTGCAGTTCCAAGCCCCAGGGGCTCTGCTCTGGAGCACTGCAGCCACAGGGACCCATGAAGAACTGACCCACAGGACAAAGGGTCAGGACCGCAGGCCTGAAGATGAAGCCTGGAGCTACAGCTCATGAGGGACACACACCAGGGCCAAAGAAGGAACATGCCTGGAGGCCCCTGACCATTGGGCCATAGGAACGTGTACAGAGCAGAGCCTGGCCCCAACGGCTGCCTTTAGGACCATGAGTGTTTGATCAAAATATCCATATATATTAACCAAAGAGAGTATTCTCTACTTAAGAAATGTTAGGAAAGAAAAACCTCTTTGAAAGAAAAATGAATTACTGGTGACATTCCTTTTCCCAGTTACTTCCTCCTAAATTATTTAGATGCAGCAAGAGAAAACACCTTCTAGAAAATGTTTTCTGGACAGATGTAGATAGTATTTGCCTCTCAATCCATGATGGATTTTGGTTGGGTCAGGTTGGCAAAATGTTTAATCAATGGGGTTTTTTTTTTTTTCCAATTGGTATTTGAAAGCCTCTTGTGACTGCAATTCCATGTAAACTCTTAAAAATGTGTCCCCAGAGACGAGGCCTTTTCTTAGCTGGTGGTTTGTCCTGTCAGCTGAAGATTCCGGCCTGTATCTGCATCATCGCAGGGACCCGTCTGAATAAAGGGATGACTGATCATGATCATCCCAGAGGCTCCCACAAGTGGTCCCCACAACCCCAGCGCGCGCATACGCGGCGCCAGGAGCCACTGCGCACACACTCACTCTCATAGTGCTCCAGGCACCTGGCGGGGGCACTGCTGGCCCACGTGTAGTCCGACGGCTTCCGCCCCCGGTTGTCGCGCGCGTAGATGTTGCCTCCAAACTGGATGAGCATCTCGATGAGGTCCACGTTCTTCACCTTGGCTGCGTGGTGCAGTGCCGTCTCGTGGAGCTTCGCCGCATTCACGTTTGCCCCTGTAGGGGTCAGGAGTAGGGTCAAAAATCTCCAAGGAACACGGGACATGAAAGCATCAGCCCCTTCCCAGAAACAGAGTCAATCTCTGCAGCAGCAGGCGGCGCAGGTGGAAACGCTGTTGTGCTGAGCCCGGGGCTGGGGTGGAGGGGTTGGGGGGGCGACAAAGACTACGCACCCGCATTGAGCAGCACTTTGACGCAGTCCAGATGCTCGCGGGCGCATGCAACGTGCAGAGGGGTCCCAAAGTGGCAGTCGTGCGCTTCCAGGTTGGCCCCAACATCAATCAGAAGCCTCACACACTCGGAACTTCCTTAAAAGAAACAGAAGCAGAGGGAAAAGCCTTGTGTATTTGAAGTAACAGGCGTGGCTGGAGCGAGCTTGGCGGCAGCAGGAGACAGGGGATGTGGGCTGCAACCCATGGGAGCATAGGGTGGGCGTCCTTCCCTGGGGAGCTCGCCCACCATCCCCCAAAGCCCTCCAGGCAAGGGGACAAGGGGAGAGCTGCACGGATCTATACCCAGCACTGGGAGAACACAAAGTTTGGGTCACCAGCTGTGAACACAAAGCTCCCCGGCCCTGGTGGAGAGAAGGGTCTCCCCACCTCTGGTTGTTCCCCAAGCTGTATCTGAAACACAAAGCTGCCTGGATGAACTTCCCTAAACTTTCCTACCTCAGGGGTTCCCTGGCCCCTCCCAGCTGACACCTTTCTGGCCTCTTTCCTGGCTTTTCTCCAGCATCTTTAACTCAAGTTTGGGGTTGAGCTTAGGTGGGGCTCCATCCATCCCAGACTCCATCCTCTCTCATTTCTTGATCACACCTGCTCCCCCTCCACCACCAGGCTGTGGCCATTTTCATGTGGACTTGTCCCCCATGACCAGGTCCTCTCCATTCCCCAGCCAGCATCCTCCTCACCCTGAGCCGACCTGGACCTTGGCTGTCCTCTCCCCTACATCAAATCTAACCACCCTCTGCCTGAGCTCTCCTGTGTGTATGTGCAATGCACACACTAACTTCTGCTTGGTTTTCTCTTCTTAATCTGTCCCTTGTCCCTTGTCCATCCTATTGGCAGGACGCTGCCAGTGAACCTAAGATGAGTGAAGGAATAAAAACACTTCTCTTCCCCATGCTGTGCATGGATGGGTGGCTGCTAAACAAATCTTTCAAAAATGTGTTCCTAGCATTCAGCATCCGCTCAAAAACCTTCAGAGCTGCCTGAAGCAGTCCCCATTGACAAAGGTGACTCGGCAGTGGGATTCGGGGTGCAGGCAGCAGAGACAGGGGAGCCATAGGAGAGCCCAGGTCCCAACAAGCACAGCGAGCCAGAGCATTGCACCTGCCAAAGCCCAAGACAGGCGTGCAAACTTTGCTCTAAACAGTGGAATCCAAACTGCCTAGTCTAGCCTCTCAAATATTTCTGGCCCACTGGTCTCACCCTAAATTTCCAGTTCTGCCTGTCATAGCTCCTCTCCTGGGTGTGTCTGACCCAGTGAGACTGGAGCAGCCGTGTCCTCCCACCCTCTGAAATCCAGCGGCAGCTGAAAACCACAAGCGCCCAGCTCCTCTGAGAGCATCTGCCTCGAGGATGCCTCTGGGCCTCCTCTTCCTGCCAGATCAGGAACTCTCAGGGCAGCCCATGAGGTGAGTGGCTGCAGGGGGCACCTGACTCCTGGGTGAGCATCTGAAAGATGCTGACTGACTAGAACCCTGCCTTCAGTCCAGGCGAGCACTGCATCTCCAGGAGGAAAAGCACCGGACTCCACAGCTTCACCAGCCATCGGACAGCCTCCCTGGCATCTAGGCCTCTGCCAACTCACCGCTCATGCAGGCCTCGTGCAGCGGGGATGCTGTGTACAGGGGTGGGTTGACCTTGGCCCCGTAGGAGAGCAGGAGCTTCACGCACTCGACACTGCCTGAGGCACAGGCATCACAGAGCGGGGTGCTGCCATCGATGTTGCGAGCATCCACCTGGAGGGAGGGTAACAAGCATCAGAGGGTGAAGGAGAGGGTGCCGGCCACTCACGCTCTGATGCATGTTCATCTCTGCAAAGACACTGCGTGGTTCTCCTGAGTCCTTAGGTTTTCTACTACGTATCTTCCCTAGTGGTTCAGAAGGTCAAGAGTCTGCCTGCAATGCAAGAGACCTGGGTTCAATCCCTGGGTTAGGAAAGTCCCCTGGAGAAGGGAATGGCAACCCACTCTAGTATTCCTGGAGAATCCCATGTACGGAGGAGCCTGGCGGGCTACAGTCCATGGGGTCGCAAAAGTTGGACACGACTGAGTGAAGAACACCATTACGTACATGGTGAGGCACTGTCCCAGGCGAGTGCGTTCACAGACCTCAGGGCGTGCCTACGGGAGCCTAAGTACAGCCAGCAAGCGATTTGGGCTTTTCTTTCAACTCAGCCTCATTCCTGCCACCACCCCAACACCTCATTAGCACAGGCAGGGTAGGAAAACCGGCTTTAACTCGAGCCGCATCTAGGAGGAGTGCCCCAAACTGTCTAACCATGCCTCTTCTAGCTGGAAAATCACAGAGCAGGAAAAGGCAACTCCCCAAACTGGCAGATTCTGCTTAGAATTTGTCCAAATTCAGCTGTTATTTGGATTCACGCTGAAGCTTGTTCCATTTCCTCTGGAACTGCTGTCATAGCCAAATTCTGGGAAGAGTGAGCAGTGCACAGCCTTCCCTTCTCCCTCACCTTCCCCCATTGCTGTCCCGTGGGAGCCAAGCCAGCTCCTACCAGCCTGCCCAGCCTGCTGGTAAAGACCCAGCAATTCCGCCAGCCCAATACCCGGTACGGCTGTGAGTCCTTAACTAGGGAAAGCAGCGAGTCAGTCTTGCTTTTGTTCCTTTCTACTTGGCCTTTCCAAAGCTGGTTTGCCAGCATCCCACATAATCATCCTGCTCTCTGCACCCAAATGGCTCCTGCAGCCAAGGCCCCACCAGCCCCATAGGCAGCTGGCCTCTGAAAGGTGCACAGCCTGGCTCATCTGCAGAGCTGGCCACCACTTTGCTAAAACCCCTTCTCTTCCACTGCTAGTGACCTCCCAACAGCCAGTCCAAAGGCTTCCTCACAATCTCAGGGTGTGGTTGCCATAGGGATCGGCCCCCTCTACAGCCCATTCTGGTTTCCTCCTTCTTTCCTTCTCAGCCTTCTGCAGTGGTTTCCTTTCTTTCTGTGTGCTCACAGCACACAGAATGCTATTCCCAAGCCTCTTTTCCTCTAGAGCTTGTCCTGCCATTCCGGGGGGAGGCGGGGGGTCTGTGCTACAGGGTGGCTTACCTGGGCCCCAGCGGCCAGCAGCAGCTGCACGCACTGCACCTGGCCCTGCAGACTGGCTGCATGCAGGGGCGTGATGGAGTCCACTGTGACCTGATTGACGCAGGCCCCACTCTCTATCAGCTGCTGCAGCTGTCGGGTCTCCCCCCGCTGGGCCGCCTCGTGCACAGGGGTGCGCTCCACCCAGAAACCTGGAAAGGAAAACAGGTAATGCTAAGACCATGCCACTTCTGTCCAGGTCAAATGAACACATGTATGACCCCAGGACCCTTTATGAAACCTAAGCCACTGTATACACGAAAGTGTAATTGGTCCAGATACCCCTATTCAAAATCCTTGAGTGATATCCACTGCCTATGGGCAGAGCCCAAGTCTTTGGGGAGGCACCTCCTTGACTCCTCTCCTACCACTGACCCCCACAAGCCTGATCTCCAGCCCCACTGCTGGCTCATCATGGTTCCCTGCCCTGGTACACCTGTGTCTCTGCATACATTCTCTCTGCTTGAGAAGCCCACCTTTGCCCCTACCTAGCCATCCATTCTGCAATCTCCTTAGTTTAGATGTTATGCCGTCCATGTGGACCCATTTGAAACATCTCTTTCTCCAGGAAACACATCTTCCACAACCCTCGCACTTATATACTCATAACATGGCATTTACACTTCCCTTATCCTTGCTTGGGAGAGCCTTCAAAGGCAAAAAATTAAAAGAAAGCCTTCTTTTAATTCAGTTTTATCAGATTCCTCAGGATTTCCTACAGTAAATCATGTCATCTGTATTGAGAGGTAGCTTTGCTTCTCCCTCTCTAATCCGGATGCCTTTTCTTTTTCTTGCCTAATTGCTTTGGCTTGAATGTGCAGCTGCACATTGAACAGAAGTACCAAAAGACACCTCCTGCCTTATTCCTGGTCCTGGGGCAAAATCTTTGTCCTCCAGTTGTTAAGACTCCATGCTCCAACTGTAGAGGATGTAGGTTTGATCCCTGTTTGGGAAACTAAGATCCAGCATGCTGTGCAGTGTGGCCAAAAATAGCTTTGTCCTTCACCACAAAAGCTGTGGGTTTTCATGGATGTCCTTTTTCAGGTCAAGGATATTCTCTTCTATTTCTAGTTTTTTGAGTGTTTTTATCATGAGAGGGTGTTGGATTTGTCAAGTACTTTATCTGGAGCTATGGCAATGATCATGCTGGCTATTTTTTCTTAATTATATCAAAATGGTGTAATACATTAATTGATTTTTAGATGTTCAACCAACTGTGTGTTCTTGGGATAAATTCCACTTGGTCATGGTGTATAATCTTTTTATAAGATAGAGTTGGTTCACACATATTTTGAGGATTTGAGGGTCTATGTTCATAAGAGTCACTTTTCTTGTGATTGGTGTATTTGTCTGGTTTGGGGGTCAAAGTAATACTGGCCTCAGAGAACAAATTGGGAAGTATTCCTCCCTTTAAATTTTGGAAGAGTTTATGAAGAACTGGTATTAAATCTTTAAATATTAGGTCAAATTCATCTGTGAAGACATCTGGGTCTGGGCTTTCTTTAAGTTTTTTATTTAGAATTTTTTTTTTTTTTGAGTTAGTTTTGGCAGTTTGAAGTTTGCCTCTTTTTAGGAACTTGTGTACTTCATCTATGTTATCTAATTTGTTGGCATACAGTTTGTTATGGACTGAACTGTGTCCCCAAAATCCATATGTTGAAGCCCTAACTTCTAACACCTCAGAATGCGATGGTATTTGGAGACATAATTATAGAAGTCATTAAGTTAAAGCAGGCTTATTAGTGTGGGCCCTAATCCAGTATGACTGGTGCCCTTAGAAGAAAAGGAGGTTAGGACACACAGACACCAGGGATCTGGGTGAATGAAGCAAAGACCACATGAGGACATAGCAAGAAGGCAGGCATCTGCAAGCACAGGAACAGACCTCAGGAGATGTGAGCCCCACAAATGCAGAATCCAAGCTTGGGGAACTTTGTACTTACTTGACCCCAGAAGGAGACCCCAGTATGTCTCCCAGTTGGAATGAGTGGCCACCTGAGTGCCTGTCTTTGGAGGGGGTAGGTAGTGGAAAGTGGCTGTGGATCACTTTCAGGTCAATCTCAGGGGAGCAGACTGAGCAGCTGCAACCCTCAGAAGAGAAGAGCAGGGGGGGCCTGGGTCTTGCAGGAAGGAGGAAAGTGCAGCTCAGGAAGATGGGTGCAGGGGAGACCCGAGCATCCACTGAGCAGCCTGTGCAAGTAGACACAGCTTCCCCCACCATGGAGCACAAAGATGGAAGGACGTGACAGTGAGCAAGCAGTTCACAGTCATGGGCAGGGGGTGAACAACCAATTCAAAACCACAGGATGACTGCAGTACTGAAGGAACAGGTCAAGTTACAGGAAATTAGAAGCAAGATGACCCATGTCCAGGGTGTCCAGGACTTGTCGGGAAGGCATCATGGAGGAGGTGGGGCTATGGCCAGCCTGCCGGGCGTCACCTGCTGGCTCTATTCCCAGTGCCTGGCACCGTGTGAGGCCCGGCAAAGGCGCTCATGACTTGCTTGTTGAGTGAATAAGGGACGAATGAATGGGAGGAATTACTAATATGAATTCTAAAGCCTAGACATAAAATTTTTTAAAGAAAATCTAATTGTATCTCTTTCTGACCAGTCTACAGAGGAAGTGCAGCTTACTGGGAACCATATTTTCTAATGAATAAACAACGGCTACATTTGTCTTAGCAGCAGCTGAGGGCAGAGATCAGAAGCAGCAGATATGATTACAAAGGAGAGAATTTATGTGGGCCTCAGTCAACAGTGAAAGGCACCGATGGGAAGGGGGACCATATATATCAGAATAAAGAATGCCTACAACTCAACAACATAAATAACCTGTTAAAAAAAGTAACAAGGGACTGAGGTATTTCTCTAAAGATATACAGGTGGTCAACAGGCACATGAAAAGATGCTCACCACAACTGTCAGAGACATGCAAATCAAAACCACAATGAGATACCACCACACACCCATTAAGATGGCTACTATCAAAAGAACAGAAAATAGATGTTGGCAAAGATGTGGAGAAATTGGAACCTTTATGCACTGTTCGTGGGAAAGCAAAGTGGTGCAGGCACTTTGGACAGGAGTACTGCAGTTCCTCAAAAATTAAAACAGAACTACCAGACAATCCAGCAATTTTTCTCCAAAGAAACTGCAAACACTAACTCGACAAGATATAGAATCCACGTTCACTGCAGCATCATTTACAATAGCATGATACAGAAAGTACCTGAGTGCCCATGGAGGATGAATGGATAAAGAAGATATGATATATACACACCATGAATATTATTCAGCCTTAAAAAGGAAAGAGATGCTGACACAGGCTGCAACATAAATGAACCTTGAAGACATGACACTCAGTGAAATAAGCAAGTCACAAAAAGACAAATACTGTATGATTCCACTTACATGAAGTTCCCAGAGTCAAAGTCATAGAGACATAAAATAGAATAGTGGCTGCTGGGGGGAAAGGGGAAGGGGAACAATGGGGAGGTGAACAGGTGCACAGTTTCCATGTTATAAGATGAAAAATCTAGAACTCTGTTATATCAAAATGTGCATGTAGTTCATACTACTGAACTGCACAATGAAAACTGACCATCTTCACCATTTCTATGGGTTTTTTTAGCCAGAGTGAAAACTTTAAAAATTCTTTTTTAAGGGAGTAACAAAGATGGAGGAGGCCCCAGGAGTGGGGGAGGTGTTAACCACAGCTAGTACCAACCACAGGGTGTCATCAAGAGGGGACAGCTTTATAGCAGGGGGGAGGTGGAGGGGAGTGGCAGTTTCAGTGGTCTCTGAAGACCCCTGGAAGCAAAGGGGAGGGGAGAGTGACCCTAGAGATAAAGAACACAGGGTGCCTTGTGGCTGAAAGGAAGTGCAGCTGCAAGAAGGCGCACTGGCCGGCAGTGGGAAGCTCGGCAGCCCCCACCCCTCCCCCTCCACCACTGCATGCCCTCCCTCACCAGAGTGAGAAGGTTGGGTGGGTTGGAATATACTTTTCAACCTTAAAGCAAAGAGCCTGCAGGGAAGAGAGGCAGGAAGATGCCATGCTAGTGGACCCACTGAGCTCAGGCTGTTTCCAGCCCTGTGCCTGGACCCCATGTATGACCAGGTGCCCCCACCCTTGGACCACTCCCCTGGGAGAGGGTCAGTCAGTCAGTTCAGTTGCTCAGTCATGTCCGACCTTTTGCGACCCCATGGACTGCAGCACGCCAGGCCTCCCTGTCCATCACCAACTCCCAGAGCTTGCTCAAACTCATGTCCGTCACATCAGTGATGCCATCCAACCATCTCATCCTCTGTCATCCCCTTCGCCTCCCACATTCACTCTTTCCCAGCATCAGGGTCTTTTCCAATGAGTCGTTTCTTCACATCAGGTGGCCAGAGTACTGGAGAGGGGCCACCCTGGAAACCTCAGACCCTCCCTCTGGGATGAGACTTCCCCTGAATCCCAGCCCTGCCACATAATCGGTCTCCTGGCTCCCCATTCCCATCAACCCCCTCCCTCCTATCACACCTGCTCTGGTCTTCCCCTCCCCACTTCCCACTTAGAACTTAGCACTCCCCACTTAGCATTAGCAGCTAAGTCATCAGTGGGTCATGGGGGAGCCTGCTTCAGACCCTTGCACTTGTCTCTGGAATAATCCACATAATCCACATGCCTTTGCACGCCAGGAATACAGACCCTCCAGGATGGAGCCCCAGCCCCTTTTTCCAGGCTCCCCCCACCCGCCCACATCCTCCCATCTCACCACTCCCCCACACACAGCCTTGTCGCCAATCGCACGGAGCCTCAGGTAGCTGACAGAGGGTCCAGGTGTACTGTGCCCCATTCAGCCCCACTACCCCTCCCCACTGAGGCTGGGTCTAAGCTCCTCGAGGGAGCTTCTGGCATGTGGCCCCCTACCCGCGCCTCCTTTAGGCCGCCCCTGTGCACACACCTGCCCCTGACTCCCCTCCTCCCCTTCCACAAGCATCTTCATGGCAGGACCTCAGCCACCCACCTTCCATTCCATCACCACACTGACACACAGGTATCAAACACACACATTCTCTCCAGGAGCCTGTTCTACTGGCCAGACTGAACTTGTCCCACTGCAGCAGGGTCGGTCCCCTACTGCCAGAGTACACCCCTCGACCGGCCCGTCACAGGCCTGCCCAGCCCGAACACTGACCTGGGCCACGCCTGTGGCCTCGCCCACTCAAGCCATGCCACATGCCAGGGCATCAGTCAGATGGGAGTCTGTTGCAAGACAGCCAAGGCCACAGTGCCCGGAAGACACTGCCTGCCTCCTCTACACACTGCCCAGGGGTGGCTGTTCGAGACCCTCCACCCAAATAGCCAGCAGTCTGGCCAGGCGGAAACCTCTGGGAGCTGGAGTCAGCACGGGGAAGCAGCAAATCAGAATAGGTTTTTCCTTTTGTTTGTTTGTTTATTTGTTTGTTTTTCCTTTTTCTTCAGAGAGCCAATTTACCAGTATCCTGCTTAGTCATCCAGAGCCCGGAATCCAGCTCTTTGAGCCCAAACAGCAGCTCTCAGCCACAGGCCAGCCAACCCTCCCAGAGAGCCTGTCCCTCCGGCGGGCATGGCCTGCCCGGCCTCTGGCCCATGTGCAGAGCAGAGCTACCATCGGCCCTACCCGACTGTCCAGAGCCCTGCCCCTGTGCTGACCCTGACTCTGACCCTGACCACTCCTCCCCAGCCAGGCAGCCCCTCCACACAGCAGCTTCATTGTAACAAAGAGTGTTTTCCAAAGGCCATAGAGAACACCTCCATCACAAGCGGATCCAACAGCTCAGCATCCACCAGGCACCCTTCAGTGTTACTTGGGCCAGTATCTGGCTCCAAGTCTATCATGAAGGGCAGCCCGGGGCCCTCACTGCAGAGATTGAAATAAGCCTTCTCCCCAAATATCCCGGTAAATATTCTTGAAATGATGACAGGTAAGCTTTCCCTTACCCCATGCACAGCTGCAGGGCACCTTTATGGGGATGTAGCCAGGGTGAGCGGTCACTGAAGCCGCAGTGGAGCTGGCGTTCCGAGGCCCGCTCTCAGCGGACTCTCTGGAAAGTCAGGTGACCCCAGTGACTTGTCCCCCAGAGTCCCAGAAGGTCAAGGATTTGTGGGTACAAAGAAAAGATGAATTGAAGAGCTAAAAGGACTTAGAAATCATGGCAAACTGTACCCACCCATCTAATAGTAAAGGAGTGAAAAAAAAAAAAAAAAACAGGGCCAAAGACCCATAAGGACAGAGAGACCAGTGCCTGAGAATGGCAAACCTCTCCATGAGATGCTTTAGGGACCAAAGCCACATGCATGCTGATAGCTGGGCACTATTAAATGCTTGATCATGACCACCCATCTTACAGTGCTGTCCGAATTCAAGTTCAGTGTGCTTGAAACTACCAGTCACCCTGACTCTAAGGGAAGATAGAAATCTTCATTTTTATACATATTAATAGAAACCCTTATTTAGCACTTGGGGCTGAGTATTTTGCTGCTTTTGAAGAGATTTTTTGAGCAAGGTCTTTTTTCAGTGTTTTCATGATCAATACCCCAAATACTGTTTGTTGGTAAACTTGAGGTCAAGCGGCACACGATGTGGTTTTTAAAATGTGTTAAATTGGGTAAAACTTTTAAAGAGAAAAGGTTTACCTTTCTACAGGAATAAGACAGTCAAAGCTTAGTTAAGAGGGAAAAAGAAAGTGAAAGCGAAAAAGTGAAAGCAAAAGAGACAAGTGGGAAGAGGTTATGGAAGCAGTGGAAGACAGCCAGGGCAAGGGAGGGAAAGAGCTTCTTAAACACATTTTATGAGAAACGCCCAAATCAGATGCTTGCCCTCCCTCCACAACCTTCCTGACTGCTCATCCAATAATCTGCCGCCCCAACCCCTCCCCTACAGGGCTTAGGACCCAGGGGTGTGAGCTGGGGAGGACGGTTATACCAAAAAATCAAAACTCCTTTGTACTGCTGTAGTTGGCAGCCACTCCTGGCCACAGTGAGTGCCCAGAACACCAACTGGTATTAAAATCAACCTAATTTCCTTCAAACATTTTCATTAGTAGTGTAATGCACGGCCCAGAGGATTCTCCTCTAACTAGACACTTCTAGAATGCAGCCTTCTCTAAGGCAGAAACAAGACGTGCAATTTGAGAAGATTTTTAAGGAAGTTGATCTCCCAGCCAGGGCACCAATTATCTAGATCTCTCAAAGTACTTTCACTACAATTCTTATTTTAGAAAATGAAATCCCGGAATTCCCTGGCAGTCCAGTAGCTAGGTCTCAGTGTTCTCACTGCCAGGGCCCCGGGTTCAACCCCTGGTTGGGGAACTAGGATCCCACAGCCATCCAGCAAGGCCAAAAAAAAAAAAGAGAGAAAGAGAAAAAACAAACAAACAAAACCCATCGGATTCTGCAGACTCAACAGAAGGATGAACTTGGAGACTCGAATGGGGATGCAGATTGACCTACCACCCTGATCATGGACACCCGGAGGCAAAGACGTTTCTCAGAGCCTGAAAGTGACATCATGCAGAGGTGATGAATGGTAATGGTGCTCCCCCGCCCCCTGAGAACCTGCAGCAGACAACACGCATCCATCCCAGTCACAAACCCACCCAGCACTACACATCGATTATAGATGATCTTATCTGACAGAAGAGACATGAGCCTTGTAACATAAAACAGGCAAAACCAAAAAGAACTGCTTGCATTAAAACCTCAGCGTTGGGGACTCCCTTGGTGGTCCAGTGGCTAAGACTCTGCGCTCCTAATGCAGGGGGTCCCGGGTTCAATCCCTGGTCAGGCAACTAGACCACATATGCTGCAACTGAAGAATCTGCTTGCCACCCCAAGACCCAGCTCAGCCAAATAAATAAATATTAAAAAAAAAAACAAAACCCCTCAGCTTTGTGACTTCCTGGCTGTGCAAACTGTTTCACCTCTAACTTATAGATAATGATGAGTGTCCTGCAGCTATTGCAAGGCTCGTAGTCAGCACCCGGCACACAGCCGAGCAGCTCAGTGGCTCTCACCATGGTCCCAGGGTGTCTTGGTCCCAGGGCTGCCTCCCCCTTTCTCTCTCCGTGCCACCTTCCCAACACCCCAGAGGCTGAGGATAAGCCAAGAACCCTTTCATCTTCTGCCAGCCTCTAGATTCCAAGTCAGAAGCCCGTGAGTACAGATGCTGAAATCAGGAGTCACTTTTTCCAACTTTGCAGACAGACAATGAATTACATTTGCTAAGGAACAAACACTGGATTCACTTTAGGATGCGACTTGCCCTAAATTCTTGGTTCTTATTGGTAAACCCATATTATAGGACTGCTGCCTTTACTTCTGTGAAGTATTACAGGGTTATATTAAAGCTACCCGGTTTGGTTAGAGTATACTACACACATAGAATTTGAGATTAGAACGCTAACATGAGTTAAAGTTCCTACGATGGTCCTCTGCTTCTGCTGGGATGGCAGCGCTGTTTTGGATTCAACACATTGAGTTTATTCATTTGTGTTGAGAATAAAAATGTCAGCAGGATGAAATGTATTTTGGAAGAAATACATGACACAAAACACTGGCGAAGTCAAAAATAACCATGAACCCCAGAAACTGTGCATCCTCCATTAGTTTAGAATGTTATTGTTGTTCAGTCACTCAGTCGTGTCTGACTCTTTGCAACCACATGGACTGCAGCATCCCAGTCTTCCCTGTCCTTCACTATCTCCCAGAGTTTCCTCAAATTCATGTCCACAGAGTCAGTGATTCTGTCTACCCATCTCATCCTCTGTTGCCCCGTTCTGCTCCTGCCCCTAATCTTTCCCAGCAACAGGGTCTTTTCCAATGAGTTGAGTCTTCCTATCAGGTGGCCAAAATATTGGAGCTTCAGCATCAGTCCTTCCAATGAATATTCAGAGTTGATTATCCTCTAAAAGATACATTCCTTAAACTGTACAAAAAAAATACCCAGGAGTGATGCAGTGCTATTGAACCTTGTTGTTTTTGTTGTTTGGTCACTAAGTCATGCCTGACTCTTGTGACCCAATGGACTGTAGCCCACCAAGTTCCCCTGTCCATGGAATTTTCCAGGCAATACTGGAAGTGATTGCCATTTCCTCCTCCAGGGTATCTTCCCCACCCAGGAATGGAACCTGCATTTCCTACATTTCAGGAGGATTCTTTACCACTGAGCCACCAGGGAAGCCACTGAACCTTGTACATGAACAAAAATACTAAAATGTGTTTAAATAGGTGTCCGTGGTCAGCTGCTCATTGCCTGTTTCATTGAACCAACCAAACACAGCTCACACTGGCAGGGTCAAAGTCCTGTGCTTGCCTAGGATGAGAATGCCAAGTAAAAACAGAGATGCTTATTAAATGACTTTGATCTTGTTGAAGGTGGCTGTTTTGCAACATCATTAAAATATCTTTGCTTTGCTAGGACTGCAATTCCTCTTAAGCTAAATTTACCCTTAAGGCTTCTCACTTTTATTCGCACTACATTTTTTATGAGCATAAAAAGTACTGTATAGATTTTCTTCTTTCCAGGCTTTCAAAGTGTTTTCACTGCTCATGTCATTTGCCCTAGAATTACTCGGTAGGCAGGGAGGCTTGCTTCGCCTGAGAATGGCCCTTTGCCCTAGCATCCATTTTATTCTAGGGAAGGCTCAACGAAGAATCAAGGTCGCACGTCTCACACGGGCACACACTCCTTCCTGACCGGATTCCTGGTGTCTCAGTAGGATGCTAACGACCCCGCGCACGACCCTCCCACTGGGTGCCTGGAAGGCAGTCTGCTCCAACCCTGGTACCAGGGCTGCCCTACCAGTGGTCCCACGCGGGCGCTTCCTAGGTTCTCCTCGGAACTTGGCAGTGACCATGCACAGCCCCGCATCCTCCCCAAGTTGCTGGGCGCTCGGGGGGTGGGGGGTGGGGGGTAGGGGGGAGGTCTGCGGTTCTGAAGTCACAAGGATGACCAGCCCTGCAACGCGCGGGCCGACGGGGGAACCTGGAACGGGACGCAGAAACCCCGTCTGAGCTGCACGGCACCCCCGGACCTGCTCCTTTAACAGCACGGCCCTCCGAACCGATCCAGTCCCCGCCAGCCGCCCCTGGCCACCCCTCAGAGCAGGACGCGTCCCCGCTGGGGGCGAATGTCATCAGATGCAGCTCTCGGTCCCCGGAGCCGGCCCGTGCCCCCCGCGCCTCGCACGTACCCACGTCGCCCAGGAAGCTGCCGTCCGAGGCGCGAGGCTCCATGATACTGGCTCCCGCGCCCCGGTCCACGGCTCCGCCACTCGCACCGCCGCGGGAACCTGGGCCGGGAACGCGCCGCCCTTTGGGCGGGGCCGTTCGGCGTCGCCCCGCGTCCGGCCGAGGTGGCTTAGAGCCGGGAGTTGTAGTTCCCCGCCCCGCCAGTGCGGCTCCCGGGCGGGCCCCGGGCCAGAGCCACACTGCGGCCACTTGAGTCCAACTCCGCGGTCGCCGCCTCGGGCTTTTCTGGACGAACGTATGTTCGTGTGCAAAATATTTGTTCGTGTGCAAACCGTGCCATGTGTTCATATACAGAAGGGATCAGTGTGCAAACCTATACAGGTGTCCTGAAAAACACGTGTCCAGGTGCAATGTATGTCCACATGCAAAATATGCCCGTTTGTCCATGTGCATATCGCGTCCCTGTCGGTGTGCAAAACGTGTCTGTGTGCAAAGCGTTTCCACATGTCCAAGAGTCCACGGGCAAAACCTGCCTCCGTGAGCAAAATATGTCTGTGCTTGCAAATTGCGCCCACATGTCCATGTGCAGAACATGTCCTTGTGTCCCTGTGTAAAAAGTGTCCAGCTGCCACAAATCACTACCTTCCTTTGCATTGATCTAGCTAGGCAAAGCTCATCCCACGCCCCCACATGCTTTCATTTTGAAGACGTATTTCCTACCAGAGCTGGCATGCTCCTGCTTCTTTCATCTTTCCAGAGAAATCATATATTCCAAATTGTTCACATCACACAGACACCATGCTTTTTGAAATCTCCTAACAGAAATGAAGGACCTGTTTACAGATTCCAAGTAGGCAATTGAGTAATTGAACTGTTTTGGTTTTTTGCAAACAAGTTTACCAAGTTGAGGTTTAACCTTGCCAACGTTTGTTGCAGTCACATCACTGAGATCTGCACTGAGCCTAAATGCAGAAATTAGTTTGAGCTGAAAAGTAAACATATCAGGAATGATCCTGCCTGGAAATACGTAAGGACTAGTACACAGCTGGGACACCTGAGAGAGGTCTCCCCTGAGACTGAGTCTTTACCTCCAGTCTGGACCACTGGAGCTGTATCCACAAAGGTTTGATGCCCATCTATCCAAATTCCAAAATCGGGGAAATTCCTTGCCCCAGGTCTGGGAGTGATATTTCAAGCCTATTTCCATAAGATGTTAAGGAAAAAGCCAAATGACCTTTTTGGCCAAAGCAATAGTATAGCCATTTCAGTTTTCTTATGGGTGAATATATTTCTATACTTTTAAATATATTTATATGTTTGAATCTAAAGTGTGTCTCCTGCAGATTATAGTTATATCATCTTTTAAAAAAATATTTGGCTGTGCCAGGTTATAGCTGCAACACTTGCGATCTTCTATCTTCCTTGAGGCATTTGCAATCCTCAGTTGTGGTATGCGGGATTTTCTTTTTTCAGTTGAGGCATGTGGGATCTAGTTCCCTGACCAAGGATGGAACCTGGGCCCCCTGCATTGGGAGCTGGGAGTCTTAGCCACTGGACCATAAGGGAAATCCCATTATATCATCTTTTAATCAATTCTATTGATTTTTCTGCTCATCTCCATTTTGGTTTGTTTAATCCATTCACATTTAACTACATTTACATAGTTGGATTTTGTAAGGCTTCCTCAGACAACCATTTTGCCTTTTTGCACTTCTCTTTCTTGACGATGGTCTTGAAAACTCAGCAGTGGCCACAGGACTGGAAAAGGTCAGTTTTCATTCCAATCCCAAAGAAAGGCAATGCCAAAGAATGCTCAAACTACAGCACAATTGCACTCATCTCACACACTAGCAAAGTAATGCTCAAAATTCTCCAAGCCAGGCTTCAACAGTACGTGAACCGTGAACTTCCAGATGTTCAAGCTGGTTTTAGGAAAGGCAGAGGAACCAGGGATCAAACTGCCAACGTCTGTTGGATCATCAAAAAAGCAAGAGAGTTCCAGAAAAACATCTACTCCTGCTTTATTGACTACTCCAAAGCCTTTGACTGTGTGGATCACAATAAACTGGAAAATTCTGAAAGAGATGGGAATACCAGACCACCTGACCTGCCTCTTGAGAAATCTGTATGCAAGTCAGGAAGCAACAGTTAGAACTGGACATGGAACAACAGACTGGTTCCAAATAGGAAAAGGAGTACGTCAAGGCTGTATATTGTCACCCTGCTTATTTAACTTAAATGCAGAGTACATCATGAGAAACACTGGGCTGGATGAAGCACAAGCTGGAATCAAGATTGCCAGGAGAAATATCAATAACCTCAGATATGCAGATACCACCACCTTTATGGCAGAAAGCAAAGAACTAAAGAGCCTCTTGATGAAAGTGAAAGAGGAGAATGAAAAAGTTGGTTTAAAGCTCAACATTCAGAAAACTAAGACTATGGCATCTGGTCCCATCAGTTCAGTAGGTGATGCCATCCAACCATTTCATCCTCTGTCATCCCCTTCTCCTCCTGCCTTCAATCTTTCCCAGCATCAGGGTCTTTTCAAATGAGTCAGCTCTTCGCATTAGGTGGCCAAAATATTGGAGTTTCAGTTTCAACATCAGTCCTTCCAATGAACACCCAGGACTGATCTCCTTTAGGATGGACTGGTTGGATCTCCTTGCAGTCCAAGGGACTCTCAAGAGTCTTCTCCAATACCACAATTCAAAAGCATCAATTCTTCAGAGCTCAGCTTTCTTCACAGTCCAACTCTCACATCCATACATGACCACTGGAAAAACCATAGCCTTGACTAGACGGACCTTTGTTGACAAAGTAACGTCTCTGATTTTTAATATGCTGTCTAGGTTGTCTGGTCCCATCACTTCATGGCAAATAGATGGGCAAACAGTGGAAACAGTGGCAGACTTTACTTTTGGGAGGCTCCAAAATCAGATGCAGATGGTGCCTGCAACCATGAAATTAAAAGACGCTTGCTCCTTGGAAGAAAAGTTATGACCAACCTAGACAGCATATTAAAAAGCAGAGACATTACTTTGCCAACAAAGGTCCATCTAGTCAAAGCTATGGTTTTTTCAGTAGTCATGTATGGATGTGAGAGTTGGACTATAAAGAAAGCTGAGCACCAAAGACTTGATGCTTTTGAACTGTGGTGTTGGAGGAGACTCTTTAGAGTCCCTTGGACTGCAGAGAGATCCATTCAAAGGAAATCAGTCTTGAATATTCATTGGAAGGACTGATGCTGAAGCTGAAACTAATACTTTGGCCCCATGACGCGAAAAACTGACTCGTTGGAAAAGACCCTGATACTGGGAAACACTGAAGGCAGGAGGAGAAGGCGATGACAGAGGATGAGATGGTTGGATAACATCACTGACTCAATGGACATGAGTCTGAGTAAACTCCAGGAGTTGGTGTTGGACAGGGAGGCCTGGTGTGCTGCAGTCCATGGGGTCGCAAAGAATGGGACACGACTGAGCGGCTGAACTGACCTGATATAGTTGGATTTATGTCTGCCGTTTTATTTTTTTTCTATATGTTTCATGTCTGATTTAGTTCTCTGTTCCTCCTTTATGGCTTTAATTTGCATTAAATGAATATTTTATATTGTAGCATTTTCATTTCTTTAATTTTGTTATTTAGTGTTGCTCTAGGGTTTACCATATATATTTTATCAGAATAAGCTTCTGATTTATACTAGCTCAATTCAGTGACATATAAAAATGTTATACCTATTAAGCTCTAATCCTTTTCTTTCTTTTTGCAGTGTTATTGTCATACATATTCTACTTATGTTACAAATTCAACAATACATTCTTATAATTACTACTTTACCATCTGCTGTCATTTCCTTAGCCAAATGGAGTTTTGCCCCCACTTACCTCCTTTGTACTTTTATTAGCAAATGTAATATACATATATTTCATGTCTACATGTTAAACCCCCAATAAGCCCAATATCACATTATCTAAATATTATTCCATGTTTTTTAAAAACTGCCTCTAGGTGGCTCAGACGGTAAAGCATCTGCCTGCAATGTGGGAGACCAGGGTTCGATTCCTGGGTCGGGAAGATCCCCTGGAGAAGGAAATGGCAATCCACTCCAGCACTCTTGCCTGGAAAATCCCATAGACGGAGGAGCCTGACAGGCTACAGTCCATGGGGTCACAGAGAGTCAGACACGACTGATCGACTTCGCTTTCACTTTTTCACTTTTCTTTCATGAGAATAAAGGAGAAAAATAAGCAATAAGCATTTATATGTTTTTTTTATCTTTATGTAATTAATTTTACCAGTGTTCTTTGCTTTTTCATGTGGATTCAGATTACCATCTGTGGTCACTTAGTTTCAATCTATAGACTCTCTTGTAAAGCAAATCTGCTAGCAAAATTTCTTTCAGTTTTTGTTTATTTGGGACAGTCTTGTATTCACTTTCAATTGTGAAAGATAGATTTGCTAGATATAGGACCCTTGGTTGGCAGTTTTTCTCTCCTCTGAGTACTTTGAATATGTCATCTCACTGTCTCTTAGATTCCATTGTTTCTGCTGAGAAGTCATCTGTTAATCTTACCAGGGTTCTCTTGTAAGTGATGTTATTTTGCTGTTGCTGCTTTCAAGATTTTGTCTTTTGTCTTTGAGCATTTTTTCCCTCTGATGTGTCTATTTGTGACTCTGAATTTGTATCACATGGAGTTCACTGAGCTTCCTAGATGTGGATATTATTATTTTTCAACCAATTTGATGAGTGTTTTTTTAAATTATTTTTTGAAATATTTTTCTTCTCCATTTTTTCTCTCCTCTCCTGCTACTACCAATTTTAATCAGAGTATTTTGGAAATTAAAAGATGAGAGAATACTTAACCAACTCATTCTGTGAGGCTAGAGTTAACCCTGATACCAAAACTAAGATGTTACAAGAAAAGTAAACTGTGGACAAGTATCTCTCAGGAACATACATACCAAAATTCTTAACAAAATACAGCAATTCATGCCCAATGAAATAGAGAAAAAATAATGCATCCTAAGTAAACTTTGTTCCTCCCAGGAGTTCAAGGTTAGCTTAATGTTTGAAAATAAATTAATGTAATTTATCATATTAGTAGATATTTTTACTACACAGTCCTCTCAATAGATGCAGATAACATTCAACATTCATTTATGATAAAAGTTCTCAAAAACTAGGAACAAAAGGGAAAATCCTCAACCTAAAAAAGGACATAAAACACCAAAATTAACATTATACTTACCTTTGTGAAATATTGAATGCTTCTCCCCCTAGCATCTCCCCCAAACATCTCAATGATGTTTGCTTTCACCTTGTATCTTTATTGCATTTGAGGACTTAAACAATGCAATAGGGAAAAAATACAGATTGGGAACAAAGAAAAGTATTTTTATTTTATTTATTTTATCATACATACACACACAAATAGCTATTAGCTCTAATAAGTGAGTTCAGCAAGTTTCAGGATATAAAGTTACTATGGGAAAATCAACTGTATTTCTATATACTAGCACATAGCCACTGTGAATTAAAATTTTTAAATACCATAAAACTATAAAGAGATAAATATAAGAAAATGTGCACAAGACAAGTATGCTGAAAAATATAGATGTTGCTTAGAAAAAACTGAAAGACCTAAATAAATAAGAGATATCATGTTCATGGATTCAAAGATGCAATATTAAGATGTTAATTCTCTCCAAACTTATCTATATACTAAACACAATTCCAGACGAGATCTTAGCAGCTGTGGGGTTGTTTGGAGGGCTGTTTGTTTTATTTTGAGGTAGGAAATAAGCTGATTATAAAATTTATACAGAAATTCAAATAACTTAAAATAGACAAAATATTCAAATATTGGAAAAAGAACAAAGTGGGAGGCAATGCAAATTCAAACAATATCATACCCTTCAGAGTAGCTAAAGTTAAAAATATTGGCCAAGATGTAGAGAAACTAGAATTCTCATACATTTCTTGTGGAAATGTAACTTTGTAAAACCAATTTGCCAAAAGTTTGACTTGATTAAAGTTGACCATAAGCCTTGTTTATTGCCACAGTAACACTATATAACAGACTACCCCAAACTCAGTGACTTAGGACAACAGCATTAATTCTCATACTCACCAATCTTTGATGTCTTTTGTGTGTGTGCTCAGCTGTGTCCAACTCTTCGTGACCCCATGGACTGTAGTCCACAAGGCTCCTCAGTCCATGGGATTTCCCAGGCAAGAATACTGGAGTGGGTTGCCATTTTCTCCTCCAGGGTACCTTCCTCACCAACCCAGGGATTGAACCCATATCTCCTGCATCTCCTGCACTGGCAGGCAGATTCTTTACTACTGTGCTACCTGGAAAGCTTGGGCTGTCTAGTTCAGTTCAGTCACTCAGTTGTGTCCAACTCTTTGTGACCCCATGGACTGCAGCACCTCCCTGTCTATCACCAACTCTCAGAGCTTGTTCAAACTCACATCCATCCAGTCAGTGATGCCATCCAACCATCTCATCCTCTGTTACCCCCTTCTCCTCCTGCCTTCAGTCTTTCCCAGCATCAGGGTCTCTTCCGATGAGTCAGTTCTTCGCATCAGGAGGTCAAAGTTTTGCAGTTTCAGCTTTAGCATCAGTCTTTCCAATGAATATTCAGGATTGATTTCCTTTCGGATGGACTGGTTTGATCTCCTTGCAGTCCAAGGGACTCTAAAGAGTCTTCTCCAACACCACAGTTCAAAAGCATGTGGGATGTCTATGGTTATGATAATTAAGATGGGTTTGGCCTACAGGTTGAATTCACATCTGCTCCATAAGTGCTTGTTCTGAGTGCCCAGAATGAAGGGGCAACAGCAGCAAGAGACTTCAATCTCCTCATGTGCATCACCTACACTCAGGAGCCAAATCAAACTATGCAAGCACACTTAAGACTCCTGCATATGTCATGTCTGCTGATATCCTATCAATCAAATGAATCCATATGACCAAGAACAATATAAATGGGTAAAAAAGTAAACCTTACCAACAGTAGAAGAGGGAAGGGGCAAGTATCTGCTGAAGCAAAAATCCAAATTATCACGTCCAGCATCTCCAGCATGTTATATACCTAGGATAAACGAGGCCCATGTGTACAAAGAGACATGAATAAGAAAGTTCAAGCAGTACTATTTGTAATAGCCAAGAAATGGAAACAATGAAAACATGTATCTACATATCAAAGAAAATGTACTACATCCAGACCTACATATATAGCAATGAAAACGAAAAATTGTGTACACAAAAACGTAAGTTCTACCATGTTACTCCAAAGAAACCAGGCACTAAACCATTCAATTTATATAAAATTCAAACCACAAGCAAAACTAAATGATAAAGTTTAGGGGTTGCATATTTACGCAGTGAATCTACTAAGAAGGGAAAGAAGAGATTACCATGGAAATTAGATTGCTTGTTAGGTTTGCTGGTAGGTAAAGGGAGTGGGTATTGATCAGAGATATCACAAGAGGGAGCTCCTGGGGTTTTGGCAGTGTTCTATTTCTTGACCAGAGTGGTGGTTTCATGAACATTTGCTTTGTGATAAACCAGTGAATTGTACATACTGATTTTGTATACTTTGAAAATATCAGTTATATTTGATTGCTTCTACAGCCAACTTTCCTCAGTTATTGAACATAATTTCACTTTTAGGGTTTTTGTACTTGCTTTGTATTCTGCTTAGAAAGTTCTTCCTCCACATCTTCCAAAAACTGATTTGGTCTGTTTTCATTATTGAGGTTTGACCCCAAATGTCCCTTATACAGTGAAATGTTGAAGCTCTCCCTCTTCTGCCCCAGCCTCCAGCCTCCAACCCTATCCTCAGTATTTCTGGCTTGTTTTCACAGCAGTATTAGTAAACGAAATTCTGTTCTTGGGATGGAAGTGGTTTACTTGTTATTGTTTGTCATTCACCTCTAGAATAAGCACCACAACGTGCAAGGTCCTTGCCTAGCTTACTTACCTAGATGACAACTGTAATCTTAGCGCCTAATTTAGCAGCCGGCCACAGTGAACAATTTAAAAGGTGCTATTGAATGAGTGAGTCATTCCATTCTCACCACGAGGTCCAGTGCCTGGTTCACGGTTAAGTGTGTGCAGCACTTAGTATCTCTCATTGGTAGAAGAACGCTATTTGTTGCCCCTTAACTCTGCATTGATTTATAAACTTTCAGAGGTTCTTCCCCTGAGAACTAGCACATAAAGAACTATTCCACGGAGCAACGTTTTTTAAACTGCAACAAAGGTGTGATTTCGTAAACGTCAATTCAGGGTAAGACAAAACAACAGTCGGTGCGGCAGCTGCAGCGGGAGATTAAAGGAGGTAAAGACTCCCAACCTTCAGGCGCACAAACACCCCACAACGCGTGCAGGGCCATCGACACAAGAATTCCGCGGCTCCCCTTGCGCGCCTTCCGCTTCCGGTGACGCGCCCACCTCGCAAGATGCCTCGCCACGCCGCTGCACCCGCCAGAATCCGTCATCCAATCCCGGGCCGTGCTGAGGCCTCGCGCCTGCTCAGAGGAGAGAGGCGAGCGCCGCGTGGACGCCGGCCGCAATCTGCGCCTGCGCGTCGGCTTCTCCTCAGCGATTGGCTCCTGCCCCCCCTAGGGGGCAGCCACAGTTCAGTTTTCACTTTCTGTCCCCCCACATCACCTCTTCCTGTGGGCGTGGGGTTTTACTTCCGGGTTCCAGCGTCCGTCACTGGGAAAGTCGACATGTTCCCTCAGGGAGTGGGGCGCCTCGGAGTCCGTGCCTTCTTTTGACCCTCTGGGGACAGGGACGACTCTTGGCTGACCAGCGCCGAGGAGCCTGCAGGCTCCAAATCTGGAACGCCCAGTCCGCGTCCCTCCCGCCGGCGCGTCGCGGCCGACCCGCGACGCCCGGGCGGCGCTCCTGACAGGGGCGGAGAAGCGGGACGGGCTGCGACGTGGAGGGTCCCGCGCGCAGCTGACGAGCCTTTGCTGACGCGGGCCGCGTGGAAACCGGGAGGAGGGGAGTCCCAGCCAGGGGCGGCGGACGGCTCCCCAGCCCGGGAGGCGGCCTGAGCCCCGCTCGGTCTCAGGGTCCGACGAGATCTGCCACTCGTGGCCGGGAGAGGAGGCAGCGCGCGTGGAGGCGCGGACAGCATCTCAGCATGAGGAGGAAACTGAACTCTGAGGTCAGGTCTGCCAGGGCGGCGGCGGCGCAGAGAACAGGTGAGGCCGCCCGTCGTGGACGCCCGCCCAGGGGGACGCGGCAGGTGCGGGTCCTTCGGGGCTGAGTTGCCTGGCGTGGCCGCTCGGGTCGTGGAGGTATATGCAGTAAGAGAGCTCGCCGTTGTCGCGTTCTGTTTTGTTCTTTTGGAAAATTAAACTGCTGTCCACTTTGCATGCTTCTCGCGGCTGCTGGGTTGACACACGCCTTCTTGCCTTGTTGGCGTTCCTCCGGGTGAGCGGGGCGCCGGGCGGTGGTTTCAGAGTCGCTTTTGTTGGGCTGCCTCTGCGCGGACTCCCGGCCGCCGACACTCGGGTCTCCACCTGTCTCCAGGCGCTCGGCGTCCTCCTGGAGTGTGGCGCTTCAGACTTCCTCCCGCCCCTCTAGGAGGCGTTGTCTCTGGCGGCTTCGGCGCCTCCTCGGAGTTGCCTGTCAGAGGACCGCGGCATCCTCACGGACGCCGTGAGAGCCCTGAGTGGAGGCGTTGATCTTCTGGCCGGGACTGGCTGGGAAGCACTTTCCTCAGGAACCCTGGTGAAGTCCGCTCCCCCGCTTCCTTTCTGTGGACCGTTGGTGGCCCTGTGTGACCTCTTCTTTTTAAGGTAGACGTAAAAGAAGGAAGAGGTCTTTCTCCAGGGAGGCCCCTTTGGCTGAAAACTGAAGTATCGCGTCACCGTAGGTTGGTCCATGCAACCCAGCAGTTTGAAGGTGGCACCAAGCAGTATTTGTGGGGGACGTGGCATGCCGTGCCAAGTCGCTTCAGTCGTGTCCGACTTTGTGCGACCCCGTGGACTGTAGCCCGCCAGGCTCCCCTGTCCATGGATTCTCCAGGCAAGAATCCTGGAGTGGGTTGTGGGGAAGATCCTTCGAAAAGCCTCATTTCACTTAATCACCACTTGTCTATTTGAAATCTAAAAATTTAAACGCACCTCTCTTACCCTTTTTGTCCTTCAAAGGGAGAACATTTAAGGTTTTTCAGAATATATTCTAGATTTAAGGGTTGCTCTAGCATATGGTGTTAGTTGCAGTAACGTTGGTGATCCAAAGGCCCGTGGTGTTCCCCTTCACTTTAGAAAGGGATAGGGGTGTAAATAGGATATTTAATATTATGGGCTTTGAGATTGGTAGTAAGCCTACTCAGGAGGTTCATAACAAAGCTACTATTCCTTAACAGTATAAGAATACTTTTTTGTTGAAAAAGATGCTTTCTATAATAGAACCAGATAGCTCTATATATATGTTCAGTACATCAGTAAATAACTAACCCAGTTTGGAGAAAGCTGTGTTTGTTCACAACTGTTTTGAGGAAGATAAAGAATAGTATTTGAAATTTTGTGTTTTAAGAACTATATCAGGGGCATCTCTTGTAACCCAGAAGTAGTTGCTTAAACGATTTAAAATCTACAAAGTGTCTAAAAGTTTGCCTGAGACGTAGGGTTTGTTAAACAAATGCGATGTGGTATATCTATTTATCATTCGATAGATACGGTATCTATTTATCCAGTAAGTCTTTCATTCCTCTATTGATGCACATTTATTTTCAAGCTTTCCCTATAACTTAAATGCTGCAGTTATAAGCACTGCTTCATGTGCTCATCAAAGTATTTTTATGAATCATAGAATTGATTCCTTCTGAGGATGATAGATAATAATGCTATTAAATTGCCCTCAAATGATTGTACCCTTTTATATTCACTCTCTCAAAAGATGTGTTTTATCTCCCCACTAGCCAGATGGTAATATTTTACTAACTTTCTAATACTTGAAAATAACATCTCATTTAAGTGTTTATCTTCCTTGGGTAATAAGAATATTAAATATTTTGGGGCAACAAACATCCTTTGCTGTTTTAAGTTCTGACTTTCTTATTTGACCCGTTTATCTGTTACTGCAGTGTTTTAATTACTGTAGCTTTAAGATATATTTTGGTACTTCCTTTTGAAGAAAAGCTTTGGGCTCTTCTTCTGCATTTTTCTTCCAGATGAAATTTAGAACCATCTTTTCAAGTTCTAGAAAATCTGGTTGTGATATTGTTTGTGATTGCATTGAATTTGTAGATAAATTTGAAAAGAGACATTCTTTTGAGTTTTTCCTTCTAGGATAATAGGTATGTCTCCTCATTTCTTCTATTAAATTTTTTTGTAATTAAATATGCATTTTTATGTACTGTTAAAAAGAAAAGTGTATCTGTATATTCTGCTTGATAGAACATCACAAGTACTTGGAAGCTTTTGATGTGTGCCTTTCCCCAGAAACAGGATTCTCTGCCCCCATGACCATGGTCATCCTGAATTTGGTGTTAATTATTCCCTTGCATTTCTTTACAGTTTTAGCAACTGTGTATGTATTTTTTCCCAACATATTGTTTACTTTCACATGTTTTTGAACTTTAAGTAGAATCATATTGCATATTCTTTTGTTAAGCATTATGTTTCTGAGATTCATCCCTGAAGTGTATATACCTATAGTTCAGTTCAGAAACTTTAGAACTCCTTTACAAGTATTGAAAGTATTGAATACCTCAGAGATCTTTTGCTTATGTGGATTAAATCATATTAGATATTAAAACTAACCAATTTTAAATATAGACATTGGTACATTTGCTTATGCCAATAAGCATATGGTATATTGATAGCTCTAAAAAATAGTAATAATAATAATAGTAAATCTTAGACAACATTTTTAATGAAAAATAATTTTTCCAAAATAAGTTAGTGGCAAGAGTGGCATTGTTTTACAGTTTTCCCAAATATCTTTCATGACCAGAATCTCATGTTTGCTTCTACATTCAATCTCTTGCAATATATTGTTTTGGTTGAAGTAGATGCAGAAAATCCGGCCTCACTGAACTGTATATTGAGAAGAAGGAGGAATATGTTGATAATCTTTTAAATAGTTATATTATTCTTTCAGTTCAGTTCAGTTCAGTCGCTCAGTCGTGTCCGATTCTTTGCAACCCCATGAACTGCAACATACAAGGCCTCCCTGTCCATCACCAACTTCCGGAGTTTACCCAAACTCATGTCCATCGAGTCAGTGATGCCATCCAACCATCTCATATTATTATTTAATACTCATCAAATCCTAACAGTTTCTGAAAGGTTAGCCACAGTGTAGAATTTGAAATCAAATAACTTCTCAAACTCTGTGACAGTAAAACCTGTTAGTCTAGCTTGCATTTTAAAGGGATGTTTTACCCATTCATTGGTCGTGTAAAAGATATTAGTTCACTGAATTATGTAGGTTTCCCAAATGATGACACATTTCAATACAGAATATCAAAAAAAGCACCTACATTATCATCACTCCTACATTATCCATCACATCACAGTTTGGGAATCACTCCTGTGATTCATTCACTTTTGTTAAAGTATAATACTCTATCATAATAATATAATATATGTTTATCCATTTTATTTTTTATGAACATACTGGTTAGTTCCACCTCTGGGCTACAATAATTAGTGGTACCATAAACATTCTTGGTCATTTTTTCAGGTGCATATATACAGTAGTGTGATTTAGGCATATTAGTAGTGGAATTGCTAGATCCGTTGGGAGGATATGTGCAAGTTCAATTTCATTAGATAGACTTTTCCTAAATGATGACTCTCATTTATACTCCACCATGAATGAAACCTCCCTTTGCTCTCCAGGCTCTCTACATCTGGCATTGTGCAGCATTTTAAAATTTTGCTGGTCTCGTGGAGGGAAATGATTTATTACTATAGTTTTAAACTGCATTTCTCTGATTACTTCTGACATTGCATATATCTATTCCCAATTCCCCGCCTCCCTCTCTGATAATTCATCTTGCCTGTAGTTTTTCAGTTATATTAGCCTTTTCTGGAATCCTTTTATGGCTTTGTGATTATCTCTATCATATATTTTTGTTTATTTTCCATTTTTTCATTTATTAAACTACTTTGAGGTAACTGTAGATTTGTAAACACAGGTATTTCAGACATGTTTCTTTTAAAGAGCATCTGTTGGAATTTTAATGCAATTTTAAAACATTTTTAGCTGAGATACACAGTTTATTTATATTTGCTTAGTTGCCCTTTGTTCTAGTTGTCCTGACTGTTTTATATTTCTTTTTTCTCTGTTTTTGTTATTTTTTAAAATAATTATTTAATATCTTTTACCATATAATTATTTAATATCTTTTACCACTTAATTTTTCCGATATACTAATTTGGAAGTTTTATACTTTTTTTATTGTTATCCTAGAAATATGCATCCCTGGCTTTTCAAAATCTACAAGTGACCAATATCTTTACCTTCCTGTTAGATAATACAAGAATCTTAGAAGTTTAACTTAATTCAACCCCTCATGACTTACATGTTTTTATCATGTAGTTTTATTTTTTAAAAAATATTATCAGGGACTTCCCTGGAAGTCCATTGGTTAAGACTTCATGCTCCCAATATAGGATGCATGGGTTGAATCCCTGCTTAGGGAACTAAGATCCCATATGCCATGCAATATAGCCAAAAAATAAATAAATAAAATAAAAAATATTCTCACCAGACAGAAGAGGACCCATTTAGAATTATTGTTGTGTTTTGCAGGCAGTGTATTTTTGCTACTTTCTCTATTATTCATTGATTATTTTATCTTTTAGACCATCCATCTAGGGCCTTTTCCTTCTGCTTAAACTATTTGCTTTAGAATAACTTACTAAAAGTCTGTTGATGATAAACTTTTTCAGTTTGTGTTTACCTGAAAATGTCTTTGTTTTACCATCACTTAAGATGTCTTTGCTGAATAAAGCAGTTTAGGTTGGCAGTTTTCTTTTAGCGCTTTAAAGATCTCATTTCTCTGTTTTTTGGTTTCATTTATTGCTATTGAAAAGTCAGCTGTCAGTCTCTTAGTTGCTTTTCTCAGACTACTTTGACATTTATCTCTTTGTTTTTTAGCTTTCTGCTGTTTCATTGTATTTTTATCTTGTTTGGACTTATTTGCCTTTCTTAAGTTTGTATTGGAGGTGTTTTGAAATATGTTTATTGGCTTTATAATTTCTAGATTGTGGGTTTCCATTTTTATATTCTATTGATATATTTATCTAATGTATAAATAAACGTTTTATAACTTTCATAGTAATTTTCTCCTGGCCTTTTACTTCTTTTTCCCTTTGTTTTCCACAGTTTCCCCAACAGACTGCATTGCCACTCGTGGATTTTTGTTAATCTGAATAGTGAAAAGTGAACTTGACAATGAAACTCGGAAACTGGTCTTTGGAGAGGAGTAGGACTGGAACTACTCTTTCCGTTTTTTCATCATAATTGGTTTATTCGGATGTTTCTTCCATTTAGACCAATGTTAGTAAATTATATTTTCATGATTTTCAAATTTAGTGGTGTAAATAAGCATGTGATAATTTATAATTTTAGACATTTCCCCTATGTTTGTGGCTAGCCTCCTTTTGTTGTTGTTTTTTTTTTCTTTTCATTGATTATATTTGCTAAAAGTTGTCTGTTCCAAAAGAGTCAGCTTTTGGGTTTTATTGATTAACTCAGTTGGCCTTTTGTTTCTAAAATTTGGTTTCTCTTTTTTTGTTTACAAATTTTATAAGAAATGTCTGGTGCATACTTTGTTTTCTCTTAATGAGATTCTTTAATGAGATTTTTAACACTTAATTGAGTAACTAAATCCCTTGGTAATATTCTATGTTGAAGACTCTGCCTTCCCTGGTGTGGTGAGATAGACCCTATTTAGAACCCTTTGGGTATACCTGTTCCCTAGTTAAGAGAAAGAATATTCACGACCCCAACTCCTGAGACCTGTTTAGACCAGTTAAAGCACCTGCTCAACTCTCTGGTTATCCCCTACTTCTCTGTGAGCCATCAATAGTGAATAGTCCTGTTCTTTGCCCAGGGCATTTTTATGTGATTTATCTAGGGGCCGTGGCAATTAAGGAAGGAAAAATCAAAACATTGTTATGGCAAAATTAAGTATCACTTTCCCTTTTGTTAGAAGTAATAATCAAAATAATCCAAAGCGGGTCTTAAAATGTCATTGACTCCAAAAGAAATTTATTCTTCGGATTTTCTTGTCAGGACAAAACTGCTTAACAGTATCCTTGTAGTAAATACAGTAATGAGTTTAATGCAGTCATTTCATTGCAGATGATAGCTTAATACTGAAGCACAAATTTAGCCTAATTTGATGAACCAGAACAAAGATCAGTTTCCTTTATACAGATGTCTGAAAATGGCACCATATAAATTTTGAAGTGATTCCAATAAAAAGTACATAATCTTGACTATGGAAAAGTGTTCTCCAAAGAATCTGTTGACTTTACATAGCATAGCAAGGAAGAGAAAATTTGAAAAATATAAGATTATAAGTATATGTGTGATACACAGAAAGCTTTTTTTATTGTAGGATTCAATTTTGAAAATGTTAAACTAATCTTCAAAAATTGAATATTAAGTCTAAAAGTAAGTCAGTTAAATGAAAATATCATATTGCCAGGCCATAACTCATTTTTTGCAATGGGAGTAATTTAAGTTTTTTTTTTTTACAAAGAAGGCACTTGCACTCTCATTGCATATACTAAATGCCCAAAGTTATTTTGCTATTTTACATAGTAATTAATCTACATAATTCCTTATGAATTTAAGTAACTTGCTTTGTGAGCTAAGGTTTCCCTGTATGCTATTTGTACAGTACCATAGCAGCAATGATTCTCTAGGAGCTCTTGGTTAGTTTTTCCTCTAGCAAATGCAGATATGGTCCGGGAAATGCATATGGTTGTGTTAGATTACTTGGTTAAAACATGAGCCAGAAGTAAAAGATGTCCTTAGACCAGGCCAGACACTTGACACACACATACACCAATTTTACTTTTAGTCCATGTTGTTCGGGCTTAGTGGGAGGGACAAGCACCCCCAATCCCGACCCTGGGTGCTGGAATCAGCATCTCCTGGGCATATATGGAGTATCCATAAACCATATCCAGTAGACCGTTTATTTTTATCGACTACGCAACAAAGCCCAGTGAAACCATAATCAGGGAGTTTACGTAGGCAGTAACGGGAAAGCTTTATAGCAGCGATGGGTTAAAATAACTTGGGGTCACTGTAGTGAAAAGATGTGGATTTCGGGTTAGGTCTGCGATCTGCAGTCCTGAATAGTTACTGAATAACCTGTGAGCGAGACACCTTCGAGGAAGTTAAAGCTTGGAGCGATCATTGTAAAATGACACTAAAACTGTCCACCTAGGAGTCCTGGGAGACGTCAGACAGAGGACCGAGGGAGCCCTGCTTACTTGTCCGCACTCGGCCCCGACCGCAACTCCCACCCGCTCCGCGAAGGCCTGTGTGGGTGTGGGCTGGCGGTTCCGCCCCGCGGGGTTGACTTTTAAAGGCGCGGAGCGGTGCGCGCCGCCCACCACACTGGCTTTCGCTGGCGGGAGCGGGCAGGCGGAGCCGGCGGGGCGGAGGGAAGCCCCCTCCCCCACGCATCATGAGGTGAGGAGGAGGGGTCGACGCCCACCTGGCTGGTGAACTGCCTGCCTGCGGTGCCTAGCGGACTGGCAGAAGGGTCACTCTAGGTGTCCCACTCTTGGGGGGCTTCAGGGAGTGAAGCTTTGGTGGTGCCGCCGAGGTGCTAGGGCTCAGGGGCTCAGTCTGTTCAACTCTTTGCCACCCCCGTGGACTGTAGCCCGCCAGGCTCGTGTGTCCATGGGATTCTCCAGGCAAGAATACTGGAGTGGATTGCTATCTCCCTCCTCCAGGGGCTCTTCCCGACTCAGGGATCGAACCCACGTGTCCTGCGTTGGCAGGCACGTGGATTCTTTACCACTGAGCCATCTGGGAAGTCAGGTTTATGGAGCATCTTTGCTGTAACTGGTGGAATTCTGCCGGCATGGTAAAGGGGAGACCCTTGCCAAGCTGCTGTAGAAGATGGCAGCACTCCTCACATCTCGTGTGTGTGTGTGTGTGTGTGTGTGTGTAGACATGTAGTATTTTAGGGCGTCCTTTGAACTGCATCCTTTAAAGCAGTGATACCAAATAATAGCAAGAATACCTTGGTTTTTATTCTTTATCTGCATGATTATCTTGACGTTAGAAAACATTTAAACTTTTGTGCATGGCAGACTTTTTTATATATTTTAAGATTGTTATGAAAATCATATGTTTCTCATTCTATAGTATTTTCTGTTTTATATACAGGAGCTTTGTCTTATGGGTGTCTTACTGTTTGGGCTTCTGGGAAATGCTATTTCCATTTGTTTGCTTTGTCTTTATTTTTTAAAACTAATTTGCTACTACTTAGGGCAATGGGAGTTCTTTTTCTTCCAAAATGAAAATAGCTTTATTTCCCCAGATTATATTTATGCTTACATAAAATTTCAGGTAATACATAAAGCTGTAAAAAAAAAAAAAAGAAAGAAACAAAAATTAGCTGTATTTGATGCACCCAAAGTTGACTTGGTAGAGTATTGGGTACCATGGTCCAGGAGCTCTCCTGGGTACTGGGGGACTTTGTGAGCAAGACAGTATCTACCTGTGTGCGCCTTACATTCTGGTGGGGAAGAGGGACACACACCTCAAAAGTAAATTGACAAGATAGTTGAAGTAGTGAGTGCTTCAAAGAAAATGCCTACTTTAGGTGGGGATAATCAGAGGTTTATCTGAGGAAATAACTTCTAGATTTCAGTAAAAGAAGAGAGGGAGCTAAGTCATGGGCATAAAGGAAGACCCAGCATTCCATTCAGAAATAACAGCAAGTGCAAAGGCCTGAGAAGAGCAAAGAGCTTGAATGCAAAGACCAGGGTAGCTGGACCTTAGTAGAAGGCCAGGGTAAGGTGGAGGGAGTAAGCAAGGGCTGGATTTCACATCGCCACTGAGCAGTGTGTGCAGGGAGGTCTCAGGGCTTAAGTAGGGAAATGAAGTGATCTGGAATACTGATTGATTCACTGGTTATGTGAATGTTTATTGAAACCTAACTGTACCAGGCACTGTTCTGGGCACTGGGGTACAGCATGGAAAAAGATACTCTGTATTCACGAAACTATTATAATAATCTAGTGGTGGGAACATAATCAAATAAACAAGAAAAAGATAAGATATTGGTAAGTGTTATACAGATGATAACCACCATTTAAGTCCTAGTATATGTTCTTAAGGCCTTTATATATATCTGTGTGTGTGACACACATATTAGTACTTCTTTGTAATCAGCTTTTCTTTCCTCTAAACAGTTTATGGTAGGACATTTTTCTCTGTTACATTAAATGAATAGATTTATTTAGGAGCATCAATTTTTTTTTTAGGCTAAGTATGGCCAAATTAATACTACATAAATGAAAAAAATACTGGGCATCAACAAAAACTTGTGTACGTCATCTATTTGGAAAGAAGTATCACTTCATGGGAAACAGTGGAAACAGTGTCAGACTTTATTTTTGGGGGCTCCAAAATCACTGCAGATGGCGATTGCAGCCATGAAATTAAAAGACTCTTACTCCTTGGAAGGAAACTTATGACCAACCTA
Source organism: Bos javanicus (assembly GCF_032452875.1). NCBI lineage: Eukaryota > Metazoa > Chordata > Mammalia > Artiodactyla > Bovidae > Bos > Bos javanicus. Next base: position 43,066,333 of record NC_083880.1, on the reverse strand, counting down.
GATAGCATATTAAAAAACAGAGACATTACTTTGCCAACAAAAGGTCCGTCTAGTCAAAGCTATGGTTTTTCCAGTAGTCATGTATGGATGTGAGAGTTGGACTGTGAAGAAAGCTGAGCGCTGAAGAATTGATGCTTTTGAACTGTGGTGTTGGAGAACACTCTTGAGAGTCCCTTGGACTGCAAGGAGATCCAACCAGTCCATTCTGAAGGAGATCAGTCCTGGGTATTCGTTGGAAGGACTGATGCTAAAGCTGAAACTCCAGTACTTTGGCCACCTCATGCGAAGAGTTGACTCATTGGAAAAGACCCTGATACTGGGAGGGATTGGGGGCAGGAGGAGAAGGGGACGACAGAGGATGAGATGGCTGGATGGCATTGGACGTGAGTTTGAGTGAACTCCAGGAGTTGGTGATGGACAGGGAGGCCTTGCGTGCTGCAATTCATGGGGTCACAAAGAGTCGGACACGACTGAGTGACTGAACTGAACTGATGCAGTAACTTCCTTTAGACACACTGACTTATGGCTCTCCACCTTCATTCCATGCTCCAGCAGCCCCTTGTGATAATTTTAACTTATTAGTGTGGTTTGTCATACACTTCAAGAATGTACCCTAAATAACCTCTGTTGTTATTCTAGTTCCTCATGGATTCTCTTTGCCAGTACTATATTTTAGGATTTTAGTATTCATAAGAGGAATGCAAGGAAGTAGAGGAAAAGAATAGAATGGGAAAGACAGAGATCTCTTCAAAAAAATTAGAGATACCAAGGGAACATTGGAGAAGGAAATGGCAACCCACTCCAGTATTCTTGCCTGGAAAATCTCATGGACAGAGGAGCCTGGCAGGCTATGGTCTATGGAATCACAAGAGTAGGACACGACTTAGCAACTAAACCACCACCACCAAGGCAACATTTCATGCAAGGATGGGCATGATAAAGTACAGAGTTGGTAAGGACCTAACAGAGGCAGAAGCGATTAAGAGAAGTAGCAAGAATACACAGGAGAACTGTACAAAAAATGTCTGAATGACCCAAATAAACATGATGGTGTGGCCACTCACCTAGAGTCAGACATCCTAGAGTGTGAAGTCAAGTGGGCCTTAGGAAGCATCACTATGAACAAAGCTAGTGGAGGTGATGGAATACCACCTGAGCTATTTCAAATCCTTAAAGATGATGCTGTTAAAGTGCTGTACTCAGCAGTGTCAGCAAATTTGAAAAACTCACCAGTGGCCACAGGACCAGAAAAGGTCAGTTTTCCTTCCACTCCCAAAGAAGGGCAGTGCCAAAGATTATGTTCAAACTACTGGATGCTTGCACTCATTTCACATGCTAATAAGGTTATGCTCAAAATCCTGAAGCTAGGCTTCAGCAGTCCATGAACTGAGAACTTCCAGATGTATGAGCTGGGTTTAGAAAGACAGAGGAATCAGACCAAATTGCCAGCATCCATTGGATCATAGAAAAGCAAGGGAATTCCAAAAAACATCTGCTTTTCTACTTCATTGACTATGGAAAAGCCTTTGACTATGTGGATCACAACAAACTGGAAAATTATTAAAGAGATGGGAATACCAAACCACCTTACCTGTCTCCTTAGAAACCTGGATGTGGATCAGAAAGAAACAGTTAGAACCTTACATGGAACAACAGACTGGTTCAAAATTGGGAAAAGAGGATGTCAAGGCTGTATATTGTCACCCTGCTTATTTAATCTATATGCAGGGTGAAAGTGTTAGTTGCTCAGTCGTGTCCAACTCTTTTTAACCCCATGGACTATAGCCCACCAGGTTCTTCTGTCCGTGGAATTCTGGATGCAGGAATACTGGAGTGGGTTGCCATTTCCTACTCCAAGGGATCTTCCCATCCCAGGGATTAAACACGGCTCTCCTGCATTGCAGGCAGATTCTTTATCGTCTGAGTCATGAGGAAAGACCTAGTGCTCATGATATGCAGGGTACATCATGCAAAATGCCAGGCTGGATGAATCCCAAGCTGGAATCAAGATTGCCAGGAGAAATATCAACAGCCTCAGATATGCAGATGACACCACCCTTATGGCAGAAAGTGAAGAGGAACTAAAGAGCCTCTGGATGAGGGTGAAAGAGGAGAGTGAAGAAGCTGGCTTAAAACTCAACATTGAAAAAACTAAGATCATGGTATCCAGTCCCATCACTTCATGGCAAATGGATAGGGAAAAAGTTTGAAACAGTGACAGATTTTATTTTCTTGGGCTTCAGAATCACTGTGGACAGTGACTGTACCCATGAAATTAAAAGATACCTGCTCCTTGGAAGGAAAGCTGTGACAAACCTAGACAGCAGGTTAAAAAGCGGAGACATACATTACTTTGCTGACAAAGGTTCATCTAGTCAAAGCTATGATTTTTCCAGTAGTCATGTATGGATGTGAGAGTTGGACTGTAAAGAAAACTTAGTGCTGAAGAATTGATACTTTTGAACTGTGGTACTGGAGAAGACTCTTAAGAGTCCCTTGGACTGCAAGGAGTCAATCCTAAAGGAAATTAACCCTAAATCATCATTGGAAGGACTGATGCTGAAGCTGAAGCTCCAATACTTTGGCCACCTGATGCAAAGCGCCACTCATTGAAAAAGACCCTGATGCTGGGGAAGTGATGAAAGTGAAAGTGACATCACTCAGTTGTGTCCAGCTCTTTGCGACCCCATGGACTGTAGCCTACCACGCTCCTCCGTCCATGGGATTTTCCAGGCAAGAGTACTGGAGTGGGTTGCCATTTTCTTCTCCAGAGGATCTTCCCGACCCAGGGATTGAACCCAGGTCTTCTGCATTGTAGGCATACGCTTTAACATCTGAGCTACCAGGGAAGTCCACGATCCTGGAAAAGATTGAAGGCAAAAGGAGAAGAGGGCAGCAGAAGTTGAGATGGTTAGATGGTATCACTGACTCAGTAGACATGAGTTTGAGCAAATCCTGGGAGACAGTGAAGGTCAGGGAAGACATGGGGTCACACAAAGTTGGACACAACTTAGTGACTGAACAACAACAATTCATAAGAGCTAGATCTGTAGTTTCCTTTCTTATGTATTTTCTTTGTCAGATTTTAGTGTTTGCTTTATAAAAACAAATTGGGAAGCTGTGCTCCTTTTTCTGGATTTTAGAACAGATTAAATTGCATAAGTATAATTTTTCCTTTCAGTTATCAAATGCATATTTACTAAACACCCACTATGTGCCAGGCATTGGGCTGATGCTGGATAATCAGAAGTAAATAAAACAGACATGATTCCTGTCCTCATAGGGCTTGATTTATTAGGGTAGTAGACATTGGTGAAATAATTATGATTATGTAATTATAAACTATGATAAGTACTCTGGGGGGAAAAATAGAGTTCTTTAAAATAATAGCATTGATGATCTACTTTGTTCTTTTCATATATTTGAGTAAATGGTTATTGAGTTCATAGGCACTAAAAATTCTTTTAAATTAATATTTGTTGAAGATTTGATATGTAATTAGGTCTGTGGTAAATACTTAAATAAAATGAGGTCTTCATAATTATAAAAGTGGAAATAAAAATAATGGTAGTAGTAGCTACTATGATAGATGGTATATTGCAAATTTTTATTGAGACATATTAAGTAGACACTTCAGTTACATGACATGTCCAATTGTTCACTCCTCTGGAAATCCCACTAAGATTATAGTAAAAGAATAAAGATAAAAATCCACAAAGATCAAGAGAATGAGGAAGGAGAAGATAAATGAAATCAGTATTTGGGAAACTAGAAAGAAGATGTTGTTTAGTCTCTCAGTAGTGTCCAACTGTTTTGCAGCCCCATGACTGTAACCCACCACGTACCCCTGTCCATGGGATTTCCTAGACAAGAATATTGGAGTGAGTTGCCATTTCCTCCTCCAGGGGATATTCCTGACCCAGGGATGGAACCTATATCTCCTGCATTGCAGGCAGATTCTTTACCACTGAGCCACTTTCTGTGGGGAAGCTCATGGAAAGAAGGTAGTTAAGTACTAAATGATTTAGTGGATTAGACAGTGCTGAAGAGAATAAGCTAACAAGAGAAGCAAGCTGATTTCCTTCACAGAATCTGGGAAAGGATCAGGATGTAGAGGTACCAAGCTTTTCTCAAGGTAGAAATACCGGTGGAATAGAAATAGAAGTCATTGATCTTCTTCACTCCACACACCCAGATAGCCACCTTCCTTCTACCCTGACAGAAGATTGAAGGTTTATAGTCAGGAGACATGAACTAGGCAGGCTCTAGACAACTGAGGTTGGGGTGAAGATCCTAAATAAAGATGAGGATTAAGTGAAAGTTAGCATGTGGAATGGTGAAACCAGAGCTGTCTTTTTTTGTGTGGTTCTCAGAACTAGTAGTCAAGCTTTTGTGTGTTAAAGTGTGTTAATTGCCCAGTCATGTCAGACTCTTTGTGACCCCATAGACTGTTGCCCACCAGGCTTCTCTGTCCATGGGATTCTCTAGGCAAGAATACTGGAGTGTGTAGCCGTTTCCTTCTCCAGGGAATCTTCCCTACCCAGGGATCAAACCCGGGTCTCCTGCATTTCCAGCAGATTCTTTACCACATGAGCCACTTATGCTTCCCCTCAACAGGGTATTAAAGGATTCTTTTCTGGGGAAACTTATCAATCCACAACAAAATATTTAACAGATAGGACTTTTTGAGTTCACTTGATTAAATCAGCAGCTGCATCACCATCAGATCTCCTGGAAGAATGACGGCTGCTGGTCAGGAAGTGGTGCTCATGCGTTAGACTTTCAGTCAGCTTTAAGTGCCTCACAGTTAAACGTAAACAGACAGCCAAGGATCACCAGTCATTTGCTGGAAGTCTAACGCAGGAATAAACAAGTAGAAAATAAAAGGAGCTTGATAGAAATTAGATTTACTGCAGGTAACAGAGGAGAAACTTTAACAAAATGAAACAGTAGTATCTTTAAAGAGAAAAAAGAAGATATAACTTACATGAAAGAAGAGATTCTATTTTTTAAAAGAGGAATTATTCAGAAAACAGGAAGAGATTAGATAATAAAGCTGAAGAACTCTCCTAAAAACGGCCACACCGATTAGAATCTGCAACAAGATACAGTGGATACATAATGATACAAACAGCCACTGTTACTGAGATGGGATGTGTCATGAAATGTTTCAGAGAGGCACTGATACTTGAAATCTGAGCAAGTATTCAAATGACAAGGAAGCCAAAAAAGGGGGAGTACTAGTATATACATTTTCAAGGCAATATAAGTAGGAGCAAATGCAGAGATAGAAGTATGATACACATGAGGAACTGCAAGCAGTTCATTATTTGGGAAATTCAATATGCCTTACAAAAAAATAACATGTATAGTTATATATACCTTTTTTCAAAAAGGATTTGTGGTGGAGTTGTGTGGATTTATTTAAAATTCTTTAGAAAAGTAGCAGTATTGATGGTATCCATTTATTATTTATGTCAAGAGGAGAATTAAATTGTGGGTCAGGAAACCAGGATTCTAGTGCAGACCTACCACTGACTTTTTCTAAGACCTTAATGTGATGATGTCAATGACCGCCTTCCAATAATTATCTCCCCTTTTCTTACCTTCCCCCAGATCACAATTTTGCCTAGATTTGGGGGGAATCTCGTGCTTCACGAGTGGCATGGGAGGATGAGAGTGGTGTGGCTATGTGAATATTACTCTAAGCTAATTACAGTAATTCTACTCTCCTTGGTTCGTGGCTGTTTTAGTAAAAACATGTGACTCAGTTCTGGCCAGTGAGGTGAGAATGGCCACCTGCAGAGAGAATTCTGGGAAAGTTTTCTCACAAAGGACAAAGGAAAAGATGCTCTCTCTCTGCCTTCATCTTATTCTAACTCTGAAGATGTGTTTGAGTCCAGTGTAGTGATGCAACAGAGCAGTTTTCAGTCTTAAGGGTTCCCTCCTTTGCTCCTTCATCCAAGGATTGTTTTTAAAAATATGGTGCCTTTATTGCTACTCCTCTTGTAACTTGCAAGTGTAATCTGGCTTGGGAGGGTTTTGACTTCCTTTGAGGTGGAAGAGATTTCCAACTCAACTGGTTTCCTCTTTGAGACCACTGTCACCAGAAGACACAACCCTTGCCTCCCAGAATTCACTCTAGGAATATTTTGTGAGCACATTATAAGATCCCTGGGCTTCACAGACACTTTCACTGTAAACGCTTTTTCAATGAGACGGTTTCACTTGTCTCATGAAATCCAAGGTATAGCATAGTACTAGATACATAATAGTCAGCACTAACAGTTTCATTTAATAAAGGTTGAATCATATACTACACAATTGCACTCATCTCCCACGCTAGTAAAGTAATGCTCAAAATTTTCCAAGCCAGGCTTCAGCAATATGTGAACCATGAACTTACAGATGTTCAAACCGGTTTTAGAAAAGGCAGAGGAACCAGAGATCAAATTGCCAGCATCTGCTGGATCATCGAAAAAGCAAGAGAGTTCCAGAAAAACATCTATTTCTGTTTTATTGACTATGCCAAAGCCTTTAACTGTGTGGATCACAATAAACTGGAAAATTCTGAAAGAGATGGGAATATCAGACCACCTGTCCTGCCTCTTGAGAAACCTATATGCAGGTCAGGCAGCAACAATTAGAACTGGACATGGAACAACAGACCGGTTCCAAATAGGAAAAGGAGTACGTCAAGGCTGTATATTGTCACCCTCCTTATTTAGCTTATATGCAGAGTACATCATGAGAAATGCTGGGCTGGAAGAAGCACAAGCTAGAATCAAGATTGCCGGGAGAAATATCAATAACCTCAGATATGCAGATGACACCACCCTTATGGCAGAAAGTGAAGAGGAACTAAAAAGCCTCTTGCTGAAAGTGAAGGAAGAGAGTGAAAAAGTTGACTTAAAGCTCAACATTCAGAAAACTAAGATCATGGCAACTGGTCCCATCACTTCATGGGAAATAGATGGGGAAAAAGTGGAAATAGTGTCAGACTTTATTTTGGGGGGCTCCAAAATCACTGCAGATGGTGATTGAAGCCATGAAATTAAAAGACTCTTACTCCTTGGAAGGAAACTTATGACCAACCTAGATAGCATATTCACAAGCAGAGACATTACTTTGCCAACAAAGGTCCGTCTAGTCAAGGCTATGGTTTTTCCTGTGGTCATGTATGGATGTGAGAGTTGGACTGTGAAGAAAGCTGAGTGCCGAACAATTGATGCTTTTGAACTGTGGTGCTGGAAAATTCTCTTACGAGTCCCTTGGACTGCAAGGAGATCCAACCAGTCCATCCTAAAGGAGATCAGTCCTGGGTATTCATTGGAAGGACTGATGCTGAGGCTGAAACGCCAATACTTTGGCCACTTCATGTGAAGAGTTGACTCATTGGAAAAGACTCTGATGCTGGAAGGGATTGGGGGCAGGAGGAGAAGGGGACGACAGAGGATAAGATGGCTGGATGGCATCACCGACTTGATGCACATGAGTTTGAGTGAACTCCAGGAGTTGGTGATGGACAGGGAGGCCTGGCGTGCTGTGATTCATGGGGTCGCAAAGAGTTGGACACAACTGAGCGACTGAACTGAACTGAATTTAGGGGTAGAGAGAGGTTTTATTTGTCTTCTGTTTGATTTTATTATTTCCAATCAGTAGAACATGAGTGTGGTTCTATAATCTGTTTACTTTGAGAGGCTTTTTTCCTCATCTAAGACTGTACCACCCTGATCTCATCTGAAAGGTTTTTTTCAATAAGGCAAAAGTGATTTCTATTTATTTCTGTGAAGAAAATTTCCTTTAGAAATTAAAGGATTGGAGAAACAACATTTCAGTTTATGTGGGTTATTACTTCTTATAGAGCAAATCAGTAGAGCTTTAGCCTTTAGCTCTGGAGACTTGACAAAGTAAATATTACAAAATTGTACCTAATGCTCAGTAAACATTTATTTATATAGTAGATATGCCCAAAATAGAACTACTCACTTTATGATTTAATTTTCTCTTTTTTTGTTTTAGCATTTATGACATTAACAGAGAACAGGAGTATGTCAAGAATTCTGGGGGTATACTTGGTGAAAATGAATTAAGACCACCCTCCCAGCTGCATCCCCTCTTAGAGAAGACTGAGACAGGGTTCATATCAGAAAAGAGTGGGTATTAAACAAATGGTCTAAGTTATTGCTGATGAATCCAGAGTTGAACAATGCAGTTTTTAAAATTTTAATTTAGATCATGTAAATGCAAGGACTTTAAAAAAAATTATAATTTCCAGTAGCTGCAAAATTTTTTAAATTATTAGTCCAAAATTGATAGGTAATTAAGTTTTCAAATTGCATCAGAAAATGTATCTGTTCAAGAGAAATTGTCACTCTCTGTATTTCTTTGAAATTATTTATTTTACTTGATTTTAAGTTGAGATATGTTAAATAGTAGAAGTAATACATGCTTATATAAGAAAAATCTAAATTGTAGTAACATATGTAAGGTAAAAGTACAAGGTCTCCTTTTTGTCAGCTCCCCAGTCACCATTGGCATAAACACTGTTAATAACTGTTGGATTTCCTCTCTCTTTCTAGATCTTTTTCTGTATACTTTCAAACACATAATTTTTTTTACCAAAATAACATTATATAATGCATTTATTCCCTCGGTAGTATACAGTAGATATCTCCGTACATTAGTATATACAGATTTACTTTGTTTTTATTTAATAGCTGCAAGGTGTTTCCCTGTTGACGGCAGTTTAGGTTATCTCCAAGGCTTCCCTGGTGGCTCAATTGGTAAAGAATCTGCCTGTAATATGGGATACCTTGGTTTGATCCCCAGGTTGGGAAGATCCCCTGAAGAAGGGAATGGTTACCCACTCCAGTATTCTGGCCTGGAGAATTCCATGGACTGTATAGTCCATGGAGTCGCAAAGAGTCCAACAGGACTGAGCGACTTTCACTTTCACTTAGGTTATCTCCATTGTTTTTCGTGTTACAGGTGCTGGTGTGTGGAACATCCTTGTACGTATCACCGCTGCACTTTGCTAATATTTTTGAGGAATAGATACCCAGGAATGAAATGGTTATTTAGTATGCCCATTTAAGTTTTTGTTACTTCTAACAAATTGTGTTCTGAACAAGTTGTATTTATCTTAAACTGGCAGTCCTTTGATATCTTAAAGGTATCAAAGATACCTTTTCAGATTAGGTGATTAAGGACTTGGCTGTTCCTTCAACAACTATCAAATAACCTACTTAGAGGAGATAAACTATATAGGCATCTAGAGTGGAAATGCTGTTGCTTAATCACAGGCAGGATATGTCCAGGGGAGTTGTAGAAGTGGTTAGTTTCTGTTAGAATTATTGTGACACCTAAGGTGTTGCCATTTGTTCATCTCATTATTTGCTTACAGACCAGATGCTTATAAAATGGAAAACAGATGCTTGTGACATAGCATGAGAAATTGGTTTATAATTTCCTTGTCTCTCTTATTAGAAGTTAGAGAAAGAAATGTCCCTCATGTCAAGTCACTCAGTATCCCTGATGGAGTTTGAGATAGGGGAGATGATTCAGGGCACTGTGAGCAGAGTCCAACTTCTCGTGTCAAGCTTGACCTAACTTTTAAGATAAAATCCACAAATAGCAGAGCTGCTGCTGCTGTTAAGTCACTTCAGTCGTGTCTGACTCTGTGCGACCCCATAGACGGCAGCCCACCAGGCTCCCCTGTCCCTGGGATTCTCCAGGCAAGAACACTGGAGTGGGTTGCCATTTCCTTCTCCAGTGCATGAAAGTGAAAAGTGAAAGTGAAGTCGTGAAGTCGTGCAGTCGTGTCTGACTCTTAGTGACCCCATGGACTGCAGCCTAACAGGCTCCTCCGTCCATGGGATTTTCCAGGCAAGAGAAATGTACCCAAAGCCAGGTGCTACAGTAAAGAGCATTAACTCAGTTTTTACAGCCATTTCAATTGAACTTAAATTTTTTCCATGTGCACTTTGTTTGTCACTTAAGTCTTAGGGGACACTCTTTATACTTTACAATCAGATATTTTTCAAGTTACCCTCTTAGATGTTGTTTAAATTTCTTTGTGGAATAGCCCCCTCTTCTTTCTCTTAATATTCTGATATTCTTGAATGGTTTAAATAAAGCATGTGTATTGCTCAGCAAAAAAGATAAAACTATCCTTTTATTTAGTGCTCCTTGTTTTGTACACTTGTTAGGTGATTAAATGAGAGTGCGTTGTGTGGGCAGAGACTTCTCAATAAACATTCTCATTTATCTCCTTACATAAAGAGCAGGAAACGTACTTTTTTGAGAGTATAATTGAGGTTATTTATTATGAAATCATAAAAGATTCAGGATTTACCATGGTTTTCCATTAAGTTTTCTTTTGATATGCTTTTCCTTCTGTCAACTGTAAAATTATTACTTTTATAACGTATGGCTATTGAGTGCTAACCTAAAAGGGGAAGCATTTTTAGCTGTAAATAGTCTTAGAAATTACAATATGAAAGTACAAAATAAGTGATTTACTTTACTTGTTCTGCCTTGTTTATTTTAAATCATTACCATTAGTCATAGTTTTATTGGGAACTGTTTTCCCCACACTGCGTTAGACAGGTTTTTGGTTTTTTTTTTTTAATTGCATTATTTCTCCCATGTTTCAGTTTATTATTGTGCATTGACACTCAAAATTGGGGAAATATGTAGTTTTTACTGCTTCTGAAATTTAAAATCTGTGCCTATCTGTTAACATTGTGTACAATTTAAGATAGTTGGTAATCATAGTTTGTTCATTTCCAGAACTACAAGAACTTTTTTAAGCAAAATCTTTCACAGATATGGAGCCTAAGAGTATACTTAGATTTTTAAAATATAGTCTTTTTAAAAATATTAAATATTAATACTGGGTTCCAAAAATTATGATTTTTAAGGGAATCTTGAATTTCATTTGAGCTAGCAGTACAGATTATTTGTAAAATGAACTTGCAAGTGCATAGGCTTCCCAGTTTGTTTTGACTTATTAGCTGAACAAAGTCAATAACTTTGAAAAAGTTAAATTTCAATAAATTTGAAAAAGCCAAATTTTTAATTACTGTCATTGGTGTTTTGCTATTTGAAGGACTTTAGAATATCTTTTTTTTTTTTTTTAATAGCATTGGTATATTGATCCAGTATTCTTGCCTGGAGAATTCCATGGACAGAGGAGCCTGGCAGGCTACAGTCCATGGGGTCACAAAGCAAGTTGGACACGACTGAGTGACTTTCACTTTCACTTCATTATATTAATATTGAAAGAGAGAAGATGAAACTGAGGAAAAATAAAAATAAATGTTTCATCTTTTTCTTCCTTCCTTGCTATTTATAATCTTTTATTTTTTGATTCTAGGAAGTTTTGTTACTAAAAGCATTTTCAAATTACCTTGTGAATTAAAGTGTTAGGACAGTTTAGTACAAATTAATTTTCCTGAAATGTTTGTTTTAATTTCTGTAATAGTTTAGGGTTTTTTTTTAAATCTGTTATTCATAAATTAATTTTATTTGAAAAGCTTATATTCTTTTCAGCTTATGAATTTTAATGTAATTGGCTGAGTTCTGATAAAAGTAGGAAAACCATATTAACATACTTAATTATACTATAAGGTCAAAACTTCCAGTGTTATATACATTACTGTGTTCTCTTTAGAAGTAATCTGTGTGTATCCTTTTCCCCACCTTGGTTAAAGAGAATAGAGGATCCAAATAAAAAGGAGTAAACAAAGCAAATAGTTAAATGTTATGAGACTTCATTAGTCTTAGTTCTCGCTGAGTGAGGATGCGTAAAAAGGACAAAGGCCCAACCAAGAAAATTGCTTGATTGGGTCATTAATTCTCAACTATAGGAAACATGGCTTTCATAGGAGAGGTAGCCTAGCATCTCTCAGATGGTACATGGGTATGGTTTGAAAAAAGCACTTTCAAAAAAAGTAATAAATTTTTATTTTCATAAAATGATGATTTTGTAATATAATCCGTAAGAAGTAAAGTTCAGTAGACATTTCCAGGCTGATGAGGAAGGCTCAGAGAAAAACAATTTCTGATGTGTTTGCTGAGTGTGCAGTTCAGTTCAGTTGCTCAGTCATGTCTGATTCTTTGTGACCCCATGGACTGCAGCACGCCAGGCCTCCCTGTCCAACACCAACTCTCCCAGAGTTTTACTCAAATTCATGTCCATTGAATCGGTGATGGCATCCAGCCATCTTATCCTCTGTCATCCCCTTCTCTTCTTGCCTTCAATCTTTCCCAGGATCAGAGTCTTTTCAAATGAGTCAGCTCTTCGCATCAGGTGGCCAAAGTATTGGAGTTGCAGCTTCAGCATCAGTCCTTCCAGTGAATATTCAGGACTGATTTCCTTTAGGATAGACTTGTTGGATCTCCTTGCTGTTCAAGGGACTCTCAGGAGTCTTCTCCAGCACCACAGTTCGAAAGCATCAATTGTTCTGTGCTCAGCTTTCTTTGTAATCCAACTCTCATAGCCATACATGACTACTGGAAAAACCATAGCCTTGACTAGACGGACCTTTCTTGGCAAAGTAATGTCTCTGCTTTTTAATATACTGTCTAGTTTGGTCATAACTTTTCTTCCAAGGAGCAAGCATCTTTTAATTTCATGGCTGCAGTCACCATCTGCAGTGATTTTGGAGCCCCAAAAAATAAAGTCTGTCACTGTTTCCACTGTTTACTCATCTATTTGCCATAAAGTGATGGGATTGGATTCTGTAATTTTAGTTTTCTGAATGTCGAGTTTTAAGCCAACTTTTTCACTCTCTTTTACTTTCATCAAGAGACTCTTTAGTTCTTTGCTTTCTGCCATAAGTGTGGTATCATCTGTGTATCTGAGGTTATTGATATTTCTCCAGCAATCTTGATTCCAGCTTGTGCTTCATCCAGTCCAGCATTTCTCATGATGTGCTCTGCATATAAGTTAAATAAGCAGGGTGACAGTATACAGCCTTGACATACTCTTTTCCCAATTTGGAACCAGTCTGTTGTTCCTTGTTCAGTTCTATCTGTTGCTTCTTGACCTGCATACAGATTTCTCAGAAGGCAGGTCAGATGGTCTGGTATTCTCATCTCTCGAAGAATTTTCCACAGTTTATGGTGGTCCACACAGTCAAAGGCTTTGGAGTAGTCAATAAAGCAGAAGTAGATGTTTTTCTGAACTCTCTTGCTTTTTCGATGATCCAGCAGATGTTGGCAATTTGATCTCTGGTTCCTCTGCCTTTTCTAAATCCAGGTTGAACATCTGGAAGTTCACAGTTCACATTCTGTTGAAGCCTGGCTTGGAGAATTTTGAGCATTGCTTTACTAGTGTGTGAGATGAGTGCAGTTGTGCGGTAGTTTGAGCATTCTTTGGCATTGCCTTTCTTTGGGATTGGAATGAAAACTGACCTTTTCCAGTCCTGTGGCCACTGCTGAGTTTTTTAAATTTGCTGGCATATTGAGTGCAGCACTTTCACAGCATCATCTTTTAGGATTTGAAATAGCTCAGTTGGAATTCCTTCACCTCCACTAGCTTTCTTCGTAGTGATGCTTCCTAAGGCCCACTTCACATTCCAGGATGTCTGGCTCTAGGTGAGTGATCATGCCATTGTGATTATCTGGGTCATGAAGATCTTTTTTGTATAGTTCTTCTGTGTATTCTTGCCACCTCTTAATACCTCCTGCTTCTGTCATGTTCATACCATTTTTGTACTTTATTGCACCCATCTTTGCATGAAATGTTCCCTTGGTGTCTCTAATTTTCTTGAAGAGATCTCTAGTCTTTTCCATTCTGTTGTTTTCCTCTATTTCTTTGCATTAATCTCTGAGGAAGCCTTTCTTATCTCTCCTTGCTGTTCTCTGGAACTCTGCATTCAGATGGGTATATCTTTCTTTTTCTCCTTTGCCTTTTGCTTCTCTTCTTTTCATAGCTATTTGTAAGGCCTCCTCAGACAACCATTTTGCCTTTTTGCATTTCTTTTTCTTGGGGATCGTCTTGATCCCTGCCTTCTATACAGTGTCACGAACCTCTGTCCATAGTTCTTCAGGCACTCTATCAGATCTGATCCCTTGAATCTATTTGTCACTTCCACTGTATACTCATAAGGGATTTGATTTAGGTCAGACCTGAATGGTCTAGTGGTTTTTCCCTACTTTTCTCAATTTAAGTCTGAATTTGGCAATAAGGAGTTCATGATCTGAGCCACAGTCAGCTCCCGGTCTTGTTTTTGCTGACTGTATAGCTTCTCCATCTTTGGCTGCAAAGAATATAATCAATCTGATTTTGATATTGACCATCTGGTGATGTCCATGTGTAGAGTCTTCTCTTGTGTTGTTGGAAGAGGGTGTTTGCTATGACCTGTGTGTTCTCTTGGCAAAACTCTTTATAGCCTTTGCTCCCTTCATTCTGTACTCCAGGGTCAAGTGAGTATGCAGTAGTAGCCCCTTTCCATGGAACCTCACAGACTTCTCTGTAGATTTGGTGAGCCACTGGGAAGGTTAAGTTTATCAAAATGTGGCCTGCTGCTGCTGCAAAGTCGCTTCAGTTGTGTCTGAGTCTGTGTGACCCCGTAGATGGCAGCCCACCAGGCTCCTCTGTCCCTGGGATTCTCCAGGCAAGAACACTGGAGTGAGTGGCCATTTCCTTCTCCAGTGCATGAAAGTGAAAAGTGAAAGTGAAGTCTCTCAGTCTCATCCAACTCCTAGTAACCCCATGGACTGCAGCCTACCAGCCTCTTCCGTCCATGGGATTTTCCAGGCAAGAGTACTGGAGTGGGCTGCCACTGACTTCTCCAAAATGTGGCCTAGATTTACAAAAACTTAGGAACAAGAAGCATTGATCTAAGCAGTCACTGACCTCCAGCTTGACACTATAGATGCATCTGCTTTTACAGCCTTGATTACAGCACCCAGCTTTAAACCTAAAGGGATTTACTCTTGCATTAAAAGTAATTCGTCCATTGTTATAATCCATTTAGGTTATTTTCATCGAGTATGAGGTCTTTGAAGATAGTCCAGATATGGTGGCCAGAACATAATGGAAATGTCTTTGTTATGCAGGAAGGAAATGAATGACTTGGTCAGTGATATTTAGTGTGCCACTTTCCCCAGCCTTTGGTTATCTTAAACAGTTGCATTATTTTTGTGTTTTACAGTTTTTGAGACAGTATCCTTGAGTTCAGACTCTCTCTTCCAGAGGACAGTTTCAATTCTCCATACTTCTTACTTGGACTCTGCATCTGAGCATGGTTTTCAGTACAGTCAAGTGACTTTGGTGAAAAATGACATTTTCTTAAATGAGGTGAGGTGCTTGGTACACACTGTGTCTGTGGTTAGTTTTATTTTAGTTTTAAAGAAATAGACCTATCATTTTTTATATTTGAGCCTAGTTCTTTTTAGCTATCACATTTTAGCAAGATAAACGATCCTTGGTAATAATCACTTGAAAGGTAATTGTAATGTATTCTAGAGAATAGAAAAATAATAAATTTCATTAGTCTTTTAGCAGGAGGAATTCAGTTGATGCATTTTTTAAAAATTAATTTGCAAGGCAAAATAACATGTTTATAACATTTGATTATTCTCTTTATACAGTACAAAGCTTTTTACCAAGAAAAAAAAGCTAGGAACTATACTCACGAAGAACTTCAAGAAACTTACGGGTTTCTTCTGTTTGAAACTGAAAATCAGGTAAGGAAATTTGGTCTTAGAAAATTAATTTTATCATATTAAGGTACAAAATTAATTATGTCATTAAAGTTAAACATTGATTCTATAAAATTTGTAACATTACCAGTTCATCAGTCTTTTTTAGGTAGCAGTGTAAATGACAATGAAAGCTTCTCATGAAAGAGATTTAATTTCTACAACTTTTTAAGGTTTTCTTTAGTTTTATCTTAAATACATTTGTAAGCTTGTAGTGAGATTTCGATTAATACAAACTTCTTAATATTAATAATGCCTTTTAATGGAGTGAATGGATATTTTTCCATTCTGGATCATTGTTTACATAGATATCTTCTATTTCTCGTGGAAGTTTCTTCAAGTTTAAATTACATGGTTTTGGGGATAAGATGAACACTTTCAGCATTCTAGTTACTTGGAATTGTTTCATGCTGTTTTGAAAATTGAACATATATATTGTTGCTTATACCTAAATTGTGGAGAAAAAAAACTGCTGTGTGCAGGTATGTCTCCAAAGACACTTCTAGATACACTTTCATCAGTGCCAGAGATCTGTGATCCAGCTTAAAGTAATTCACAGGTAGTATTTTGGTTGGGATCATGATTTTTAAAGAATGGGGGTAGATTTGCTAAAGGATAGTTAACATTAGCATGTACCTTATGGTTACATAGTAATACCAGAGAGTTTATTTACTTAGTTGTTGACTTCCAAATAAGATGTTAAGGGTTCATACTTTAAAAAAAATAAAGGTCATCGGGGGGTAAGGCATTTTCAAATTTCGTGATTCCCAAGCTGTAATCGTAAAAGAAATCTTCAGGAGAGGACTAATCTGTGAGCTTGTTTAATTTGGTTTTGCCAGTGACATTTTCATTAGCAGAAATGGTAAAATTTCATGAAAAAGTTTAAACTGTTAATATTAACTGAAACACAATTGCCTTATAGAAACTTGCTTTGTGCCATGAATGCATATAGTGTACAGATTCTGTATTGAAAGTTTGTATGTAGATTATAGTTATTTCATTGACTCCAAAACATGGTATAAGCAAAGTCCGAACTTTTGTTTAAGGCGAAGTTGGTATGTCAGCATGGACTCTGTGTGGGCAGCAGTGCTATCACCACTCTGGGAGACCCAGCAAAAGGTACGGTCTATAAGGAAGGAGAATTTCTTTTACAAGGTGAAGTGGAATTTAGTTAGTTACATAAGAGTCTGTATTAAAAGCTAGTTTCATTGATGATAAATAATCTTTGGAATCAGAACTTTAGATATATACATGAGCTTTGAATCTAAGAACGTAAGGCTTTCTAATAGAGTTCTCTTTAAGATGATTGGACTAGAAGATATCTTTCAGATATCTTTCAAGAGGTCAGTGCTATCATCTGGGACTAAGGAGGCTTTCCTCCTAACTATCATTATGGCAGTAGGAATAGAGAATAGATGGTACTGACCGAAGATGGCAACTGTGGGATATGAGGAGTAGAGAAAGGAAATAATCAAATATAAAGTGTTAAATTTACACTGCATTGATATTATCAATAGAGGAGAGATTTTAGATAGGCTGATGAGTTACAGGAGAAAGGTAGTCTTATCATTGAGGTTAGAATTTTTCCTTCAATGTATATTTATTATTTTTGAAATGAAAAGAATCATGTACAAAGAGCAGCACAATGAGACACATGCTGTATTGGAAGTGTGCACAGTATTCTAAAGAAGCAACCAACATGTCTTGGGAAATGAACAGAAAACCTTGCAATATCTTATACTGATAATGTGTCTTTCACAAGCCAAACAAATGCAATGTATGGCCTTGTTTGGATTGTGATCTAAGCAAACCATCTGTAAAAATATTTATAAGGCAAGTGGGGAATCTGAACTTTGGCTGAATATTTGATGATAGTGAAGTATTATTATTATGAGATATGATAAAGGTATAACAATAATGCTAGGAAAAAAGAACCCTTATCTTTTAGGTAAACATACTGGTATGCTTGTAGGTGAAATGATATGAAGTTTGGGATTTTTACAGGTGAATATAAAATAAAAACAGTGGTCATGAGTTAATGACTACTGAAATTGGGTAATGAAAAAAAAAAAAGAATGTGCTTTAGCCCTCATTTCTTTAAGCTTCACTTTCTTCATCTGTAAATAAATAAAACTATCTTCTAGATTTGTTGTGAGGATTATGAGACTATGAAAAGTGCTTAGCATGGAGCTTACACCTAGTAAGCTCGCAGTAGATGAACACTTATTCCAGTAAGCTGTTTGAGAAACAGTAGGTCATCTTAAGTGTTCTGGAAGCTATCCTGCTGGTGGTGAAAACATTTGGAAGAGGGATGAGGACTAGAGGTTGCAGCTCAAGGTGGCAGAGGGTACATGTTAGTTGAAGCCAAAGATATTGTTACATGGGGCAGCACAGATGGTGAAGAACAGAACTTTTATTTAGATGGTATGGGACCAAGGGATGGGGACATGGGGCAAGGACAGGAAGAGGAAGAGCTGAGAGCAGTCCAGTGAATGAAGAATCTGGAGGTGGAGTCTCACAAGAAACAGAAGGTGTCCGGAGGGGTGTTAGCAGTGTCAGATGCTGTAGAAGTTGGAGATCAGGGGTGAGAAAGACTATGGGGCTTCATGGCTAGGTTCTTGCTGGCCCTTTGTAATAACAGCTTTATTGAGATAAAATTCACCATACAATTCACCCATTTGAAGTATACAGTTCAGTGTTTTTTTTAGCGCATTCAGAGTTGTGCAACAGTCAGCACGGTCAGTTTTAGACTGTTTTCATCAGTTACCTCCCCTCTCACCAGCCTTGGTAACCACTGCTTTCCTTTTTGCACCTGTGGATTGACCTATTCCAGACATTCCATATAAATGGAATCGTATCTGACCTTTTGTGAGTAACTGTTTTTTTACTTAGTGTTTTTGAGATTCTCTATGTTGTTGCATGTACTTGATTCACTTTTTGACTGAATAATATTCCATTGTACCACTTTTTCTTTATCCATTCAGCAGTTGGTAGACATTTCGTTTCTACTTTTTAGCTATTATTAAAAAAAGCTAGTATGTATATTCTTGTACATATGGTCTTTATGTGGACAAGTATTTTCATTTTTGCTGGGTTATACCTAGGAGTGGAATTGCTGGCTTAATATGGTAACTCTGTGTGTAGGAAATGTTTTTAAACTTCTCTTCAGCTCTCCTAAAGGACATGAAAGAGGATAAGTTCACAACTCAAATAACAGTTTACATGAAACCTTTTTTTCTTTTCCCCTATTCTTCCTTAACACCTCCTTCTTTTCATTATGAAAAATGCTAATGTAGAAAAAAGCAGCATGGTATATACCCATCACCTACATTTACCAGATAATGTTTTGCATTAATTCTCTTCATTTGTCTAAAAATATTTTTTTTTCCTGAAAAATGTGGAAGTGAGTTACAAGCAAATGCCTCAGCTTATACCTCTAAAAATCAAGGCCATTTTTCTGTGTGACAGTTGCATGAGTTTATTGTTGATGTTTTGAGAGCCTGGTTTCAGTAGGCGGTGGAGTAGAGGCTGCATTATTCCTACAAATACACATTCTTCTTCTTCACATGCTGGGGGTGATGATAAGAAAGCACTACTGGATATGTATGTTTATAGTTTTTGGCTCAAGTAAAATAATGAAATATATGAAAGTAAGCCTTTATATTACTATAGTATATTACAGTTTTAAAGGTTTATGGGTCTTTTTAAATCTTCCTGAAAACCTGTGATTTCTAACCCACACCCATCCTCTCACTACTCAGTCATGTGCTTAGGAGTAGTAGTAAGTGAAGAACTTGGAATTGGAATCCAGTCTTCTGACAACATGTCTATAACTCGGTTCATTCTATCTGTGTTCTCACCGCTGTCTTTTCTATTTCACAAGCAATGCCTCAGTTCAGGAATATCCCTGAAATGGGTTCTTTCCTCTGTTTTCTCACTGCTGCTTCTGTGTAGGGATCATCCTCTCCTGCCTCAACCTACAGGAGTCTCTCCCCGCTTGAGACTCAACTTCTCTTTTAAACAGCAATGGTCTGTAATGAGGCTGCAGTGGTAAACAAAAAATATCTAACCTCTGCTGACTAGAATTCACAGTCCAGTAGGACATGCTGCTTAAAGACAGGGATCTTGTTCTGTTTCCCTTTGTATCACTGCTGCCTGGCACAGACCTGTTGTGTAGTAAACCTCAGCACACATTCTTAAATAAGAACATTTACTGAGATTTTCTGGAAAAAATAACTTGAGAATCAGATTACCACAGGCCTTTTCACTGAAAGATTGCATGGAAAATAAAAGAGACTTTTCCAAAATTGTAATACATTCATCCCTTTTCAGTTACTGTACCCAAATAGAAAATTGGTTGTCAAACTGATATATTTTATCTTAGCTCTGATGTTTCCATACCTGTAGAATATCTCAAATAGATTTTAAAAGGTAAGCATTTTCAAAATAGTTTTTTAAAGTTACCTTTTATTTGTCCCTTGTGTCATCTTGTTCAGTTTAAGTAACCCATGTGTAAACAGCCTTTTTAAAGTGTAAATTAATCTATTTTTATACTTTTATAGGTGTGTACATTTCCAAATACTCAGACTATCTTCACGCAAGACCTTGGTATCATGGGAAGTCTGGTTATGTTGTAATTTTTAATCTAATTAAGGTAAAGCCTAAATTTGCTTCTGTGTAATTTTTTTTTAATGAAAGTTTATCAGTCTTTGATCATGTTTTTTGCAGATCATTTGCTAAACATAGTCCTTGCCAAAGACAGTTATGGAGAAGGCAGTGTCACCCCACTCCAGTACTCTTGCCTGGAAAATCCCATGGACGGAGGAGCCTGGAAGGCTGCAGTCCATGGGGTCACTGAGGGTCGGGCACGATTGAGCAACTTCACTTTCACTTTTCACTTTCCTGCATTGGAGAAGGAAATGACAACCCACTCCAGTGTTCTTGCCTGGAGAATCCCAGGGACGGGGCAGCCTGGTGGGCTGCCATCTGTGGGGTCGCACAGAGTTGGACACGACTGACGTGACTTAGCAGCCAGAGACAGCTGTTTAGAATCAGAAAAAATAACTGCTCCCTTTGCTTTCCTTTAAGGATAAAGCTTTTTTTTTACTATTTTAATAGATGATCTGTGAATTTTTTTTCTTAAAGCTTCAAAATAATACAGCTATAAGAGATGAATTTGGAAAGCAGCATTCTGGTTTAAATTGTCAAAATGAGAAATCTTTATGCATTTTTGTATCCTAAAACATTGAGATCTTGTTCATAGCTTCATGTGATACCTATAACTAATAATCTCAGAAATTTTTTAGTTCCCTTAAATAATGCAGTATAAGTGAATCACACAATTAGCATTTTCACTCAAATAGTAGGAAAACTAATTTTAGAGGTCGGGGGATTTTTTGAGGACATATTCTGTGGTCTTGTTTTGTTTGTGCTTTTGTTTTAGCATTCCTACTAAGTTCTTCGGTTATAAACCTAACACTACTGATTTTTTAAGAGTGTGAGTTCTCCATATTCCAAAATTTGTCCCCAAGAACTGAAGGGAAGGTAGCATTTATTGGCTCCCAGCTGCTGCTTCCCCCTTTAACATTTCCCTCTCCTGCTCTGTGATAAGTACTGTAGTTCTGCTGCAGCCCACATGCCTGTCAGCTCAGATATCAAGTTTTTTATGTCAGATTGTGCCTCGCCATTGGTTTCACGCCCCTACCCTGTCTGGCGGACCCTGCTGTTTAGTTTTGAGTTTCTGGCTATGTGCTCTCAGTCCTCCTTACTTCACTGCTCAGAAGCCAGCCCTGCCCAGTTTGATGGGGAGACGATGCAGGTTCTGACTGCTCACTGGAGCACCACTCATGTGATTAGTCTTCTGAGTATTGTCCTTGGTGGTCCAAGTGCTGAAGAGGAGGGACCTTAACAGCAAGCATATATATATATTTAAATAGTGCATCTTGTAAACATAAAAATAAAAGTTGCCTATTATTTTGTACCTCAGTTTGGTACCTGTTTGGTGTATTTTCATTTTTTTCATGTTATGTCATTATGTTATTCAAGATAGCTTTTAAAATCATTGTATGACCTTTTATTGCATGATAAACTAACTCAACAGTTCTCTTTTTCCTTTTTCTGGGAGATACATACCCCTTAATGAAGAGATTCCATAGTGAAAAACATTGTCAGCTGTTGAGTAATCAGGGCTATTGGCCTGTGAAGTGCTTTACTGGGCTTTTGTTCCTTGCTGGTTTACTGGGTGCTGCTGGAAAGGAGTATCTTGGTCTCTAATTTACAATTTACAGAGAAGGCAGTAGCACCCCACTCCAGTACTCTTGCCTGGAAAAATCCCATGGATGGAGGAGCCTGGTGGGCTGCAGTCCATGGGGTCGCGAAGAGTCGGACATGACTAAGCAACTTCACTTTCACTTTTCATTTGCATGCATTAGAGAAGGAAATGGCAACCCACTCGTGTTTTTGCCTGGAAAAATCCCAGGGACGGGGGACCCTGGTAGGCTGCTGTCTATGGGGTCGCACAGAGTCAGACACGATTGAAGTGACTTAGCAGCAGCAGCAGCAATTTACAGTTTATAATTTAATACTTCAGTTTGGAACTCATCTTTTGACATTTTAGTTTTTTTCATCTTTTATGATATAGTCTGAATATATTCAATATATATATTCAATATATATTGAATAGCGAGTCTGTTTGGTGGACTATGTAATTTCTCTTTTAAAGAAATAAAGTTAAGTTAAAGTGTTAGTCAATTGTGTCCAACTCTTCGCGACCCCATGGACTATAACCCACCAGGCTCCTCTGTCCATGAAATTTCCCAGGCAAGAATACTGGAGTGGGTTGCCATTTCCTTCTCTAGTTGAATGGTTCTCCTAAATTGGGCTAATTCATGTACTTCTTTAATACTATGAAAAAAGCTGTGGATGTTTGCCTAAGAAAGATGCCAAATTATATCAGAGTTTGTGACAAAACAAAAAACTTGAAGGGCTAAATACAAATGTAATGGGGTTCATGGATAATTAAAACTATTGTTGGTCTTAAGATAATTTTTTAAGAGCCATAGTTCTTAACACAGTGTACTGTTAGTCAAAACACATCCCCATCTTTATTTAGACTATTTTAAAATAAATCCTAGAGTAAAATTATTCCTATTTGAAGATATTTGATTAGTCTTAATATTTTCATTCTAGGGAAAAGTCAAGTTTGTGTCTGAGAATTATACAGCTAACTATACTAGCCCATCTTCTGGCTATGACTGCCATGTGGCTGCAAATACTAACAAGATTTCTCACAAGACAAGTCATTTTCGCACCTTTGAACTGAGTCAGGTATAGTCACCTGGGAATAAATCATTTGCAAGATACTTTTCTGAATCTAATGAGTTAAATTTGGAGGTTGGGTAGGGTTGAAATAAACTTGATACATGAGGAATTCTGTAGTGCTATCCTCATAATACTTCTCTTCTTTCAGTATTACCTCTATGAACTTTCAGGCAGCACTGTTACTGAGCGACCCAGACAGATCTGTCCTTACCTGATTGTAGCTTTTCAGTACAGGGAACCTAAAAAGATGGCAGCACCAGCCCATGATCATAAAAGCATGTAAGTAATTATGTGCATACTTTGTTTTACTGGATTTGTTTTCTTTGCTCTTATAAAAATGCTTCTTTTTCCCCCCCCCAGACTTGAACTCAGAGAAAATGGTAAGAAATTATTTAATTGTTTTTTTTTTAGTTTTTTCTCTAAGTAAATGTTTTGTTCAAAAATAAAATAATCAGTTTCTTTCTTAACCTCATTTCTTACAGTTCTCATCTCTCCATGGAAAGGGAAATTAATTATACAAGGCTGTCTGCTGTGTGATATAACTCTTTGGTCTTCCTATGGTACAGCAGTTCCAAAACAACTGTAAGTGTTGAATTAATGCCCTTTACTAATGCTTCTCTAAGTTTTCAGTTCTCATTTTGAGGTCCTGCTTGTTGGCACTGGTATGAAATATACCAGCTATACTTGGTTTTAGGTTATTCTTCAGGAGATGTATAGAGTACAGGGCCGTGACACAAGAGACCTAAATTCAAATCTAAATCTGACCTTTGCTTTGGAATAAGTTAGTTTTATTGTTGCTCAGTTGCTAAGCTGTGTCTGACTCTGTAACCCCATGGACTGTAGCAAGCCAGGCTTCCCTGTCCTTCACTATCTCCTGGAATTTGCTCAAACTCATGTCCATTGAGTCAGTGATTCCATCCAACCATCTCATCCTCTATTGTCCCCTTCTCCTCCTGCCCTCAATCTTTCCCAGCATCAGGGTCTTTTCCAATGAGTTGGCTCTTTATATCAGGTGGCCACAGTATTGGAGCTTCAGCATCAGTCCTTCCAATGAATATTCAGGGTTGATTTCCTTGAGGATTGACTGGTTTGATCTCCTTGCTATCCAAGGAAGTCTCAAGAGTCTTCTCCAACACCGTAGTTGAAAAGCATCAGTTCTTTGGTGCTCAGCCTTCATTACGGTCCAGCTCTCACGTCTATATATGACTGCTAAAAAAAACATAGCTTTGGCTATATGGACCTTTGTTGGCAAAGTAAAGTCCCTACTTTTTAGTTTTATAAACTTTGATAAATCACTTTAAAATTTTTAGCATCTTAATCCATTTGTGGAAAAATAAACTCTCAGGCTAAATTAATTTACTTAATGCTAGAAGTTTGACTTTCTGTGAGAAACAAATTGTACTTGCCTAGATAACAGATGCAGATTATAGCCACTTAATTCTATTATAGTTTTTATTAAGATATGCAGAATCTAATTTTCACATGATTTTCCTAAGGTAGTATTAGAGGAGCTGTTACATGTATTTATATGATAATGAATTACAGTATTTTTTCCCTGGGTATCTTGTGATACTTCTTTGTTTAATCTATTTAGTTTGCCCCCAAACCCCTTGAAAGTTAGATATGCTTTAACTGAAATAGAAAGTGAAAGTTAGTGTTCTATTAGAAATAATTTTCTTTTTATTGGCTCTTTTTAGAAGTTTTATGTTTGTTTGTTTATTTAGATTGCATGAGCCTTCATTGCTTTGTGCAACTTTCTCTAGTTATGGTGAGCAGGGGGCTACTCTCTAGTTGCAGTACTGGGACATCTCATAGTGGTGGCTTCTCTCGTTGAGCAGCACAGGCTTTAGGAGTGCAGGCTTCAGGAGCTGCAGCACACAGGCTCAGTAGTTGTACAGAGTACAACTAGTAAGTGTAGAAGCCACTCTAGTGTTCTTGCCTGGAGAATCCCAAGGACAGGGGAGCCTGGTAGGCTGCCGTCTATAGGGTTGCACAGAGTCGGACACGACAAGCGAGTTAGCAGCAGCAGCAGTAAGTGTAGAAAGAGTGATGAAATTAGGAAATCACATTTTGGCAACATCATAATGATCAATGGAGGCTTGATAAAGTAGGTGGAAGTTTGATGGAATTTACATATTTCACAAAGGAAAAAACACAGACCTTATAATAGAAGAAGCTGCACATGGCATTTTAACTCAGTTCAGTTCAGTTCAGTTGCTCAGTCGTGTCCGACTCTTTGCAACCTTATGAACCGCAGCACGCCAGGCCGCCCTGTCCATCACCAACTCCAGGAGTCTACTCAAACTCATGTCCATCAAGTCGGTGATGCCATCCAGCCATCTCATACTCTGTCGTCCCCTTCTCCTCCTGCCCTCAATCCCTCCCAGCATCAGGGTGTTTTCCACTGAGTCAGCTATTCGCATGAGGTGGCCAAAGTTTTGGAGTTTCAGCTTTAGCATCAGTCCTTCCAATGAACACCCAGGACTGATATCCTTTAGAATAGACTGGTTGGATCACCTTGCAGTCCAAGGAACTCTCAAGAGTCTTCTCCAACACCACAGTTCAAAAGCATCAATTATTCAGCGCTGAGCTTTTTTCACGGTCCAACTCTGAGATCTGTACATGACCACTGGAAAAACCATAGCCTTGACTAGACGGACCTTTCTTGGCAAAGTAATATCTCTGTTTTTTAATATGCTGTCTAGGTTGGTCATAACTTTCCTTCCAAGGAGTAAGCGTCTTTTAATTTCATGGCTGCAATCACCATCTGCAGTGATTTTGGAGCCCCAAAAATAAAGTCTCACACTGTTTCCACTGTTTCCCCATCTATTTCCCATGAAGTGATGGGACCAGATGCCCTGATCTTAGTTTTCTGAATGTTGAGCTTTAAGCCAACTTTTCACTCTCCTCTTTCTCTTTCAGCAAGAGGCTTTTGAGTTCCTCTTCACTTTCTGCCATAAGGGTGGTGTCATCTGCATATCTGAGGTTATTGATATTTCTCCCGGCAATCTTGATTCCAGCTTGTGCTTCTTCCAGCCCAGCTTTTCTCATGATGTACTCTGCATATAAGTTAAATAAGCAGGGTGACAATATACAGCCTTGACGTACTCCTTTTCCTATTTGGAACCAGTCTGTTGTTCCATGTCCAGTTCTAACTGTTGCTTCCTGACCTGCATACAGGTTTCTCAAGAGGCAGGTCAGCTGGTCTGGTATTCTCATCTCTCGAAGAATTTTCCACAGTTTATTGTGATCCACACAGTTAAAGGCTTTGGCATAGTCAATAAAGCAGAAATAGATGTTTTTCTGAAACTCTCTTGCTTTTTCGATGATCCAGCGGATGCTGGCAATTTGATCTCTGGTTCCTCTGCCTTTTCTAAAACCAGCTTGAACATCTGGAAGTTTACGGTTCATGTATTGCTGAAGCCTGGCTTGGAGAATTTTGAGCATTACTTTACTAGCATGTGAGATGAGTGCAATTGTGTGGTAGTTTGAGCATTCTTTGGCATTGCCTTTCTTTGGGATTGGAATGAAAATTGACCTTTTCTAGTCCTGTGACCACTGCTGAGTTTTTCCAAATCTGCTGGCATATTGAGTGCAGCACTTTCACAGCATCATCTTTCAGGATTTGAAATAGCTCAACTGGAATTCCATCACCTTCACTAGTTTTGTTCCTAGTGATGCTTCCTAAGGCCCACTTGACTTTACATTCCAGGATGTCTGGCTCTAGGTGAGTGATCACACCATTGTGATTATCTGGGTCATGAGGATCTTTTTTGTACCATTCTTCTGTGTCTTCTGTGTATTCTTGCCACCTTTTCTTAATATCTTCTGCTTCTGTTAGGTCCATACCATTTCTGTCCTTTAATGTGCCCATCTTTGCATGAAATATTCCCGTGTTATCTCTAATTTTCTTGAAGAGATCTCTAGTCTTTCCCATTCTATTGTTTTGCTTTGTTTCTTTGCATTGATCACTAAGGAAGGCTTTCTTATCTCTCCTTGCTATTCTTTGGAACTCTGCATTCAAGTGGGAATATCTTTCCTTTTCTCCTTTGCTTTTCACTTCTCTTCTTTTTACACCTATTTGTAAGACCTTCTCAGACAGCCATTTTGCTTTTTTGCATTTCTTTTCCATGGGGATGGTCTTGATCCTTGTCTCCTGTACAATGTCACGAACCTCGGTCCATGGTTCATCAGGCACTGTATCAGATCTAGTCCCTTAAATCTATTTCTCACTTCCACTGTATAATCATAAGGGATTTGATTTAGGTCATACCTGAATGGTCTAGTGGTTTTCCCTACTTTCTTCAGTCTGAATTCGGCAATAAGGAGTTCATGATCTGAGCCACAGTCAGCTCCCGGTCTTGTTTCTGCTGACTGTAAAGAGCTTCTCCATCTTTGGCTGCAAAGAATATAATCAATTTAATTTCGGTGTTGACCATCTGGTGATGTCCACGTGTATTCTCTTGTGTTGTTGGAAGAGGGTGTTTGCTGTGACCAGTGCATTTTCTTGGCAAAACTCTATTAGTCTTTGCCCTGCTTCATTCCATATTCCAAGGCCAAATTTGCCTGTTACTCCAGGTGTTTCTTGACTTCCTACTTTTGCATTCCAGTCCCCTATGATGAAAAGGACATCTGTTTTTTGCATGTTAGTTCTAAAATGTCTTGTAGGTCTTCATAGAACCATTCAACTTCAGCTTCTTCAGCATTACTGGTTGGAGCATAAGCTTGGTTTACTGTGATATTGAATGGTTTGCCTTGGAAATGAACAGAGATCGTTCTGTCATTTTTCAGATTGCATCCAAGTACTGCATTTCGGACTCTCTTGTTGACTGTGATGGCTACTGCATTTCTTCTAAGGGATTCTTGCCCACAGTAGTAGATATAATGGTCATCTGAGTTAAATTCACCCATTCCAGTCCATTTTAGTTTGCTGATTCCTAGAATGTTGACGTTCACTCTTGCCATCTCCTGTTTGACCACTTCCAATTTGCCTTGATTCATGGACCTGACATTCCAGGTTCCTATGCAATATTGCTCTTTACAGCATCAGACTTTGCTTCTATCACCAGTCACATCCACAACTGGGTATTGTTTTTGCTTTGGCTCCATCCCTTCACTCTTTCTGGAGTTATTTCTCCACTGATCTCCAGTAGCATATTGGGCACCTACTTATCTGGGGAGTTCCTCTTTCAGTATCCTACCATTTTGCCTTTTCATACTGTTCATGGGGTTCTCAAGGCAAGAATACTGAAGTGGTTTGCCATTCCCTTCTCCAGTGGACCACATTCTGTCAGACCGTTCCACCAAGACCCGTCCGTCTTGGGTGGCCCCACAGGGCATGGCTTAGTTTCATTGAGTTAGGCTGTGGTCTGTGTGATCAGATTGACTAGTTTTCTGTGATTATGGTTTGAGTATGTCTGCCCTCTGATGCCCTCTTGCAACACCTACCATCTTACTTGGGTTTCTCTTACCTTGGACGTGGGGTATCTCCTCACGGCTGCCCCTCCTGACCTTGAACGTGGAGTAGCTCCTCTCAGCCCTCCTGCACCTGCGCAGCCACCGCTCCTTGGACGTGGGGTTGCTCCTCTCGGCTGCTGCCCCTGACCTCGGGCGCATTTTAACTCAGTGGATAAGGTAACATCACCAGGAAAGAAATAAACATCAGGAGCTTCCTGACATGACGCACAGAGAATGACATGATGCACAGAGAATAACACGATATCATGTCTGTGGTGTTCCTGCCAGTCTAATCAGGAGGAAACATCAGACATGCCCAGATTGAGGGACAGTCTGCAAAGTAAATGGCCTGTATTATTCAGAAATATCAAGGTCAGTGAAGATGAAGACTGTTGCAGGTTGAAGGAGATGAGAGAGACATAAGTGTCGTGTGTCATGCTGGATTGGATTCTGAACCAGAAAAAAGCAGTGCCTTCTCTTGTTACCAGGTACCTTAGTGAGTGCTGTAGATTAAAGAACTGTACTGTATCGTTGATGTCTTGAGTTTGCTAATTGTTTTGTGGTTATATCAGTTCAGTCAGTTCAATCGCTCAGTCGTGTCTGACTCTTTGCGACTCCATGGACTACAGCACGCAAGGCTTCCCTGTCCATTACCAACTCCCAGAGCTGGTCCATTGAGTCGGTGATGCCACCCAACCATCTCATCCTCTATTGTCCCCTTCTCCCTCCGCCTTCAGTCTTTCCCAGCATCAGGGTCTTGCCCAGTAAATAAGTTCTTCGCATCAGGTGGCCAAAATATTGGAGCTTCAGCTTCAGTCCTTCCAATGAATACTCAGGACTGATTTCCTTTAGGATGGACTAGTTGGATCTCTTTGCAGTCCAAGGGATTCCCAACAGTCTTCTCCAGCACCATAATTCAAAAGCATCAATTTTCGGTGGTGCTCAGCTTTCTTTATAGTCCAACTCTCACATCCATACATGACTACTGGAAAAACCATACTTGATGGACCTTTGTTGGCTAAGTAATATCTCTGCTTTTTAATATGTTGTCTAGGTTGGTCATAGCTTTTCTTCCAAGGAGCAAGCATCTTTTAATTTCATGGCTGCAGTCAACATCTGCAGTGATTTTGGAGCCCAAAAAAATAAAGTCTGACATTGTTTCCCCGTCTATTTGCCATGAAGTGATGGGACCAGATTCCATGATCTTAGTTTTCTGAATGTCAAGTTTTAAGACAACTTTTTCACTCTCCTCTTTCACTTTCATCAAGAGGCTCTTTAGTTCTTCTTTGCTTTCTGCCATAAGGGTGGTGTCATCTGTGTATCTGAGGTTATTGATATTTCTCCCGGCAGTCTTGATTTCAGCTTGGGATTCATTCATCCTGGCATTTTGCATGATGAACACTGCATATAAGTTAAATAAGCAGGGTGACAATATACAGCCTTGACGTACTCCTTTCCCAATTTGGAACCAGTCTATTGTTCCTTGTCCAGTTCTAACTGTTGCTTCTTGACCTGCATACAGATTTCTCAGGAGGCAGGTAAGGTGGTCTGGTATTCCCAGCTCTTTAAGAATTTTCCACAGTTTGTTGTGTTCCACACAGTCAAAGGCTTTGGAGTAGTCAATAAAGCAGAAATAGATGTTTTTCTGAAACTCTCTTGCTTTTCAATGATGCAACGGATGTTGGCAATTTGTTCTCTGGTTCCTCTGCCTTTTCTAAATCCAACTTGAACATTTGGAACTTCTCAGTTCACATACTATTGAATGATTCACATACCAATCTCACTTGGAGAATTTTGAGCATTACTTGCTAGCGTGTGAGATGAGTGTGATTGTGCGGTAGTTTGAGCATTCTCTGGCATTGCCTTTCTTTGGGATTGGAATGAAATCTGACGTTTCCTGGTCTTGTGGCCACTGCTGAAGTTTTCCAAATTTGCTGGCATATTGAGTGCAGCATCATCTTTTAGGATTTGAAATAACTCAGCTGGGATTCCATCACCTCCACTAGCTTTGTTCCTAGTGATGCTTCCTAAGGCCTACTTGACTTCGCACTCCAGGATGTCTGGCTCCAGGTGAGTGATCAAACCCTCATGGTTATCTGGGTCATTAAGATATTTTTTTGTATAGTTCTTCTGTGTATTAGTGCCATGCCTTCTTAATATCTTCTGCTTCTGTTAGGTCCATACCATTTCTGTCCTTTAATGTGCCCATCTTTGCATGAAATGTTCCCTTGGTATCTCTGATTTTCTAGAAAAGATCTCTAGTCTTTCCCATTCTATTGTTTACCTCTATTTCTTTGCATTGATCACTTAGGAAGGCCTTCTTATCTCTCCTTGCTATTCTTTGGATCTCTGCATTCAGATGGGTATATCTTTTGTGTGTGTGTGTGTGGTTATAGAAGGAAATGTTTTTCTTAAAAGTGCACACAGAGAAGTATTTAGGGGGAAAAGGAGGTATCCGTAAGTGTACAAGTATTTCTAACTAAGTTTTAAAGAAGGAAATGGTGCTAGTCTAGATGTGGTTCTTTATGTGGCCCTGCATGGTAGGCAGTCCTGTATTGTCGAAAGCTTTCAACTCTTATGTGGTATAATTTCTAGAAGATTCTCATTCCATTCCAGAATACATAATTATTCCACACTTATGGATATTTTGGTTATAACGAAAATGCATGCATTCAGTTAATGTGAACATATTTGCAAACCATGGTTTATGAGGTGTTAGTCCTCAGTCATGCATGACTCTTTGTGACCCCATGGATAGTCTTGTCATGCCTGACTCTTCGTGACCCCGTGGACTATAGCCTGCCAGGCTTCTTGGTGCATAGGATTCTCCAGGCAAGAGTACTGGAGTGGATTGCCATTCCCTTCTTCAGGGTATCTTCCTGACCCAGGGATCTCCTGCGTTGCAGGCAGATTTTTTATTGTCTGAGCCACCGGGGAAGCCAATTTATAAGGTCATATACCCAAAAATCTCTAGTATTTATGAATATATACATTATTTGATTTAGAGTTTATAGATTTAAAAATTTTTGTGATTTTAATAGTTTTGTTTTCATTATATTAGAAAATCGAAATTTTGAAGCTCTAGTTTTAGTGTTTATTACATTACATGATATTGTTTTGTTTTTTAGACCACATGAACTAGATTTTAAGTATGTAATGAAAGTGTCATCTTTGAAAGAGAGACTACCAGAAGCTGCTTTTAAAAAACAGAATTACATGGAGCACAAAGGTCTGTTCAGATGTCATGGTACACTGCGTGTCCTGAGCTTTGTTCCAGTTGTTTTCCACTCTCTCATACACACACATGCGTGCACACACACTTTCTCTCCCTCCTTACTTCTGTTTTTCCCTTAAGTGATTCTTAAAAGGGTCTTTTGTGAAAGGGATAGAGTAACCATGTGATTCAGTTCCTGGGAGGCCAGCTCAAAGTGATGAATGGTAGTTTCATTTAATATGGCAGAGACTAGCTTTAATATAGAATACTGAGGGAATTAAGCAGAGATACGCTTACAAACAGTTGGAAACTCGTAATTATTACTTTCAAGGAGAACAGAGGTTTTGTGGTTGTTTTTATTTATTTACCACTGACTCTGGAACAACACAGATTTGAATTGCTTAAGTCTACTTATAAGCAGTTTTTTTTCAGTAGTGCATATTACAGTACCACCCAGTCCTTGGATGTGGAATCATAATTACCCAGGGTAATCATATATTGGAAATACTGACTGCACAGGGGGTTGAGGGAGAGGCATTCAAGGGTCACCTGTACTTTAAAATGAAATAAAGCAGAAAACATGAGAAGGAAAGTTCTTAGTCATTTAGATTAATTCATGGCAACATTGATGTTTTTATTTATATATATTTATTTGTCTTGTTAACTTTATATTAGTGTAGTATAAATAAAAGCATTGTTTTTAAATACTGTATACAGTAACTTTTTATTAAGGGGTTTTATAACCAAGAACATTGAATGATCCATGTTTTTTGAATAGTATTCCTATTTCTTCTTTTAAAATATAAAATGAATAAACCGGTTGTAAAAAAAAAAAAAAAAGCATCATAGTATTTAAAAATAAGAAATGTTCTGTGTTTCTGATTTTTTTCCACAGTCTGTTGCCAAGACATGTGCTTCAATATGTATGAGGTGGAGCTCTCAAACAAACGGGGGGAGAAAGTAGATAAACTAATA
This sequence comes from Bos javanicus, assembly GCF_032452875.1. Taxonomy (NCBI): domain Eukaryota; kingdom Metazoa; phylum Chordata; class Mammalia; order Artiodactyla; family Bovidae; genus Bos; species Bos javanicus. Next base: position 43,033,650 of record NC_083880.1, on the reverse strand, counting down.
GAATCCATTAAAAGGGAACAGTTGGTAAGAGTCATCCATTTAACATATAATTATTATTTTCCCTGAAATTGAGAACTTGATACACAGGGACTGTGGGAGAAACATATGAAGACGCACCATAGTGATGGTTCCTGTGGGTAGCATTCTAGTAAAGAATTAGAAGTCTTTTTTTCATACTTGAGTTGTTAGTGAATGATTTATTAATTTATCAGATTTGTAGGCTTATGACCTGTCAATTTTTGAAATACAGTATTTTATCTCTTCATGAAGTGGTATGTTTTATTCTTTGTTTTTTAACTCAATGATTATTATATGAACATAGGATTTTGTCTTTGTTATATGTATATAGGCTTTTGAAATGGTGAATAATGGGAAAGAAGAGCTGCATTTTCTGTCTGCATTTCTTATTACCAGGGACCTAATGATGTTATTGCCTGTTATTCAGTTCAGTTGCTCAGTCGTGTCCGACTCTTCACGACCCCGTGAATCGCAGCACACCAGGCCTCCCTGTCCCCGTCTCCTAGTATGCTGTGGAAAGGATTCCTTTAATGGATGATATCTTCAGTTTTTCTAGTTCCAGGATTCTGTGATATGTTTTGTGTTAACTTGAGCTTATTGATGTTAATCATAGGTCTGATTGACCTTGAATTTGTAGTGGCTAAAGGGAAACAGAGCAGATACTTACACAGCAAATGTCAAACATGACAATGAGAAAAGTTTCTGATTGATTTGTTACATAGTTGAACACTATCCAAAAACTAACCCTTGATATTCCAGTTATTTATTATATGTAGCCCTAACAAAGCAAAGATTATTTGAGCAGTAAGGGACTTGAAATTTCTGATACTAGGGGACAAAATTGTTCTGCTTCCCATAAATACTAACATTTCAAGAATCTTTTTCCTTAACTTTTCATAAGGTTAAAAATCACTGAAGAATGTGGTAGAAGGAGAAGGAAATTGAATCTTCTTTCTTGCTTTTTTATGTTTAAGGCAATCATCAAATGCTTAGAAGATCGAGAATTTTTCATTTTACTTACGTCATCAGCCTTAATGTACGAAACAGGTAAGGACCACTTTTTTGAAAAAATGTTTTCCAATATGTTTACTAGTATCAAATCAGCAACCTGATTTTCTTCTGATTCTCATTATGTGTAGGTTTTAGAGAGGAGCAGACAGGTCTACACGGGTTGCATTTATTCCACTCACCTCCACCAGCAGCAGGTAAGGGCACAGGCAGTCCATGACAGCTGTGGGCCACGTTTCAGTCCTCATCTTAAACCCCCAGCAGCACATGACTCTGGCAACTGTTTCCTTCTCTGAAATAACTTTCCCCCTTTACTCTGCCTGGTCAGTCCTTCATTTCTGCAGGCTTATCCTTGCTTGTCTATTCCCACTCAGTATCCACCTGCCTATTGACATCTCTTTCCACTTAGGTGTCTCAGATATTCTTCACATTCAGCGTGTCCAAAACTGGATTCATTTGTTCTTGAAGAGCAATAGCCAGGAAGTAGTTTCATCAAAGTCTCCCCGTCAGTAGGACTTAAGGTCTTCACAGAAGCACTTGCCTTTATCTGGACTGCTTGTCTCCTTCCCCAGGACCAGGAATTGTCTATTAGGGGCAAAAAGTATTACTCATCTATTTATCTAGTATAAATAGATATACAGTAGATCGGTGGTATTAGAATTTCAGAGGGTAGTTAGGAAACAAAGTCCAGAAAGGCTCTGGTCAGGGGAGATAATGAATAAAACTGGAGAATAAGCATGGTCTAGCCTCTGACGCAGAGCTGTCAGGTGTAAGCCTGATTATCACTTTAATGAGTCCATTACCACTCTTCCTTCATTGAGGAACACAGACTAGTCAGTCTGCTGCTGCTGCTGCTGCTGCTGCTGCTATGTCGCTTCAGTCGTGTCCGACACTGTGCGACCCCGTAGACAGCACCCCACCAGGCTCCCCCATCCCTGGGATTCTCCAGGCAAGAACACTGGAGTGGGTTGCCATTTCCTTCTCCAATGCAGGAAAGTGAAAAGTGAAAGTAAAGTCGCTCAGTCGTGTCCGACTCTTAGAGACCCCATGGACTGCAGCCTACCAGGCACCTCCGTCCGTGGGATTTTCCAGTCAGTCTAGTTACATAATATTAACTTGAGGGTTACTTAGGGGTTTACTTTGTTTGAGTTCAGTTGGTTCCCATCACAAGGAAAAAAACTTTATTTCTTTAATTTTGTATCTATATGGTATGATGGTTGTTCACTAGACTTACTGAGGTAACTGTTTAATGATGTATCTAAGTCAAATCATTATGCTGTAAATTCTGAATGTACACAGTGCCGTATTTCAGTTATATCTCAATAAAGCTAGAAGAAAAAGGAAAGTCAAAATGCGAACCAAAGGACGTTTTCACCTTTGAATACCTTGTTAAGAGAGTTTGAAGTAGGTCATATAAGGTACAGATAAGAACAGAAAAGCAACTCTGCCAACTCTAAGAGCCAGTGCTATTTTTCGAAGCTGGAGGCAGGCCTGCCTTCTTAATTCTCACCTTGTCATCCCTCCTGAATGACTCTGTTTTGATTCTGTATGTATTTTCATATATATGTTCATTAAGTGCATTCATAAGCCTTCTATTAATCGCTATTTAGATTACCATTTGAAACACTCATTATATTTAACCATCCTATAATTTTGTAATATAAAGCATTTTTTTTCCTGCATGATTTTTGGAAAAAAAAAAAAGTTCAGGTTTTTAATACATGCATATATATTTTAGGTCTTACAGACTTGAAAGTTGAAGACAACATCTCATTGAAGGTGGTGCCCGTTTTGCCTGCCCTCAATTGTGCCCTGCTAGAAGCAAAGAAATCATTTTCTGAAAAAGGAATCTCTCTAAACACATTAGTAAAGCATAATTTCCAAGACTTGTCCAAGGTGAACAAAAGCCCTCCACTGACTGCTGCTTCCCAGGACGGATTTAAAGAAACTGGCTTCTCTGGCCAAGTGTCCAGTGGTTTTGACTTGACTCCTCCAGCTGAAAAGTGCCCTTTACAGTCTTTAACTCAGCTGAAGTCTTACTTTTCAAATGCGAGCGGGTACATTTTGGGAGTGTCTACTGTGTTAGGTCTATTGGCAGAGCGTCCTCAGTCTCCTTCTATTTCAGATGGGATATGCGATGCAGGCTTTTCTTTAGTGATGACTCCAGATCCTGAATTTCACAACTCAGAGGCAGAAGGAAGAAAAGATACAGAAACTGGAAATAACTCTGAAGATGTGTTTCAAGCAAGACAGGGAGCTCTGGTCCCACTGAGCCTAGCACCAAATCTGAGAGTGCAGCCCAAGAGAAAGGCAAGCAAGCTGCCCATGGTACAGAGTAAAAGGGTGAGCTTGTACCGACCCTTCCCCAAAAGGACTCCTGCTAGAGAAAACAAGGGTCCCGCCTCTTCCACGACTCTCAAGCTAGTCAAAGGACAGTTTCCTCAGAGGAGAAAAAGAGGTAAGCACATCATGTGGGTTTTCAAACGTTATGTCCCCACCCTGTGTGACAGTCCTGGACCATAGCTTGGTGGCATCTGTGAGGTGTTCTTTCCCGATGGCTTGTATGCACACTAGAGCTGGGGAGCACTGATCGAGGTGACAGATGAAAGTCAACAGGACAAAAGCCTGCCCACCAGAAGCCCTTATTCACTTGTAAAACTGCTCCAGTTGCCACTTAGTTATTTACTTATCTTTCTAAGAAATAAGGTCTTTCAGTTTCTGAACTGCCCTGGGACAGATTGGATAGGATCTCCTAACATCAGGCACACTAAGAGCAACTGGTAGAAAGTTTTGAGTGACGGCCTGAGCACATCTAAAGAGGGTCCACCTGGGCCTCCACAACTAGAGCACCCTGGGGCAGAGTTCTAACCCTTGATGTGTTCTAAAGGTGGTCACCTGGACCTGCTGTCTGGTACGGACCTACTGAAACCAGTGTCCAGTGGCCTGGAGACGTATGTAAAGAAACAGTTCACAAGTGGTTTTGTTGTCCCTGAAAACTGAGTAGGAGCCCGCATCCAGAGCCATGTAGTGTCAGTCAAGTGCACTTTAGCCAGCAGAGCACAGCAGACAGCACAACTCTGGCTTAGAGCCCCCTCAGATATGTGTAGTGTATTTGTTTAAAAATAGAGAACTTAAAGGAAATTAGTCCTGAATATTCATTGGAAGGACTGATGCCAAAACTTAAAGGAAATTAGTCCTGAATATTCATTGGAAGGACTGATGCCAAAGCTGAAACTCCAGTACTTTGGCCACCTAATGGAAAGAACTGACTCATTGGAAAAGACTCTGATGCTGGGAAAGATTGAAGGTGGGAGGAGAAGGGGATGACAGAGGATGAGATGGTTGGATGGCATCACCGACTCAATGGACATGAGTTTGAGTAAGCTCCGGGAGTTGGTGATGGACAGGGAGTCCTAGCGTGCTGCAGTCCATGGGGTCGCAAAGAGTCAGACACGAGTGAGTGACTGAACTGAGGGAACTTACGCTCCATGTTCTCTTTGAGAAGGGCGAGCAGACTGTGGCCAGAGCCCCTTAGGCATTTCCCCATCATCTCTGTACTTGATCGCAGGCAAAGCGGGAGGCTGCTTATGAGCATGTGTCTTAGCTGGCCTTGTCTGTCATGTTGTGAATTTAACACTTGATGCCTAAAGAAGAAATATTGGAGATGTGTGGATCCCCCAGGATCCTAGATAATTAAGATTTTACCCTTTGGTTTAACAAATAGTTATTTCTGACCAATTATAGTTTGAGAAATGGTGTGTGTGTTTAGGAAGGTGGTGGAAAGAAGGGCAGCATGAAGCAGACACACACTTTCCCGCACACATTCCAGGCCATATTGGCTTTCTTCTCTATATGAATTTACTTAAAGGTATTAAATATATTATCTGTAATTCAACATATATGTTGTCACTATTTCTCAAAACATTTTAAATTTCATCCACTGTAAGAAATGTGTTTTATGTTTTAGTCCAGTATACACAAATGCATACATACTGAAACAGAAATTTCAGAAAACATTTACCCTAACTTTGTGCAGTATAATCTGATATATCCTGTTTCATTTAATAAAGAATTCTGGTTGCAGCCCACTAGGTTTATTTGACAGTCCACCCATGGGTTATTGTGCGCAGTTTGAGAAACATGCTGTTGAGTGATGCAGATAAGCAGGGTGGTCCCTGCAGGGTCATGTTTCCCCTTTTCTTCCCAGGACCTGGGTCATGAGAGGTGTTCACTTCCTGCCCGTGCAGATCTTACATGTCCCCTCGTCTTGATCATCTTATCTTGTTTCCTTTCTCTTCTCAATTAGTATTAATCATTTTCCACTTTTATGCAGGAGACCTGGGTTAGATCCCTGGGTTGGGAAGATCCCCTGGAGAAAGGAAAGGCTACCCACTCCAGTATTCTGGCCTGGAGAATTCCATGGACTGTATAGTCCATGGGGTCACAAAAAGTCGGACATGATTGAGTGACTTTCAGTTTCACTTTCATTTTCCTGTTTGATTTATATTTTGCCTTTTTTAATGGCAAAATGTTTAAAAATTGTAACTGATGTAGAATCAGAAGTCTTATTCTGGAACAAACAAAACTATGCTGCTCTGTTGCCTTTATTAGTTTAGTAGGGAAGAAAATAATTAAACCCAGGGAAATGTCCAACATTAAGAGAGCCCTAAAAGCTTTTTAAAAAACCACTTATTCCTCTGATTTTCAAAAACATAAAATGAAATTGGTCTCTTTTTTATATTTCACTAATAACCATCACATTCTTACACTGTTTAGTATCATTTTTCTGTTTGCAATTAGAAATAGTATTTTCTATATGATGTGAATTTAAAATGTTTACAAACATTCACAGGTATGATAATTTTATATAGTCAGTATGGAAAATAGTTTTCACAGGAAACAATGTGGAAAACAGTTTTCACAGGGAACATTTATTAACATTTTTTTCAACTCTTAAAGCATTGAAACACTTGCTATGTGTGATACAAGCAGGTCATTAATAGTTTTTTTCTCATCTCCCTCCACCTTTAGCTCTTTCCCTGAGAAGTAAAGCTGAGCATTTTGTAAGTTCAGTTCAGTTCAGTTGCTCAGTTGTGTCCGACTCTTTGCAACCCCATGGACTGTAACACGCCAGGCTTCCCTGTCCATCACCAACTCCTGGAGCTTACTTAAACTTATATCCATTGAGTCATTGATGCCATCCAACTGTCTCATCCTCTGTCGTCCCTTCTCCTCCCACCTTCAATCTTTCCCAGCATCAGGGTCTTTTCCAATGATTCAGTTCTTCACATCAGGTGGCCACCAAAGTATTGGAGCTTCAGCTTCAGTCCTTCCAATGAATATTCAGGGATGATTTCCTTTAGGATAGACTGGTTGGATGTCCTTGCAGTCCAAAGGACTCTCAATTCTTCTTCTACACCACAGTTCAAAAGCATCAATTCTTCAGCGCTCAGCTTTCTTTATAGTCCAACTCTCACATCCTTACACGAATACTGGAAAAACCATAGCTTTTCTTCCAAGGAGCAAGCATTTTTTAATTTCATGACTGCAGTCACCATCTGCAGTGGTTTGGGAGCCCAAAAAAATAAAGTCTCTCAGTGTTTCCATTGTTTCCCCATTTATTTGCCATGAAGTGATGGGACCGGATGCCACGATCTTACTTTTCTGAATGTTCAGTTTTAAGCCAACTTTTTCACTCTCCTCTTTTGCTTTCATCAAGAGGCTTTTTAGTTTTTCTTCACTTTCTGCCATAAGGGGAGTAGGTTGAGGATTTTTTTCAGTGTACCTTCCTGCATCTTCTCTTAAGAGGTGATTTTTTTCAGGCGGGTGTTAAGGCTTTGGTATTAATATTTAGGTGTAGTGAAGAAAAACATGTAAGGTCTTTGTGAATCTGCAGTCTCATCTCTGCAGTGTGCTTACGGTTTCAACCACGTCACTTCATGGGACCTCTGTCGCTTTTGGGTAAATTGAATTATTTGTCCCAGTGCTGTGAACTAGAATATTCAGCCTTACCTGTTACATCAGTCAGCAAAGATTATGGAATTTTTTCTTTAATTGTTGTTTTATTTTTATAAAGTTATTACTCTGATATTTTCTTCTAATCTGGATAGATAGACCAGACTTAACAAGTTCATATTTTTATACTTATGTGAGAGGTTTTTAACTCTTGCTTTGTTTAAAAAAAAATTGTTAATGAACTATCCCAAATTTTATATTTTATTCCCCATTACTAAAGTTATTCCCCACACAACAAAAGAAATCAAAGGAGAAAGCTATGCTGATAAATATGTGAGCCCCCACCCCTTAAAAAATGGTGTCTTTTCTGCATAAGGTGCTGAGGTGCTGACTACACAGTTTGTACAGATACCCAAACTGGGTAGGAAAGCCCAAGAAGCTCCTAGTTCTAAAGATGTTCCAGTGGCAACGAATGCTAAAAGGGCAAGGAGACGAGCGACCTCTCCAGACACACCTGTTCCAACGGCTAAGCCACCCATGAAGAAACCTCCACAGAAACAGAGGGTAAATATAGTAAAAGGCAATCAGAATCCAAGACTCAGAAAACAGCCACAACCTGGTAAGAAACACACTTCCTATATATTTCAGCACCACAATACAGACTAATCAAGATTGCAAGATAGTATATTGACTAGTATGAGATCAGCTGAAGTCTGTTAGGTCCTTGCTGTCTTCTGTAGTTCAGACTCTGACAGGACGAGTAACTTGGTTTCCTATTGTGAATAAATTAGGAAAGTGTGAAGATTCTTGCCTTTACTAAGTAAAACCTACTTTTCAGTTTCCAGAAAGCCTGAACAGGAACAGTTTACCAGAGTTAAAGTATAAATGGTCTTTTTAAGTGACTAAATTCACAAGCAATAGCATATGGCAGTACTTTCCTGGACCATAATCAGTTATAAAAAGGAGACGGTTATAAGTCTGCCCAGAGGGAACTGTAAAGAGGTGGTTCAAAGCAGTCAGGAATCCAGAATGCTGTATTTGGTCTTAAAAGGCATTAAATTTATTTAGTTCTGCATTTGTGGAAGAGGATAACGGAATCTCTTTATGAGAGCTTCTGTGTTCCACCTGCTGGAAGCTCCTCATCACTGGAAAGTTCTCAATCACCGTGGCCTTGGCTCTTCTCCTCGCTCACACCGATCTCGTGCCCACGTTCTCTGAGTGCAGTGCAGCCCCCACCACTTGGCAAGACCTGCACCATTTACAGGGTCTTCAGTTTTGAGTCTGTTGTGCTACATGGTGCTGTTTCTTGTTTAGAAAAACCTTCATTTCCTCATACCTTTGTAATCCTATCAGTTTTCTGTCTAATCTCATGATTCTGCTTTCTCTCTTATCTCTCTTTAGATTTTTAAAAAAATCTTAGGTGGAATTCAGGGAAAGAAACTTTTGTTGATGTGATGGTATTACCGATGAGCTTGGTTTTTTCTTTCCTCTTTTTTTTCTTTTAGTTTTCAAGTGCACCTCACTGCAGCAAAACCCATGCCCCCCACATTGGAGGCACTGAGTCTTAACCACTGGACCTATAGGGAAGTCCCTTTCCTCAGTTTGTTCAAAGTTGTTTATGACTGAAGATGTTCTGAAATCTCATCACTGTACAGCCTATAGAGAGTCTGCTTGTCGCCCCAGGCGGTCACAAGGTAGTCTCCCCAGGGCTCCACGTCTCTCCCTTGCCGTTTCCCTGTGCCGGGCTCCCACACTCCGCACCTGGGGTCACTGCTGTGCGTCACCTGTGCTCAGCTCAGTCACATGGAGGCGTTTTCTGGGGCTCTGATCTGCACTCATCTCTCCGTTCTTTCAGTTCCTTTTGGGCTTTTGAGAACATTAAAGAATTGCATTCATACTCTTCCAGTTATCTAGTGTGACTTGGTCCTGTCTTTCCAATTAGTTTGTAAACAGGATGAGCATAGACACATACGTAATGCATTGTATTCTTTGCCATGTCATTAGAATTCCTTGTGCTGAACTGGCCTCCAGATACTTGCAGGCTAGTCCATTAGTGGGAGGAGGTATATGATGTCATTGGCAGAAAATGCAAAGTTTTCACAATATGCATTCAGGAAAAGGCTGACTTATATTGCAAATGTCTGTATACATTGTGCAGCCATATTCCAAGTTAAAACTGTAAGATTACCACCTTTTAAATAATGTCTTAATTTTTCTTTTATGTCTTAATCTGCTTCATTTCTTTTACTTGAAATATTAGAGTTTAAGAAGGCTCAGTCATTTTGTTACTGAAACGAATAGTTTTCTGTCCTTTTTAAAGTTTTCAATATAGTTTTTATTTATTGAAATCTCTATTTTTATAATTCATTTGGCATCTTCTTATCTATATTTCTTAAAAGAGATAAACAGTATTGTATTTTTAATGAATTGAAAACCTCTAACAAGTCAGTACTTAAGTGATTTACTTGAAATGCTGCTGCTAAGTCGCTTCAGTCGTGTCCGACTCTGTGCGACCCCATAGACGGCAGCCCACCAGGCTCCCCCGTCCCTGGGATTCTCCAGGCAAGAACACTGGAGTGGGTTGCCATTTCCTTCTCCAGTGCATGAAAGGGAAAAGGGAAAGTGACATGACTCTTAGCGACCCCATGGACTACAGCCTTCCGTCCATGGGATTTTCCAGGCAAGAGTACTGGAGTGGTTGCCAGTGCCTTCTCTGTTACCTGAAATGACACGTATTTATTAAAATGAACTCTTTCGCTTGATTCTATCCAGAATGACACTCGGTGTAAGAGCCATGGTATTAAAGGGTAGAATGAACTGTCAGCACATACATCGATCCTAAAATGGATTTCGTGTTTCCAGTACACCCAGGGAGTTCATGAGACAGCTCTCTGGGTCACTTTCTCCCACCTCACTCCCTTGGAGCTTTATATGTTAAATAAAAACTGGGCAGTGCTTGATTAATTCCACCCTCCTCACCATACACACACTCTCATCTTTTTGTTTGATGACCTCATAAGCCAGAGTTTCCGCTATAAATGTATTGTCACTGGCCTTTGGAGACAGGTTGGTAATTCATGTCGGACCTGCTATTTCTAGTTATAAAGAGGGGCACAGTTGGCTTTTCTGTCCATCTAGCCACCTGCTACAGGGACTCACTGCCTGGTACTGTTGTGAGCTTTGTCCTTTGTGGTAACCACTTTTAAGAAGGCTGAGAAGGCAAGTAAACCACCTGAGCGTGTGTTTTCTGACCAAAGGCACATGGGGAGAGTTGACTACCTGCTGAAAGAATTATCAGTAGATGAGGAGATTTGCTTTTTTGCAGAGTAGAGGGGAAATGTTTTCAATGTAAAAACTGAAGTTTTAAAACTTGAAGTTAATTGGTCATTCAGAATATTCTTAAAACAGTTCTCATGTTTTATTCTTATCATAACATTATATTTAAACATCAGTATGGTTAAAATCGTCTCTATTTTGAACTTAGGTGATTTTTGTAGTAACTTGTAAAATAATTTCTAAGGAAGTATATTAACATTCTATAATATACACTTTAAACTTAGAAACTCTTAGATTCTCACTAGACTGTAAGCCCTCTGAAGGCAGAAGTCTTGTTTTCTTGTTTTGAGGGTGGTTGGTTTTTTATTTTTTTGTCTTTGTCTTATTTCTCTAGCTGAGCAATATGCCTTGTGTGTAGATCAGTACATGCAGTTTCAAAGGGTGATTTTTTTTTTAATTAATATGCATACTCCTTAGGACTGGTTCTTCTGGTAAACACATTATAAAGCCTCAGGGAACTGGACAAGACCTCAGTCTGATAATAAAAACTTAATACAAACTTTGCAACATACCAAGAGGTTTTTCTTAAATACATCCCCTTAACTGTTGACTTTCATTGAGCCATAGTAATACAACAAAGAATTAGTTCTATGGAAATCAAATGTTATATATCTTTTTTTCTTTTACACTGAAGCCAAAGGAGAAACTGCTTTACAGCTTCAATCAGAAATTTCCAGTGGTCAAGATGTTATTAGCATAAATACAGCCCAACCAGAACATGTCACGGTGGCCCCAAAAGCCCCGACTGAAACCTCTGTTGTCGGCTGTGACTCCCAGGCCCTTAACATGCTGGCCGACCTGGCTCTGAGTGCTGCTACCTCTAGCACGACATCCCCCGAGCCCAGAAACCTCTCCGGCTCCCTGGAGCCGCCGCAAAACAGTGTTCTGCTTTCTAAAGAACAGCCTTTGCGTGGGACATCAGACCACGAATACCACAGAGGAGTTAAAAGTCAGAAAGGTGGGCCGTCACCCAAGCCGTCCTCTGACCAGAGTAGGCTGTCATCAGACCCCACAGTCAGCCCAGAGGAAGAGAGCGTGGGTCCTGGCAGTTGGGCGCCTGCAGAAGCCCAGCCAGCACTTCCCAAGGAGATCCACGAGAGTTCCGATGCAAGCCAGAGCTCTTTCGTGGCTGCGGAGCATTCCTACGCCCTGCTCCTCGCAGAACATTCAAAGAGGGGGAGCCCAGCCCTGGCCTTTGCCAAGACCAGCACCAAAGGCTCTGACATGGGGACCCCTGTGGGGAAGGTGATACCCTTCCTGCGCACGAAGATGAAGTCCCCGCTACAGAAGCTCTCCATGGCCCTGGCCTTCAGGCACAGGGGCAGGTTGCTGCCCACTGGCACGCAGGACTTCCGCTGCTCCTCACACACCGTATTCTGCTGTGACGGCTCCTTTAAGGTCACGTTCACATGTGAAGCAGATTACTCTTTCAGCTTAGACAGCAAGTACACCAACAACCCTCTGGAGAAGACTGTGGTCAGAGCACTGCATGGGTGAGTAGGGGCGACATTGGGCAGATACCTCGATGTAGGGAGAAGGGATACTGTGCTCATTCTGAGGAGGGAGAAAAAAGGGTGTAAAATCCAGTAAATGGGGAGTAATACTGAGCAGTGGATCATTGAGATGCTCCTTCATGAATCTTTCTGGTCCTTGAATTGTAATCTGTAAATAAGATCTTGGTGGAAAATAGTGAGGTAAAGGAATAATGCTTTGCAGACTGAATCCCAGAAGAAACATTTAAAGAATTACCTGGGGACTTCCCTGGTGGTCCAGTGGCTGAGATGCCTCCTTCCCCAAGCAGGATTAGGATTAGGTTCAATCCCTAGTCAGGGAACTAGATCCCATGTGCTTCAACTAAGACCCAGTGCAGCCACATAAGTAAATAATTTAAAAAACAAAACTTGTAGCTTGTCAAGTTGGTCACATTGCTGTGAGTGAGCATGTTTACGTGGGGTTTTTCTAGAAATTTCCTTAGGGATCAAGGCAGAATAGCGGAGAGCTAAGAGCACTGGCTTTGGAGCATGGACCAGCCTCGGTGTTGAGTCAAGGCTCCCCCAGCTCTCAGAATAGCACTTCTGGCCCTTCCTGATACTCAACCCGGGAGCTCACTGAACTGTGGGTTCTGACTCTGTTTGGGGTAGGGCCTGAGAGTCTACATTTCTCTCCAGTGTCCAGATGACACCTGCGAAGGGTGACAGTCTGTGGGCAATGTTTTTAACATGAGTTTAATAATAGCCATGTATGAGGGTTTGCATGGTGACAGGCTGGTATTGAACAGTGACTATCACTGTTAGCAGTGAGCATTGGCCTGTGACCTTAGCACCTAGCAGGGGGATGATGCTTGTGCGAGGCCCTGAATTCCTTCGGACTCCTCTCGCTCCAGGACCAGCTCACACCTAAGAGCCTGCATTTGCTCAAGAGGGTCACTTCCTTCCCCTGAACCCTGCTTCACTGAAGCCCCACTCTGTAACCCCTCTGACTCACTGCACTCGCTCTGCTGTTCTTTGGCCTGGCACATGGCCAGAAGTGTGTTCTGTCTCCCTTCTGGTTTCAGGAGAGTCTTCAAAGCTTGGATCTGAAAATAGTGCAGTTCTGTTGAACTGCCTGACTACTTTAATCTTCAGACTTCCCAACTGTTAGACATGTAGAATTAGAAAAGAAATGAGTTGGCCAGACTTCCCAGAAGCCAAGAGATGAGGATTTGGGAAGTCACTGAAGCCATTATTCACATAAGGTATCTGTTTTGTCCCAGGAGAGCTCGCATTGAATTTGGGGAGAGCCCCAGGCTCAGAACGGAAAGGCCTATGTTCTGATCATGGTTCTTGCATTCACAGAGTTTGTGTTTGGAAAGAAGTCACTTAAAACTCTGATTTCCAGCTCCTTGCTCTGTCTCTGTAAAAAGAAGGGATGAGATGCATTGTAATTATTTGTTAATTAACTTCATTTTTGTCTTATTTTTATTTCATGCTCATGTAATTTTTGGAGAAGGCCATGGCAATCCACTCCAATACTCTTGCCTGGAAAATCCCATGGGCGGAGGATCCTGGTAGGCTGCCATCTATGGGGTCGCAGAGAGTGGACACGACTGAAGCGACTTAGCAGCAGCAGCATGTAATTTTAAAAGAAAACTGAACATAAAAACTAAGGTTAATGATGAAGGCACTTGCTTTATGATATGACAGTCATCTAAAAGAGTCATCTTCAACTATTTTCATTTGTTCCTTCTTTAAACCCTCAGGCCCTGGAATACTGATTTACCAGATAACGTGGAAGAGGTGAAGCTTCTGCTGCATATGTGGGTGGCTCTGTTTTATAGCAGACAGAACAAAGTTGTGCGGTCATCCCGGAAAGTCGTTGAACACAGCAACCCAGCAAAATACGTGTCCATAAATAGCACACTAGAGTCATTTGAGTTTGGTGAAATCGAGGAGCCCTCCAGAGTAGAGAGGTTCTCCGTAGACCCTCTGGTGGAGGCCAGTGAGGCTCCCAGAGGCCATGCAGCTGAGGTGTCCTGCCCTGACGCTGACCCCCTGCGTCCTTTCACAAAGCCGTCTCCTGTGAGAGGCCTGGAGCTCTGGGTGCAGAATGAACAGAAAGAAATATTTGCAACAGTGGGTCACCAGGAAAGCCCAGAAAGCCAGAATTTCATCTGTTCTTATAATAATGAGGTCAGTAAAGCTGAATACTAAAAATGCTGGTATTACTTTTGAAGAAATTTTTTTGTACATAAAATCACTTTCAAAACAAGGCACTGATTTCTTTTAGGAAAGTGGATTCTCTGTGTACAGGATTATAATGCCAGAAACTTAAGTTTTCAAACTCCACGTTGTCTGCTGTTGGAGCTTATCTACCATCCTGATTGAAGAAATGAAAATAGGAAAAGAATCGTAAGGGTCAGATGATCTAGGAGCCAGCCATAATTATGTAGCTTTTTAGTAGTGTGATTTGGGGCCAATTACTTATTCTCTCTGAGCTGAATAATACTTACTGTGTCTTACCTAGAATAGTGTTTATTGGAGCTTTTGTGTGTGTATTTTAAAAAAATCTCTCTCTCGGGTGTATTTTAAGCCTATGTAAGAAGAGAGGGATTTGCTTGGTCTCTGCCCTGTGAAGATTCAAAAGGACAAAGCTAGCTAAAATCGTTCTTTGTCTGTTCTTCCCATGTGTAAATTTTTTAAAAATTATGTATTTTAGACTCTCGGTTTATTTATTTATTTATTTTGCTTTAATCATTTCAGATAATTAGGGGGAAAGCTGAACAAGAGTCATCAGGTAAACTGGAGACTTCCAATCTTGTGCTTCCTTGCATTGGAAACACTCAAGCTAATGGACCTTCTATTCCTGGTGAAGATGAAACCTTTGAGCCTCTTGATAACACACAAGTGACCTCTTATAATGATACTGCCCCACAAACCACATTTGCCAAGACTTATGATGAGATCAACAGTCCATCAATGATTTGTCAGAAGTCTGTGTATAGCACCCTTGAGAGCAAAGTTGATATTTTTCATGCACAAAGGGAAACAGAAGCAGATGCTCTGCAGGGCCTTACCCAGTGTAGCAGCCCCATAAACAAAGAATGTCAGCCATTGTTGGAGGGGAAGGGTGATATGGGGTATGTGATGATTAATCTGGAACCAGTTACACTCACTTTGGAAAAAAGTGCCTACATGCCAGTACAGACAGAAGCTGTCAACAGAGCTGACAAACCAACAGCCTTTAACGTGGAGTTGACTAAACAGGTGTCACCTGCTGCAAGCCTTAGACATCCTGTGTCCACATTTGAAAAGTCACAGATGCAGGGCCTTGGGGAAAACCCCTCACTGGCGGTGTCAGGACCAAAGGGCACTCAGTACCTCCATGCCTCCTCAGTGCGTAGAGAGACACTTGCTGAAGAAACATGTTCCTTACAGAAGGGACAGGCTGTGGCAGGCTCACCTTCACCATCTGATAATCCCATGGTAATGGAAGCATTACCATTGGCTAAAAGTCCAAATTACTTGTTACCCAGAGAAGAAATGAAACTCTCTCAAGAATTCCTTCTCCCAACACAGAATCTCTTGAGCATCTCTTCAGAAGAAATAATAGAGCCGTCCCAGGTTGAAGTGGTTCCTTCGTCAGCCTCTGCCCCCTTGGGAAAAAAGGATTCCCTTAACTGCATCACATCACTAAGGAATACTCTGTGTGGCTCTTCAGAACTAAAGAAGGACAAGAGTGGTCTGAACAGTGAAAATATTAGTATTCAATCATTTAATTCCACATTTACCAAAGAAGCAGGCCTGTCTGTGAATGGAGAGGAGGTCAGCCTCAAGGTATCAGAGGAGGATTCCAACCTTGACCTCACTCTCACCCTATCACCACCCACGAGTCCTAGGGAAGAAGCGCCCACTGGTGAAGTGGAGCAACTGCGGGAGGCCCCGCTACCCTGCATAGACCTTCAGGAGATGGCAGAGGAAATACTCGTGCCTGAAGAGGTTCCTTTCATAGAAAACAGAGGCGTGAACTCTGCTGCTAACACGTCTGTGAAACCAGCAGAAAACAAAGAGGGAAAAGGTGATCATTTACAGACAGTGGCTTTCATACTTTCTAAAGAAACGTGTACCCTGGAGGTTGCGGAGGAAGTTCACCTTGCCTCTGACTTCCCATTTGGTTCCTTGATTGAAGAAGTGTCACCAGCTTCCAGCCCTGACCCCCAGGCACCAGTGGAAGAAGCACCACCAGCTCAGGCCACATCTCCATGTGGTCTGAAACAGTGTGACGCGCTTGGTGAGAAAAGCACCAGCCTCTCCAAGGTCGAGTCAGGAGATTTGGCCATAACAGAAAAGGAAAGTTCTCTTGTTACTGCCACCCATCCAGTGGAACAGGATAACTCAGCTCAGGTACAGCAGATGCAGCTTTCTGCTGAAACACCTCTACAATTACAGAACCGCGCAGGAAGAAAAGGTAGATTCTTAATCCTTCCTGGTGACGTCACTCAGGAAACTGGCCAGAGTAAATGTGGGGAGGGCTTCTCCCTCTCAGGAAAGGGGCCGGACTGCGATGGCATGGTAACCCAGCCTGCCTGCACTGCCACCTACGGAGGTTCTCTTGAAAACCTGGTATCGTCAGGATACCCATTGCAGCCCATGGGTGTGGAGACCTGCAGCCCCCACCCACATCATCGTGTCCTGGAGACCAGTGAGCCTTTCAGTCCTGCAGAGATCCCTGAAAACAAGTCTGCTGACATGTTTGTTTCTACAGCCACACCAGGTGCTGTGGTGACCAGCACTCAGAGCCTTCCTGAAGATGTTTTGAGCAGTGATGTGAAAACACACGAATGCTGTTACATCCTGGTTAAGTCCTTGCGCTCTGACCCAGTTGCTGGAGCTGAGGGTGTGCAGACCCACAGGCAACCAGAGTTCCCCAAGCCTGCACTCCCCTCGGGTGGGGCCGCCGCAGCCCACAGCACAGGCCCCAGCAACACGGGGACAGGGTTCCCGACACAGGAAGTCCCGGTTGTCAGGATGACCCATCTGCTCGACAGTGAGGATAGTGGAGCCGAGTTACAGGGAAGAGCCGTGGATCCAGGAGGTGCCAGCCCCCAGGTGCTCACCAGCTCCCCACAAGGCAGACAGGAGCCAACCTGTCTGCTGCAGGAAGGGTCGCCATGTGCAGTATGGGATCTGCTCCGTGGTGGACTTCTCCCCACGTACCTGAAGGCTGATGCTCACCCAGGTACTGCAGCCCATGGCGAGAGTGCCAGTCCAGAGCCCAATGTGTCCTTTGCTCCCCGATCTGGTGCACCTCCCATTGGTGGGGTCTCCGAAGAGCAGCTGCAACGTGTGAGTGTGGGCGAGGCAGGCACAGGTGGAGGCATGGGTGTGGGTGTGCTCTCTGACATCTACTATGAACCCCTGTCTGGAGACTCAGATCAGGACTCTGTGGGTGAGTATGGACACCCCAGATACAACACAGAAGAGTCCCGTGCTTCACAATATGGCCACACTGGGAAAAGAGAAGGTGCATCCAAAGACAGTCACGACTCTTTCCTGAGCCTGAACACCAGTGATCACCACGACTGGGGCTACGCGAGCCAGGCTCCAGGGCTGGAGACCAGCATTCCTCCCAGAAGTTGGCTGGGTGGACTGAAGAAGGAAGCTACGTGTGTGCCCTGTTACGTCCAAATCCGAGATGTCTGCGGGGTCCCCAGGAGCTACGCCAACTTCACCGTGACCAGAGAGCTCAGAGACACCCCAAGAACCCTGCACGGCTTGAGGCGGCACCCCAGGGGCATGGCCCCGTGTGGCTTGCTCAGCTCCTGGATGGACACCTGGCAGAGAACCGACGACCTCACCCAGAACACTTTAGACTTGGAGCACCTGCGTTTTGCGCACAAACTGAAACAAATTGTGAAGATGGGAGCCGCTCAGCATTCTGCCCTCTTCCCCAGTGCCTTTCCAAAGGAGCCCCCATCCCAGGTCACCACCGGGGCTTTTCCTGGGACCCCAATGCCCGCATGCCTGGGGCTGCCTCCCGCCTCCCGAAGCAGGAGTCCTCTTGTGGTGACAGTCGTGCATCAGATGCCCAACCATGTGGACCGCTCCTCCTCCTGGAAGAAGAGGTGTGGCCATGGTAGAAATCACCTCACAAACTCAGACCAGAATCAGACCGCCTCCTTCCACCTCCACAAGCTGAAATACAACAGTACATTGAAAGACTCGCGCAATGACATCGCTGTCATTCTCAGCGAGTATGCAGAGTTCAACAAGGTGATGCTGAGCAGCCGCCAGGTGGTCCAGGACACAGAACCGCCTGTGGCTTTGGGAGCGGCCATGCCCCGCGAGCTCTGTGTCTGCGGCCCACAGCCCACCTCCTATGAGGACCTGGTGGCCGACCTGTGCTCCAGCCTGCGCGTCAAGCTGGAGCGAGTGGTGAGGGAGGCGTGTTCCAGCAACTTCCTCTTCTACCTCATGGAGACTGAAGACAAGTCCTTCTTTGTCAGAACAAAGGTAAGGTGCCAGATTTTTCCTACAGTTTTTATTACTTTGATTGCAGGTCCAAGTTTTTTTTTCTTTTTTAATAATACAGCATTCTCAGCTTCAGAAAGAAGCCACAGTGTGGTGGTATTTCTTCTCAGCTCAGTCTTTCCGTGTCCCTGAGGCCGCTACAGAGCAGGGCAAGGTCCTATGTGCCTGCCTCCTGGGGGTCCTTCCCGTGTTGCCCTGGTCACTGAGCAGCTCCGGACCTGAGGAGGCTCCCCAAAGAGTAGACAGTAGAGAGGGCCTCCCAGAGCATAGTGGTCACCATCGGGTCAAAGGATCACACAGCAGCACTGAGACGACCACCCTAGGCACCTGGAAGGCGCTGAAAAGTGCTTCTGAAAGAGCAGCCGTGCTGTAGAGAGCATTTTCCCACCTCCACCGCCCGGAGGGTGGCTAAGTGAGGAAGAGCAGCCTCACGAAGCTCCCCAGGTGGCTGAGCCAGAGATGGTCTCCTGGGAGATGCTGATGGCTCCAATTTTGTATCATTTAAATATGATTTTTAAGTATTTATTTTTTCCAAATTTGTGAAATCTGTTCTGTGTAACTGGTATTTTTCCCGACCAAGGTTTCTTTTGCTGTCCATGGTTTTTGACAGATGGCTGCCAGATGTGGTCTCCTCCACCGCCATCATTGCTCCCATTTCACGCCATTTTGGGAAGCAGTTTTGTTGAAAAAAATACAGCATGAAATGGCCTTCAGTCTTTTTTGGAAGGTGCTTCGCCTCCAAAAGTAATCTGGATTTAAAACACAATTTATTTGTAGATAACACACATTTCAACAGTGACTATTGTTTCATGGTAATACTTTGTCAGATGACCTCTATTTACAACAGAAAATAACAAATTGTGTGTTACTCAAGTGAGCAAGTGGACACCTTGTAAAATACATTGGAGAATAAAGTGCAATCAGGAGCAGTGTTTGTAGCTCAGAAAGCTCTCCTGAAAATTCGTCTGTCCAGGAGTGCCGATGGGGTGTCAAGCCCCGTTTACTCATGAAGTGATGAACGATATTAGATACTTAGATATTTTAGTGAGCTCTTTATTAAAAGAAATTTCGTCGGTAGGAGTATTTTTGAAAATACATCACCATACTTTTTTCATTTTAGATTTTTATTGGTGTATAGTTGATTTACCTGGAGGGAGGGCATGGCAACCCACTCCAGTTATCCTTGCCTGGAGAATCCCATGAACAAAGGAGCCTGGCATGCTACAGTTCATCGGGTCACAGAGTCAGACACAACTGAGTGACTTAGCACGTGGTTGATTTACAGTGTTGTATTAGCATCACCATACATTTTGAATGAAGAATTGAAAGTCAAAATTCAGGTTGACTTGAGATCCAAGGGGGATTGACCAAAGTAACCTTATTTTTGTAAAAGAAATAACAAATGATGGACAGTGTTACTGGCAACCCTCCAGAATCCTCCATACCGGAACAGCATCAAAATCAGAGGACAAGGTTGAGGAACTTCTTTAACTACACGAGCTTATCCTCCCAACAAAGCTTACTGCGGTGCCATTCTGTGGGATACAGCCATGTCCCTCACCCCTGGTAACCAGGCCCAGTATAACCCCAGCACCTGCCACACCCCAGAGCCTACACTGTCCAACTTCTGCCAGCTTCTCCATCATGCGCCTTCGCTAGTAATACTCAGAGCAGTGCACAGGCATCAGGGCTGGTCAAAGTCCTGGAAAAACTGACTGAGGCTGCAGTTTTAAAGTAAATATCTTCATCCCCAGGCTGACTCCCTTCAGAGGGAGTATGTGTGTTTGATGTTTCCAAAGAATCAGCCTTTGATATGGACATAAAAGATTCATTATAAAGTGCTCATCTAGTAGTAAAGACAAACTGCCATTTATGTGCCTTATTAGGACATAATTTAGTAAATGTGCTTTCTTATATATCTTCTGTCAGCAGTTTTATAACAGTTCTGTGCAAGTATCCTTTCTTAAATAATAGCTCTCTGTAAATCTTTCAGAATATCCTGAGGAAAGGAGGCCACACAGAAATCGAACCTCAGCATTTCTGTCAAGTATTTCAGAGAGAGAAAGGTGCACTCTTAGTCATCATCAGAAATGAAGATATAGCATCCCACCTGCATCAGGTAGGTTTGGAGATCACCTTCTTACAGAGATACGTATTCTGAGCATTTTTTATGTTGTTCTGAAATTAGCCTCATCACTGCCTTTTTATTTAGGGGAGAGGTTAAAACCCAATACCGTTGAATCTAAGTGGGAAGATAATGGGTTTGAGATACTGTGCTGCTGATACTAATGTTGTCATTTACCAAGGTATTGATCTGCAAATTATGTCTGCGAGTTAAGAATATCTTCACAGTAACTAAGGGAGAACGTCAATGAAAAGACACCGATTTTCCACCTGAAATATAAATCTGTACCTCTGGATATCTAACAGAAACAAGTCTTGCTTTAAAAGGACTTGTGAAAATTTTCTTAACTCTTTGTTACCATGGTTACCTATTAACTGAATAATTGTGCCAGGTCAAGCCCCTTTTGGGGACAAGCACAGTCCTGTATCAGGACGCTAACTGAACCCACAGCAGACTGCACTGAGCTGGAGACAGTGGTGAGCCTGCCACCTGATACACATCCCAAACCTCAGGAGTCCCAAACTCCATCCCCCACCTCTGGAGTTGAGAACACTGTGTAATTAACGGGTCAGTCGTCAGGGTTAAAGGTATTTCCAGCTGTTCTTGAGTCCCGACGCCCTTGGGTAAAAGTGACAGAAGTGACCCCATGACCCCGTCTTCACTGGGAACCTCTTATGTTACAGATCCCTTCTCTGCTGAAGCTGAAGCACTTTCCCAGGGTCGTCTTTGCCGGAGTCGACAGCCCTGAAGACATCCTCAATAACACCTACCAAGAGCTTTTTCGGACAGGAGGCTTTGTGGTATCAGATGACAAACTACTAGAGACTTTAACATTAGGTTGGTCTCTTATTTTCCTTTCTTATATAGTCAAATCAGTTTCTCCTTGCCCAGTGACCCAAATATTTCATCAAATAGAAATTATCAACTTACACATCAGTCACCATATACTGAGGGCTTAATTTCTGCCATATGCTGTGCTAAGCACTGTGCTCTTAACGTCTTTTGCACTAACCAGTCACCTCCCCCATCAGACCGCTCAGTAATGCAGCTAAACTATTCATACGCATTAGATTGTTATATTCAATTTCTCCCTTTGGCAAATCATCAGCTACATATTTGTTTAGAATCAGCCCTCTTTCCTCCGTTTCTGTTGCCATATCAACGCTCCCATCAGTACCAGAGAAATCTGAAAACCACTACTCAGTCAGCTCAGTTACCTGCTTGAACACTCGTATCTGCTTTCTCTCGGAGCAGTGACTGACACAGAAGGATGTCAGAGCACAGGGCAGTACTTTTATATAGTTGAAGTCTCTGCAGCTCCGATGCCTCATGAGAAATATGGATACCACTTCTGCACTGAATTTTAACTTGTATCATGAATGTTGCAAGTATTTATAGATTCTGTGTTAAGCCTGCTGCAGCAGGACCCACTTCTCCATGTCCATGGTCTATATGACTGCAGTGCTGCCTCTACTCACTCCTCCCCTGCGGGAGCATGAATGAGCAGGGCTGGGTTGAGAAGCCCGCCCTGCAAAAGAGGGGGCAGTGATGGTGCACACACAAGCACGGGGCCTTATTTCTCACAGGTGATCACTGGGCTTTGACGAGCCAGCAATCCTAAAACACATCTTCTCTTGTTAAACTTGTTCTATCCCTAGTTCAACTGAAGGAAATTGTCAAAATCCTAGAGAAACTAAATGAAAATGGAAGATGGAAGTGGTTGCTTCACTACAGGGAAAATAAAAAGCTAAAGGAAGATGTAAGGTAAGACCTTCATGGAAGGTGAGGCCTGGGGGGGGGGGTGGGGAACCCCCAAGTTCACCTTGAAGTGTTCCCTGAGTTCTAGATCAGCATCGGTCAAGTGCTGCCCCAAGGTTATGGACTTACATAAGATCTTGAGGGGAAATGGCTGAGCACGGAGGCTGGGGAAAGGTGTGTACTTAGGAGAGGAACCAAGGGAGCAGACCTGAGAGCCAGCACTGCCAGGGAGGGGCAGAGCCCTCACAGGGCTTCATTACCAGAGCACTTCAGAGGGGAGGTGAGGAAGGTTCAAGATCAGGAGTAAGTGGAGACCAGATTAAAGGGGAAGGAGTATAACTGACTGTAGTGAAGACAAAAAGTCTAGGAATAAAACTGAAAATTAAGATACAGGAAAATAATACCTTTCACAAACTTAATCTAAATTTAATATTGTATTTTTCAGAGTGGATTCAATTGCACATAAAAAGAACTTAATATTGAAATCGTATCAGAGTGCAAACATCATTGAGCTGCTTCACTATCACCAGTGTGACTCTCGACCATCAACCAAAGCTGAGCATCTGAAATGTCTGGTGAACCTGCAGGTTCAGCACATCCACGCCAGGTTTGCTGTCTTCCTGACAGGTAATTCACACCCTTAGTGCTACCTGATTGTCATCAGCCAGGAAATGCCCTTCCAGGTGGAATCATTGGCAGCCTGCACACACACAAGGCTGGGGCAAGTAGAGCAGATTTTATTTCCTTAGATAAAGGTCTGTTAAGTGAAACCATCCACGGTTTTAAACAAGACTTAAGGAATGACGGCCCATCAGTGGTTTCAGCACCCCATCCCCAAGGCAGCTGACCCCAAAGTTTCCAGTCTTGTTCTTCATTTGACACAGGCTCCTTCTTCCCCTCATATGTAATGTAGTAATAAAAGGTGTATACACCAAAGCTGTATACAAATAATGAATTATTCACCAAAAGTTATTTTTCTTTTTACAGAAAAGCCTGTGGTCTCCAGAGAAGTCTTTGAAAATAGTGGCATCCTTGTGACAGATGTAAATGACTTTATTGAAAATATACAGAAAGTAGCAGCTCCATTTCGGGGTAGCTACTGGTAAGAACACTTCCCAAACACTCCCATATGAGATGGAATTGACAGGAGTAGATACCGACATCTGTGTCTATGAGAAACCAGTTGCTCAGCAACTGTTTTGTATGTTACACATCATGCTGTAAATTTAAAGTGTTTTTTTAGGGGTGGAATTGCTGCTGGTTTGGCATACAGGGGACGTTCTCAAGTATCACTAATGAATAACTACTTTCTGAATGATAAACGTTTTCACTTGCAGACAGAAGACAATGTAGACTCCTGGATATTTTCCCCAGTAGATATCATCCTACTTATGCAACAGTTCTTGGTTATTTTGTTTTAAAGACAGAATTATCGATTTTGTATTTATCCAGGTGGCTCAACTGCAGCTTACCTAGACATCGACGATGCCAACAATAAATTCATATTTCCCCTTTTCTTTGAAAAATCTTTGAAATCTCAAATCAGTGTTTTGCAACCTGGGGAAATGTTTTCCTTCATGTTTTACACATTGCTAGAATGACTTTGTTCACAGCAGCACTGCACTTTTTCATTAGCTTTGGACTGCAGTGTTCAGTAGTATTTTCATTTTGAACAGAATGTTTTCAGAGCTATTAATTGACCTTAACATTAAAAATAAGAATTTTACAAGTATACTGAATTGTAGCAAAAAATACACCTATTTTAACCAGTAGCTCTGTTTTTGCATGTTAGGGTCAAATATGCATCTGTAATGCATGTGACAGTCTGTTTTAAAGGTTTTACCACATAGACTCTTAAGTGTTATATCTCCTGTTATTCATGCTACACTACATGAAGTTAGTTTTTTCCTAAACGGTACAAATTTATGAACCGTCATTTTTCACTTACTCAGTTTATGTAAATACTGCACTACAAAATCAGTCCTGAGGAAGAAATAATCATTTATTTATGTTAGAAATAATTTCTACAATAATCCTTAAAACTCAAAACCAAGCAAAAAACATTTGTACGATACATAGTATCTATTTGGAACAAAGATTTTTGTAACTAATTTCTTTTTTTTAATAAAGACAACTAAAAATCATTCAATTGCTTCTGCAATGACTTTATAGTAAAAATTAAATGTTAGGGAAGATTTATAGCAGTTTAAAATTTTTCAGGCCACTTAGAATAAACTGCTTCCAAAAAATAAATAAAATAAACTGCTTCCAGAGGAATGGTCCCACTTACCTCACTATAGCCTCACTCCTTTGGCCTTGTCCCCACAGACCTGCCTGGTGCTCCCCTATCCCAGGTGTAGCCGGCCAGAGCAACAGGATCCAGCAGGGGACAGCTCGGGACCGCCCCCCACCCCCAGGCCTGGCCTTCTTGGGGTCACGCTAGGCCTGTCCCTCAGGAAGTCATTTACCTGCTTCATATCCTGCCCCTACTGAACCCAACGTGCTAATAACTTCACTTGTTGTCTTCCTAGGAGGAGGAATACAGTTGAATTTTAACTGTCTTTACCCTAGCTCTTAGAAAACCAACCAGTTCATTTTTACCCCAGGGACAAGAATCTAGTAGGAGAACCATAACTGAATTAGGTACCCTGCATTAATCAGAAATCACTACAGAAAAGGAGAGCACATGGCCAACACACCTGCCACCTGCCCAGCATGGCACCTGCCCTGCACCTCCTCTGCTGAAGACGGAGAGCCGCCCGCAGGCGCCTGCCAGGCCATCTGTCCTGTGACTGAGGGCTGAGCCACACTGAGAGGGTGGGCACGTTAGGCTGAGCTCCGGTACAGACTCTGCCCTCGGCAACCCTGTACCCACTGGCCTGGCACCAACATATTACTGTTCAGTAAATATGCTGAATGCATAACATGAAGACATGCTGGTGCTCTCTGTCTTATCACTAGGCCTGCAGGCACCTCTGCTGCATTAATAGTTCAGTGTGAATTACTGTGTGACGAGGGGGCAGCCTGTGGGAATTTGAGATAACTCTTTAGAAAGGGCAGAGGTTTCAACTGGGGTGATCGGGGATGTCATCCAGGGAGGTGCATACCATGTGCAGGACAAGCCCCCCAAAAGTGGGCAGTGTGAGCCTGAAAAACTGAGCTAAAGTAACCACCTGGTTAATCTAAGTTATTATTACCTAAATCCTTTAACAGAGCGGAGCACCTACCTTAGTCTATGTCCTTCAGACTCATCTGTAAGAATCAACACTCAGACCAAGAGAATAGTCACAATGTCCTCATTCCTCTGATGTAGTAACAGCATAAAGTGAGGCTCAAACTATCCAGGGGAAAGCGGGTACCATTGAAACTATGTGCAGCTACAATCTGAAATAAATGGAAATATTAAAGCACCTACTCCACTTGGCAGGGTCCTCTACTCTCTCATGAAAGAGTCTGTTTCTAAACCACTACTTGGGATTCCTAGGAGGGTCTAATAAACATTGTGTCAGGACGTAATTCAGGGTGTACTCACAGTGCAGCCTGATGGCGGTGCTCCACCATCCATGGGGGTCCTTCAGCACTCATCCCCATGTCTGATTCCAGTTCTAGTGAAGGAGATGAGCAGCTTGTCAGGCCAGTGCAGTACTCACTAGCTCTGAGTTGTCAGGACACAAAAGACGGACAAGAGGGAGCTGGTTTCCAGAGTTTGGCTTTATTTGCAGTACAGAAATCATTTGGAGACATCACTGAAGCAGAGGTTCTGTCAAATCAATACTGTGCTGCAGCTTGGTCCGTTGAAGAAGCCACATCCGGGATACAGAAGAAGCTCCTACATTTACCTGCTTTATGATGGGTTTCTTTCCCCTCTGCGCTCATCAGTTTTAATAGGTTAAAACACCGCACACAGGCTTCCTCCAAAAGACTGTCCAAGTCTGGAGTTTGGTTAGAACTGGAGGCCCATGTAAACCAAGCTTGTGGCTGGGATGGGTGGGCACTGTCCTGACACATGACCGTGAACGGAAAGGGGTGGGGAGGAGTAAGGGACGCTGTCCCCGGCTACAGACATTCAGTTCTGAACCTCCTCACCGTCAAGAGGACAAGATGGCACGCAAGCTGCACTGACCCAGCTCTTGAACAGCGGAAGCTCATAACTGCAAAGGCTACACTGATTAAAAGATACAAATACTGTATCAAGTTCTCTGTATCAGTATCACAAGGTTTTAAAACTGATCCTTCACTAGAAAACACAAGCCAGTACTGGTTAAATTGAACAGAACGTGGGAACCTGCCAATTCGGAAGAGCCACTCCATGAAAACAAGTTAATACATGATATTAGAAAGGGGAGGAATATTTACTGGTACAGTGCTCTGCAATCTCTCAATTTTGATTACAAAAGCAGGCCTTACAATACTGATTTCATACAATATGCATCATTTGCCAAATTTTAAGTTTGTCCTAATTAGATGATAACATGTACTGCTGTTACTCTTCCCCATAGATGTCATTTTTCTTGCGCTTCATTTCCTCAAAGTCAAACTCGGATCCCATCATCCTCTTATAGATGTCCTTAATATCATCACAGGTCGTCTCAAAGTGAGTCGTTGCATCATAGGTACGGGATATAAAGATCTGGAAATGAAGATCACAAAGACTTGAAACTTATCTGGTGACATCGCCCAATGAAGCCTGGTAATTACCCTTTTCAGATAGCCACTCACCTGGCTTTCTGTTCCCAAGTCTTTTGGTACAAGGAGGTCACTGATGCTAACGAATCTGGAGGAGAGAGAGAACTCAGTCAGCAAGGGAGCTGACATGCCCCTCACTGCTGGGCCTGATACTCAAATCCCAGGCAAGGAGGCTGGGAAGAGCCGATGGCTGCGCTCACTGTTCTCAAGGGTTCAGTTCACCAATGAGTCAGTCAGTCCTGGGTATGAGCTGGCATAAACAAACCCAGCACTTACTTCTGCTCAATTGGTTCCAAAAGCTCCAGGGCTGGTCTGATTTCCTTCTCGGGCTCCTTGGTCTCCACCGTTGTGCTGGCAATGGCGATGTACTTGCCCTGTGCGGCCACATTGTGTGCAGAGGAGATCATGCAGACGTAGATATCTGTAAGCAAGCAAAGCCATTACTGCCAGGCCCTGTAGACACGGGGCCTAAGCGCGCACTTGGTTTCACCCCAACTTCAGGGAGCTATGAGTTAACATTACTTGGAACAGACTATCTTCTGAGAGGATATCTATATGGAGGCAAACACGGTCAGTCATACATAAGGGATGCAAATATTCAGCCACTTTGAGCCTACTGGAGATGAAGGAAGGGGTCACGTGGCGGTGAGTGGTGGATGTGGACATGAGTCTGCCCGGCTGCCACAGCTAAATGTGGAAACCTGTCTCTCCTCTCTGAATCCTGCACTTAGTTAAACCCCACCTTAGCTAGTCAGAACCTTTCTAACTACTGATTGCTAATTTTTTTAAGCAATATAAAATTGCAAACAGCAGAGGCTACTCTTATGTTGACATAAGCTCATAATAATTCCATACTTGTCTGTGTAACACTAAAGTAACTACATAATTTCCAATACAGAAAACAATTACTAGGCTCCCCTTACTCTCTTTATTTTCTTATTTATTCTTTTGGCTGTGCTGATCTTCAATGCTGTGCTCAGCCTTCTCAGAGGCTTCTCTTGTTTCTGAGCATGGGCTCAGTTGCTCTGCAGTATGTGGAATATTCCCAGACCAGGGATCAAACCCATGCCCCTACATTGGCAGGGGGATTCTTAACCACTGAACCACCACCAGGGAAGGCCTCACCTTGACTCCCAGACCCTGAGATCTACTGGGAACCCTTGAAAGATTACTTTAGTCAAAGTCCCCTTGTTTTAGTAATAACCTTCTGTGAAATGATTTCTTATATGGAAAAAAATATATAGTTGGCCATTTAAAGGTTAATAGTTCCTTTTAAGTTGAAGTTTTTATAAATAAAACCTTCAGGGCTAACTGAAAGGAAGATGGGAAACGCTACTAGATGAAAACAAATGGTTAAAGCAAACAGAATTATGATTTCAGAGATAAGTTGTGATCTTAATCAGAGAAATCAAAGTTGTTTTCTAGCACACTGCTAAAGGCAAACACAAGTATAGATATTGACAAATCATGACATAAAAGTAGTGCTGTCATCAGCCTAAAAGTTAGTGTAATCAGGTCAACTAATAAGCATAAACTCCCACAAGCATACAACGTTCAGACGAGAGAGACAGCAGACTCATAGGGTCCAGCTCTCGGTTCTACAGAGGAGGGCAGGGAGGCCCCAAGAGGTGTGCCCAGTCAAGGCGGGGCTCCTGGCCTAACGTGTCCATTTCAAAGTGATGGTTTAGGAGTTCTATGAGCTAAAAGGGATCCATCACATTTTCCATGTGTAAACTAAAGTTTCTTCACTCTAATAGAACAGATAAAAGCTGCAATTTATGCAGACACTGCCTGACCTCCGTAACATACCTGACTTCCGGTTGACTTGGTTCTGTGGAATAATGATCTGGCAGGAGTTGGCGTCATTGGTGTTTTTGATGGGGTGGCTGAGAATACAGATGACTCTGATCACCTGGCCCACTTTTTCTACTCGATCTTTCACATAGCTGGGATCGCAGATGAGCTGCTTACAGCGAGCAATCTGCAACAAAACATTGAAGACTTTCTAATACTCAGTGTTCATCACAATGTTTTTAGAAGGTATAATGATGCCACTGTTCCCTGATCATCATCTGTTATCTTCATCAAGTTAACCACAGATAATTAGTGAATTAGAGATAACTATTAAAACTAGCTTTGCCAATAATCCCTGTAAGTTCTCCTGGAGCAAATCTATGAATTTTAAATCTTATTCAAATAGAGAAAATGTGTTGCATGGTGTTTAGATGTATAAGCTTTAGAACTGGGCAGAAGAAGGCTCACATACTGCTAGAATTAAATGAAACTGTTCAAGAAATGTCATTATATGTGAATGGACCCAATGAGAAATAAACGCTTTATAAATGGTACTAATATTACAAACAGACCATAATCACTCTCATTTTAAGTCTGTACTTCCTAAGCAAAATTTAAGTTGCAAGATAACTTATGTATTATTATAGTTTTCCTCTTTATATCAAAGCACTGAAATGTCCTAAGAGGAAGCAGTTGCCTAAAACAAAGAATGAATAAAAAGAACCTTGAGATATCAGATTAAAATATTCACCCCTCTTTCCTAAACATCTATTATGTGTATGCTGAAAGCACAAGATAGTTACAAAAGATCTACAACAATAAAGGGTAAGAGGGTCAACTATTGAGTATAGATTATACGGTCCGAACCCATGGAATACAATCAGGAATCCCAAAATATTTTTTTTAACATAGTTTTTGAGTTTTTTTAATAGTTCTACTTGTAAAAGTTGATGGGTTCATGAAATATGGTCTGGTTTGCAGATCAACACCAATGGCACCCCCTGAGAACTTGGAAGAAAATGAAAAGCCACCACAGAACTACTGAAAAAAAAATGTACTTTAATAAAACAATAAAACGGTATTGGCCAAGCCCCATTTCAACCAATAAATTGTAAGTGGCACAAATAAAGCTAAATTTAAATGAAAATTTGGACCATATAAATAAAACTTACCATTTAGAGCGCATTCGTAATTTCTGTTTTAGTATTAAGCAACAATCAACACAATAGAAAAAAAATTTTTTAAACAAAAGCACACCTGTAACTAGATTTCAGTCATTATGAACACCCAGTTACCATAAAGAAAACATGTCTGATCTGAAATCCGGGATCAACATCCATACCAAGTTAAGTACTTATTAGACAATAAAGTTAAGTACTTATTAGACAATAAAGTTATCTTTACAAGAATATGATTTTTTTAAGTTGTAAAAGGTCCTTACCTCTCCTTCAGATTTTACACCAATCACCTTTCCATTTTGCATAATGATTTCTTCAATTGGTTTATTCAGCATGTAGGTACCTCCATATATAGCACTTAGCCTAGGGGAAAAAAAAGTATTTACAATTAGTAATTTATAACTGTTTAAACTACTAGTCTCCTTTCTTAGACTTTCATGAATAGTAGACAACATTTGTTCAATTTCCTTCCAAATGGCATTAGTTTAAGTCATTAAAGCATCAATTCTGAAACAGTCAAAACCACGTAAATGATGTCTCACATTCAGTTATGAATATCTGACCAGTAACAAGAGAACAGCTTTATAAGTCTATTCTTCTTGCATATAAATAAAACTCTGAACAACCAAAAAAATGATCAGGAAGCACTGGATACTGACTAAAAACAGGCAGAAACTAGACAAGAGACTTGAAGCAACTTCATGAGATCTTCATGTGGTCTGCATGGCTCTTCCCCTAAAAGAACCAACCTCCCAGTCCACAGGCTTAAGATTTAAGTTGCCATAGACAGAATGTGGCCTGCATAAGGAGATAAAAACTGTGGGGAAAAAAATCTTCCAAAATGGGAAGCAGCCAAATTATAAAATCTCTTCAAATCCTTAAGTAACTCCAGAAATGCTTATTCACATGACAGACTCCTAAGGAATCCATTAAAAGCAACAACTGAAAAGCAAAACGACGGAAGCGGAGACCACAGGCCATAAGGATAGATGAGTTTGATAATGCCATATTAGAGGAACTTGGTCCATTTCTTGCACTTTGCAATGACATCATGAAAGGACCACACCTAACTATGCTAGGACTAAGGATTCAGCCAGACAAAAGATCCCCCCACCACCAAAGTATAAAATCAAGCCTCCAAAAGTTCAAGATGAATGGTCAATAATTTAACTCCAACTCAAAATCAACACTCATCGCAGAAAGAATCCAGCATCTCTACAATGTATACCAATCAGTATGTGCAATATACATGTTATAAAATATAACTTTTTTATATAAAGATTACTATACACAGGGAAAAAAGAAAAGCGATCAAAACAGATGTCCAAATTACTGAGGTTAAAACATGCGAGGAGTTAAATGCAGCTACTATAAAAATGTACAGGGATAAATATGCTTGTTCAAAGATCTATGTTCAAGAATATTACATACTCATAGAGTCAAAATTAACAAACAGAAAACCTCACCATAAAAATGAAAACTATATTTTAAACATGGAAATTCTAGATCTATTGAAAAAACTTTTTAAAAAATTTTAAAACTCACTGAATGTGATTAACAGCTAATCAGAAATAACAAAATGTGCACAACAAATAAACACACCACAGAATTTCACAAAACAAGCTCATGAAAAGGTGATCAACATTACTCCTCAGAAAATGGAAATTAAAATTATAGTAAGATAGCATTTCACACCTGCTGAAAAAGACTGACAATAATGAATGCTGGCAGGGGTGTGGAGCAACCAGGACTCTCACACTGCTAAGTGTAAGCAAAATGCTGCAACCCCTCTGGAAAGTTGTTGAGCAGCGTCTCATCAAATGAAACATATACATGCCATTATCACCAGCAATTCCACACCTGGACATGTATGTGCCCAGAAGAAGTGGCAACTGAGGTCCATACACAAAAGTTCATAGTAGTTTCATTCGTAACACCCCAAAACTTTTTGAAAACTACACAAATGCCCATCGACAGGACAATGTGGCACATTCACATGGTTCACACAGTGGAATACTACTGTTTTTTAAACTACCAGCACGGGCATTAATATGGAGGAATCTCAAAAATACTGTTAAGCAAAAGTGAGCACATATTCCTTTTACATAAACTAAAAGGAGACAGAAGTGATCCTTGGTGATAAAAATTACAAATGCAGCTGTTACAGTGGGGGTTGGGGTGACTGTGCGGAGATACAAAGAAACTTCCTGGAGTCCCACACCTTGACGGGAGTTTCGGTCACACAGGTCTACATATATGTCCAACTCATTTTTTTAAAACTATAGATCTATGGTTTCATTGTATATATAAGTTTTACTGCACTAAAAATAAAAAGCACCTCCCTACCCACAGACACCTTGTCTCATTATTCACAACCACGTCTCATAAGCTACCATTTAAGATGCAGCTCAGGATCAGAGGGGTTTCAGGACAAGGTTAAAGATGGGCTCTCACCGTGCAAATCCCTGTGGCAGTTCTCCAAGGCCGTAGAGTGGATAAAGGTATGGGCTTTTGCCGTATCTTGCCAAAGATTCGCTGTAAAGTTTAATCCTATTAATGGTTTCACAACATGGCTGATCTAAATAGCTAAACAAAAGGAAATGAACATTAGAAAAGCACTCTGGTTTGCATTCCTCTGCTCAATTTAAAATTGTTATCTGAAAGGATTTCAATTCAATCCTTCCATATTTTACTTATAAGGCTCTAACACTAAACTGAAGCTCAACTTCTTTTTCATAGTATAATATAGCTATGTATTTGTTTTGTTAGAATTTCCACTCTGCAGAATTGGGAAATTCAGTGACAATTCCAAGAAAAATACAAATCTAAAAACCAGAAGACTTACTCATCAGTTCTGTAAAGTGCCAGGGCATGACCAGTAAAATCTATAACATCTTGGCCCAAGTCAAATTTCTTATACACCTCTCGCATTGATGTCTTCTTAGGATCAATGCCCTCAAAAGTTCGAGGATCGTTCTCATCAAAGTTGGCGACATATACCAGGAATTTTCTGAATCGACGTTTTTCAAACAGCCCCATTAGGCCTAAAAAAGAAATTTTCAAAAAGACACACTCACAAAAGGACACTGAAGAAAAGTAAGTGTGAGAGCAAAGTCTAAATATCCCATGTTGCTATCTTAGGCTCTTACAATGCAATGTGCAATTTAAAATACAGGAGTTTTAAAATAAATGAACTTTCTTTCTTTCTTAACCATTTCTTTAATATAAACTGACAGTTTCGTAACACTATGAAATATACTGTCATAATTATGTAGTCCCTAAACTGTCCGACTCTTTTGTGACCCCAGTGACTGTAGCCCCCTGGGCTCCTCTGTCCATGGGATTCTTCAGGAAAGAATATGGAGTGGGTAGCCATTTCCTCCTCTAGGGAATCTTCCCGACCCAGGGATAGAACTAGAGTCTCCTACATTGGTGGGTGGACTCTACCACTGAGACAACTGGGCTTCCCATAATTACAACAGATCAGCTATTAAGTCTTCAATTCTACAATACAATTACAAGTAATTATAACCAATAATTAATTAAATATAACTTTAATTATATTAGGTACAAATACAACTGTGAAAAACTATTACTCATGAAGGCATCTATCTGAATGTTCTTTCCACAACTCTGATCTGTATTCCAACTGCCTAAAATTCAAAATGCTCATTTTTTTCTTTTTCTGTATGCTAAGATACACTCTGGCATTTAATGGAAAAGCAGCTTAGATACCAAGAACAAAGTGTCCTCAAAGAAATTTAGATGCTGGTTACGCTTCCAGTCACTTTAATGAAGTCCTAGATAGATAGGCAGCTCACTGCTTTTTACACTAAAAAAGAGGTGAGGAGAAAGCTATGAACCACCATGAAAGAAGCTTTCAGCTCCTCCTGCCAGTCAGGATTCCCACTGCTGTGAACAGCTGGTAGAAAGACAAGGTCAAAACAGAAGAAAGTTTCCTGGGTCCCTCTCCTGCTGCCCCTTTCTTAAACCATACAGCTGCTTAAAAAAAACAACTGGAGCTTTACATAAAAATTCTTAACCATTTCTTTTATATCCACTGACGGTTGAATATTTTGATACTTTAAACATTTTCCCCCCAAGACAACAGTTGAAATCAACAAAATTGAAAATTAAAATGATCATGAGACGATTCATGACACCTGACTACATTTAACCTTTTTAATCAATACTTATATAACTTAGCTTTTAAATTAAAAAAAAGTGGACAGAATGCATACACAATAAAAAGCATAAAGCTAAAAAGAAATATTCTATTATGCTACTTAAGACACAAGTATAGCCATCAGGGGAAGGTGTGAGAGCCAAAGAAAACACAAGTCACCACGCCAACGCACTTACAACTCAGGAGTCACTCTGGTGGACGCGTCTGTTGGAACCTAGAGCTCTTACCAATAGCTCACTGTGGAGTTACCACATAGCATCTTTTAAAATAAAAATGAAAATCTACTGTTTCCTTCAGTTCCCCATTCTTTTCTTTTCTCTTCTTTCCTCTTGATTCCTCTCCCTGCCTCCTCCAAGCCTTGAGACTGACAGGAGCCTCTCCCAACACAAAGGAGCCTCTCTAAGCTGCTCCTCCAGTCCTTATGTCAGAACCAAATCCCTGTGTGATCACCAACATCTGAGAGACCTGAGGCTCTGAAAAGGTCGTAATTTAAAAGATTCATGTACTATTTTCTACAGTATAATTTTTATAACAGCTACTTCTATATGACGACACCTTTACTGGTCACCCTATTTAAAACAGCAGCCCCGCCCACACCCTCTCCTTTCATCTCCACCACCATCTGATACGCTTTTATATCCGATTATATTACCAGCTGAAATGCTTCTCCTTATCATGCACAGCCAGCCTCCCACTAACGGAAGCACAAACAGGAAAAGCACTTGTTTACTTTTTTCTCCTCTGCTGCCCCCTCCCTACCCCAGACCTTCTTAGATGGGTCCCCGCCATGTAACAAGTGCCCGATAAATATCCACTCCAAATAATTAATATCCAATGGGAGTGAATATAAAAGAAGTTGACATTCATATACTGGACACACAATATACAAAGAAAATATTCAAAGTATATGATAAAGGGACTACAAAAACTCTTTTTCACACTTAGTCCATTGAGTTGTGCCTTCACTTCATTTCAAATAGCTTTATCTTCTTTCATGCACTTGCACATTGAGATTTATTTGCCAAAACAGACACCTGTGTCAAGACAAAAGCTACAAAAATCTAGAGCAGTTCCAGGAGGAGAAAAGGAAAAAGCATTCCAATTAACAGGTGTAAGATTTGACAAGAGAATTAAGAAATGAAGCAGAAGGAATGTCACAGGAAAAGCAGAGACACGGCATGCGATGCGGCGTTCCAATGGTGGACCTCAACAGCCTCACCCCAGGTTGCAGCTGGCCCCGCAGCGGGCATACCTACCACCACCAGGAGCCCCCGGTCACTCGGCTCTGTGCTGTCAAAGGTGCCCCCGACAAACAGATGCCTCACAGCAGAAGAGTGAGAACAAGCAAGCTAAAGATTCAACTGAGGACACAAGGTTTTGCTGGGCACATTTCAAAGCTATTCAGGAAATTGTCTCAAACTTTTCTAAGTATCTGTGTTCAACATTACTCTAGAGGCCAAATATCTTTCTCGTTTACTTGACTAAAATAACATTTGACCAATGAACAAATACTTATTGAAACCTTGAGGTTTTAGTTGGCATTATGACCTACCACAAGAACCAACATTATATACAGCTCCTTAAAAACCCAACAAAAACTTAGGCTTCTTGTTGTTGTTCAGTCACTCAGTCCTGCCTGACTCTGCAACCCCATGGACTACAGCACGCGAGACTCCTCGTCCTCCATTATCTCCACTTAGGCTATGTTAATAAAAATATATTGGCCAAGGAAAGTAAAAGTTCCACTGAAACTGAGTCGGCATACAACATTTGAAGCATCAGGTCTGGTCTGGCTCAATTCTATCTTATCTATGGTAATCTTGGCAAGTCAGAATTTTCAAAGAAAAGTGGCCAAGAGACCTAGACAACACATTATATGAGAAACAACCACAGGCACTGGAAATGTGCAGCACAGAGAAAAAAAGAATTCGAGGGTGTGTGCCAGTCATTAAAATATCTGAGGAACTATATATTTATATACTACATGGACTTCCCTGGTGGCTTAGATGGTAAAGAATCTGCCTGCAATGTGGGAGACCTAGGTTCAATCCCTGGATCAGAAGATCCCCTGGAAAAGGACATGGCTACCTACTCCAGTATTCTGGCCTGGAGAATTCCATGGACAGAGGAGCCTGGCGTGCTACAGTCCATGGGGTCGTACAGTCCATGGGGTGCAACACAGAGGAAAAAGAGAATTAGAGGCTGAGTGGCAGCTGTTAAAGTATCTGAGAAGCTATATATTTACATACTACATAGTTCAGTGGTTAAGTGTGGGGTTCTTGAGTCAGACAAATGTGGCTTCAAACTATTCTCACTAGTCATGAGCTATGAGATTCATGGGCTCTTTCACACCTGTATACCTCAGTGTTCCCTCATGTACATGCCAAGAATAGCACATCTCAGAGGGCTGTCGTGAAAGGCTATGTACAATCAACTTAGACAATACACACAAATAATTGTGCACAAGTGCCTGTACATAATGTTAGCTATTATTTAAGTATAAAACAATGGTTTTATCTTTCTCTTGAACTTCCCACCCTCTACACATTTCCAATCCTGTTTATTCATCCTGCCCTGAACTGTCCTGCCTGTCATTCCACCTTCAAAATCCTACCCATCAGTACAAACAGTTGACAATAAGGCAGCAATTTAGCAAATATTCATAATAATGTATGTTAAAACAGGTAAATCCTACTTGTATGTAAATTAAACCTCAATAAATCTAACCTTAAAAATATATAGATTAAATACATTTGCTTTTTTTTTTTAATTTTTTTTCAAATTAAATAATGAGTGTTATTTCTCTTATAATTTAAAAAACGTAACATTCTGTAATTCAGCTGTAGCCATTACTTCCAGGTGACTTCTTCATTAGGTTTCAATTCCCTTTTATATAACAGACTCTTATTCCAGAAGGCAGTTAGCTTTTCATCATTCTTCCTATCCAGATCATATCCAAGACAAATCCCACAGGGACAAGTACATGTACCCAGTGGTCACGCACAACCTGAAGTAAGTCCATCATGAATGCTGCGGCCTCGGAGCCAACAACGACCCCACGACCAAGGACAGCGGCGAGCGCAGCCACTTGCGCTGGAGGAAGCAGTGGCCTCCGGACCCATTTGCTTATTTTTATAAAAAGAAACATGAGGGGAAAAAAAAAAAAAAGAAACATGAGGATAAGTCAGAAATAAGTAAAAATGACCACCTAACAAAGTGGAAAGAATGGAATGGCAAAGGTAAGAACAAGACTCTAAATATATCTTTTAATATAACTTTGACTTTCAAGTCATGTAATTGTTTTACATATTTGAAAATATTAAGTCAAAAGGGAAAAATAAAACTCAAAAGGTTAAATCCTTCAACTTTTTTTAAACTAAGGAGGTGGTTGAAGCTATTAATATAGGTTAAGAGGCTCAAGAGAGTGTAAAACTTTTAAATAAAAAAATCGTACCACAAACGGTGTTTAAAAGAATTTTCAAACTCTTGGACTCTGATTTCTATGAGGACACTTTATTTACATCAGATGCACATCACTGACAAGACTGATTTCTAACCCAGGCTCACAGCAAGGACTCTGTCCACTCAAGCAGGAGCTGCTGCTTCCCCACCACCTGTCACTCCCAATCCAGCCCCTATCCTTAGTGCTAGTTTCTACTAACTACAGTGTCTTCCAACACTTTAGGCCCAGTATTTTCTCCCCTAATAGTAAGAAGTAAATAAATGGAGTTAGAGGAACTGCCAAAAAAATTCCTGGAGAATTAACTGGCACTTTTCCTGTTCTCCAAAATCAAACCTTTCCCTCCTCTGAACTCCTAGAGCACTTAGAAAATTTATCTGCCTTCAGTTATACACACTGATCCTTCCTCAAACTGCTCATTCCTCATGGCAACAAAATCACCTTAAAAGGAAGGAAGGTCCTTTCTAGGGGTGTTTGCTATTTAGTAAGACTCAGAACAGAAGACGTTAACTCGGAATAAAATCACTCCATCCTCATTGGGAACTCCTAGGAACAGAGATGCTGGAGAGTGGGCACAGTACCAGGGACCGGACATGGCCCCAGGACAGCAGGCGGGACAGAGGCACTGGCAGTCAGCGCAGACGGCGATCAGCTCACGGGCTCTGCAGCAGCCTACCAGGGTTCCTGTGCCTTCGTGCCTCTCACTTCCTACGTCATTTCAGGCCTGAGGTTTCTCACCTATAAACTGGAAACCCTACCTCACGAAGGCTTCGCAATTCAGTAAGAATGTGAAGCGTCTCCCACAGAACCTAGCACACGGGAAACTCCACGAAACAGCAATGCATCTGAATTATTCATCTGAAAAGAGACACTAGACCCAGGAAGGCCCAGCTTCACCAGCAACAAGCTCCCAGATAAAAGCTCTCCGAGGCGTCAGAGGGGGAGGCACTTTTGAACATCTTGTTTACGGACATATTGTCAACTGCCGAGAATAACGTCTGGCACATAACAGACATCCAATGACTATGTTGAGGGGGTGAGTGGGGCATGGCCAATGCAGGGGACTTTGAATTTTATCCCTAAGATCCCTTTCCATTATAAAGTTTTAATATTCTGTGAATATAAAATTACTTACTAGATGCCAGGGCTTCTGCTTCAGTGGAAGGAACCTTGTAGATCTTTCCTCCCTTATAAACAAAGCTCCCTTCAGTCACTTTGAAATCCAGATAGCGAGTAACCTCCGTAAAAAGCAGCATCTTAACCAGCTGACCTGTAGGAGTCACATAATTCAAACTGTTACTTACATCTTACTACTTTCAAAAGTTAGAAGTAGTTTACTGATACTAATGGCTTTCCAATTTTTTCTTCGCATCATCCATTAGCTCCTACAAAAGTCCTCAAAGCCATTTCTAATAGGACAATCAGAATGCAGACGTATTGTTTGGCAAATTTAGCCTTTTTTTCAAATGTTACAACTTCAAGGTGAATAACTTTATCAACTTGCTTTTGTAAAAATTATACAATAATTATTAGAAGTATGAGGTTTAGAATTACAGTACTATTACAAATAGGTCTGGGTTTCTTTAAGGTTCCTACTGCATATTAAAGAGAGGCAACTCAGGCAAAGTATTCCAGGAATTTGTGTTTTTCAGTTTCTAAGTCAATTTATATTTATTAAAATGAACACTAGTTTTGGATCAAGAAAAATCTAGGATAAACCAAAAGAAATTTTAGTATACTAGAAGTAGTAAACTTCTTTGAGAAACCAAACAAAATTATTTTAAAACTTATTTGAAAGGATAAACATATAAGGACAATCCAAAAAACTTTTAGAATAAAAAAGTAATGAGGAAACCTTTATGCAGTCAGATATTTCAATATACTGTAAATTAATTAGTCCATAAATCAGTATAAAACAGAGACACACATATAAGAATTTAATATATAATGACAGTTTCCTAATCAGAGTAGAAAAGATATTATGATGCTGAGGGACAACTGATCAATTTGAAAATAAATTTCTATCCCTACTTCTCAAATAACGGGGTAATAAAATAAATTTATTCATTCGGTAAAATAGATGAACTTATTTCTACAGTGGAAAAAAGAAACCATAATACCATTAGAAGTAGCTATCAGAATTTGAAATTTTAAAGATAGCCTTTCAAATCAAAACCAGTAACAGAATGATCAACCAATGACTTCATGAAAACTAAACGCTTTTGTACAGAAATAAAACACAAGAATTACATGTAAGGCCAATGACAAACTGGAAAAGATACTTTCTGCTGCTTCTGCTAAATCGCTTCAGTCGTGTCCGACTCTGTGCAACCCCATAGAAGGCAGCCTACCAGGCTCCCCCGTCCCTGGGATTCTCCAGGCAAGAACACTGGAGTGGGTTGCCATTTTCTTCTCTAATGCATGAAAGCGAAAAGTGAAAGTGAAGTCGCTCAATCATGTCCGGCTCTTCGTGACCCCATGGACTGCAGCCTACCAGGCTCCTCCATCCAGGGGATTTTCCAGGCAAGAGTACTGTAGTGGGATGCCACTGCCTTTTCTGAAGATACTTTCAACATACTTTAAAAGGGCATTTAACAGCCTTTATAATGAGCTATTTTACATTAATAAAGAAAAACACAAAAATGTCTACAGAAAAATGTTAAAAGCAGAAAGCAATAAAGGGCATGAAAGCCAATGAACTAGAAATTTCACCCTCCAGTAAGCAGATATATATTAAAATTCCATTATTCCATCTTTTAGTATGACAAAATTCACAAAACCTAAAATGAATCATATCTGGGCATGGTAAAGGTATTGGGGAAGTGGCACAGTTTACCGGCGAAAGTAAAATCTGGCAATATAAAGGAAATGTCTTAAAGAGCCCTGCCTGAATCCCCATGCTGTACTTCCTGGAGTGGACAATGAGACTTATCTCTTCCACCACCCCACCCCACCCCACTTCCATCCCTCCCTCCCTCCCTCCCTCTCTCTCTCAAACATTCACAGTATAATGATTGAAAAAGATGTTACCTGGGAGGTGGGGGGGGGGGGGGACTGGTAGATTATACACCAAAATATTAACCATGTTTCAAGATGATAAGATTTTGGTTATGCAAATTTTATTTCCTTTCTGCTCATCTGTGTTTTCTAATTTTAATTATTTAAGTAATAAACTTTTTGTATTTACAATTAACCTCAAGAAAATTCACTTATTTAAATCCAGGATTAAATTCAAATAAGATCTTTCCACTGAAACAAACTATAGAACACAAATTCCAAGGGGGAAGGGGTGGCGCAAACATTTTCATGGGACATAGACTACAATTTAGTTTTTCAAGCTCTTAGAAAAAGATGCTAAAATCACAGCAATTTATAGATACTTAGCTGCTCTAATTGAAAATATCAACAATCAAAATGAAAAAATAACAGTGAAAGCCTACAAACTAGAAAAATATTAAAATGGATGTTTCTGAAGGCCCAGTTATCTAAGATTGTCACCAAGTATCAAGAGGAAGTCTGTTACAAACACAATTTTGACGTGTATGATGCCAGAGCATAATTTTGTTTCTCCAAAACAAATTACTGATAAGTCAGTGCCTCCTCCCTCCATTCTTAACGTACTGACCCTTGAAGCCTTTAACGGACCCTATTACTCACCATACTGTTCCATTCAACAAAATCCACTTCCACCTACTCGGCATAATACTCTATTAAGAGTCAACGACTACTTTCTACTTTCAAATCGGAGTCAATGTCCTGTTACAAAGTTAAGTTGGAATTCTTTACCATTTGCCATAAGGAACTTGGGGATTAAGTCAACATTCCAGTCTCTTCCTCTGCCCATGGATGCTGGTGGAGCTCCGGGTATCTTAAATCTTTTGTATAACTAAAACCAAAACAAAAACACCCATAATGTGACAAAATTTAACTTTCATTATGCAACTACTTTTGATGAAGTGATTCTGATATAGCAAAATACCACCAACATGAGGTAAAGGACAACAAGGGCATTTCATTTTTACTCAGGCCACTTTGCAATATTCTAACACATCCACAAATTAAATACATTACTAAACTAATAAATGGTAAAATAAACATCGCAGAGGTGGTGTGTGTCTGCTCTTTACTAGCAAGAATGCAGAACAAACTGTTACTGAAGTACTAATTCTGCAAAGTTTGAGACTCTAGATAAAAAGCAGCTTGCAACTTAAAATTTAATATTCACTCAAACTCATGAATCCTATTGCTAAGGTGGAACAAAATAAACAAAGTTTGTATATATTCATTCAATAAAAACCCCAAGTGAGGGCCGCGGGGGGGACCCAAGTTCTCACATATATTACAAAAGAGGACAACTCAATCAAAAAATGGACAGAGGATAAGAACAGACATTTCTCCAAAAACATACAGATGGCCAAAATGCACATGATAAGATGTTCAACAACCAGAGAAATGCAAATCAAAACTGCATGAGGTATCATCTCACACTGGTCAGAATGGCCATTATCAGTAAGTCTACAAACAATAAATGCTGGAGAGGGTGTGGAGAAAAGGGATTCCTCCTACACTGCTGGGAGGAATGTAAATTGGTAAGGCCACTATGGAGAACAGTATGGAAGTTCCTTAAAAAACTAAAAATAACTACCATAAGGTTCAGCAATCCCATTCCTGCCCTTTCTAAATACAGCTTGTACATCTGAAGTTCTAGATTCTCATACTATTGAAGCATAGAAAAACGCGGTTAGAAAGAATACATTCACCCCAAAGTTCCTTATACCATGACTTACAATAGCCAGGACATGGAAACAAATGTCCATCGACAGAGGAAAGGATAAAGAAGATGCTTTACATATACATGATGGAGTATTATGCAGCCATAAAAAATGTTGTTGTTAATTGTTCAGTCCTTAAGTCATATCTGACTCTGCAACCCTATGAACTGCAGTAAGCCAGGCTTCCCTGTTCTTCACTATCTCCCAGAGTTTGCTCAAACTCATGTCCAATGAGTAAGGGATGCTACTGAACCATCTCATATTCTGCCACCCGCTTCTGCTCTTGCCCTCCATCTTTTCCAGCATCAGGGTCTTTTCCAACGAGCCAGCTCTTCATCAGGTGGCCAAAGTGGCTTCATCAGGAGCTTCAGCTTCAGCATCCGTTCTTTCAGATTTCCTTTAGGATTACTGGTTTGATCTCCCTGCTGTCCAAAGGACTCTCTAGCATCACAATTCAAAAAGCATCAATTCTTTGGTACTCAGCCTTCTTTATAGTCCAACTCTCACATCCATACATGACTACTGGAAAAACCATAGCTTTGACTATAAGGTCCTTTATCAGCAAAGTGATGGCTCTGATTTTAATATGCTGTCTAGGTTCATCATAGCTTTTCTTCCAAGGAGCAAGTATCTTAATTTTGTGGCTGCAGTCACTGTCCCCAGTGATTTTGGAGCTCAAGAAAATAAAATCTGTCATTATTTCCACTTTTTCCCCATCTGTTTGCCATGAAGTTAGGACCAGATGCCATGACCTCAGTTTCTGCATGTTGAGTATTAAGTCAGCTTTTTCATTCTCCTCTTTCACCTTCATCAAGAGGTTCTGTAGGGCCTCTCTGCTCTCTGCCATCAAAGTGATGTCATCTGTGTATCTAAGGTTATTGATATTTCTCCAGCAATCTTGATTCCAGCTTGTGCTTCATCTAGCCCCACATTTTGCATGATGTACTCTGCACATAAGTTAAATAAGGCGGGTGATAACACACAGCCTTGATGTACTCCTTTCCCAATTTGGAATGTTGTTCTGTGTCCAGTTCTAACTGTTGTTTCTTGTCCTGCATACAGGTTTCTCAGGAGGCAGGTAAAGTGGTCTGGTATTCCCATCTCTAAGAATTTTCCACAGTTTGTTGCAAAGCACACAGTCAAAGGTTTGAGCATAGTCAAGGAAGCAGAAATAGATATTTTTCTGGAATTCTCTTGCTTTTTCTATGATCCAATGGATGTTTGCGATTTGATCTCTGGTTTCTCTGCCTTTTCTAAATCCAGCTCTTGATTCTCATACTATTGAAGCATAGCTTGAAGGATTTTGAGCATTACCTTGCTAGCATGTGAAATGAGGGCAATTATACAGTAGTTTGAATATTCTTTGTCATTGCCTTTCATTGGGACTGGACTGAAAACTGACCTTTTCCAGTCCCGCAACCACTGCTAAGTTTTCCAAATTGCTGGCATACCGAGTGCAGCATTTTAACAGCATCATCTTTTAGGATTTTAAATAGCTCAGCTGAAATTTAATGAAATTTGCAACAACATGGGATCAGCCAAAAAATAAATATGAAAAAGAATGTGTACACATGGATATATACATATGTGTAACTGAATCACTCTGCTGTACAGCATAACTTAACACAACACTGTAAATCAACTATATTTCAATAAAATAAAAGGGCACTAAGCTTTGGAGTCATATAACCTGGGTTCTCTCAGCCCATCTCTGTGATTGAAAGCCCACAGAAACTATTTGCCATCCGAAAAAACAGGGATAAAATCTTTGAGTGGCTGTGATCAGCACTGGTGTGGCCCCCAAGCACCCCATCCAGTCTACACTCTATTACCTCCAAGGGACAACCGGTACCTGCTCCGAATGGCAACAGAGGTGACTATGAAACATTTCTTCTAAAAGCCCCAAATGAGGAGCTCCCCAAAATTAAGATGCTACAGATAATCTATTTAAAAAAACAGAACTGAAACCATTCATAAAAAGTAGAGATTCACAAGGAAAAGACTCGAAGCACAAAAGGCACCTTCATCCCCTCTAGTACTTACATCTTCCAGCGGTGTTATAGATGCACTCTCTCCTCCATAATACGGGTTTCTATCCATGTGAAGAACTTTCTTGCCATTCACTGACATTATACCTGACAGGATACATTCCTACAGGGAAAGCATAAACATCTTCAAAGGAAGGAAAAGTGCTATAGCATGTTTCAAACACAATTTTTTTAATAAGCCTGTCATTAAACATTCTTTTAGTAATTAATGCTTTTTGTACAGGCAATGTATGATGTAACTTTAAGGACAAACCCCTAAAACCACCAGAGTTCAAAGTGTGGTCAGTGGACTCCTCTGGGTCCCAAGGTTAAAACTATGTTCTTAACAACACTAAGACATTATTCATTTTTTCCCACTGTGTTACATTTGCAAGAGCAACAGTGGATAAAATGAAGGCAGTGGCTCCAACTGCACTAGTCATTATATTCTTCACCACAAGACACTCATAGTTTAAAAAAAACAAGGTCTGTTTCACTTAAAACTATCCTTGATGAAGCATAAAAAGTCACCTCTCTTAACACCCTCAAACACCCATCTTTTAAATATCCTGTGTAGCAAAATGGGAAGTATATATAAAGCAATGCTGGGTCTAGGAAAGCCTTTTGGGT
This sequence comes from Bos javanicus, assembly GCF_032452875.1. Lineage (NCBI taxonomy): Eukaryota > Metazoa > Chordata > Mammalia > Artiodactyla > Bovidae > Bos > Bos javanicus. The sequence goes on along the minus strand of NC_083880.1, from coordinate 42,988,711 downwards.
GACTAACTCATAAGCTGAACTAGCTATGTTTTTCATGGATCACCATTTTTACTTGGACAAGTAACTGACTGACAAACTATGCTTACTCAGACTTAAGTACTGGGCAGACATTTTCACAAAAATGAATGTCAAGGAAAATTAACTGATAGTGTTTGCTGCCAATAACAAAAGCCAAAAATCTTTATTGAAAATTTGAATTTTAGGAAACTTATATCCATACCACACGCACGTCAGATCCTTTCAGACAACATCAGTGACACTGCATGCATCCATGCTAAGTCACTTCAGCCGTGTCTGACTCTTTGCGATCCCACGGACTGTAGCCCACAAAGCTCCTCTGTCCATGGGATTCTCCAGGAAAGAATACTGGAGTGGGTTGCCATGCCCTTCTTCAGGGTCAGTGACATTAACAAATATGAGTTTTTGATATTGCATAATGAAATGTGTCAACAATCCAGAAGATCTGCAACTTAGTAAACTAGTACTTCCCAAGTGACCAATGATGTTACAAAATCATACAGTGGGCTAATTCAAAGTTCAAGCTAGATTAATGTATTTTAATCTAATAGAGTATACAATGTTCAGTGATGTGGTTTCAAATTTCATATTGCAAATTAATCTTTAAAAAAACTTGCCACTTGTGTTTTGGTATAAATCAAAGCACAGCCACAACAATCTGAAAGGCTATTAAAATACTCCTCCTCCTTCCAACTACACATCTGTCTAAAGCCTGATTTTGTTCATGTGTGTGAATGCTTAAGGCACTTCTGTCATGTCAGACTCTTTGTGACCCCACGGACTATAGCCCACCAGGCTCCTCTGTCCATGGGATTCTCCAAGCAAGAATACTGAAGTGGGTTGCCATGCCCTCCTCCAGGGGATCTTCCTGACCCAGGGACTGAACCTGTGTCTCCCTGCACTGCAGGCAGATTCTTTACCACTGAGCCACCAGGGAGGCCAAATTTTCTTCATATACTTTAGCTAAGACAAAAACCATGAAAGACTGAACGCTGAAGCAGGTAAGGCATTTTTTTGTTTTAGAAAACAGTTATACTTCAAAATACTGTTTTTCACATTAACATATAGAGTTTATCTTTGTTACCTTTAAGTGAATTAATAAAAAATTTTTAACTTCTCAGCATTGATTTCTAATAGCATAAATATTGAGAGATACTCTTACAAACAAAAGCTCATCAGGGTCCTCAATTTTTAAGAGGAAGTAGATCCTGAGACCAAGAATTTGAAAACTAGAGCCCTAAATGAAGCATCCAGGAACCATCCAATTGATTAAACAATCACTCTCAGAAAAAAAGGTAAATAAAGAATGAGTATACTGAGACATATTAAATCAAGATGGGGAGAGAGGTTAAGAAAGAATCCAATTAATGAGAAGAAACAGAGACGGGATATACATTCACTCAAAACCATTATACCAGAGTTTAGGTGATAATAACTTTTTTTTTTTTTAAAGGACAAAGGTAATCCCCTGTAACTTTATAAATCCTAGTGCTTCTCAAATTTATCCAAGACTCCACACACAGGGAACAATCTCTTCCCCCTAAAAGCCTGACTCTGAAATCTTTATCTTAAAAAATTCATACACATTTCAAATTTTCCTCCATAATGTACTATTCATTTTAATATTTTTAAATATTTTAAATTAGTTACTATCAGGTTCAAATTTTACTCCAGGAGGGTGCATCTTTTTATATTTGGATCAAGAAACAACACATTTTGAGTACCCCAGTAGGCCACCTCTAGCCACAATCACTTCTCAGCCTCAGCCACGCTCATGACTTTTAAGAGCAAAGATTTGTTTTTCCAGAGTTTCTGAACTCTGAATAAATGGAATCTTGTAGTATACAACTTTTAGTCAACATCCATGATTTACTTGCAGTCTAAATTTTCTTACTCTTGCTATACAGCAGGGGTCCCCAAATATAGGAGCCAAATCCAGTCTGCAGGCTGTATTTATAACTGAAGTCTTCCTTATACCCGCGGCCATTCCTTTACACATCGGTTGCTTTCAGTGTACCACAACAGCACTGTAGTGTCGAAAACCACAGGGCCTGACAACCAACAATCTGACTTTGTGGACTTACACAGGTTTGCCTAACTCCACCAGCAGAGGATCTCACAGCGAGCTCGTGGCTTGGTCATCACCCCTGAATTTGTTAGAAATGTAAATCTGAAGTAGATTCTAAAAGTTTACTTTGCACCCACATCACCCTGACACTTGTTAAAAGACTGCAAGACTCCCCACCCCCACAGAGCTTCTGAGCCAGCAGGTCCTCATGGAGCCTGAGAATCTGCATTTCTCACCAGCTCCCAGGTAACGTTAATACCCCTGCTCCAGGATCAATTTCAAGAATCCCAAGGAAAGCAGTGCTGCTCAAACTTTATTATCAAACACCCAGGGATCATGTTAAACTATAGACTTTGAATCCATGTATCTCGGGTGAGGCCTAACCTTCTGCATTTCTAGTAAGTTCTCAGGGTTTGCAGCATGGACCACACTACAGTAACAAAGTCATAGGAATCTACTGAATGACTACTCCTTACAGATATGCCACACTTACTCATCCATGCTACTACTGATGGACACTGGGATAGTTTCCAGTTTGGGGCTGTTACAAATAATGCTCTATCAACATTCTCAGTGTGTCTTTCTTACATGCATGCACTTGTTGGATATTTATCAAGGAGAGTAAAAATACTGCCAAACAGTTTTTCAAAATGGTTCTACCAATTTATACTTGTGCAAACAACACATGAAAGTTCCTGTTGTTTCATATCTTGCCCAACACTTGTGTTAAGTGTCTATTCATATTATTTGCTCATTTTTAAAATGGGCTCTTTTTTACTGTTATACAAAAATTCCTTATATACTCTAGATATTTTTAAATGCTTTAGTGGCTACATGTACTGCAGATATCTTCATCCACAGATTGACTTTTAACTTGATAAACAGAACTGAAGGTATTTTAACTGTAAAATTTAACTCCAGTATTATCCAAAGCAAGTCCCTTGCTTAAAAATCAAAAGAAGCAATAACATGTGATTCAACGTATTATATGAAAGTAGATGTAATATTTACAATCTCAGAAACAGATAATAGCATCAACAGAGGAAAACCAAATACTCATGTTTCCAGTCGACAAAAGCAGACTTCATGGTTCAACTTTCAGAAGCAAGATCACAGCAGCAACTTTGAGTGTTGCAGAGCTTCTATATATAACTTTTCACACTCCACTGCAAGTAAGCATGCCCCACTCCCTGGAACATGGCTCTAAAACAACCTCCGGAGACTGAGGCCTAATAAAGGACCCAATAATATAAAGATTCCACAGTCCAAAGAGCTGATACTAATTACCTTTAAAGAGCCTTGGAGCAAACACGATAAAAGCTGATTAATAAATTCGCAGGTTCACTGATTCTACTGAACTATCAATAAAAGACTGCTTCACACTGCCCAGAGAATACATAGTAGCACGACTGTGATACTTCAAACTTTACAACATGAAGTCATTAACTCACTGATAAAACATGAATCGTATCTGAGTACAGGGTATATATTAATGATCCCAAAACTTTAATACCCCGCTCCAGTCCTCTTGCCTGGAGAATCCCATGGACGGAGGAGCCTGGGAGGCTGCAGTCCATGGGGTCGCTAAGAGTTGGACACGACTGAGCAACTTCACTTTCACTTTTCACTTTCATGCATTGGAGAAGGAAATGGCAAACCACTCCAGTGTTCTTGCCTGGAGAATCCCAGGGACGGGGGGAGGCTCGTGGGCTGCCGTCTATGGGGTCGCACAGAGTCGGACATGACTGAAGCGACTTAGCAGCATCAGTACGTTAACAATTCAAAATTAAAATTCACTACTACCACCTGGTGAATACAGAATAACAAGCAAAGTACAAAGTCAGAGAAACTACTCCAAATGAATTTCCTTTTTTCACACTAGAAAACCAGGACCATTCAACATCTATGTCAAGAATACTGATAACTTTTACCAGGAAACACATATGAATGGATGTTAACCAACACAGTTTTAAAACTAAAATGCTCCACATTTAATTTCAAACTCACCCAAAAGTGACCTGAAAAGTGAACGTGAAAGTTGCTCAGTCGTGTCCAACTCTTTGCGACCCCATGAACTATACACAGTCCATGAAATTCTCCAGGCCAGAATACTGGAGTGGGTAGCCTTTCCCTTCTTCAGGGGATCTTCCCCACTCAGGGATCGAACCAGGAGAATATACAGAGACTCAACCAAAATAATCAGAACTAAAAACCATCTTCAGAATCCAAGTTTTTGTTTTCTCGGTTTATTTATTTTTTGCTATTATGCCTTGTTTATCTTTTACTTCTAGGGCTGAGAGCATGTCAGGTACTCAATATGCATAAGTGAATGAATGAATGCATGCATGCACTAATGAGATGCACTAGGTAATCTCAAGCAATCTCAGGCAGGTCATTCACCGAACTGGGCTCAGGCCCAGAATCCAAGTTCTTTATGATAATGGCATCTTCATGCTGTCCTACGAAAAGAAGTAACCAGATTAAACAAAATGGTTAAAGTTCAGCTGCAGCAAAATTCTAGTCTCTGTAGATGTGTGGGTGTGGTAATGGTCAGGAAGAACCAATTAGCTATACTGCACCCAACCCCTGACCCCGGCCGCTTCCTACTTAAGGGCAACATAGGCTTGAAGAGAGCCAGACACTCTAAATTCTCCTGCATTTTAAATTTCTGGTATAATTAAAGCAGAAAAAAAAAAAAAAAATAGAAAGTAAAACCACACAAAAATGTGATCCGGAAAACAAGGTACCTAACAACTCATGTTAAAGAAAAGTGCCTTTTGAAAGCTACTTGTCTAGAAATATGAGAAAAATATACTAACCAGAAAACTTAAATCAGTTCATCTCAGCGGTATGTATCTTACAGCAATAACATAATAAAAATGAATGCCAGTGTTCAACAGAATGTTTCTTCAAATGTTTGTCAAAAGTCAATTTATCTTGAAATTTGGTTCTAATTATATCATTCCTGCTCAAATCCTCTCTTACTGGCTAGAAGATGAAATTCAAACTTCTGAGCCTGTCTTCAACATCCTTGGTGACATGCCTTCTTCCCAACTCCCTCATCCCCTAAACATAGGTTCTCTTCTAATACTGACTTACACTGCTCTCTCTGCCTAGAAAAATCATTCCTTGTGTTCAAAGCTTACCAGTATTTTTTAATCTTTTCCAGTATTGATTTCATTGATTTATAGCACTGTAAAGATGTAAAGCATAATGCTTTGAATTACAAACATCTTGAATATCACAGTAGTTTAGTGAACATCCATCACCTCATGTAGATACATCAAACAGAAAAACATGTTTCCTTGTGATTAGAATACTTAAAGATTTACTCTAACAGCTTTCACTTATAATGTACAGCAGTGGTCTCTTTATCATGTTACACATTACATCCCTAGTACTTAATTATCTTATAACTTAAGTTTGTACCTTATGATTACCTTCATCTAAACCCCCTCCCCTACCCTGCTTATTATGTTTTAAAGCCAACTTAAATACCTCCTTCTTTATGAAAGTTTTTGATTCCAGTATCAGAATTCCCCCTGAGAATTGAACTCTCTTAACAACACTTTCTCACATTAACTCGTATTATAGCTACCCCTCGTATGACAAGAAGCTACTCACAGACAGGTGTGTTTGCCTTTATACTGACCATAAACGAGCACAATGGCCATAGACATGTGAGCCACAGGTTTACCTAGTGGTCTTTCCAACCAACGTCTCACTACTACCTTGAAATGCTGATGTATGTCTGATTTACTTCTACTCTACTGGACCAGTATACTTGAGGCTGATTTAAAATACAGACTGCCTGCACAGTATTTATACCTTTCAAAAATAAGACAACTGCATATACTGGTCCTGTGATCACTACTGCACTGGACAAAATGTCCTTTGTCCACAGAACTCTAATAGCAATGGCAAAGATTTTCAAGGAGCAAATACAAAAGGCAATTCAAGATTTTTTAAAAATCAGGTACAAAACCTCTTCGGCGTCACAAATTTTAATACAGAGAAAAGAGGAAAAGTATGTCTGGGATGTAAAACAACGTTTTAAACAAATAATGCTGAGAATAACCTGGTTAGAGATCACTAAAGTGTCTTTTTTGATTCACAGCTCCTTACGAAAATTACCATGCAGAAAAAAACACAAAATACCGCTGGGAAGCACAAGCAGCTGTGGAGCTAGCCGCCCTTGTTTTATTATGTATTACTATTTCTAAGACTAAGCACACAATTTCTAAGATTCATGAATTCATTGCCAAGGCCAAAGTCAATCAGATACAGCAAATTAGTGGTCAGAGGATGTCCATGGTCCCCAGTCTACTCATCAAAGTAAGCAAAGAGGGAAAAAAGGAAAAGTAGACTGTAGAACTACCTACCAAAGCCCAGCCGCCTAAGAGGACTTAGTAAGAAGGCCAAAGTTCCCAAAGAGCTCAGGAGGCCTCAATGGCTCCATTGTGTTACAGCAGTACTCAGTAATTAACCCTTCCTTTGTGAAATCTTGTTATCAGGTGTTCATTACATTCCTTAGTCTGTTAAGGAAGCTGTGATATCATTTGAAAGCTTTTTTCTAAAAATTATGGTTCTTTTGATTAATCTTTAATCCCCAGATCAATTCAACTTTTCCACCGTGCTGTCTTTAAACTGCTTCGGCTGATTGGGGAAAGTGGTGTTTCCCAACTATGTTTTATGGACTCTGGTTCTGAAAAGGCGCTTCTATGATTCAGTACATTTACAAATACATTCCTCACTTACTATACCTCCAAAAAATGTTAGGGGTCTTTAAAGGGAAAACCATCAATTCCTTAAAATATTCAACTATATAGAACATTGCACTTCTCATAGACAGAATGAATATTTTGCTCTAGTTTATAGCAAACTGTTTTAACCCTTCTTTAAAGTTACTATCAATATTGGTGCACTAATATGACCGTATTTTAGACATAATAATCCATAAAAAGCAATGGCCACATTAGAAAAGAGAAACCCCAAAACTTCCTTACACTTTAAAAATAACAAGTTAATTGCACTAAAATTAACACACAAGAATCACGTAATATTTGGTATCCATAACTGACAACATATGCCTGTTTTCAGGTTCTTAAATCTCAGGCACTAAATATTTGTAAGTTAAAAATTAAGTAAATGGTATGTTGATATCAAATACTCAAATTATAAATTGAGGGTTTTTAACGTTGGTGGTCTCAAGCAATCGAAGTTCTCCTATCAATAAAAATGAGGGTAAAAGATTTACCATTATTAAAAGCATCCCATCATCACTACTACCAACGACTGTAATACAACAGTAATGATACGATTGCTCCGAATTGATATAATTCCTAAAGAATATCTCGAAACAACACTCTAGGAAGGTTCACAGGAAATAGTTATCACAGCTATACAAATGACAGCAGAAATTGCTCTGATTTCTAAGTATGCACCTACCATTCATCAAAAAGGTCACAATTAATCCAAATGAAAATGTAAATAAGGTGCAACTTGGTTGTTATAGAGTTAAGACTGCCCGCTTTGATACAAAGTGATCCTTCTGAGCTAGGCATGTAGAAACCAGCATGAGAGGAAAAAAAGGAAAGGGGGAAAAAAAAAAGAAAGAAACCTGCATGAGGAAGGATATGCATTCATTTGCCTATGTTTAACTGACCTAATCAAGAGCAAATCTGAAAGACCAGCAATAACGGCAGTAACACAGTGGAACTAACTGGCTCTAACAAAAGGCTGGTAGCAACAGTGCCCATTCCAACGGGCAAACTAAACTACTCAGCTCAGCTCAGAATCCCAATTAAGCACTTCGGAAACGGAAAGAAAAAAAAAACCCAATCCTGCAGTGGGTAAGCCTACTCATCATCCACCAGCCCACCAAAGAAATTCAACCCAATATCTCACATTCCATCATTCTCATCTATTTTGTACAATTTCCCAGCCAGTCCCGTCTTTTTCTGGACTGGTCAAACATAGTGAAGCATTCAGAAATGAGTATTACCCAACAAGCATCATAAATCACCATAAACAGAAAATAACATGCCAGCAAAGTATCACTGTAAGTTTCCAACAATTTTTTCCTAAGAATATTAGCCAAATGCAAGTTTCAGTTTTCTCTTGTCCAGAGAAATCTAAAATAGTTATTCTGGAATGCTACCTGAAAAAAAATTTTAAATCTTGAGAGATTACAATGCATTTCAACACATTTACATCAAATGACTCAGGACTTTATCAGTTCATATGGAAAACACAAGATCAAAATCAGGGTTCATCTTCTAAAACGAAGCAGCCAGCCCCATGTCAGAATTTCAAATTTTCAAAAAACTTTTGATAAATGGAAACGGTCCTGTCTTCAAACAGAATTCTTTTGCAAGATGAGCTATCTTCATTTTCTTTTTAAAAGCACAGAAAAGAAGTACAACTCCTGCCTGCGTTATCTGCGGAATATCACCTGAAGTCCTCTGAGCAGACAGCTAGGAAAATACATTTACCACGGTGACAGGAACACCTGGCCTCTAGCAACCAACCAACTCATCATCAATTCCTTTTCTCAGGGGAAAAGGTTCAGAAGCGCTGAGGCGGTCAAGGACAGACCACACATAAGGCTGGCGAAAGCCAGGTGAGACCCATTTGGAGGAAAAATCATTTCCAATCCCATGGTCGTTCAAGTGAGATTGGGAGGGTGGTTACACAGGAATTAATGCTTCTCACCTGGGGTGGGGGAGGAGGCTAAGAAAACCAGTCTTCTCAAAAAAAAAAAAAAAAATTTAAGTTCACGGACCTGAATTACCTACCCAACAGCGGTTACCTGTGACTGGTCACCGAAACTGACTAGCAGCGGGGCCTGGAAGCTGAGAAGGAAACGCCACCGGGCTAGGCTTCACCCTCCCCCACTCCTTTCCGTCTCCAGGCGCGAGAGGCCCTCGACCAGCAAGGGAGGCGCAGCGACGCCGCAACCGGGGCTTTCTCGGCCTTGCCCTCCCCAGAGACCCTTGCTCGGCCGCCCCAACCGGTCCAGACACCTGCCCGGGCCGGGCTTTTGCACACCGCGGTGTCCCCTCCCCGCAGGCCCGGCTGCAGGCCCGGCCTGCCCGGAGAGATCCCGCCCGCCCCGGGGAGAGACCCCCGGCCTCGCGGCGCGGGGGGCGGGGAGAACAGGGCTGAGCAGGGCCTGCGGCCGGCCCCCTCCCGGCCCCAGGCCGCCGCCCCTCCTCACCGTCAGGCCAGTGCCCAGCACGATCACGTCGTACTCCTCATTCATGGCGGGGCCGGGCGCGGACGGAGACCCAGAGAAGGCTCAGAGCTCTAGGGGTCTGGGGCTACGGCTGCCCCGAGGAGGAGGCGGACGGCGGGGCGAGCACTCAAGCCAGAAGGGGCACAAGGGAAAACGGAAGCGGAGGCAGAGACTACACGCAGCTGTGGATCGGGGAGCCGGCCGTCACCTCAGACGGGAAGAGAAGAACGGGGCGGGGAGGGTAGGGAAGGCTGCGAGGGAGAGAGAGGCGGGCTGCGACCGCGGCCTCCGCAGCCGGGGCGAGGCCGGGAGGAAGCCGTCGATCACGCCCTTCCCGCTCGCTCATTGGCTACGTCTCCGTCGCCCACCCGACCCGCTTCCTCTCCCACCTCTCGCGAGAAAAGGGCGGGCCGAGGCCCTGGTGGATTTCGGATCCGTTCCCAAAGCGCTGCCGCCTTGGTTGGGGGCGGCAGGGGCGGCCGCGCGCGGGCCTTCGAGGGCGGGGCGGGGTTGAGCTTGTGGCCGGGGGCCGCTGTCCGGTTCTTCACTCTCGCTCCCCATCGGGCGCCGGGGCGCAGTCGGCCCCGCGCCCGCAGCTGCCCTTGGACTTTGGGCCCGCCGCGACCACGTGGCTGGGGCTGGCCGCCCCCGCCCCCGGGACCGCGGGCGGCCTCCCGCAGCCCGGCACACCAGGAGATGACGCCATCCGGCCCGATTCCGGCTGCGGTTCGGCCCTCTGCGCGCCTAGCTGGTCCTCTGCAACTTGTCTTGCTTTTCTTTTTATCCTACCTCCATTTCCTGAAGGAAACAAGGACCCAATGAATTTTAAGGAGTTCAGAAATCACTTTTTTTTTTAACTTCCCTCCCAATGTCATTCTTGCCTGATGCATTGCCCCATGTGCAGCCTTAGGAAATAAGAATTAAAAAAAAAAAAAAAACTCTACTTTTGAAAAGGAAACTTTAGCATAAAGGGGAAGGGCAGATTTGATGGGAAGCAGGTCTGCGCCTACTGAGAGCTATAATCTAAACCAGCTGTAAAGATAGCTGACCAGCACGTGAATGGATTTAGGCCACAGAGTGTAGGAAAAGAAAAGGATTCCCTGTTTTTTGCCTTCCATATCCGAGCCGGCCCAGCCCTGCAAACACACGCTTTTTCAGGTTTCTATCTCCAGCCCTGGTGGCTTATGTTCTCAACCGAAGAGAGCAGATCTGGTGTTTTCAGCCTGAGTATGCAGACAAAAGAGTTGGTGTTTCCTTGAAGATTTATTCTCAAATAAGAGCTGTTTAAAGTGAATCTTGGGAGACAGACCTACCTTCCTTCACGTTTAAATTACTCTGATTCATGACAGAATGCAAGTTTTTTACAATGTTTCTTCATCCCTACATAGAGTTTAAGAGGGTATATTATATAAGACAATGGGCCTTTTGCGGGGAGGGGAGAAGAAAACTCTTTAAATGTACATCAGTCTTAACTGGATTTGTATACGTTAGTGGCTAAATGAATTTCTGTTGTTCACTAGGTCTCTTTGTGACCCCAGGGACTGCAGCACTCCAGGCTCCTGTGTCTTCCACTATCTCCTAGAGTTTGCTTAAATTCATCTCCAAAATGAATTTTTACAAGTAGACAAAAGTCAAGTGCAAAGTTACTAGACTATTGAACAGATTGTATAACCATGTTAACTGACTTTGGTTAAACAGGTGATGCCTTAAGAAAGTCCTGCTGTTGCTAAGTAATCCAGTGCCATATATATCTAACATGTTTACAAACAACAGAAATATATGTCTTACAGTTCTGGAATCTAGAAAACATAAGGTTAAATTTGTCTGTTGAGGACAAACTTCCTGGTTCACCGTGTCTTTTCACTGTGCCCTCACACTGAGAAGGAGACAGGGATCTCTCTGGGGCTGCTTTTATCAGTCGGTAAAGAATCTGCCTGCAATGCAGGAGACCTGAGTTGGATTCCTGAGTTAGGAAGATCCTCTGGAGAAGGAAATGGCAATCCACACCAGTATTCTCACCTGGAGAAGCCCATGTTCAGAGGAAGCTGGCGGACTCCAGTCCATGCGGTCGCAAGAGTCGGACACAACTGAGCGACTAAACCGCCACCGCCACCATGTTTTTGAACTGACCAAAAATATTGACTCATTAAAAAATTCATTTTAAAAAAAGAAAGTGAAGTCGCTCAGTCGTGTCTGACTCTGCGACCCCGTGGACTGTAGCCCGCCAGGCTCCTCTGTCCATGGGATTCACCCGGCAAGAATACTGGAGTAGGTTGCCATTTCCTTCTCCAGGGCATCTTCCTAACCCAGGGATCAAACCCCTGGTCTCCTGCATTGCAGGCAGATGCTTTATCCTCTGAGCCACCAGGGAAGCCCCCTAGAACCTTTTTCACATATTGCCATCAGCCTCTGCATATTGAAGAAGATTTTACATGTATCTGCTGACTTATGTTGCCATGCCTTATGTGAAGGAAAGTTTATCGATATTCATGTGGAGTTACTGAAAGACTCAAAGGTATTGGCGAAGGAAACAGTATTTAAGGCTAATATGGTTCCTCAGTCTGATCCCTTACACTTTAGTTTTGTTGGCAGATAAGTTCTGTGGCCCTGACAAAAGACAAAAAGAAAAAGAAAAAAATGCTAACCTTCAACAGACTGAGTCCATTCAGATTCCACCCAACCTAATCCAGTTGCCGAGGAATTTGGAAGACAACAAACACCTATGGTGAAGTGGCTTAAGTGAGTGAAGTCGCTCAATCGTGTCCGACTCTTAGCGACCCCATGGACTACAGCCCACCAGGCCCTCCGTCCATGGGATTTTCCAGGCAAGAGTACTGGAGTGGGGTGCCATTGCCTTCTCCGTTAACAGCGGCTAGGCATATTATATTTACTTGGAGCTGGTATACTTGGTGACAGCCTTAGTGCCCTCGGACACGGTGTGCTTGGCCAGCTCCCCAGGTAGCAGCAAGCACACGGCGGTCTGAATCTCCCTAGATGTGATAGTCCAGCACTTGTTGTAATGCGCCAGGCGCGATGCCTCCCCAGCGATGCGCTCGAAAATGTCGTTGACGAAGGAATTCATGATTCCCATTGCTTTGGACAAGATGCCGGTGTCCTGATGGACTTGATTCAGCACCTTGTACACGTACACGGAGTAGCTCTCCTTGCAGCTGCGCTTGCGCTTCTTGCCATCCTTCTTCTGGGCCTTGGTCACAGCTTTTTTAGAGCCCTTTTTAGGGGCAGGAGCAGACTTAGCCAGTTCAGACATGTCTATAATGACAACACCCAACAACAAAGAAAGATCTTGAAATGGTGAAGTGGCTTAAAAGCCACTAGTTGGTTCAGTGTCTCAGAGACCACAGTTGGCAGTTCCTGATGGCAGGAAACCTTAGGTTGGGAGAAGCAGGTTGGTGGAGAGGAGTGGAAAACACCATCAACCTTGAAAATGTTTTCAAATCTTTACCCAAAACAAGAGGAGTCCAGAGAGAGTCTTATTTATACTTGGTGCTTGGGAATCATTGTTTGCTGATTTCTGGTTCTGTTTCTCCAAGAAACAGAAACATTTTCATCATCTGTTTCTCCAAGCCCCTGCCTGCACTTCGCAAAGGAAGAGACAAGAGTCCAAGGAAAAGAAAATTATAGAGTGAACCTTAGTCCAGGTTCTGTCCAAAACCACAACAGTTTCTCACTCCCTTTTCCCGCTCCTGCATATTCTGACCTTTACCTTCTTAAGACATGAATCAGAGCATGTCCATGTTTCTGCCTGTCTTTTGTACTTAGAATAAAATGCACATCCTTGAATCGGACTAAAAGGTATCCTTTAATCTGCCTCTCACCTCTGCCCCACTGCATCTTGCTGTACTTCAGGCTCACTTCACTCCAAACACACTTGTCTTTCAGTTCCCAGAACCTCGGGTAGCTTTTAACCACCCAAGGGCCTTGTACCCTCCGTGGTCCTGCGGCTACCAACCCTGGCTTCCCCCTCCTGCACCTCTTCCCACGGCTCATTCTTCCCACTTCCTTAAGTTTCAGCTTAAAAATCTTCCCTCGCCACTTTATTTAAAGCAGGTTCCCCTCAACTTTTATTCTCTATTGTCACCCTGCTTATTTCTTTCATTCCTTTTTAAAAATCAAATTGGTGACCATTTTCTTGTTTTTTGTCTGCCTGTCGCTCAGAATGTAAACTGCATGAGGATGGGGACGTTATCTGTCTCGTGCGCAAGAGAATAGTGCTGAGTCCCTGGGAGGTGATAGGTAAATATTTGGTGAATGAATAAAGAGACCTGGAAGTCGATCCCTACATCTACAAGGACTAAGTGTGATGAAATAGGTACGAGTTCCTCTTGAGACTTTTGAGAAGCACAGCTTTTCTTGCAGCAGAAGATACTGAAGTTCATGTTTTGGAGGGTCTTAAAGGCAGGGATCAATAAAATATAAATCTGTTTGAAGTGTGGATGGCTAATGGTGAAGATAAAACACGTCAGGGTCTAGAAAAAAAGAATTTCCTAAAATATATATTTTCTAGTATATGAGAGATCCTTTACTCCCCCACCCCTAAACTGTTCATCTGCCCCTGGTCTCTGTCTCAGCAGTGATGCCTCCACCTTGGCCCCAAACCAGAATTCTAGATTTTATCCTCATTCTATCTTCTTTCTCTCCTTCCACATCTACTCCTCTTTTCTTTGGCTGTGTAACAAACCACCCTAAAATTTAGTGGCTATAAACAAACCTAGTGGCTTAAAGCAGCAATGTATTGATACTGTTATCTCTTATGGTTCTGTGGGTTGAATGGGCTCAGATGTGTGGGAGTTGTTTGGGCCTGGGGCTGGGGTCATCTGAAGGCTCAAGTGTCCTGGACATCCATGATGGCACATGTGTGACTGACTGTTGACGCCAGCTGCTGGCTGGGGGCGTAGCTGGAGCTGTCAACCAGAGGAGCATCGTATGTGTGACTTCTCCATTTGGCTTGCACATCTCAAAGTATGGCAGTTGCATTCCAAGAGTAGAAATTCCAAGAAGCTAGAAATTTAAAAGTAGAAGCTGCCGGCCTCATAAGATCTGGACCTGGAAGCTGCCACCGTGTTCCTTCTGCTGAATTCTTTGGTTACAGCCATTACGGAGCACACCCAAATTCAAGAGGAGCAGCTAGAACCCAGCTGTAAGTGTCAATGAATCTGCAGCCACCTTTAGTTGGCACAGTGCCCCATTATGTTCTGGCCATTCCACCTCATAAAGAGCCTTCCAGGAACTTCCGTGGTGGCTTAGTGGTTAAGATTCCCTGCTCTCATTGCAGAGGACCTGGGTTCAGTCCCTGATCAGGGAGCCAGATCCCACGTGCTGTAACCAAGAACCCGCCCTTGGCAACTGAGACCCAGCACAGCCAAATAATTGTTTAATTTATTTATTTTAGCTGTGCTGGGTCTTCCTTGCTGCATGGGCTTTACTCTAGTTGTGGCAAGCAGAGGCTCCTCTCTAGTTGTATAGTTCATGGACTTCTCATTGCAGCGGCTTCTTTTGTTGCAGAGCACAGGCTCTGGGCACACAGGCTTCAGTAGTTGTGACACGTAGGCTCTAGAGCACAGGCTCAATAGTTATGGTGCATGGGCTTAGTTTCTCCATGGCCTGTGAGATCTTCCCAGATCAGGGATCGAACCCCTGTCTCCTATTTTGGCAGGCAGATTCTTTACCACCAAGCCACCAGGGAAGCCCCCCAAATAAAACTTTAGAAAAAACAAAGCCTTCCAGTCCCTTCTCTTCATCCTCAGGGCCACTACCTTAGTACCAGCCACCATCAAATTCTCTCCTAGATAACTGCAAAAGCTTCCTTCAGTTCAGTGGTTTCTACGTCATAACCCAAGTGATCCTCATAGAAAGTGACTGAGACAACCATGACTTTAAAATCTCTCACAGTTCTCCATGGCTCTTAGCATAAAGTTCAAATGCCTGGTCATTTCTTAAGAGGAGCCTGAATAACCTGGCCCTCAATTACCTGGTCAACCAAGTCATCACCCCAGACCTCCTCCACCATCTTTTCTGACCCACGGCTGTATAGGTCAGTTTCCAGTCACAAAAACAGAGTTGCTCTAGGTATTTTGAACAGAGGCAGTTAAATATAGAGAACTAGTTTCAAAACTTATACAGACTGAAGGGGCAAAAAAAGGTTACCCAGAGGTGAGGAAGGGCCTGGAGCTCCAGGCAGGAGCAGGAGGGGAACGTGTCACCTGAGCCTGGCTCACGGGTGGCCAGGCCGTCTGGCTGACCCGCCGCAGTTACTGGTTACAGCCGCTGCAGAGCCACTTTGCCTCCTCTGCCCCAGGAGCCCAGGAGTCCTCTCCACTCACTGGTGCTGCTGCTGCCCTCCCTGCAGCCAGAGAGGCTCTAAGGGCCGGGAGCATGGCTCCTCCCTCCTCTTGCCTCCAGTCTCCCCCAAGCACCTCCCCAGAAGCACCAGAAGTGAGCTGGCACAGCGATCTGGTTGGTGTGATCAGCTGACTCAGCCTTTGGCAACACAGAGAAAAACAGACATACAGCCCGGAGCCGAGAGATAGGCGTCAGAGCTGCTCTAAACACTTCTGCGTTTTGTGAGCTTGTCAGGCTTTTTCCCTTCTGGACACACATCCAGACATTCCCTCTGTCTGGAATGTTCCTCCCTTCTCCTCCTACTTGATTTCACCTGCTCCAGGAATCCTTTCTTAATGCTCCTCTGGGTTAAACTCCTCTATTCTGAGCCACCATGGTGTTATCGCTTTCTCTTGGCACTTGTCACGTGGTCATAGATGGGTGTTTACTGCTCTGTGGTCCACGTTGTGTTCCTCTCAAGAGTACAACTCTCTCTTTTCATCCTTTGATTCCTTACATCTGAATCGTGTGTGTGTGTCCGTGTGTGTGTTAGTCGCTCAGTCGTGTCCGACTCTTTGCAACCTCATGGATGGTATCATAGTGGAAGTCGCTCAGTCGTGTCCGACTCTTTGCGACCCCATGGACTGTATAATCCATGGAATTCTCCAGGCCAAAATACTGGAGTGGATAGCCTTTCCCTTCTCCAGGGGATCTTCCCAACCCAGGGATCGAACCCAGGTCTCCTCCAGAAAGAGGATTCACCATCAGATTTCCACAGGGGTCAGTGACTCCTAAGAAACTGTATATGTGGATAAATGAATGAATTCACAGCTTTCCTAAAACATAAAGAAAAATACAGCTTCCAGGAAGAAAGTTTCAAAGACCATTTCAGTGATTTAACCTAAATCACAATTGTTATTGAATTTCTGTAGATAGAGAAATAAAAGTAAGTCCCAAAACTGATAATGGGCATGGAAATAACAAAATAATATGCAAAATAGAGCTCATTAGCAAGTATAATCAGTAGCAGCTCTATGGAGCTGCTTCGGGTACGGTGACTGGGAGTTGGTGGAACTGGGTAGGGCTCAGGGTGGGGCTCAGGTGTGGTGGCAGAGCAGGTAAGCCAGGTGTCCTGGTTCTCAAAAGACTCACAAGCACAGGGAAGGCATGTTCTAGACACCATCGCCCTTCAGAAAGACTCACTCTAGCATCTAATTGTAGAAACCTCGTGGGATGAAGTAATGACAGTTAGCCATTTCATTTTACATATTTGTTTCATTCTAAAAGACTAAAAAGATCTCTAAGCTGCCCAAGCTTCAGTGTTGCTTAGAGCACTTTAAAACCATTCACTTTGGAGAAGGCAATGGCAACCCACTCCAGTACTCTTGCCTGGAGAATCCCATGGACGCAGGAGCCTGGTGGGCTGCAGTCCGTGGGGTTGCTAAGAGTCGGACATGACTGAGAGACTTCACTTTCACTTTTCACTTTCATGCATTGGAGAAGGAAATGGCAACCCACTCCAGTGTTCTTGCCTGGAGAATCCCAGGGATGGCGGAGCCTGGTGGGCTGCCGTCTATGGAGTCGCACAGAGTCGGACACAACTGAAGCGACTTAGCAGTGGCAGCATAGTATTGAATAATACATAAACTTCAAATTAGCACCTCTTACTGCTTGTATTTAAATAAACACTGTATTCTAATGGCAGAGAATTCTTGTGACACAATTGGCCCTGAACTTATAAGCATCTGGGCTGAACTACAAACATTCATTTCTTAAGTTCCTAAAGGTTTTGCATTGTTGAACTACATTGGTTGGATGGGAGGTTACAGAGACACAGTTTATATTTGAGGCCCCAGGGGTACTAATACTCCTGCATCTAGACAATAGATAAACAATGATGGCATAATAACGGTCAAGGTAAAGAGAACTTGAATAGTTCAATTCCATTATTCTGTGTGACCACT
The DNA here is from genome assembly GCF_032452875.1 of Bos javanicus. Lineage (NCBI taxonomy): Eukaryota > Metazoa > Chordata > Mammalia > Artiodactyla > Bovidae > Bos > Bos javanicus. The sequence goes on along the minus strand of NC_083880.1, from coordinate 42,971,085 downwards.
TGGATTTGTTATTTGGGTTTAAAATTTAAAACAGTGAAACAGTTTGAATGCAAGGTGAAATATTTTTGTTTCATAGTTTTACATTTTCTAATGCCAAAACAACTTTTAGTTTTGTGGACAGACTTCAGATATGAGCTAGGCCTGATTTCATAAAGACTTACCAGGATTTGGGACAAACACTAAAACCTGTGACTTGGAACAGGTTGGAATCCCTGAGCAGACAGCTGACAAGTTTTAATTCATACATGAAATATCTCAGTTACCTTGTATAATACCTTTATTTTAGTTGGAATTATTCTTGTTTAAATGCAATTAAATTCTAATTGTAAGCGGATAAGGTAGGAGGTTCCTGGGGAAAGAAAACCAGGCATGGCTTTCTTGACATAAGTGAAGCTATTTTGGGCCTAAATCATTGTGTGACTAAGTCTAACTGCAATGCTTGCCCTTGAACACGTCTCAGTAGTTAATGATCTTAACGGGATAAAAGAGTGAAGAAACAAGCTTCTGTTATAAGGCAAGAGAAGTAACAACAGTAAAAACGATATTGTTAGTTGTAAAGGTTCCCAGTTCTATTCAATGGTAAAGATTAGCTTGAAGTGCTGAATCACCACATCAACTGCAACATAAGGGGTGACGATTTTGATCTTTTCTGACCCTTTGGATTTCAATTCATTAAAGCTTGGACTCTGTAGACTGCCTGAACCCTTGGAGAAGCCCCTTCCTTCTTTCTCCTGATCTTTGGCTTGGTTGTGTCTTTTGGCCTGACACCCACCAAGAAGTGAATCTAGGTTTTGAGTAACATTATGTTATCATTTATTACTGTGAAAGGCCAACATGTTGGTGTAATTTTTTCCCTTAAAATTAATGTAGTTAAACAGGATGAATTCATTACACTTGTGGGTATGTAATCTTTGTTTTGTTCTTTCTTTATTTTACTGACATGTTTTATACATACAGAATTCAATCAATTAAAAATATACTGTCAATTTTTCTGGCCATTAAAAAAAATAAATAAATAAAACCATTCACTTTAATGTTTCTTGTATTAAGTTACTTTGACTTCAAGTATCAAAAACCATGTCAGGCTACCTTACATATAAAAGGAGAATATATTGGGACTTCTGTGGTGGTCCAGTGATTAAGACCGAGTTTCCAATGAAAGGGGATGCAGGTTCAGTCCCTGGTCAGGGAATTATGATCCCACATGCCACGCAGCATGGCCAAATATATATATATATATAATTTTTTTTTTTTTTGAGGAGAATATGTTAGAAGGACAAAGGGGCAAAAATGTAGTTAGGGGTCTGGAAGGAGCAGGAATCAATAACTGGAAGGCTGTCTCTGAGCTCAGCTGCTCTCTATCCAGCCTCTCTGCTGTCCTCTCCTGGTGGGTCGCCTCTCCCCTGGGATGTGCAAGAGAGATGCTGGTTGGCAGCCCCGGTCTCCTCAGTTACCTGCTGCCTGTTCAGAGGTCACAGCAGCAAGAGTTCTCCGCCACACTGTGTGGACTATAGGCAGCTGATTCTTTGTGTTGGGGGTGGTTCTGGGCATGTTTTTCTGCATCCCTGGCCTCTATGCCCTTGATGCTGGCAAGACCCACCCTCTCCCCCCACCCCAGCTGTGACATTAGAATGTCTCCAGATATTGTCATTGTTCCCAGGGGGGCAAAAAACCTAAGTGAGTGAGAACCTCCAAACCAGACGGTCTAGTTTCTCATAACTTAGTATCAGATTTCCAGAGGAGAGAATCTAGTTGGCTCAGCTTGGGTCTGGGTCCAATTCCATACAATTAACTATAGCCAGGGCTTCAGGTCACATGGCAGAATCTGGCTGCCAGAAGGAGGGGGCACATCCTGCTCCCAGAGAAGAGGGATGGACAGATATTCTAGGAGGGCCCTTCCACTTCCTTAACCCCAGCGAGCTGTCCTGGTCTGACTCTCTGTACTGTATTTGTAGGAGGTTTAGGGGGAATTTTTCTCAGAAATATGTTTATGATATCTCTATACCTTTCATATTAACCCCAAATCTTCTACTAGAAGGCCTTTGAAATAAAAATACCTTAATTGTTTTCAATTTTCTCCTCTGAGGCAGGTGCTGTGTGAGGCCTCAGTAAGCTTAGATTGGTCCTGTCTACACAGAGGTATATTTAATTCCAGGCTGATGTAATAGTTATAATAGTAATAGTATAGTCCTACTTTGGATTAGTATTGCTTTGTTTTCAAAGCCATTTAACCTTTGATATCTAATTATTTTAAGTTAATGTTTTAAAATCACTTCTCTTCTTTGTACAACTAGGGGTTATCTGTATGTCAGACCTGAACAATGGACTGGGTCTTCTCACCAGGCATTCACGAGCAGATGCCTGTGTTTTACTGGAATACTCAGGGTTTGTCACAGTTTGACCACTGACCCTCAGATGCCCATGGTCCTGGGAAAAAATTCTGAGGTCAGTCTTGACTGCTACCAAAAGGAAAAAATAAACAAAAAAAACTGTTAGGAAGAACATCTTGTTTTTTTTTAGGTAACAGAAAAAGAAATTATTGGGTTATCTAGCAAATAAACATCCACTATGTAGTGATAGCTATGTAGAGTAACTCTGTTAAGATTAAAAGTGAGCTGCTGCTGCTGCTAAGTCGCTTCAGTCGTGTCCAACTCTGTGTGACCCCATAGACGGCAGACCACCAGGCTCCTCCGACCCTGGGATTCTCCAGGCAAGAACACTGGAGTGGGTTGCCATTTCCTTCTCCAAAGCATGAAAGTGAAAAGTGAAAGTGAAGTCGCTCAGTCGTGTCCGACCCTCAGCAACCCCATGGACTGCAGCCTACTAGGCTCCTCTGTCCATGGGATTTTCCAGGCAAGAGTACTGGAATGGGGTGCCATTGCCTTCTCTGTCTCTACTCCTGAGTAGATATCAAAAAGAAATCTTCTGGTGTATGTGTCAAAATGTTCCTTGGATTCTAATATGTGGCAACAAAGAGCTGAAAGTAAGCTCCCAGCAGCAATCAGAAGGATTAAACTACAATGTAGCCAAGCCAGGGAGGCTGAAGACAGAATGAACATCCCATGACTGTATTGTAAAATTGTAGAACACATGCATCTTATACATTGTTCCAAATATACTTGGGTTTAAATACTTGAGTTGCAATTGCATTCATTGGAGAGCAGGTACATGTCAGAGATGTGACCCAGTCCAGTCTCCCGCTTCTCACCACATAAGAAGCCAAGACAAGAGAGACAACGTTTTGGGGCGAGGAACAGCGACTTTATTCAGAAAGCCAGCTGACAGAGAAAATGGTAGGCTAGCATCCCAAAGAATCATCTTCTTGTTGTTTTTCAGTCGCTAAGTTGTGTCTGACTCTTTGCGACCCCATGAACCACAGCACGCCAGGCCTCCCTGTCCATCACCAACTCCCGGAGTCCACCCAAGCCTATGTCCATTGTGTCGGTGATGCCATCCAACCATCTCATCCTCTGTCGTCCCCACTCCTCCTGCCCTCAAGATCTTTCCCAGCATTAGGGTCTTTTCAAATGAGTCAGCTCTCTGTATCAGGTGGCCAAAGTATTGGAGTTTCAGCTTCAGCATAAGTCCCTCCAATAAACACCCAGGATTGATCTCCTTCAGGATGGACTGGTTGGATCTTCTTGCAGTCCAAGGGACTCTCATGAGTCTTCTCCACCACCACAGTTCAAAAACATCAATTCTTCGGCGGTCAAGTTTACAGTCCAACTCTCACATCCATACACTACTGGAAAAACCATAGCCTTGAGTGCTGCTGCTGCTAAGTCGCTTCAGTCGTGTCCGACTCTGTGTGACCCCATAGACGGCAGCCCACCAGGCTTCCACATCCCTGGGATTCTCCAGGCAAGAACACTGGAGTGGGTTGCCATTTCCTTGACTAGACGAAACTTTGTTGGCAAAGTAATGTCTCTGCTTTTTAATATGCTGTCTAGGTTGGTCGTAACTTTCCTTCCAAGGAGCAAGCTTCTTTTAATTTCATGGCTGCAGTCACAGGGCTCCTTTTATACTAAAAAGGGCAGGGGAGTTGCTGTGACTGGTTGTTGCTAACATCTTAGTGGCAGAATCTTTTGTTCTTGCAGCTGTCCATGTAAGGTCTTGGTCACGATGTTGCTATAAACCTCCAACAAGACAAATGTTATTGTCTGTTCTGCAACTTCTTATCTATGAAAGCAAAGTGTTACACTTTTAAATGTTAGGACCTTGAGAATGAGCTATCCTATAAATTTCTGGCTACAGGCAACATCCTCTTAGCATCACGGACTCAATGGACATGAATTTTGAGCAAATCCTGGGAGACAGTGGAGGACAGAGGAGCCTGGCATGCTGCAGTCCATGGAGTTGCAGAGTCAGACACGACTTAGCAAATGAGCAACAACAGGCAATGTTCTTTTACAAAGATGCAGAGCCAACATGACTAAGTTCAGGCAACAAAGCACAGAGCTGGAGCTAAAGGAATAGATCCAATATGGAGTCAGGTTTGTTCTCTGTTACAGGGGAGCAGAGTGGGGGACAGAATAATAAAATAGAAGGAGGAACCTGAGATGAGATTTCACAGATTGAACACATGCCTTTAATTTGATTCCTTCCTCAAAGTTTGCTAAAAGGGCATTAAAGGAATAAAAAAGGATATAAACCCATAAGTTCAAAGAGAATACAAAAATAGATCAGCCGTTGAAAGAAGCTGATGGAATTTTGAAGAATGGAAAGCAGATGGGCAAACCTGACTGACTTAACAGACCAGAGGAAGCTGAAACGTCAGAGACTGCACAGAGGTAAGGCATTAAGAAGCAAATTTGTTCAGGCTAGAAGACTCCAGAAAAGACAAGAAGTTAGGGGAACCTCAAAGGCCAGGTTGTGAGCAGGGGTGAAAACAGAGCTGGCTGGAGGTCTCCCTGCTCTGTTGCACAAAGGCAGGCAGTTGAGTCAGAAAGGCCCTGATTCTGGCACATCAGGCATACAAACATGCCACAATCAAACAAAAGGGATTCTGGGCAGGGTGCCCAGAGTGGCGGAGGTGAGGGGTGTATGGGAAATCCCTGTATCTTCCACCCAATTTTTTAAAATTAATTATTTATTTATTTGGCTGTTCTGGGTCTTAGCTGTGGCATGTGGGATCTAGTCCCCTGACCAGGAATCAAACCTGAGCCCCCTGCACTGGCAGTGTGGAGTCTTAGCCACCGGACCATCAGGGAAGTCCTCTTCCACCCAGTTTTGCTGTGAACCTGAAACTGCTCTAAAA